>NC_139559.1:94601601-95309163 GCF_965112155.1 Podarcis liolepis | reverse complement strand
TGCTTTCAATTGCCTAGACAACATCTGGGGGCTGCTTCCTTTGGTGGTGTGTGCCTATTCTCAGTAGGAAACAGGTGTGCACAGACAAACTGAGCAGCATTTAACTCCAATCCATCAACTGTCAAGCTGGGAACAGGTACCTGCTGTCGATAAAGCAATCAGTTGATTGACAGGTAACATGGCTTGGGAAATATGGCTTCCTGGGGCAACGAGCCCCTGGCTGGCCAAGGCTGGCTGCAGGCTAGACGTTTCCTAGCACTGCTGCAAGACAAGGGTGGAAACCCTTTGGCTTTCCAGATGTTGCTGAACAACTCCTCCCATCAGCCCCAGCTGCCCCAGCCAATGGCCAAGGATGATGGGAAATGGGAAAACCAAGAAACATCTGGAAAGCCAAGAAGATCTGGACTGCAAGAAAATCAAACCTCTCCATTCTGAAGGAAATCAGCCCTGAGTGCTCACTGGAAGGACAGATCCTGAAGCTGAGGCTCCAATACTTTGGCCACCTGATGAGAAGAAAAGACTCCCTGGAAAAGACCCTGATGCTGGGAAAGATGGAGGGCACAAGGCAAAGGGGATGACAGAGGACGAGATGGTTGGACAGTGTTCTCGAAGCTACCAGCATGAGTTTGACCAAACTGCAGGAGGCAGTGGAAGACAGGAGTGCCTGGCGTGCTCTGGTCCATGGGGTCACGAAGAATTGGACACGACTAAACGACAGTATCTGGAGGGGCAATGGTTCCTCATCCCTCCATAAAAGCTAGGTCATGGTTTGACTGAGTGTGTCATCTGTATTTGGGCTTGTGATTTAGCTCTGCCCAGACAATTCACAAGCAAGGTTTGCCCTATGGTTTACTGTTTGTGGTTTGTCTGGAGAGAGCTAAATCAGGAGCCTGGGTTCAGACGACACACCAAGCCAAACTATGGCCTAGCTCAGCTCAATGAAAAAACAACTGGAGATGGAACTAACTGGCCACAATCTCCTCTTTGGAAGTCCACACTTTTGCTTGTTTGCACTAAGTTGTGGTTGGTTTAGCATTACATGCAAAGTGGGATTTTGTTGTTTTTTGCTGCAATGGATGGAGAAGGCCAATGCTCCTCTGAAAGAATGTAACACCCAGAAATCATGATGATGTTAAAAGGCTACAAGCACTTGCTTAGATGTAGGTTCTTTAACACCTATGAATAATGTACCCAGTGAATCCCTGCGGATCAATTTGCCATAATACTGTCTTCTCCCTCTCCTTCCTGCACATACAATAGATTTATAATTTAGAGTAACAGCATTTGCAACCGCTCTGAGCAATCTGTGTCAGTAACACCTCATCACAACTGTAGAATTAGCAAACAGCTGTCACAAAGTATATAGTTAACCTCTACAGATGACCCCAAAGAGGACTACAAACAGATCTGGAAGCACTGCTCCATCTAACAACATGCGAAAACATTCAGCCATCAAGCTCAGCTTCTTTTCATCTGCTGAAATACACTGGAGCCATTCAACTCGCCTTTATTCATAAATATTGATAGATGTGAAAAAATCCATTTTGATACTGCTGCACAGATTTTTCAAACACCCATAAATGCAAGAAAACAGCAACGTGCACAGGACAATCACTGGACATTAGAGGTGATGTGAATGGAGGCCGTTTTACACAGCTATAAAAACATGCACATTGCCTGTAGCTTTGAGCGCAAAAGAGGAGGAACAGAATTCTGGTGAAACGAAAGAATGGATTCAAATAAAAGTTTCTCCGTGTTTAACTGCTTCGTACTACAATAGGAATCATCATCTCTGCCTGCTCCCATCCATCTCAACTCCGTCTCTGAAAGGCTCGTGCTTCATAATATCAACATGGTTTTGGGGTGATTTCCAACTTACGCTGCTTGGTCATTTGATTTATATCCCACTCTTCTTTCCCCCAAAGGAGATACCACTGGCCGCAACCACCTGTACCCCAGGGAACCCACTTTGCTCAACTTAGCCCCGCCTGATGGACAACTTGATTCCAAGGGCTGGTTGCCAGGATCCTGTCACCTGTTGGGATGCAGACATCCAGTGAACCCCAACAGCAAGGAAAATTTATTGCTGGACAAAACTAAAAACTGGAAGCAGGTGTTTCAAATACCGTATTTTTCTCCCTATAGGACGCACTTTTTCCCCTCCAAAAATGAAGGGGAAATCTGGGTGCGTCCTATGGGGCGAATGCAGGCTTTTGCTGAAGCTTGGAGAGCGAAAGGGGTCGATGCGCACCGACCCCTCTCGCTCTCCAGGCTTCAGGAAGACATCCGCAGCCTAGGCAGCCCTGCGGGAGGTTCGGCAGGGATGTCTAGGCTGCGGATAGCAGCCTGCCGCCCGGCGGGCGGGGCGCCCTGAAGCAGAGCACCCCCCACGCCAGGCAGACATCCGCAGCGTGGGGAGCCTTGCAGGAGTTCCCCGTAGGGCTCCCCACGCTGCGGATAGCAGCCTGCCGCCCCGCAGGGGGGGCGCCCTGATGCAGAGCGCCCCTCGCGTGGGGCAGACATCGGCCAGCCCCACAAGCTCGGGGGGCAGCAGGGAGGCGCAGCGCTGCCATCCCGCTGTTCCTCGACCTGGTTCTGTTTCCCCGACCTGCTTTTGGGGGGGAAATAAAGGGAAAAAAATTTCCCTTTATTTCCCCCCCAAAAAACTAGGTGCATCCTATGGGACGGAGCGTCCTATGGGACGAAAAATACGGTAGATTTGATAAAATGTACTGTTTTCATTCAATGTCGCATCTCCTTGAATTGCTTAGACATTAAAGGACATACACCTTCCATGTTTTAATACAATACTGTGATTTTCCCCCCTGTATTTGGAACCAGGGTGGAATCTACACGCATATAAAAAATGTTCTGAACATGTTTTTTTTTTAAAGCGTTTTTTAAAAATGCATTGCATTTTCCATAAGGCTCACCATCACCATCTAGAGTCACATTATATATTGCACTTTAAACACACTTAAAATGTTTTATTTGCAGCTGTATAATTGAGTCCCAGGTCAAGCAGGTCATAGTGCTTTTTTTTAAAAAAAGGGAAACCAGACATGACATAAACCTATTCCTTCTGAAGGAAGTTAAAAATGTTTTTCAAGTTGAATATTTTCTCTGATTTACTTAAGGTAACAACTCTTGTGGTCATTTTTTCTTGGGGTATTTTAAGTGAAAATGTAATGATATTCTTTTTGAAAAGCAGCCATGCCCTGTAAATGAGAGTCATAAAGAAACCTCCACGATCTCTTTCTTTCTTCCTTTTTCTTTTTTTCTGGATTTTGCCAGACTTTCTGTTCTTACTTTGCATCTGTGTCAATGACAATATGATGTAACTCAAAATAGGAAAGTTTTAAAGCCTCTTGCAAATTTTGCCTCGACAATAAATAGATTCTTATTTTGCTGTTTAAACTTCTGACTTTAAAAAAAGAGATTCATTTGTGATAGCTGATCAACTGACAAACCAGTTCTGAAGGCTAGGGTTCCCAGACAACATGGACAGCCATTCAAATATTTCCCATATAATTATACATGATCCTCTAGTTTAAAACTTGGGGCCTTTTAAGTACGACAAACAACTTAGCTAAGCCACAGCTGAGAATTTCAAAATTATTTTTTGAAGAACATTGCAGTTTCTTGATAAGAATATTCTGTAAAATCAGATAATTTCCTCTAAAAGGGGTTTGTACATGATTACCCATCTACCCCTGCATACTGAAAAGTCCAGGGAGACACTGGAAACATTTTAGGTACCAACAATTCATGAATGACAGTAGTGAAGTCCAACAGATGTCCACTGTTATGCCAAATGCAGCCGAGAACATGACCCAAAATTATCTTCTGAGCACTCAGTGTGCAAAGAATTCTTAAAGCAAACGAAGATGGAAAAGTGCTTAATTAGACTAGGACACAATACAGGATCAAATGCAGATGGTTCTGTTTAGCAGTCTCTGAGCCCGCTAAAAAACCCCATCTTTTTACTTCTTGAACTGCAATGTTTAGCCCTTACATTTGAGATTTTCTATGAATCAGGGAAACAAGGAGAGTGTTATGTTACGGGGAACTGCAGGTGCAGCCGTCCAAACCATTATGCTAAATACAGACACCATACGGACACTTTTCTCCTTCTGCCCAGTCCAAATATCCTTGCACAGCAGTACTGCTTACACAAGGATTCTGTATCCTTGTGTAGCCTGCTGAGAGAGTGATACTGTTGGTGATCAAGGAACTCTACTCAGGAGGTAAGTTTAGAAAGCGCCAGAGTTCAAAAAGTTTGAGCAACCCTGCATTAAGTTATAGGGAAAAGGGAAAGTTTCAAAAGCTATTTACAAAGCCTCCTGAAGGCTGATTATTTCCATTCATGAGAATAAAAGATTTTTCCACTACACATGCAAGATAAATAGAAGCTATTCAAGCGCCATTGTGGTCCAAAATTGCTAAGACAAAGGGAGTTCTTGCATAGTTTTCCTCTCACCTCCTTCTCTTTGTTCAGCAGCACAAGTTGGCTGTCCGTCAGAATGGAATACTTGGTCTCCCATATTATAGTTTCCGAATCAGGGGACTGGCCACAAGACAGCCTGTGGGTTGGTGGTCCTTTCACGTCTGTGGGGGGGAAAAGGAGCAATATTAAAACATTTTAATCATTTTGCTGTTTGTGGTAGAAACGACTCAGCTGAGTCTTATGTTAAAAGAGTTTAGTTATCAGATTAACAGCAATCTTATGCATGCTTAATCACAAATACATTCCACTAAGACCAACAGAGTTTAGGATTGCACCCCACATTCCCAAAAAATGATGCTATGGAGCAATTTCACTGCCGCATTAAAAAAAAAAACAAAGTTAGCAGTTTGAAAACTATTCCCAATGGACAGAATGCTAAACCATTCAGTTCCGCTTCCACAGAATCCCAAACTTCTTGTTTTGTATGAATCAGAGATCTGTCCTGCTCTGTGGCAAGATTTTGGGCAGGTTCAGGCTGAATGCAAACAGACAGCAAAGCTTCAACAGACAAATAAACAGAGAATGAGCCCTGTAATAGCAGCAGCTGCATCCCAACTGCTAGCCCTGCCTGCAGTGGAAAATGCCTTTTCAGTTAAATGGACCCAGCCCAATGCAAGTCTTTTATTTCAATGGAACAGCGTTGGTGGATGAGTGTGACAGAACTCTCGTCTCATTGGGGTTTGGCAGTGGAGCCCTCTGCATGTGATTCCCCACCCCAGGAGGAATCTGACTCCGGGGTCAAGACATATCATGACTTTATCACAAACGCTGGTGAGTTGAACAAGTACTTTTTTTTTTACCCATGGTGTGAAGTTGGCTTGTTTTGAATCTAACCAGGATGTGCATACAAACCAGAGATTGTGGTTTATCACAACAGCAAACCAAGGTTCTGTGAAACACAGGAGAACTGCTCCTCCCGGCTACACACGAGGACAGAGGAAGAAGGGTAAGTAAGCATTACGTTTCTCACTCGTTGATTCCAATTACAGTGGTACCTCTGGTTACAAACTGAATCCATTCCGGAGGTTTGTTCGTAACCGGAAACCGTTCTTATCCTGAGACACGCTTTCGCTAATGGCGTCTCCCGCTGCGGGTGTGCCTTTGGCGCGTGATTTCCGCTCACATCCTGGGGCAAAGTTTGCAACCAGGAGCAGCTACTTCTGGGTTAGCAGAGCTCGTAACCCAAAGTGTGCCTAACCAGAGGTACCACTGTAGTACACATAGTACTAAACCACCCATCAGCTTACTGAGAAGCTAAAAACCATAGCACTATCTAAACAAGCTGCATTCAAGAACAAAAAACAAAAATAATCCTGAAAAGCCTTCTGACAACTTATCAGCAGGTATTAAGCCTTTATAGCAGTTAATTCAACAGAGCAGGGTCAGGATGAGTATATACCTGTATACCTCCAGGAGCATCTCCACCCCCACCGCCCTCATGAGAAGAGAAGACTCCCTGGAAAAGACCCTGATGTTGGGAAAGATGGAGGGCACAAGGAGAAGGGGACGACAAAGGACGAGATGGTTGGACAGTGTTCTCGAAGCTACCAGCATGAGTCTGACCAAACTGCGGGAGGCAGTGGAAGACAGGAGTGCCTGGCGTGCTCTGGTCCATGGGGTCACGAAGAGGCGGACACGACTAAACAACTAAACAACAACCTCCAGGAGCATCTCCACCCCCACCCCACACTGAGGTCCAGCTCTGAGGGCCTTCTGGTGGTTCCCTCACTGCAAGAAGTGAGGTTACAGGGAAGCAGGCAGAGGGCCTTTCGGTGGTCGCACCCACCCTGTGAAATGCCCTTCCCAGCCCATGTCAAACAGATAAACAGCTTTGTGATTTTTAAAAGACATCTGAAGGCAGCCCTGTTTATGGAAGTTTTTAGTGCTTGGTGTTGTATTGTGTTTTTACTATTTTTTGTTGGGAGCCACCCAGAGTGGCTGGGGCAACCCAGTCAGATAGAAATAATAATGATGACGATAATTAATTTCCCCATAAACAGGAAACAGCTGCTCTTTTCTTAGTTGGAAATATAAAGGTGTGTGGTGGCCATGTGGCTAAGCTTTCACCTACTTCTGTACACAAGTTACAATCTTGCTATGGGATCTCTATAACATCAACCAAGAATCACTGAAGGCACTGACTCTGTTGAGATGTAATGAGGAACCACATTATCTCCCCTACAAGAATGAGCCAAAGCGAGCTTCAGATTTGCATGCTTCTCCTCACTCTTGTTCCTTTTTCTGTGAAGGTACTTAAACTCCTTCCCACTGCAATGCTTTTATTTTAAAACCACAGTTCTCACTGATGTCTGAACTCAGGAAACGGTGGTTTGCTTATGGTCTGAGAACAAGCCATGATCTAAAAAAAGGAGAAGGGAGAATATGAGCTCAAGGGCCCACCACAGCTTGTTCCAGCCATCATCTACAATCACAAAATGGGGGTTATAAAACCTAAAAAGAAAAAAAAGGTAGGCTATTGAGATTGAAGGAACTATAAGACAGACACGGTGGTTGGCTGCCACTGAAAAACGAAACAGAAAAAAATGAATGTATCTTAGTTTTCAAAGCATATTCCGAAAAGTCAGAGCTATGATTCGTTTCTACAGAAGAGTTTTGCAAAAAGCAGCAGTGTGACATTTAAGCAAACCTTCACCGCTAGGTGGTGGTGAATCCACACCCACAGCAACTCTGGTTTCTAGGAAGTACGTACAGGAAAAATACAGAAATAAACATTACCGGGTGACCCTGAAAACAATGTTAAGTAATTCAAAAGCATTGAGAGCCACGCTCCTCTTATTTTGGGCCTTCTACTTCCTGCTGTATTGCCAGCTGGTAGTGTTTAAACCCCTTCCCACTGCAATGCCTTTGTTTCCCAGTGCTTTAAGTCCCTGCACAAGCCTTCAAAGTTCTGGTCCTTACTTCTAAAATTGACTTACCTATCCCGTTACTCTTAATTGCACAACTTACTTTCATCCCCCCGCCCCCCCTTTCTGAGCCTTTATCCCATATCTCTATTTCCCCCCAAAAAACCACCAAACCCTTTTAAAACATGGCCTTCCCTGACCCACTGCAGACTCAATGCTCGTCCCTCCACTGGCATGACACCAGAAGTGTTGGCACCACCAGTGCTTTCAGGACTAGGTTCCTCCAATGGGATAAACTGCAGATTATGGAGCATGATGAAGGGCAAGAGTCCTATATAAATGAACCCAGCAGCTAGGCAGGAGGAAAGAGAAAGAAGACGAGCTCCAGGGAAGGAGAACTAACAGGACCCAGGAAGTATGAAGTGGGTATGGAGGAAGATTGCATTAGTGTATGAGGCCAGCATGCAAGTCCTGAGTGGGCCAACCCTACTTTTGCAGAGGAAATAATTGGTACTAGCTCCCTTCACTTTAATGGGAGGAAGCTGGGAGCTTAACCCCTTAGCTCCCAACAGTCTGATTGGAAGAGGCAGGAGTGCGGATCTCAGAACCCCATTTGAGACAGATGGTCACCCCCGTAATATACAGGAAGTGCCCCTAATTTCAGTGCAGAACCTGAGGTCAGACAAGTGGGGCAGGGGGACAGGGGTGTCTCATCAAAGCTCCAAGGGAGGACAAGGCAGGCTCAGTATGCCTGTTCCAGAGAATCCCTTTGTCAGGCGTACATGCAGGAGCCCGGGCCTCTGACCGGTAAGGCGTCGCAGGACTGGGGCTTTCCTAAGATGCAAGGCACAGCTGCACAGGTGAGGCTGATTGGTAACTCATAGCACCTGGTGGCAAGAGCCGGAAAGGGATATAAGCTCAGCATTTCCCTTTGGCTCTTTGCCACAGCAACACGCTTCCTGTCTTGACTCCTTGCTTGCTGATCCTCGGACCCTTGGCTTCTTGACTCCCGGCTCCCAGACCCTTGGCTTCCTGATTCCCATTCCTGCTCCCACCCCGCCATCTTGCTCCAGGTCCCAACGTTCTCAGCCGGGACTTTGACCACCCATAAACCAGACCGTGACACCCTTCTTACTTTATGGGATACCTTTCAGCCTACCCACCTGGACCCAGTGCCCATCTCCCCTGTCTTCAATGTAAGCCTCAGACATCAAGTTCCTGAGTAAGAACCACTGGAGCAGACCAGGAAAATCAAGAGAAGCAAATTAGAAACCTTAAAGGAAGAACTAAGCTGGCGCCGATTCCAAAGCCATGGAAGGTATAGCTTCCTACTCTCCTGAAGTACTGACTCACTAGCTGCTGTATGTGAAGCAACATATGGTAAAGCATTGCCAATCCATTTATTACAGAATATCTGGTGCTGTTATTTGATCAAGGGCCTTAAAAAGGGGTAGTGCCAGTGGCGTAGCGTGGGGGGTGCAGGGGGGGCCGGCCGCACCGGGCGCAACATCTGGGGGTTAGGGTTGTTGTTGTTTAGTCGTTTAGTCGTGTCCGACTCTTCGTGACCCCATGGACCAGAGCACGCCAGGCACTTCTGTCCTCCACTGCCTCCCGCAGTTTGATCAAACTCATGCTGGTAGCTTCAAGAACACCATCCAACCATCTCATTCTCTGTCGTCCCCTTCTCCTTGTGCCCTCCATCTTTCCCAACATCAGGGTCTTTTCCAGGGAGTCTTCTCTTCTCATGAGGTGGCCAAAGTATTGGAGCCTCAGCTTCACGATCTGTCCTTCCAGTGAGCGCTCAGGGCTGATTTCCTTCAGAATGGAGAGGTTTGATCTTCTTGCAGTCCATGGGACTCTCAAGAGTCTCCTCCAGCACCATAATTCAAAAGCATCAATTCTTCGGCGATCAGCCTTCTTTATGGTACAGCTCTCACTTCCATACATCACTACAGGGAAAACCATGGCTTTTACTATACGGACCTTTGTTGGCAAGGTGATGTCTCTGCTTTTTAAGATGTTGTCTAGGTTTGCCATCGCCTTTCTCCCAAGGAGCAGGCGTCTTTTAATTTCGTGACTGCTGTCACCATCTGCACTGATCATGGAGCCCAAGAAAGTAAAATCTCTCACTGCCTCCATTTCTTCCCCATCTATTTGCCAGGAGGTGATGGGCCCAGTGGCCATGATCTTCGTTTTTTTGATGTTGAGCTTCAGACCATATTTTGCGCTCTCCTCTTTCACCCTCATTAAAAGGTTCTTTAATTCCTCTTCACTTTCTGCCATCAAGGTTGTGTCATCTGCATATCTGAGGTTGTTGATATTTCTTCCGGCAATCTTAATTCCGGCTTGGGATTCATCCAGCCCAGCCTTTCGCATGATGAATTCTGCATATAAGTTAAATAAGCAGGGAGACAATATACAGCCTTGCCGTACTCCTTTCCCAATTTGGAACCAATCAGTTGTTCCATATCCAGTTCTAACTGTAGCTTCTTGTCCCACATAGAGATTTCGCAGGAGGCAGATGAGGTGATCAGGCACTCCCATTTCTTTAAGAACTTGCCATAGTTTGCTGTGGTCGACACAGTCAAAGGCTTTTGCATAGTCAATGAAGCAGAAGTAGATGTCTTTCTGGAACTCTCTAGCTTTCTCCATAATCCAGCGCATGTTTGCAATTTGGTCTCTGGTTCCTCTGCCTCTTCTAAATCCAGCTTGCACTTCTGGGAGTTCTCGGTCCACATACTGCTTGAGCCTTCCTTGTAGAATTTTAAGCATAACCTTGCTAGCATGTGAAATGAGTGAAATTGTGCGGTAGTTGGAGCATTCTTTGGCACTGCCTTTCTTTGGGATTGGGATGTAGACTGATCTTCTCCAATCCTCTGGCCACTGCTGAGTTTTCCAAACTTGCTGGCATATTGAGTGTAGCACCTTAACAGCATCATCTTTTAAAATTTTAAACAGTTCAGCTGGAATACCATCACTTCCACTGGCCTTGTTATTTGCAGTGCTTTCTAAGGCCCATTTGACTTCACTCTCCAGGATGTCTGGCTCAAGGTCAGCAACCACACTACCTGGGGTGTACGAGACATCCATATCTTTCTGGTATAATTCCTCTGTGTATTCTTGCCACCTCTTCTTGATGTCTTCTGCTTCAGTTAGATCTTTACCACTTTTGTCCTTTATTATGGTAATCTTTGTACGAAATGTTCCTTTCATATTTCCGATTTTCTTGAACAGATCTCTGGTTCTTCCCATTCTGTTGCTTTCCTCTATTTCTTTGCATTGCTCGTTTAAGAAGGCCTTCTTGTCTCTCCTTGCTATTCTTTGGAAATCTGCATTCAATTTCCTGTATCTTTCACTGTCTCCCTCGCATTTTGCTTGCCTTCTCTCCCCCGCTATTTGTAAGGCCTCGTTGGACAGCCACTTTGCTTTCTTGCATTTCTTTTTCATTGGGATGGTTTTAGTTGCTGCCTCCTGTATAATGTTGCGAGCCTCCACCCATAGTTCTTCAGGCACTCTGTCCAGCAAATCTAAATCCTTAAACCTGTTCCTCACTTCCACTGTGTATTCATAAGGGATTTGGTTTAGATTGTATCTTACCTGTCCAGTGGTTTTTCCTACTTTCTTCAGTTTAAGCTTGAATTTTGCTATAAGGAGCTGATGATCTGAGCCACAGTCAGCTCCAGGTCTTGTTTTTGCTGACTGTATAGAGCTTCTCCATCTTTGGCTGCAGAGAATATAATCAATCTGATTTCGATGTTGCCCATCTGGGGATGTCCATGTGTAGAGTCGTCTCTTGTGTTGTTGGAAAAGCGTGTTTGTGATGACCAGCTTGTTCTCTTGACAGAACTCTATTAGCCTTTGCCCTGCTTCGTTTTGATCTCCAAGGCCAAACTTGCCAGTTGTTCCTTTTATCTCTTGATTCCCTACTTTAGCATTCCAATCCCCTATAATGAGCAGAACATCCTTCTTTGGTGTCACTTCTATAAGGTCTTGTAAGTCTTCATAGAATTGGTCAATTTCAGTTTCTTCAGCACCAGTAGTTGGTGCATAAACTTGGATTACTGTGATGTTAAAAGGTCTGCCTTGGATTCGTATCGAGATCATTCTATCATTTTTGAGACTGCATCCCAGTACAGCTTTCGTCACTCTTTTGTTGACTATGAGGGCCACTCCATTTCTCTTACGGGTTTCTTGCCCACAGTAGTAGATATGATAGTCATCCGAACTGAATTCGCCCATTCCCATCCATTTTAGCTCGCTGATGCCCAGGATGTCAATATTTATTCTTGCCATCTCATTTTTGACCACATCCAACTTACCCAGGTTCATGGTTCTTACATTCCACGTTCCTATGCAATATTTTTCTTTACAGCATTGGACTTTCCTTTCGCTTCCATGCATATCCGCAACTGAGCGTCCTTTCGGCTTTGGCCCAGCCGCTTCATCAGCTCTGGATCTACTTGTACTTGTCCTCCGCTCTTCCCCAGTAGCATGTTGGACACCTTCCGACCTGAGGGGCTCATCTTCCAGCGTCATAACTTTTATATGCCTGTTGTCTTTGTCCATGGAGTTTTCTTGGCAGGGATACTGGAGTGGCTTGCCGGTTCCTACTCCAGGTGGATCACGTTTGGTCAAAACTCTCCACTATGACCTGTTCATCTTGGGTGCCCTGCTCGGCGTAGTTCATAGCTTCTCTGAGTTCTTCAAGCCCCTTCGCCACGGCAAGGCAGTGATCCATGAAGGGGGGGTTAGGGTTAGGGTGCGCAAATCCACGGGTTAGGGGGCGCAAATTACTTGCCTTGCCCCGGGTGCTGACAACCCACGCTACGCCACTGGGTAGTGCATGGGACCTCTGGACCAAGACAGGTTTGCGGTGTCCGCTAATCCGCTAATCCTTCAATGGGCTTGCTTCGCAAGACGAAAAAACCGCTAGATGAAGAGAATCACAGAACGGATTCTTTTCGTCTTGCGAGGCACCACTGTAGTAAATGGAGATGGATGAACAAGCTTGCATGGACCCTTTTCATGAGAACAAAGGCTGTTCCCAAAGCTTTGTGGACTTGTGGATATTTCTTTCTGCAATAGTTCTATTTACACACCAGCACCACTGCACTGTGGTTCCCATTGTCATGTCTAGTGGGCTCATAGGCATCAGAGGAGAGAGTGGTTTGTTCTCGTTTGAGGTTTCTCATCTTATTGGCATGGTTCAGTGTGAACTTGTCTCAACTCCACCAAAGGTTCATTTTAAAATAGGTTTTTCTTAGAATTTGTATGTTTTTTGAAACAAAAGCAGTCTGCCTTAACTTTCTTCTAAAAATCTATTAATGAATGAGATGAATGGACAAGGTGCTATTCCCAATGCATTTTAAAAAGCGACCATCAACCCCAAAGTTGTAATTTTCAAAAGCTTATTGAAAAAGAAAAGGTCACAGAAATGGCATATGCGGCATCTGAATTTTAAATAATTTGTATAGCTACCTAACAAGTGAGTTATGAGCACTAAACTTTTCTATCAGAGTATGAGAAGACACTAAAAAGGGTTGAGATACTTAGTTTTAGAGGACCAGAAAAAGTAAGTGTAACTGGGAAACCTGCACATTACTGCTGTTTATTTTTTAAAGAAACTTAACGTTCCCAATAAGAAGTTCAGTATTAGATGCCACAAGTAAATGCCAGTGAAAATTCCGAACAGGTTAAAATGTGTTTATTGCCTTACTTTATCTTAATCACACCTTAGTCAAAATAAAAAATTCCTTCCAGTAGCACCTTAAAGACCAACTAAGTTAGTTCTTGGTATGAGCTTTCGTGTGCATGCACACTTCTTCAGATACACTGAAATAGAAGTTGCCAGATCCTTCTATATAGTGATCCTTCTCACTATAGATCCTTCTCACTATATAGAAGGATCTGGCAACTTCTATTTCAGTGTATCTGAAGAAGTGTGCATGCACACGAAAGCTCATACCAAGAACTAACTTAGTTGGTCTTTAAGGTGCTACTGGAAGGAATTTTTTATTTTGACTATGGCAGACCAACACGGCTACCTATCTACTACTTAATCACACCTTGTAAAGCCTTCCTTCTCTGGGGAAATAGACTGAACAGTGACAACTTGAGTTGATTTATCAAATAAAACATCCACCTTATTTAAATGCACACATTGGACCAATTTTACACGATGCAGTGAGAAAGATAGACAGAGAATACCTAAAAACATGATACATTAAATTCTGGTATAGTGCTAGAAGCATCTAATAGATAAGTTCATTTATGGATCAATTTGAAAGAATATTTGCAATACAGTGGTACTTCGGGTTACAGACGCTTCAGGTTACAGACTCTCGGGTTAACTTTGCTGCAGGATGAGAACAGAAATCATGCTCTGGTGGCGCAGCGGCCCCATTAACTAAAGTGGTGCTTCAGGTTAAGAACAGTTTCAGGTTAAGAACGGACCTCCAGAACGAATTAAGTTCTTAACCCGAGGTACCACTGTACTGTACAATTAAAATATCTTTGATAATCAACTTTCTCAAAATCTGAAAAAATATAGAGAATTAGTGCATCCAATTAAATCTCCAATTGATGCAGTGATTTGTACTTTGTATTTTAATCCCAACAGTAATTGAATTTTTTTGAGTTGTGGAGAGAACATAATTTATGTGCATGTAAAGATCTACTACGTCAAACTCAAACCAGGACATAAGATGTAAAATGAATAATCAGTTGCTGCCATGATTCTTGTTTCTATAAATTCAATTTATTTATTTTTTTAGAAAAACACTAAACAAGAAATCTAAACACATTTGAGGAAGCCGGAGTTTTGATAAGGTACATTCAGATTCTAGAGTTCTTCTAAGATCAATATACATTTTCATTGTGAAGTGGAACATTAAGAACTACATAAATTAGCTGAGGGCAAGATCTTGGAAGACAAATTAAATTTTCTATCTGGAATGACAAAGGGAGATGCAGTAATAGTTTTTCACTATAGTAATTTGAGAGAATTGCTTTATGTTACTGGCCAGCTAATATAGGAAATCAAAAATGACAAGAGATAATGGGGTACATACAATCCTCTCTTCTGGAAGCACCAGAGAGAATGGAATCTTTTTCATTAATATAGTGTTACCTTGCCATCTAATAACCCCGAAGTTATCTTCTACATGATTATGATAGTAAAAATAACATACACAAAATATTGAAGGGATTGTTGTTGTTTAGTCGTTTAGTCGTGTCCGACTCTTCGTGACCCCATGGACCAGAGCACGCCAGGCACCTCTGTCCTCCACTGCCTCCCGCAGTTTGGTCAGACTCATGTTTGTAGCTTCGAGAACACTGTCCAACCATCTCGTCCTCTGTCGTCCCCTTCTCCTTGTGCCCTCCATCTTTCCCAACATCAGGGTCTTTTCCAGGGAGTCTTCTCTTCTCATGAGGTGGCCAAAGTGTTGGAGCCTCAGCTTCACAATCTGTCCTTCCAGTGAACATTCTGGGCTGATTTCCTTAAGAATGGAGAGGTTTGATCTTCTTGCAGTCCATGGGACTCTCAAGAGTCTCCTCTAGCACCATAATTCAAAAGCATCAATTCTTCGGCAATCAGCCTTCTTTATGGTCCAGCTCTCTACAACTAAGTCTACAACTCTCTACAACTAAGTCTACAACTCTGAAGGGATTAGTGACTGGCAACTAAGTGAGGATGCATTTGAACCAAGAACCACCTTTCGAAGTCCAACTGTTCACTTGTTCTGACTCAATATACATTGGTACCTCAGTTTACGAACTTAATCCGTTCTGGAAGTCCGTTCTTAGACCGAAACCATTCTTAAACTGAGGCGCGCTTTCCCTAATGAGGCCTCCCGCCGCCAGTGCCTCTCCACCATTCAGCTTCCGTTCTTAGACCAAGGTAAAGTTCGCAAACCGGGACACTACTTCTGGTTTTGCGGAGCTTGTAAACCAAATACCGTATTTTTCGCTCTATAACACGCACCAGACCATAACACACACGTAGTTTTTAGAGGAGGAAAACAAGGGAAAAAAATATTCTAAATGAAATAGTGGATATATGATTTTTGTGGTTCATGCTGTGGCCACAGACATGTGATCTGACAGTGAGTTTGGAGTAGCCCAATGCAAAAATCCTGAGGATCCATGTGGATCCATGTTTTGTAACCACGAAGGAGGAAAGGAAGGGGAACCATGGATCCTCTGCTCACGACTGCAGCAGATCCCCCCTGCCACCCGCAGGCATTCGCTCCATAACACGCACAGACATTTCCCCTTATTTTCTAGGAGGAAAAAAGTGAGTGTTATGGTGCAAAAAATACGGTAGTTCGTAAACAGGGCTGTTCTTAAACCAAGGTACCACTGTACCATCAAGTCAAAACTGTCAGGCTATGTTACGGTGAAAGGAAGTAAAAACAAGGACATAACAACTTTACTCAGAAATAGATTTCATTTTTAAGTACAGTCATACCTTGGGATAAATACGCTTCAAGATAAGTATTTTCGAGTAGCGCTCTGCGGCGTACTGAAAGTAACAGAGTGCATTACTTCTGGGTTTCGCCGCATGCGCAGACGGTCAAAGTGACGTCACACGCATGCGCAGAAGCGGCAAAACGCAACCCGCGCACATGCATCTTATGTTCTGTTCAGGATGCGAACGGGGCTCTGGAACGGATCCCGTTCACATCCCAAGATACCACTGTACTGACAAAATAAGCCACATAATTCTACAACAAATACGACCTGCGGATATGATCCACAAAAGGAACAGGTTCCATTCAAAGGAGAACCAGCCTAAAATAAAAAATATGGCAGAACAGCTTTTAAATAGATCCCTGGAAAAAAACCAACAGGGGCTGGGATGAAGGTGAAAATGGACCAAATGAAGACAGGGGGGAAACCAGACAACGGAAGTCAAGAGGGACTTGACAGCCATTCATGGAAGTCAAAGAAACATACATGCCAATGACACCTAGGGAGAGAATGGTCACAGGTGCCATTTCTAGAAGCCTCTGGAGCAAAATGGGCAAGGTGGAGTGCTTGGTTTTAAAAGCAAAAAAGAAGTAGCAGATATTGCAGGCATACCTGGAACTTGGTAGAATGGCAAACAGCCAGCAGCAAACAGTCATCTCTGGATACAAACCATGGATGACAATTTCCAGCCCCCAAAGTAATTTTGCACTGTGTTGCCAGTCCTTCCCCACCCCCACCAAAATGCTAAGTGTGATCTTGAGATGGAAACTGAAGGGGAAGCATCAAAAGGAGCAAATGTTGTAGAAATGGGTGACTTCAATTACCATCACATAGATCTGGGTAGATGTCTGCACCACTATCAGCTAAGAGGTGAACTTTCCAGATAGTCTAAATCAGGCATAGGCAAACTCAGCCCTCCAGATGTCTTGGGACTACAACTCCCATCATCCCTAGCTAACAGGACCAGTGGTCAGGGATGGTGGGAGTTGTAGTCCCAAAACATCTGGAGGGCCGAGTTTGCCTATGCCTGGTCTCAATGACTACACCCTAGAATAACTGGTCCATGTTGTATTTGAAGGTGGCACAAAAAAGCTGAAGGTAAAAAGAGGACTTCTTACCACTTTAGAAACTGTCAGAACCAAATGTTCAGCATCCCTGCCTAGAAACTCATGCCGAAATGTTTTCCCCCCACATCTGTGACTTGCCCACTGGACCGCATACTGGGGGCGAGAGGGTTCACTCAGCCTGAGTTCCAATACAAATTCATTGTGCTATTTTTAATAACATCGATCAAGAGGTTACCAAAAAGCACACAAAGCTAAACTACCTTCATTCCGCTTCCTGAACAAGGCTGCTACAGGATGTGAACAAAGAGAAAAATGAAAAATGAAAAAGTAATTAGCTTCACCTCATCTTCTTCAACCATCTGCAAGCCAGCTGAGAGGCAGTTGCTTAGCTGCTCTGCTTTATAAAATATGTTTTAAATTGGCACTCCGGTTTTTAAAAAAATAATTACAAGTGTTTGGGAAAGGATCCCCTTTATGCCCAAAAACTATAGAAGAAATTATTTGGCAAACTATTTAGCTTGGGGATGTGTCAGAGGCAGAAGCCAAGGGAAGATGAGGGCCTTAGAAATTAAAAAGAAGTGAAGGGAAGAAGATAAGTGATGTGACGGAGAGATTAGTGAACTGACCATATATTTTGGCTGCTACCAAGAGTAGTCTACATTTGTGAGCCCATGTGGAGACACAAATTATCTCCTTCAAATAATATGCAATTACCCAAACTTTTCAGAATGCTTCTTCTAGAACACTTAGTGGACACCTCCCACTTAGGCCAATTCATCATTTCTGAGAGAGGGAATTATGTCACCAAGTATTGCGCTGATTCCCTGAAATTTATGAATTGGCCTTGAGAAACTGCTTCCATGCAATGTCACCCCCCATTTTGATTTGTTACAGGACATGGTAACTGACTGCAACCTTGCCTACTCAAGCCGATTTCTCAGGAACACATAATGACTAAAAGGGACAAAAAGTCACAACAGGGAGGTTAATCCAGCTCAAAAATGGCCACATAAATTGGCCCTTACTTAGCCATTATTCAGCACAGGCTGCAAAGATTTTGCTCTTCTCTCATCTGTTAAATGGCCTCGTCTGTCAACTTGTGAAATGCCAGGGATTCTCAAAGCAAGGATGAGTATTAAACTCACGAAAGGCTTAAAAGATTATCTGGCCCAGTTACCCAGAAGCCAAGCTCAAAGGAGCTCATTGAGAATCACTTCTGGTTGGGGTGAGTCAAGGAAAGCAGCTTTCATCTAGGGCTTAAAGGACAGGTGTAATATGCCTCCTTTGGGGGAAAGGTTAGAATTGCTGTTTTCTCTGCTCACTCTTCCTTTTTAATTGTACAGTCTCTCTCCTTACCTCTGTCAATATCCCTTGTCCAGCCACCCAGTCTCATTGCAGAAGTGTTGTTTTGTACATTAGAATTCACTTCCCTACTGTTATTACACTGTATCATACTTGTTAACTGTATTGTATCGTATAATTGTTTTAATAGTATATCATCTTGTGAGATCTTCTGATGAGGAATCTTTTATACAATCAAGTTGTATTTAAAACAACACAACCTATACATGAATTGTCAAGGACGGTTTGGCATTTTGTTCTCCTGCCTCTAATGAAAAAAAATAGCCTCCTCCCTCCATTATCAATACAGTGGTACCTTTTGGTTCTCAAATGCCAAAAACCCGGAAGTGCTCTGGATTTTGAATGTTTTTCGGAAGCCGAACATCCGATGCCACTTTCAGCAATTGTTTCCAGGGCACCTGCATCAATCAGAAGCTGTGCCTTGATTTTCAAACATTTTGGAAGTCAAACGGACTTCCAGAACAGATTAAGCTTGGCGCTTTTGTTTTTGCTATTTATTTTGCGTCGGTTTTTTTGAAGCTTTTTTGGTTCTTTTGTTTTTGTGACTGTGTGGAACCCAGTTCAGCTACCGATTGATTGATTGATTGATTGTGTGACTGCGGAAATGAATAAAAGCTCCCCCCCCCCCAAACAATGACTATCATCAGTGCAGGGAAGAAAAATTAACTTTAATTTTTATCATCTACAATACTGTCTTATTTATTTTATAGTACAGTACATTGATTATTGCTTTCATTTTATGGATCAATTGTCTCATTAAGATAATAAAATTCATGTTAAATTGCTGTTTTAGGGGTTGTTTTTAAAAGTCTGGAACGGGTTAAGCTGTTTTGCATTACCTTCTATGGGAAAGCGCACCTTGGTTTTGGAACACTTTGGTTTTGGAACAGACTTCCGGAACGGATTAAGTTTGAGAACCAAGGTATCACTGTATATAAACACAGACATTTCAGAGGCACCTCTTGAATTTTGTTTCCACAGCAACTATAATAATAATGTAAATATGCATCTCATAATGCAATAAGATTTATATGATATTTACTGATGCAGGCACAAAAAAATCTTTAGTCTGTCTTCAAAAGCCATTTTAGTTAGTGCAAGTGAATTCAGAACTTTTCATATTTGCTATGATTCTTGTCTTCTTAACTGGGATCACTGAAGAAGTTTCTGAAAACTCTGAGGAATCCTTTTTGCATTAAGTATGATGGAGACACAGCTGAATGATCTACCTTCAGAGGTGGCCTGGTGTGTCTACAAGAGTTTCTGCTCTTAACTCCTTCTAATCACGGTGCAACCAACTATTTGTAACTCCTGTAGAAACATAGGGAGCATACACTTCTGAGGGATGGGTATTCAAGCACTTACTCTCAAAGCAAGCCTTTCTGGATGGAAGAGTGATGCATGTCTTTTTACTTTAATTCAGAAAATAAAAGTGTCTCACTGTTCTAGGGGTTAGGAAAAGGGCATTTTCCTCTGAAACTAGCACTCATGGGACTTCTGCAAGGATGACTTCAGTGCACCGGTTCCATTTGTCACTTCTAAGGCGATTCACACACTTCAAAACTGATATATACCCAGAAGCTTTGTAAATTACTTTCACCTGCAGGGGTGTGTATGAACTCACTTTCTGTATCTGAGAAGGCAAGGGGGTCACTCTAAGCACCTTTTAGCAATGGGCTTCTGTAGCCACATGTAATCTACTCCTCCCAAACTTTCCGCCCTTCAAAGTACAAGAGGTTATTCCTAACTGCTAAATGCCACGAGGTTGAAAGAAGAATGAAACACCTCCTTAGATTGCACAGTTATAATCACAGAACTAAAATTTAAAAGGCAGCAGGGGTGAGACAATTCAACTCATGTTTTAATGGCATGGACATTGTTCCTTAAATTTATAAGGCAGAGCCTAGTTCTCCTGCAGGTTACAGGCAGGGCCAGGGAGCCAGAAACTTTCCCACAGAGGCGGACCATATCTGTGAACCTTACAAACTAAGACAGGAAAGAGTTGCAGGAAAGAGTGTGCAGAGTTGTGGTTTTTTGACTTGTCCTCAGACAACCTACAGCCAGACAAATTTACTTACTTTTACAAAGATATACGTAAGATACAAAGATATACCCCACTATTTCCGTCCAAAAAGGTGATGCTTGAAGCAGCTTGCAAAATATAAAGAGGCATAAAACAATAACATTCTACGATTCAAACACAATTACTTAAAAAAAAAATTTTTAAGGAGAATCAAAATACATACACATATTTAATTGCAAAAAGGAAAAACGGTAGCTACTTCTTTAAATGTGCATGCTGAGGAGGTGCCATTTCCAGACTAAATGCAGAATCAAAGAGCAAGAGGAAAAACTAACTGTACAATAAATTAAATAAGGCAACCTCACAATCCAAAGTTTGCTTAAACTACCAGGGAGAGGGCCTCTTCAGTAGTAGAATCCTGGTTATGGGATAGTCTTTGTGGTCTTTTTGGTACTAGACCTCTCTGTTCATGCCAGTCTTTTAAATCTTAAGCAAACTGGTCCTCTGGTTTTAAACCTTTTTAATGTGGGAAATGTGACATGTTTTGCTTTTATGTAGTCTCCTCTCACTTTTTTAAAGAATGGATTGATGTTTTACTTTGTCTTTCAGTTGCTTTTATTCATTGTAAGCCGCCCCCCAAAAGTTATCTTACAGGGACAGCATGCGAATGTAACTGAATGAATGAATGACTATTCATTTGCCAGTGGGCACAAATAGAGAGGAAGATAATACAAGAACCTACCCGGGAGAAACCCTGTCACATGTTGCAACAAACTGCACTTCAGAAAGCAATGGTGCATGCAAGAGAGGCACAAAAGCTGACATGATATGATGGAGAGATTAAGCACAGGATGAGACCATCCTCCAAGTAACTTGGCCCCAAGCTATTTAGGACTTGAAAGGTAATCACCAAAACTTCCATTTTTGCCAGGCTTCCCTGGTCAGGAAGAACATGGACAAAATTCAGTTTCTTTATGAATTCTTTGTTGCTGTATCAAATTGCTTCTCCCATTTGATGACAAACTTCAACACAAGGGAGGGGACAAGGAGAGTGAGTGAGTGAGTGAGTTGAGTCTGCAAAGCGTCAATACAAGGAAACTTCAACTGAATGTACAGCCAGAGTAGCCTCAACATGAAGTAATCACGCATGAAACTATGAAGAACAGCAGATCTAAGAGAGGCAGCTTTCATCTCTCGGTTGACTATCACTTGTTGTTTGGCATTAAATCCCAAAAAAGGTCTAAGCCAATACCTACAAACATCTGGTCCAAAATACAGTCAAGTATGCATTGATTTTAAACCTAAATAGACTTTCTTGTCTTGTAGATATTTATGTACAGCTTTTCAGGCAGACTTCATAAAGCAGTTTACATTGAAATTCTAATATAATTAAAGCCATACAATAAACCAGCCATGACAAACTGCAAGGGGGGTGGCAGAACTTTTGAAAAACTAGAGCTCTCCTCAGGGTCCTCAGAGAGACCAGCGGTGGCAGTTGGAGAAGGGAGAGGGCACCTTAGTCAGAAGTCTGGAGCTAGATGGTCACATCTCTGTCTTCTCTCTTTTTCCTCCCCCGCTTAAGAACACAAATGTAGATCTTCACAAAGTCATAAAATCAGCCCAACTTTGAAATACCACAGCATTCAAAAGCTTTTCTGATATAGATAGAATGCAATCTACTCCCCCTCACCAGAGGGAAAAAAAGAATCACAAATATAATTCCAGCAAAGGGATAACAAGTGTGGGTGGATTTTTTGACATTTCTCAATATACCTCTGATTATTTTTAGTATCCGTAATTGCTAGTTATTTCACTGCTGTTCTTTTCAGTAAAAGCATTAAGTGTGTTAATACTAGCTGCCCACCCCTGCACACCCTGCCAGGTAATCACTGAGTGCTAAAATGGAACTGGGCAAGTAGTTGGAGTTCCTCAGAGCAAAACATCTTAAACCACCCAGAGCCTAGAAGGGCTTAATTGAAAAGTAATTTCAAAAAGTGTTCCATCCTTCATAATTCTCAACATAGTGCCTAGGCAACCACACTTCTCTTCTAAGCTATAGTAAAGTGTTAAAATTAGTTTTAATTTCATTTGTAATGGATTTCCATATGTAAATGCAAGTAAGTAAATCCATGATCAACAAACTAGATCCCAGTATGCTTGAGTGCAGGAATACACTGGTCAGCAAATGTGTTTAGCTGAGCAGGAGAGATAGCCAGCCCAATTTCTTAGCATAATATAATTAGACATAGAGTTCTCTCTCTCTCTCTCTCTCTCTCTCTCTCTCTCTCTCTCTCTATCATCTCCTTACCTGTCCGATCTACTATGGGTACCTCTACTTTAGCTCTGACCTGGCCATCTCCAATTGGGTTCAGGTATGCCTATACAAAATCTAATGGCTCTGGATAGGTATACACGCTTTCACCCACGGTGCAAAACAAGATAGAGAGCCTATTCAATTAGATTCAAATAAGCACCATAGTATGAATCTGAATCATTATGCATGTATAATCCTGTTTCCCAAAGAAAGGGTCTTCTTTGCTGAATCAGGCAATCTGTGTTCATATTCACAACTATTTTATGGAGAGCTCAGTCAGAGCTGTTGTAATTTATCCAAGACCAAGCAAGGAGTCCGTGGTAGAAATGGCAACACTTCTAAATGTCCATCCACCAGACAGCAACTGTTCATCCACTAGACAGCATAATTTCTCTCCTCTTGACATTTGAGTTCATGGTGGTCAGTTCTATGGCTCATCCCAAGTGTTAAGAGGAAACTGAAACTTCCTTAATAAAGCCATTTTAGTTAAAAAGAAAGCTTTGAATATACATGGAAGGTCTTGGTTCTTATGCATTCTAGTAAGGGTTGCAAAAGGGTTTCTCTGAGCAGAGAAAAGGGTTCCAGTTACAACCAGATATAGTAACTACAATTTACACAGCAGCATTTTACAACTTTCTGAGTTACAGAACAAAATATTGAGTGTGGAGTACAAACAAAGCAGCTTAAAAGCATCAAAACTACATGGTAAAAATTGTAGTATAGCCTCTTTTGACTACGAACATACAAAAATCTAAAATAACGCAAGTGTACAATGATGTCACAAAGCGAGTCTGAAGATTCCCAACTGAAATATACACAGGTGGTGACAAGCTGAGAGTACAGTTGCCAGATTGCCTTAAAAATAGTATGTTGGCTTTATAGAAATCTGTAAATAGAACTCCAGGAAAGCAAGACTGCCTGCCACAGCAACCCTCTGTCCAGCTAAGGTCAAGCGAGACAGCATACACTGATTAAACGGCCTAGCTGACTTTGAATGATTTTAAAGTGTTCATAATTTTGTTTTTGCTTTGTCCTGAGGAAGCAGCAGGAGGAAAACATTCTCCAGGAAATGCCATCATCACATTACTGATAGAGAAATTGCCTTGTTGTAGCCAAGAGGAATCGGTGTATGATATAACCTCATTTGTTTCCAGTTTCCCATGATCCTGGCAGGATTAAAATATTAAATCTGTTGAAAGAGTTGAAAACATTACCTGGAATTTAAAAGAGAATGAAATAACTTTTTTTTAAAGTAGCATGCATTTTGGAACTTTTTCTGGTTTCAATGGCATTCTTAAAAAAACCAAAATAGAGATCAGAGTGGAAAGTTCCAATGAGGCAGACGGAGGAACAGACCCCAAGCTGTCCCTGCTTGTCTCGTTCCTCATCCTGTTTCTATTGAGGCGACCACTACAGCTTCTTATAGGGGCTTGTGGTTTCAGAACGTGTTTACTAAAACAAGCTCTTTCAAAAGTACTTCAAAATGTTCTCTCCCTTTATGAACTGAGGATCAGTTAGTTCCGGAGTTGCCTTACAGCTTTACACGTTCTGTCACCATTTCTGTCTAGATCTTGTTGAGGAGGCAATCTGATACGTGTATCTGGGCTGTATCACTTCGGACTGCAGGTAGGACTAACATGATGGAACAGTCCTACAGGATGTGGGAAGCAACTTTCCAGGAATGTCACTCATTTCTATAGGGTCTCCATGAGAATGCAGCCCCTTTGAAGTATACCCCCTCTGTAGCCAGTGCAAACAAAACAGGAAATCTTCCATTAATTACAGTTTCCTGATTCATCCAAAACAGGAAACTATGGCTAGCGGCTCCAGAACCAGCCAGGATATTAACCCATGGTTTCATATAATTGCCACTGGCGTGCTAGCTGTCTGGCCTTAGTTGCCTGGTGCACCAAAGTTCAGAATAGGCTCCACGATGCCACAGATGACACTCAGGGGCAATGATGTCCAGAGCTGTTCACACAGCATGGCAATGGCTTCAACAAAGTCACCTACTGAAAACTCCTCCAGGGCATTCAGAATTCACTGGATTCCATTAGTCTCTGGGGCCACATCATCTTAATCTGTCCACCACTCCTGCAGAAGAGGATCGGAGCTGTAAGTCAAAACTTCACAAGGAAGTGATCCGACCATGACAAGAGGGTGACACCCACTCGCTGATCTCCAGGCCACCCCTTCCTCCAATGGAAGCAAAATAATAATTACAGGGGGTTGAACGAGATGACCCTTGGGGTCCCTTCCGACTCTACAATTCTATGATTCTAACAGATTGGTTAACAAAATAGAATCATAGAATGGCAGAGGTGGAAGAGACCCGAGGGTCATCTAGTCCAACCCCCAACAACGCAGGAATCTTTTGTCCAGCATCGGGCTTGAACACATGACCCCTGAAATGAAGAGTCTCATGCTCTACCAACCAAGCTATAATATAAAATGTATCTGTGTAAATGAACCTGCTTGCTGAATGCTATCCCATTTCTTTTATAGCTTTTAGATTAGATAGGACCTTCACAAAGCAATGATGGGATAGCACTATTATATATATATATCTAAACATGTGATGATATAGAATGTATTTCTCAGCAATCAGGAACAGAATAGAATAGAATAGAATAGAATAGAATAGAATAGAATAGAATAGAATAGAATAGAATAGAATAGGCTGGATCTCAGCATTCCAAAACAGGCTGAATCCCAATATTCCCTTTTTGAATCTGGAAGCCGTATTTCCTAAGACCACATAAAACCAATTTATGGTAGTTTTAGCAGCTGTGCATCATGGTTCAATCACACCCCTTCTGAAGAGTGAGTGGGTGGGTGGCTGCCACCTTACACAAGGCAAAACTACACAATGTTTTGCACCACTTCCCTATCAGAGGAGCACATACACACAAGACTCCATCCGCTATTACACATTCTCTGTGCAAACCATCAAAGCAGCTTTGGTGGATCCACCAAAGGATCCATGTAGCCCAGCAAGGCATTGCCAACAGCAGTTGATAAAATGCCTCCAGGACAGTCAGTGGTCCCCAACTGGTGACCCTCCACACAAATAAACAACACCCACCCAATGGGGTTAAAAGACCCATTCCGATTTAAACAGTATTTTTTTAATGGGATGGCCCATGCCCTTGCTCCACCCCCCAAATGCCACCCCAAGGGGACGGCTTCCTTTAGTATCTTCCCTTCGGTGAATGGGCAGGCACCCAGGGCTGGCAGGCAGGCTTTATAGCGCTGCCCTAGCAACTGGTGCTTGCCTAGCTGGGGCAGTAGGTGTTTTCAATGCTGCCTGCCCAACTTGCACAGCTGCAGGCAGGTCCTAGTGTAGATATCCAGTAGAGCAGCATTTCCCAACCTTGGGCCTCCAGCTGTTTTTGGATTACAACTCCCATAATCCTCAGCTAGCAAGACCAGTGGTCAGGGATGATGGGAATTGTAGTTCGAAAACAGCTGGAGGCCCAAGGTTGGGAAACACTGCAGTAGAGGACACAAACTACCGTAGAGATATAAAAAAATTCAAGAGTAGAGGGTCCATGGCTTGGCTTTTGAAAAAGAGGGGGTCTGCTAATTGGGAACCACTGTTCCAGGAGATCCACAAATGCAATAGCCCTCCTTTCCCCTTCATATCCTTGTTGCTCAGCACTTAGGTTTCAGCATCCCAGTTATCACATTTTTGTTTTTAAACCTTTCAGAGCTCAACATCTGAATTCTGCAGTTTGTCAAATACTGATTGTCAACTCAGGATCCGCTGGAAACTCCTCACATTACACTGAAATACTGTGTAGACAGCTGTCGTGAACTGGCTTGGTGCAGAGGGCTGGTGGGAGGCAACAGCTGGGGGACCCCCATCTTCTCCCCAGGGGAAGATGGCTCAGAGCCAGGGGACAATCAAGAGTGTGGTCAGAGGGAGAAGAGGGGGCAGAGTGGGAGGAGGAAGTGTCAGATAGTGAACAGGCAACAGGGTTTAATGGGCAGGAAGAGGCTTTAACAGGGAGCAGGAGAGGAGGGGGGCCAGGATACAGATGAAGAAGGCTACTGAGAAATCCAAGGAGTCTCCCCCTCCTGCTGTGACCAGCTCCCCTCTCCCCCTGATCTCCCAGAACAAGCAGAGAAATGGAAAAGGGCAGAGCAACAAGAGACAAGATGACAGAGCCTTAGACTGCTAGGCAAGGAACCAGGGGAGGAGCCTTAGAGAGTGGTGGGGAGGTGGGGACTTGAGTCCTCTCAACTGCCTCATTGGGGCAAGACCTAAGACCTATTGAGAAGAGTTGGTGGAATCACTAGGCCTGCTCTGTTTTGGTTTCTTTGAATAAAGAGTTTAGTTCACTGATGCTGGTGGGTTTTTTTTAATTTATTTCTGATTTACTCCTGACTCCGGCTCTTAACAACAGCCTACTTGGGCAGCTGTGTACAATGGACAAGGTTCTCCAGTGCAAATGATGTGGAGCTCCCCTATAAATGCCTCTTTGGGGGCCAGAAGTCTGCACATCACCGCCTTTGGTTTCTGAATAGAACTGAATTTTACAGATGTTCACATACTGTCATATGGGGCCTGTCAGGTGGTCACTGGGATTAGCTTCTTCAAGGCCTCATGACAGCCAAGAAGAGGCTTGGTCTGCAACCTCCTTCCCTCTATATATCAACGGGCTGAGGATCAGATAGCAGTATTTATCTCTGAGTGGACAACTTGTTGCAAATAGTGAACCAATTCTTACAAACCTGGTTGCCTTATACAAAAGTTTTTGCCTGACAGCAAATGGCACTGTACACATATATTTATCTCCTATCATACAGGTATGTTTGATTTCTACTGTGCCCTTCAACAGGTTCCCGGGACAGATTACAAAAAAGTTTAAACAAATTACAACAAAACCAACATCAGTATATGACACCTTGGCAATCCATCATACTCCTTTTGCCAGCATTCTCCCCTCCCCCATGGTTTTGCTAGTAAATCTTGCTTGTTTTATTCTAAAAGCGTTAATTAAAAATAACAAACCCTTCTGCACTCAGAATTCAGAAAATTATTCTGCAAGTCCTAGCAATATTTATAATTATAATAATAATAATTTATTATTTCTACCCCGCCCATCTGGCTGGGTTTCCCTAGCCACTCTGGGCGGCTTCCAACAAAAGATTAAAAAGACATTAAAACATCAGTCATGAAAAACTTCCCTAAACAGGGCTGCCTCCAGATGTCTTCTAAATGTCATATAGTTGTTTATTTCTTTGACATCTGATGGGAGGGCGTTATAATATTTTGCAGAGAACGAACAGCCAAAAAGAATCACTTTCAAGTGCAGCTTAAGTGTCTAGTTTTGATGGTTACTGTTTTATTTCTAGTAATTGTAGGGTTACCCAATACAAGAGCACACTAGACTGTGATTAAGAGGTTTTAAATGCCCATGTCAGCATAGCTGCTCATAATAATCAGAGGACTTTTGATTGCATAGGACCAGTCCAGCAATGGACTCAATGGTTTCCAGATGTTTCCAACAATTTAATGAGATAATCAAAAGTATTTAGGGATTTTTAAATGGAAGACCTTACAGCCATTTTTCACAGTTGAATCAGTAACAGTTCAAATTAGATTGATTCTCTTTTTAAGGAACCTTTTTAAAATTACCAGTGGAGAAGATTTATCTGAAATCCAGAGTTGGGGATTAGAATGCTTGCTGACCGCAATCCCAACTGGCCAAACCTTTACAACTTTCCTCTGCTTGGCATCTTAGCATGCATCAGTTTAGCTGACTGATTACAAAGCCATAAATCTCACATGATGAACTGGTTCAGTTTCAGCGCCTAGTGTGCAATTTAAAGACAGCATCATTTCCCTCTGTGCCTTTGGCTTCCCAGTAGCAAGCTTTAAATGTTATCGTGTCATTACAAATGCCAGGCATCTGCTCTCCTTTAGCACACTGTGCTCTAATACTCTTGTGCAGATAGCTATCACACTCAACTATGATTCCTGTTTTGTTTTTTTTTAACAGTCTGAGATAAGCATACACATCGACTCCAAACAATACCATGTCGTTCTATAAAAACAACATTAAGTGAGATATGTGGAAAGAATAGTAATTGAAAATATTGTGAAAAATTAAAAATCCCACCACTTTAAGCGGTGCTATAAGCTGCTGCACCCACTAGCTCCTTATTTTGTTGCGTATCACCTAGTTGGCTATTGTGCTTTACAAACTGAGAGCAGCATGTTTACTGGGCCATGGGCCTAACCCAGCCAAGGGCTACTGGTTGTTCCTGATGGCACAAGTCCTCAATGAAAACAGGGAGAAACGCTTAATTGTTTCTTTGCAGTTTGAATGAGACGGCTTTCTTCTCAACTGAACATTTTAAGCTGAAATGTATATTGCCTCTTTTGCAGCCTAAGTTGCTACAGGATAGCAGAAAGCTCAACAAAATCTTTAACTGTACATATATATGGCTCTCCCTAAGCTGGGCCTATAGTTTTGCTGAATCACAGCAGAAACCGTTCCATCAGTGTTGCCCCCATAGCGGCAGTATCAAAATGTGACAGAAAACACCAAAACGGTTGAAGAACTCCTGACAAGCATTTGCACCAATCACCTTTGCTGTAACAGCTTAGCACCCAGGTAAAAATCCCTCGATCTAAACAACCATGTTTATGCTGATTAATAACAAACTGGGATATTTACAAACTCACCTTCTTACTACACAACTAGACGGTATGACTCCATTAAATTGTATTACTTGGTGTATTCAGTATATACTGTACATGCAGCCCTTGGTTTGGGTGGGGGTGGGGTTCCAGGTTATTGTGTGTGATGGCAGAGTACGGATAAGCACGGTAACATCCCCACCCCCTTTTCCTGCCACTTCTGGGTTTGTGGCAATGCACAGTCGTGCATGCATTGAATCTGTGCAAAAGGGTTCTTGCCTGTGCTACACAAACAGGTCAACACTAAACAGCTACTGATAAGCTAATACATTGGAGAGGAAAGGCTAGCTGCCCCCCCCCCATCAGAGAACACAAATCAGCTTCTTCATACTATTTATTTTTACAAAATGACCAACGGAAATGCAGAAAAACCTTGACTATTTCGGGGGGGGGGGGACAGGGACAGGACACTGCACACTAACACAGTCCCTATGAAACAAGTAATTCACTCACCCTTACAGAACATTAGGGAAAGTAGAAAAATAATACCTTCAGTCAAATCCATCTGACTACTCTCCACTCCCTCATTTGTCACGGCAGCATTCTGTTCCCCCTTCCGATTCAGCACCTTAGAAAAGCTGCTGGAGATTGTAGAAAAGAAGCCCCGGACAAAATAATTGTCCTGCTCCCCAGACTCTGGTTGCAGAAGTGGCTTTGTGTTCCTCTCTTTCCAGTGCGGGGCAGGTTCAGATAAAGATCTGCAGAAAGGAACCCGAAATGGCCTTGTTACTGGCATGGCAGCCTTCTCTTCTGGGTCTTCTTGGTGACTGTCAGCGACTAACGTGGACACTGTCAAAGGCTCTTCGGCAGTCCTTGCTGCATCTGGCCTCTTGGCCACTTTCCACAGAAGTCTGGGATGAGTCTGCCATTGGTAAGTTCCAAGCAGCTTCCCTAAATCCGAATCTGCTTCTTCCAAAGTCCTCTTGCTTTTCACTTGATAGCACCAATGGTAGTCCTTCAAACTAGCTCTCACTTTTGTACAATCACCATCCTGCACCGACACGGATCTCTGAAAAAGTGCAGGGGGACCAGAGCGCTTTTTAAACACATTCATTTTCCACCTTTCACGTTCAGCTACCTCACCTTACACTTACTTCGGTGCACATGCTCCTACTTGTTAAGGTTACCATCCAAGCAACTTCCTTCCAGTGGTGGCCAACGTTCTTCTTGAACAGGTACCATTCAGACTCAATTCTACATCATCTTACATCAACTCTGTGTTTATAGTGAAGCACAGTTGGCACCCAGATACAAAGCCTTCTCTCTTGTGATTAAGAGACAGCTTGTGGTGCTAATTTTCAGTTCCTGGGTTTCAGATCTCAGCTGCAGACTTTCAGGAAGTGACAAAAAGAAGAAAAAAACAGAAGAAAAAATCCCACCAATTAAGTGCCGGGCAAATTGTACTTCTGCCTCTCATGTTGTAACCATGAATTAAAAATAGACCGTGAAAGTACCTTTAGTTTCCACATAAGATCAAGTAGAACTAAACTGACACCCACAAGAGTCTTGATTATAAAAATAGGATGCATCAAGATGAGGGCTTCAAAGCAACAGGGACTGGATATAGTTCAGCCCTTGAACAATTTAATCAATAGTTGTTGTTACCATCCCTATCTTCAGATCCAGAATAGTACTTAGAAGTAATGCCAAATCCATGAGGACTCAATGCAGCAATTCTTCCAGTGATGCATATGAATTGAAGGAGAGGAAAGGAAAGAGCAGCTGAAATGAAGAACCCTGAAAATACACTAAAGGAAAATATGCACAAAGGAGGAGTTAAGCGAGGGGAGTTAGGTGGTGTTTAGTCATTACTGACCAAAGTAAAGAAGCAGACTGCTCTTGAGGCCAGATCTTGTGGCAAACGAAACATGGGAATGTGCATATTTTTAAAGTGAGCAGGGTTTTTGTTTTCATAAATCTAATTGGAGTCAGTAGACTGGAAAGTAATACCCCTATCTAGTTAAGTAAAAGAAAAACGGCCACCTCAACAAGTTAAGGAACAGCTTACCATATTAAATTTGCTAAGAAAACATATCTGCTAATCGGCACAAGCCAAGTTTCAGAGCAGATTGAAACAATGTGCTCACAAACCCCAGAAAATATGGGGTTTCAAATGGAAAGGCTGACAGGCCCTTGGCAAACCTTGCAGAATAATAATAAAAAAAAGAGTTTGGTTATTTGAAAGAATGATGCAGTTTGGCAGACTAATAAAAACAGACCAATCCATCACAGATTCTTAAGCTATCGCTTTTTTATCAGTTGCATAGTGATGCTGTTGAAGCCTCCAAGATACTTTCTTCAAGCAAGGCCACACGTTATATTTGGTTTCCCACTCCCACCAGAAAATGGGGAAAAGAAAACAGCCCTGCTGGAAGAAATATCTGAGATCCCACTGAATTCTGCTTGCAGAACGCTGAGAGGGCGGACTAGGCAGTGCCATAGCCTACTCTGAAAAAGAACAGGATAAATCAGCATTGCCAATGATATCGTAACAATCCTTACTAGTTCATTTGTGTGTGCGAGTGCACATTACAGTGATACCTCGGGTTACATACGCTTCAGGTTACAGACTCCCCTAACCCAGAAATAGTACCTCGGGTTAAGAACTTTGCTTCAGGATGAGAACAGAAATCGTGCTCCGGCGGCACAGTGGCAGCAGGAGGCCCCATTAGCTAAAGTGGTGCTTCAGGTTAAGAACGGACCTCCAGAACGAATTAAGTACTTAACCCGAGGTACCACTGTATTGAATTTTGTATCCTAAAAGGGGGGTCACTTGGTTCTTCCCACCAGCAATCAACTCAGGGCTATTTACAGCGAGAAATGTCACAGTCCTACTAGTACTAACTCAGATCCTCAAGGTGTCCCTAGTTTCCAGAGAGAGTCACAGATTTACAGAAGCTGTCCTGGAACGTCCCGCTTTTCCTTAGGACATCACCATTTTCACTGGAGGAATGTCGGAGGGCATGGAGTTACGCGACAGGGGCAGCCTTGTATAGGGAAGTTTTCAAATGTTTAATAAAGATTAAAGATTCTTTTCTAGTTTTTAAGAAAATATTTTTATTTGTTGGTTCTATTGGTTCTATGTTAAAGGAAAAGGAAAAGTTAGCACAAAAGTCAATTCAATTCATCAGAGTCAGTGAGAAAAAGAAAATCAAAAACGGAAGAGAAATAAAACTGGCATATTGCTGCTGGGAAATTTTTCTTCCAAGTATCCTAATAGTGATTCACTGTTGTCTCATCCATATTCGCTGCGGTTTAGTCTGGATTCCTCAGCATCAATGATGCATGAAAATTGGTCCATATGACTTTGTTAAGCAAGCCTGGCGGCAAAGCCTTAGACAAGATTACATTTGCATTAATATTAATAGGTTTTCTTTTAAAAGCTACCTTATTAAATCAATCACTTAATTGATACAAGCTTATATCGAAATAAATTATGTATTCCCATGTGTGCTCTGGTGTAACTGCTTTTAGAAGCAAGAATTTGTTGCCTTTCACAATCTTTTCAGGCCAACTAAATTTAATCTCTGAGTGGATGTAGACAGGCAACTGCTGCCACTACCATTGTACACTAAGAAATTATCAAAATAGTTTGTTTAATAGATTGTTCTGGACAAAACAGCTTCACTTGCGGAGGCAGCCACAACCCAAATGAGGGGGGGTTAATCTGAGAGTGGCTGCAAGACACCCCCAGAGGAGTTTGAAGACTGACAACAGTCTAGGTCACCTGGTACTATGACTACTCTTGACTTGGTATTCAGGAACCTTCAAACATAACCAAGGGGGTGGGCTTTGGATGTAAGTGGGATATGCAGAAGAATCGCTTGGTATACTTTCTTCTCTGGGGAGCTATATTATCTGAGCATCTATGGCAGGACTGGAATATTCAATATAACCACCTCATTGTGCACCCTCGACAAACATATTATATGAATTGTTCACTCGATTACATAACTTCAATGGACTATTAGCCAAGCAATATTAGTTTAAAGTTAATCAATAGGCTCTCTCTAATCTATCACAATGAATCACCATCCCTCAGAGAAACCATAACTTAGGAGAAAATGATGAGCTCCTATCAAGTGCTCAGTAACCACTATTAGCTGTAAAACTGAGCCTTGGCAACTGGTACTTTCTAAGTGAAGCGGTCAGGAAGAATGGTCACCATATTTCTGGTCAAAACATTCATTAACCAAGGCATGATTAATATACCAGCTACCATCTCAGAAAGCTTAGCGATTCTCAAACTTCTTTCTCTAGGCCACATTTTAAGAATTAAAATTTGCTTGCTTGCACCATACCAAATTTTCTATTGATAAGGAATGCACTGGAAAACAAAAGGAAAGAACTCCTAGCAGTGCTTGATTTTGAAAAGATATCTATCCATAGTCTGCAAATAATTTAAAAAGAGAGATTTCAATACTATACTGCACTGAAATATTTAAATGTGTCATTGATTGCCTTTGATTCCTAACACATTTGCCATTCTCTCCTGCCACGCACCCTTTGAGAACCACTGGCTGTGCCAGTTCTCCCTCCTCAGTCAGCAGTCCCATTAGAACCCACACAGGGGAATTCAGGGAGAGAAGCAAGGAGTTCCCAGATTGCCAAAGGGAAGAAAGTATTTCCTTCTTTGCTCCGTTGCTACTTTCACCACATCTGGAAAACTCGTTTCAACTGCCAACAGGACATTCTAGAAATCTCTACAATTGGGATTAGTGGTTCTGGCCTCCCAACCAGTGCAAGCCAGTTCTCTGGCCGTAGACAAGAAGAAGAGAAATACCAATATTCATATTTCACATCCTCTTAGGATGTACCCAATATAGCCTGTATTGTAACCTGTATATAGCCACCTCCCTGCCTTCGAAGATCTTGCTTGTGTCCTACTGAAATCCCTATAGCTGTGTGATCCAACATATGTAGATGGAGACTTAGAAGACACAAGATGGAATGATGAGGCTTAGGAGGCAATCAACTGTCTTGTGCCTGGTTTTAGAACTTGACAAAAAACTTGGCAACAATCCAGGAACTACAAAATGCAAGCAATTTTGTGGCATGCAGGGAAGTCGTTTGATGAGACCCATTTCATGCTGTCACTGTTTTCTAAAATGAAAATCGGCTGTAGGAGTAAGTCAAAAGGAAATATTTTTTCAACTCTCTTCATTTAACTGAAATTGAAGATACATCAACGAAAGCCTGGGATAGTTGGGGACAATTGTTTACCGTATCCTATACCTTTTTCATCAAGGTACTGTATGTTTTCTCTGGAAGTTTTCTTGAACCTGGTGCTGACCATAATTCATTATTGACTTGTTGTGACACAGAAAAGGGCTTTTACATTTTGGGCACTAGTGTTCCGGAATGCCTCCCAGCTGAATTACAAGAGGTCTCATCAATATTGGTACGCAACTAGTTCCTGAAGTCACCGCTGTTTAGCAAGCATTCCCTTGATCCTGAACTTCTGATTTTATTGTTTTTAGCTGTATTTTAACTACATTTAGTTGTCATGCTTTTTGACTGGCTTCCTTTATTATGAATTTTAATTAAGGATGTTTTAATGCTCTGATGGAATTGTTATTGTACGTTATTTTAATGATGTATGGATTTTATAACTGATTTATTATATCATTTATATTTTCTAATTGACTATATACTGCTTAGAAGCCATGTTGGCATATAAGCAGTGTATAAAGTAATAAAAAATAAGGGGCTAGATTCAACAAAGTAACTGTGCTAGTGGGAGACAGCACAATGAAGCTCTCCTCCCCCAGCGGCCCTTCCCCACAATTGAAGCTTGGCTTAGGTGTTGTTCTTTTCATCCAATGCTCCCAAATAACTGAGTTGTGTAAGGCCAAATGACACACTTATCTAGATCAGCATGACTCTGACATCTTAAAACCAGCTTCATTTAACATCCAGTATCTGCTGCTGGTTGTATGATTCCAGGCATAGGCAAACTCGGCCCTCCAGATGTTTTGGGACTACAACTCCCATCATCCCTAGCTAACAGGACTAGTGGTCAGGTTTCTCCTTCCTCATCTCCTAATCCAGCCTTCCTCAACCTGCTTCCCAACAGATATTTTGGATTATAATTCTATAGCAGGAGTAGCACCAGGTATGAGGAGGCTGTCCTAATCTGATTTGAAGTTACTTGCACACACAATTTATCTAGTCTTACCCCTGCCACACAGAAAATCCCACATATATTTGTGTTTCATTCAGTCAAAAGACTCATTTACAAATTGTGCATATTGTTTACAAACTCCAGGTGTCCCTGCAGCCAGAATGATCAGGGATCGTGCAAGCTGTAGTCCAACAACATCTAGAGAGTTTCGTGTTGGCTACCCATGTACTAGCAGTTCTCTTGCATTTGGGAAATGGTTAAAAAGTTAGACTTTAAACTCTGGATCATAGATTTTAGCTGAAGGAGTGCTATTTTTAATGTAAATAAGTTTATAGAGAATTTTTAATTTCATCTACAGGGTCCGCCCCTTGGTGCTGATGTAGTATACGTTGTTGTTATTAATTCTGCTGTCTGGTCTTTGGACAAAATAAAGATTGAGATCTTATTGACTTCAGTAATCCCCACCCCACCCCTGCCTATGCTTGCATAGGATTTGGCTTTTGTTGCTTTCACCTACTGAGAATAGAACAGAATAGAACAGTAAGGAAGGACTTTGGCTTACTTTAACAGTGGCTGGGTTTCATACTACAGTACTTTCAGTTTATAGCCCCAACATGGCTTAGAAGTGTTTCAAATCAGGTAGCCAAAGTATTTATCATCACGGATGGAATCCGTCTCTGGTATCTTCAGTTCTCAAGGGAGTCTGCTGTCTGATGCATGGCTCATTGTTGATGTTTCTATCCAAGCATTTTATAATAATGGAAAGAAATACTTACTGCCAGTTTCCAGCAAAGAGAATGAAGTCATTATTTTTGTATGAGAACAGGGTCAATATAGATCCATGTCTTTGCTAACCCAGAGGAACTCTAAGCAAGCAAGCAGGATTTGGTATTCACTGGAACAACCTAGAACCATGAATCCAGTCCTGACTGAAGCTTTCGGCAAGTCAAGATAAATCCCTTCTTTCTGTACAAGCTTTTGGTGACGATACTAAAAGGTGGTGCTGAGATTAGGGTGGCCAAACGAGAGAGACACATATCTGCTGTCACATGGAGATGACTAATGCCAGCAGAGGAGCTGAGTGGAAATAATTAAGAGAGGTGGAAGCAAAGGTCACTTTTTCAGTTTCCATGTGTCCAGGGTTGGAAAAAGCCAAAAAGCCACAACCGTTTTGCCTTTTGATTAAATAATAACTTTCTCTATGGTTGTGAAGAAGAGTCCATAGTCCATGGCTCATGTTTACTAGCTGGCACAGAAGCACTTTCAAGATGGCGGTCTCTTGAGTCCCCCATTCCATTCCAGTTAAGCATTCACCAAGGCAATTAAACCATTTGCACGTTCATCTGCAACACACCTGCCTAAGCTGATTGCAGTGATGTCGCTAAAATTGTGCAGTGCCCAGATCTAAGATTCCTAAAGGCTGTCATAGGTTAATGGAAAATTATTAGAGTCCAGTCCCTAAAGCACACCATTAGTAACTCATAACCTGAGGAAAGTGAAGAGATGATCCCTTAAATGGTCTGAGGCTTCTTCTTGTAGTCTTGTAGCTTCTTCTTCTCCCTCACTGCAGAAAGCGAAGTTACAGGGAACCAGGCAGAGGGCCTTCTCGGTAGTGGCATCCGCCCTGTGGAATGCCCTCCCTTCAGATGTCAAAGAGATAAAGAATTACACAACTTTTAGAAGACATCTGAAGACAGTCCTGTATCGGAAGGATTTTAACGCTTGATGTTTTTATTATGTTTTTAGATATGCTGTAAACCGCCCAGAGTGATTGGGGAAACCAAGTCAAATGGGTGGGGTATAAATAATACCATTATTTTTATTGCTATTATTGTTATTAGAAAAAATCAGACCTGATAAGCTACATAAGAACAAATAAGGTCAAGTGGAGTGTTGCCTTTTAAAACATTTATTTTGCTAGTATCATCATTAAAAGGTCTTTTGAGTGAGAACTGACCAGATTTAGGAGCTGGAATGTAAGGCAAAAGAGTCTCGAATGAGTGTTGTACAAAGAACAAAGTTTCCAAGAGTGATTCTGACATTTATCTCTTGGAAACCACATTCACAGACTGGATCAATTTGTAAGCAGTCACAGATGCAACTCAACATTTCTGCACAAATCAGGAAGCTAAGCTGATTTTCAGGAAGACAAACACAGAGAACAGTTAAGTATTTTAATGAGACAGATGGGAGGATAAGCCTAGTTCAGTCTTCAGTCATGATTTTTATTATTTTGTTCTCTGATCTCTCATAATCATAGATTCTCTGTCTTTCACTTTGACTTCCGTTAAATATGGCGATTATATGAACAATGTAATGGTTAGGTGAAATAGGGAAGGATACTGGATGTTCATTTCCAAGACTCGGTTTTTTAGCCTTTTGATGCAAAAGTTTTTATTACCTTTCTTATTACATTTCAAAATTAAGGCAATGTTATGCACTAAGATGACTGAAGTGGAAGGGACGCTTTCACATTTCCGGTTACAGCATCAAAAAGCACACATAGCTCTACCTAATAGTTTTTCAGAGTTTACTCCAGAAGAAAGCAAATGTTTTTGTTTACTGAGAGCAAGGGCAATGATGATCTAGGAGCTTTGTCCTCACTCTTAATTTACTGCCTCTCACTGCCATCATCACTAGCCAAATCTGCCTGCTATGTAGAACTGCAGAATCTTCATGGTCCATGCATGGCTCACCAAATGGCTGACATGGGGGGAAAATGGCACCAGCAGTACTGAAGCAACAGCATTTAGGAGAAATAGCAGCAGTAAACCGAAACTAAAAAGAGTTGCAAGTCACATAAATTAAGCTTTTTTCTGGAATCGTTTCACAGAGAGAGAGAGAGCCTGAAAGTACCGTTGTTTGCCCAATTATTGAAACATGTGAATATTTACCGCAGCTCTAACTTACATCAATATGATTTGAAAATTGACATGGGAAGGAAGGGAAGGAGGGAGGGAGGGCACAAAAAGTGCATGCAAATTCATTTGCATACACAAATAGCTTAGGGTCAGTTTCTCATACCACTGTTTCACCGGTCTAATTAGAACTTGAACTGTACAGTTTGCACTTCCCTTTTAAGATTTAGCTAATGGTAGAACGGGGACGCGGGTGGCGCTGTGGGTTAAACCACAGAGCCTAGGACTTGCCAATCAGAAGGTCAGCGGTTCAAATCCCCGCAATGGGGTGAGCTCCCGTTGCTCAGTCCCTGCTCCTGCCAACCTAGCAGTTCGAAAGCACGTCAAAGTGCAAGTAGATAAATAGGTACCACTCCGGCGGGAAGGTGAACGGTGTTTCCGTGTGCTGCTCTGGTTCGCCAGAAGTGGCTTAGTCATGCTGGCCACATGACCCGGAAGCTGTACGCCGGCTCCCTCGGCCAATAAAGCGAGATGAGCGCCGCAACCCCAGAGTCGGCCACGACTGGACCTAATGGTCAGGGGTCCCTTAACCTAATGGTAGAACATCTGGTACCAATCGGTGCTCCTGGCTTATGTAACACAAACATTAGCAAGAAGCAATTTTATTACCTTTTTGTACCTTTTTACACAGTGATGCTAGTTTCCTTTTTTCTGAAAGCATGCACTGATCATTCACCTTATTTTCAGAAAAAGAACACTACTGGAAAACCTAAAGGGGCTATAAAGCAAGGACTTTTAAGAGCTCTTCTAGGTGAATAGGAGAGGGTTGACTTATCTATAATACTTATAAACCATTTTTATACACTACCCTCTGGTCTCAAAAGCTTGGGGCAGAAATTACTAAGCTGCTGGGCACTGACTGGTGAGGGATGGGGAGCTACACTGAACCATTAAGCCCTTAAGAGAAACTTTCTGTGTGCTGATTTATAGGTGGTACATGACCCCAGTCAAGCTTGCAAAAATTTACCACTTGCCTGATAATAAATGTTGGAAATGTAAAGAAACTGAAGGTACTTTTTTTCACCTTTGGTGGACATGCCCAAAGACTAAGGCTTTCTGGGAAATGATATATAATGAAATTAAAAAGGTATTTAAATATACCTTCCTTAAGAAACCAGAGGCCTTTCTCCTGGCCATTGCCGGCCAATTGGTGCCAAAGAAAGACAGAACATTCTTTATGTATGCTACAACATCAGCAAGAATACTCATCGCAAAGTATTGAAAGACACAAGATTTACCCACCTTGGAAGAATGGCAGATGAAGGTGATAAGACTATATGGGATTGGCAGAAATGACTGGCAGAATCCGAGACCAGGGAAAAGAGACGGCGGAAGAAGATTGGAAGAAATTTAAGAACTATCTTAAGAAACATTGCAAAATTAATGAGTGCTAGAATGATGTGGTTTTAGAAATTAAGTGGAGTACAGCTGTAAAGATTAAGTTAAAAGAAAAGAAAGGTTAATAATTAGATAAAATTAAGGGTGAGGATTTGCTGAACTAAATATTTGAAATGGGAATGCAGAAAGGGGAGGTATGAGGAGGTCGGTGAAGTAAGTTTTAAGAAAATAAGGTTCTGAAATTATACTTTTTTGTTGTTTGTGTTTGTTTGTATTGTTGTGTTTGATATAATTTGTGAAACTTTAATAAATATCTTTTAAAAAAAAAGAAAAAAAGAAAAACTTTCTGTGTGCAATTAAAAGAAAACTAATTAAAAATCAGATTTTAGTCTTTAAAAATCTACCCTGCTTTCCCCTTAGCTGGATTCAGTCTAGAAGTTAAACAATGTAGAAGACAAGATGCATCCCAGTGGTAGCCTATGCAAACTATCATCCATGGAGCAGAGTAGATATCTTCCAGAAGTATTTTCTCAGACCTACCCTCAAGCTGCACACTGTATCCCTGCCCTACGCCAGCAAAGCAGTTCTGAAAGGGCACCATGGCTCATTACAGCTGGTAGCACTGAGAGCTCTATGACAAAACAAAAGGGTCACACTCCTCATCTTTCTCCTGGCACAGGTCATCACTATAGCATCTAAGGAAGTTTCAATCCCGAAATCAAGTTGCAAGCCATAATGAAATGAATCAACATCTGCCACACTCAAGAACCTTGTTAAAAAAAATCAAAAATTAGCAAAGTTGTTTAATTTAACCCTTCAGCAAGACATTAATTACCACAACTGCCTTAGAGGTGAGCCCCTCTTCCCCAGCTGCCCTAAAAATAGCAGGGAAGGGCAAGTGTGGAGCGCAAGTGTGCCAGTCTCACCTCTCCAAAAATCCTGTACACAGTCTCAGGCTGTGCAAATTGAACGCTATCCAGAGAAACCTGATAAGGGAGAGGCAGAAAAACAGTCAGCGCTGGTCCTGTGCAAAAGGAATCCAAATAGGAACTGCTAAGTTTTATCACATTTGCTATCCAAGAGAGTATAGAAAACGAAGAAATGAAATTAGTGTGAGTTCAACTGTTCCCACTGCATTTATTTATTTGGCCCATTTTTCTGTTGTGCTTAACTTTCATTATAACCAGGGCTTTTTTCTGTTGGTACACATTGGTACCAACGGCTTCGGCGAAGTATACCTGAAGGAGCGCCTCCACCCACCTCATTCAGGACACTGAGGTCCAGCTCCGAGGGCCTTCTGGTGGTTCCCCCACTGCGAGAAGTGAGGTTACAGGGAACCAGGCAGAGGGCCTTCTCAGTAGTGGCGCCCGCCCTGTGGAATGCCCTCCCATCAAATATCAAGGAAATAAACAACTATCTGACTTTTAGAAGACATCTGAAGGCAGCCCTGTTTAGGGAGTTTTTAATGTTTGAAGTTTTAATGTATTTTTAATTTTTTGTTGGAAGCAGCCCAGAGTGGCAGGGTATAAATACAGTGGTGCCTCGCAAGACGCAAAGAATCCATTCTGTGATTCTCTTCGTCTAGCGGTTTTTTCGTCTTGCAAAGCAAGCCCATTGACGGATTAGCGGATTAGCACTATTAGCGCTATTAGCGGCTTTTAGCGGCTTATCTGCTGATCGGATCAGCTGATAAGCGGCTTAGCGGCTTAGAAAAAGGGGGGGAACCCGCAGGAACTCGCAAGGCATTGTCGTCTTGCGAAGCAAGCCCATAGGAGATTCGTTTTGCGAAGCACCTCCAAAACGGAAAACTCCTTCGTCTAGCGAGTTTTCCGTCTTGCGAGGCATTCATCTTGCAGGGCACCACTGTAATAAATTACTATTATTATTATTATTACTACTACTACTACTACTACTACTATGGCATACTGCCACCATCTTGCTACCGCCGCTTGCCCCCACTTGCTCGCTCCCCCTCCTCACCTCCTAGAGGTGCTTGGATGCAACCCTTACGATCGTCAAAGCGCCTTCTGGTGATCGCAAGAGTCGTGCCAAAGTGCCTCTGCTCTGGCGCAACTTTTATGATTGTCAGGCACCTTCCTGGAAGGAGCTTTGGCAATCATAAGGGTTGCACCAAACCACCTCCAGGAGGCTGTGCCTTCCGCAGGAAGCAGCGGCGATGGAGGAGGAGGAAGAGGCAAAGGTGGGGGGGGAGTGGCAGGGGTGTTGGTTGGTGTGTGGTGTGTACCGGCATCTATTTTTCCTCAGAAAACCTCACCACTGATTGTAACAACAGAGCAACTAATAATTAACATATGCAGAGAGCATACGATAAAAACTGGAATAAATGTATATGTAAATTAAATAGCTGTTCTGAGGAATCTTTCACCAAAATAAAGTGGTTTAAGCAGTCTTTAAAAACAAAAGCCGCCTCTGCCAGACTTTAAGTTATACTATGAAGCAGCAGCTTTCTGCTGGATGAAGGAATGGCTACTTCTTGAGAACACCGACATATTGGATTTAGAGGGATTTGACAATGCTTTTGGGTGGCATGCATATCTGTGGTATGACAAGGTTAAAGTTCATAAAGGTTTCAGAAACCATATTGTCAGAAAAGCATTATTTAATGTCTGGACGAGATACAAAGACTTGTTGGAAAGTAAGACCCCCAGGTGGTTGTCGCCAATGGAGGCCAAAGCCTTGAAAAAGTTAAATATGGAATCTAAATGGCCAAGATACTCGGAGATCTTGGAACAAGAAGGTGACAGGTTGAAATTGCAGAGTTATGAGAAACTTAAAGATAAGGTGCAGGACTGGTTACATTATTTTCAAATAAGAGAGGCCTATAACTTGGACAAAAAAAATGGTTTCCAGGTGGAAAAATCAAAGTTAGAAACAGAACTGTTAGAACCCAATGCTAAGATACTGTCGAGAATGTACGATTTGTTGTTGAAATGGAATACGGAGGAGGAAACGGTTAAATCTGCTATGATAAAATGGGCACAAGACATTGGTCATAATATTATGTCTGCTGACTGGGAACGGTTGTGGACCACCGGTATGAAATTTACGGCGTGTAATGCCTTAAGAGAAAATATCATGAAAATGGTTTACAGGTGGTACATGACACCAGTCAAGCTTGCAAAAATCTATCACTTGCCTGATAATAAATGTTGGAAATGTAAAGAAACTGAAGGAACATTCTTTCACCTTTGGTGGACGTGCCCAAGGATTAAGGCGTTCTGGGAAATGATCTATAATGAACTAAAAAAGGTATTTAAGTATACCTTTTTGAAGAAACCAGAGGCCTTTCTCCTGGGCATAGTCGGCCAATTGGTGCCAAAGAAGGATAGAACTTTTTTCATGTATGCTACAGCAGCAGCAAGAATACTTATTGCAAAGCATTGGAAGACGCAAGATTTACCCACCTTGGAAGAGTGGCAGACACAAGTGATAGACTACATGGAACTGGCAGAGATGACCGGCAGAATCCGAGATCAAGGAGAGGAGCAGATGGAAGAGGATTGGAAGAAGTTTAAAGTTTATCTACAAAAATATTGTAAAATTTATGAATGTTGAAGGCTCTGAAAATGAAATGAAGGGGTTCTAGTGGCTAAGATAAATAAGATTGAAAAGGGAGGGATAAAGGTTTAAAACGAATAATGAACGATCTTGCTGATCAAACTTCTTAAAGTAGAATACAAGAAGGGAAGGCGGGTGGAAGTAAAGAGAATAAGGTTTGGAAAGTTATTAATATAAAAAAGTGTTCTTTTTATGCTCTTTTATCTTTGTATTTTTTTTTGTTTGTTTTCTGTTTTTTGTTCTTTTGTTGTTGTCGTTGTTGTTGTTTTTATTGCTTTTTTGCTTGGCTTTTTGTTTATTTTTGTTGATGTTAAATTTTTGAAAAATTCTAATAAAATATTTAAAAAAATAAAAAAATAAAAACAAAAGCCGCCTCTGCCTTCTCTTTCTTTGCAATTATTATTCAAACAAGGAAAACTGAATGAGACAGAATACTTCCATTTCTCCAGCAGTTCAAAATTCTGTTCACTTTGAACAAGCTACAGGTAAAAGGACCCCTGACCATTGGGTCCAGTCGTGGCCGACTCTGGGGTTGTGGCGCACATCTCGCTTTATTGGCTGAGGGAGCCGGCGTACAGCTTCCGGGTCATGTGGCCAGCATGAGTAAGCTGTGTCAGGATGTTTTTCCTGCGCATGGATGTAGAAAAGGCATGTACCCTATCATCTGGGAAGGTAGTGAATACACCCATTTTGCCACATGCAGGATACACATTGAAAATCTAAGACAACTGTGACTTTCCATGACATCTTGACCTATTCTGAAACAGAATATCTGCTAGAATTGGACACCTTAAACAGTCAAAAGAGGATTAAGGTCAAACGACCAGTAAAACAAAGAACAGCTATTTTTAAATAATTGATGTAACTTGCAATAAATAAATAATATTAGCACGAAGCAATATATCTGATACTTACAATAGCTACAACAGCAAATGAGTTAATAATGTCACTTAAAAAAAAAAAGTTAAATGAATTTGTGTAACATAACAAGGTTGGATCAGTGACATGCTACATCAGGCATCCCCAAACTCAGCCCTCCAGATGTTTTGGGACTACAACTCCCATCATCCCTAGCTAACAGGGCCAGTGGTCATGGATGATGGGAACTGTAGTCCCAAAACATCTGGAGGGCCAAGTTTGGGGTTGCCTGTGCTACATTCACAGTGGCTTTCGTGGCTTCACTGTGAATCTAACAATATTTGATTGGTCAACTGGCTGTCACAACAGTCCGAAATGATGTTTATTTCCCACCTCCCCACCCCTACCAGTATGCATCCAGGTAAGAGAAATGTCATACGTGAAGCACGCCTTAGTGTTAAGGATAAGGGATTTGTCTTGCTCAAATAAAAATTAAAAACAGACCGCTTTTCATCTGAGCTCCTTTCCTCATTTCATACAGTCGTGACAAGCCACATCCTCCACATAGAGCCTATCAAACAAAAGAGGCCTGCCAATGCAAGCAGACTCCATATCAAACATATGCTATTAAAGAGAAGCACAGCAGGCCAGCAGGACATTGTACAGCTGACTTCAAACACACCCTAGACGGCAAGTAGGAAGGGGAAGGCCAAACTTCCTGTCCATAAGCAACATCTGCACAATAATCTCTGTCTATATATAGAAAGTGAGGAAGCTATAACACTGTCTCCAAATGATATTTAGCTGCCATGTACACTCAGATCTTTCCCCTCTTGAATCCAATAAAATTGCCATGCCCCAAATATATGGTTGATAGCCAAAGGCCCTATTGAAATAAATTGTGTCATGTGTTCAAAAGCGTTTAACCCACAAAATTAAGTGACATGCTGTGGCCAACATGATGTCAAAATTCAAGAAGTACAGTTAATACTGGTCTATAATTCAGCTTATTACAGCTTAAAATGGAAACTTTTCAGTCATGTGAATAATTACGGTGTGCATAAATAGCAAAAGTCTTCCTTGAAGAATCCTCTTTCTGACCTCATGTTCAGCTTCTGTTTCTGCACTATTGGGCAGGTGACGTCCTGGACGCCATTATTATATCCATGCATTCAACTACCACACATTAATATAGACCCATTAATATAGACACATTAATAAAAACTGCAGCCCTGGGATTATAGAAAACAGAGAATGCAGCGCTCAGTTTTGAATATCTTTGAGTATTCGCCTCAAAGAACCCTGAGCAAGATGGATGTCTGGGAAGAAGTATGAGTGGGGAAAGGATTAACCCCCACCCCCCAAAAAAACAGCAATCATAATATTTGTGAAAGATACTGAGTTTTGTAACCCTCCATCTTAATCATGTGACAAAGAACCACAATTTCCTCCCAAAAGTATTTCTAGATATTTCCAAGGTGATATCATTACCGTACTTTACTGTATTTTAATATTTTGTTGGAAGCCACCCAGAGTGGCTGGGGAAACCCACCCAGATGGGCGGGGTATAAATCATCATCATCATCATAGCAAATTGGAACAACTGGTAATTTACAACTATTTCCATAATTTATTGTAATTGCAGAATTGAACATAAAGTTTCACTTCTGACGTGTTCCAATTTCAGATGCCATCCCATTAATCTGTGGCATTGCCCCTGGAATTTTCGCTCCACTTTCTATCTCTTGAGTATCGCATATAGAGTTCAAAACAAGTCAGTTTTACTCTCCCCTTCCTCAGTTACTTATGGGCGCCTACTCCTCCTTCCACACCATGTGTATTTTGTATTCTGCTCAATACTACGAGGTCCCCAAACTCAAATCTGATGGTAGTTGTGACCTTATTAACAGCATAAAACAGACGCCTCGAGGCAAGAGGTTAGCTGTGGCAGTTAAATCTGCTCATTAAAAATTGTGCAGGACCTGCATTCTCGGGAGGCCGCTGCCTGAGCAACCTTTTAAGATGGCTGGCATTTTTCTTCTTTCCAAAGGTAAACAAGGAGACACTCCAGTTAATAGATGAAAGACAGTGTTCAGATACACAGCGACAGAAGAAAGAGGGCATTTGATGATGTTGAGTGGGATGGGGCAGCACATACACACCGAGGTGGGGTGCATTACCCACTGGGTACTGTTGCGTGCTTCAGTATCTCTTGTCCAGGAAGAAGCATGCTAGGAAACATCACAAGCAAGATTTCTATGGCAGATTCCAGCCACATACATGAAATGATCACATGTTCTTCTAAGCCAGGCATAGGCAAACTCGGCCCTCCAGATGTTTTGGGACTACAACTCCCATCATCCCTAGCTAACAGGAGCAGTGGTCAGGGGTGATGGTAGTCCCAAAACATCTGGAGGGCCGAGTTTGCCTATGCCTGTTCTAAGCCTTCATGTTCCTCTCCTTCCAGCACTGTATCTGCTCATGGTAATAATCTACAGAAGTGGCAAGTAGTCATAGAATACTGGAGAATGGCTGGAGAGGACACTGAAAAAGATGGTGGGTTTAGTGGGGAGGACACAAGATTACTCAAGGTAGGTTAATGACTTTTTGCATCATTTTGTTGTTTAGTCGTTTAGTCGTATCCGACTCTTTGTGACCCCATGGATCAGAGCACGCCAGGCACTTCTGTCTTCCACTGCCTCCCGCAGTTTGGTCAAACTCATGCTGGTAGCTTCGAGAACACTGTCCAACCATCTCGTCCTCTGTCGTCCCCTTCTCCTTGTGCCCTCCATCTTTCCCAACATCAGGGTCTTTTCCAGGGAGTCTTCTCTTCTCATGAGGTGGCCAAAGTCTTGGAGCCTCAGCTTCACGACCTGTCCTTCCAGTGAGCACTCAGGGCTGAGTTCCTTAAGAATGGATACGTTTGATCTTCTTGCAGTCCATGGCACTCTCAAGAGTCTCCTCCAGCACCATAATTCAAAAGCATCAATTCTTCGGCGATCAGCCTTCTTTATGGTCCAGCTCTCACTTCCATACATTACTACTGGGAAAACCATGGCTTTAACTATACAGACCTTTTGTATCATAGTGAGGGAATTTGAAGAGTGTAAACATGCATTGGAAAAGTGGGGTAAAATTTATTTTTATTATTAAATTTATCTAGCACCTTTTATCCGAAGATCCCAGGGTGGGGTACAACATTAAAAGCATAATTTACACAACATAATAATAATAAAACAACTGCATGAAAAATCATAACAGTCTTCCCACATTTAATATAAACTTTCACTATCTCTACTAATTATTCTGAGAACAGCAGCAGGGAACAGTAGTTAACATTTGGAAAAATGTGTTGTTTACAAGCACATCAACGTATTAGAGAAATAATTAGGATGATGCTAGACATTAGTGTGGAGAAGGTGGGAAGATATAAAACAACATCCATTGTCACTTTTAACACCTATTAGTTGGCACATGACAAGAAGTGAAGGTAAATTTAAAATGGGAAAATGAGATCAAGCCTGCACCTTTGCTGTACTCTTTTGGGGGCTGCTAAAAACATTCTTGTTTAGACAAGCCTACCCAGATGCTTAGAAAGCCAAGGTAATTTTAATCTGTTTTGGTATTTAACTTGTGCAAGTTTTAAAGTATAGTTGCGAGTTTTTCTCCATTTTACTGTTTGGTCTTCTGTAATCCACGTTGTGGTTTGTTTGCTTGTTTTTACAAAATGAGGCGTATAAATTTTATGAAGCAAAATAAATAAATAGGCAAATAAATAGATAAATAAAACTTACAAAATTTATAGATTCAAGACATGGATTACTCTTTCTGCATTGGGTTGGCAAACATTTTTGGGCTTGAGGGCCCTCACTGATGGTCAGCCACATATCTGATGGGCACATGTAAGCAGGGTCCTATTTATTATTAAGAGTACATGCAGGTGAACCCTCATTCTGTGCCTGCTGTTTGGAGAAAGATTAAGAGCAGACACAGGGATTTTTTTTAAAAAAACCAGTATCTCCAAGCCTTAATAGGACGCGGGTGGCGCTGTGGGTAAAACCTCAGTGCCTAGGACTTGCCGATCAGAAGCTCGGCGGTTCGAATCCCCGCGGCGGGGTGAGCTCCCGTCTTTCGGTCCCAGCTCCTGCCCACCTAGCAGTTTGAAAGCACCCCTAAGTGCAAGTAGATAAATAGGTACCGCTTTATAGCGGGAAGGTAAACGGCGTTTCCGTGTGCTGCGCTGGTGCTGGCTCGCCAGAGCAGCTTCGTCACGCTGGCCACGTGACCCGGAAGTGTCTCCGGACAGCGCTGGCCCCCGGCCTCTTAAGTGAGATGGGCGCACAACCCTAGAGTTGGACACGACTGGCCCGTACGGGCAGGGGTACCTTTACCTTTATCTCCAAGCCTTAATGCTGAGTCCGACAGTGTTGAGCTCAAGCAACGCTGCCTGTACTTCACAGAGCCATCCCTAGAGCAGGCAGAGCTCTTTCTCTCCTAGCTCAGTGTTGAGATCAGGAGACAAAGCAACAGAGGCCAGGCCATAACCTGTGGCTTGCGAGGCACACCCTGCCGATGGTCTGCCCACCCAACCGGGCCCTGCATGGGATTTTTTAAAGGCTGTTTCCATGTGTTTTAAAGAAACAAGGAAGACATGGGTGAGGAGGCAGTGACAACTATGCCACGCTTCTGTGCGTACCTGCCAAAGACCCCATTGACAGTGAACAAGGTCAGGCTGGAGACCACATGTCTCCCTTTGACATGGAGGGATAAGACAGAAATGCCCCAAAGAAGAGTGGCGGGTGAAGATGATGGACTTTGCGCAATTGGCGAAGCTGACTGGAAAAATCCAAAACCAGAGTGATCAAGCTTTCCAAAAAGACTGGAGCAAATTTATACAATATCTGAGGAACCATTGTAAACAACTAACAACACTAGCAGGGTTGTAAGAAGACTTATACAGTGGTGCCTCGCAAGACGAAAAGAATCCGTTCTGTGATTCTCTTTGTCTAGCGGTTTTTTCGTCTTGCAAAGCAAGCCCATTGACGGATTAGCAGATTAGCACTATTAGCGGCTTTTAGCAGCTTATCTGCTGATCGGATCAGCTGATAAGCGGCTTAGCGGCTTAGAAAAAGGGGGGGGACCCAGCAGGAACTCGCAAGACATTTTCGTCTTGCGAAGCAAGCCCATAGGAAATTCGTTTTGCGAAGCACCTCCAAAACGGAAAACTCTTTCGTCTAGCGAGTTTTCCGTTTTGCGAGGCATTCGTCTTGCGGGGCACCACTGTACCTCTGGTTGCGAATGGGATCCGTTCCGGAGGCCTGTTCGCAACATGAAAGTCTGCAACTTGAAGTGCCGTATCTGCGCAGGTGCGTGGTGCGATTTGGTGCTTGTGTGCATGTGCAAAGCATGATTTAGCGCTTCTGCGCATGTGCAAGCGGCGAAACCCGGAACTACCCCTTTCCAGTACAGTCATACCTCAGGATAAATACGCTTCAGGATAAGTATTTCCCGGTTGCGCTCTGCTGCAACCCAGAAGTAACGGAGTGTGTTACTTCCGGATTCCGCCGTTCACGCATGCACAGACAGTCAAAATGACGTCACGCGCATGCGCGGAAGCAATGAAATGCAACCCACACACACGCAGACGCACAGTCGCATCTTACATTCTGTTCAGGGTGCGAATGGGGCTCCGGAACGGATCCCGTTCGCATCCCGAGGTACCACTGTACTTTCGGGTCGCCGTGGGACACAAACTGAAAAAGCGTAACATGAAGCAAACGTAACATGAGGTATGACTGGAAAGATAATTCTTCTTACTTTTCACATTTATTTTAAAATTGTGATATTTTAAATGAGTGAAACCTAAATTGGAAAATGTATAAATGCTATGCCATAAAGATGAACTTTGAAAACCAAGAGGTGGGGGCGGGGGGGGAGTCGTTAAGCTCTTAAGAACAAAAGAAGTAAAGTGGATAATAAGTTTTATAAAATGAAAATTTAATTAAAATTATTTTTTAAAAAGACAGGATTGCCCCAAGGATGGTGTGCGCTTGATTGGGAATAAAAAAAAAGGAGGAAATTAAGAGAGTGGGAAGAGGGGGGTGCATTCCACTCTGCTTACAGAGCTGGCAAGTTAGGGGAACAGGACGGTGTCTACTAAAGCAGCGTTCAAAGGAAGGAAACCGGGGGGAAATGGATTCGAAGGCCTGTATGTGGGGTAATTTGTAAAGCTGGGGGCGGAATTACAGACTTGGGAGTCATTCTGGGACAAAGAGTCCAAGTGGCAAGCCTATAAATGATGTTGTGGAAGCTCATAAGGAAAATAGCGGAAGGAAGCAGCATCAAGGACAAGGCCAGAGTAGGAAGCCAGTGTTGAGAAAGATGCTGGATATTTGATATCCCGCTTTATCACTACCCTAACATTCTCCTTTCCCTTCCTCCCCCACAACAAACACTCTGTGAGGTGAGTGGGGCTGAGAGACTTCAAAGAAGTGTGACTAGCCCAAGGTCACCCAGCAGCTGCATGTGGAGGAGCAGAGACGCGAAGCCGGTTCCCCAGATTACGAGTCCACCGCTCTTAACCACTACACCACACTGGATCTCCACACTGGCGACTGAAGCAACAGCCCCATCCAGTATATGGCGGTATGAGGATTCTCAAAGGGGAGCCACATGGTATGACTTTAACAACTAGATTTGCACACAAGTGCAGCCTTTGCAATTGAGGCTCTTTGTTTTGTATCAGACAGAGAGACAGAGGGACAGAGAGACAGACAGCAATGCAAAAATACAGTGGTACCTCGCAAGACGAATGCCTCGCAAGACAAAAAACTCGCTAGACGAAAGGCTTTTCCGTTTTCGATTTGCCTCGCAAGACGAATTTCCCTATGGGCTTGCTTCGCAAGACGAAAACGTCTTGCGACTTTGTTAAACCGTTAAAACCGTGCTTCGCAAGACGAAAAATTCGCTAGACGGCAAAACTTGCGGAACGAATTAATTTCGTCTTGCGAGGCACCACTGTATAGCACAAAACCCTGGTCTCACTCACTATAAAATTGATTTTCCTTCTACAGAGGGGCTACTTCTGACAACGTAAAAAAATTGGATAGCAAGAACACTCTAATCACCAGAAAGAGGAGCAAAATAGAATTTTGTCAGAAGTGGCATTTAAGTTAGGCTTTAAATACACATCATAGAACAACATTTGAAAATGCACATCAATAGTCAGAAGGAATTGAAGTATTTTGGTGCTGGTAGCAGAGACAAGGCAGAAAAGAACACTGTGGACTTTACATGGCAACTCAGTGGGAAGGGGACGCAGCATTTTTGGGGGTTGCCCTGGCAAGTTTATTCGTCATTCCGAATGAATGTGCTGCCGAGTTCAAAACCGTAATGTTGAAAGAATCGTATGGAACAATAGCCTCTGGCCTTGCCTGTGACATCATGCGTCATTGCCATCCCAGACATTTTATTGCTAGATGTTCCACGTTGTTGTGTTAATGGAAAATGAAGTCATAACGGAAAATTATGTTATGGAGGACAAATCCACTGGGAGCACCAGTGAGACTCAGAAGCAGGAAAGGTTCCAGATGCTGTTACAACAAAAGCCCAACTTTGATCGGGGACCAAACTGGGGAAGTTAGTCATCCCCAAAAGTCTGCTTATGACTTAAAACTGCACAAATTTGCACCACAGACTCCCTAGACTCAACAGGCAACCACACCATTCTCGTTGTCTTCTACCAGGCATAGTATAATAAGCATTGCAAAGAACTGAACTTGGCAGTTCTGTGTCTTGCCTTAATCACAGTAGACCAATGCTCAGTCAGATCAACAAATATTCTGACCTGCTATGTCAGCTTCCTGTGTGTTACCAAAAAGAGACCAATAAACAACATGGCTTCACTGTCTGCAAAGTAGGATCTACTTGCTTCAAAACACAGAAATATAAGAAAGAACTGGAGTTATAACTGCAGTCTGAAGGGGGTGGAGGGCAGAAGGAATTTATACTAGGGAAATTTTTGGTTCAGCCCTCCAATCTCTCTTATTAATAAATTGCATCAATATTGGCAGTTAAAAATTTTAGAAGGGCATTCTTCCATTTTGCTGGTAAATTATTATAATGAAAGGAAAAGAAATGTATTTATTTAACTGCAGCAAGGGGAAAGGGCAGAGATAGGAAAGCGGGGTGTATATTTTTGTGTGTGGAGGGAAGAGGATGATGGGCTAACTCTTCATTCTGAAACATCTGCTCCTGAGTGTTAAGTACCTGAAGACTGCAACTGTGAGGTAACAGCACTCTGCACATGCTCAAAAGTACTTTTTGTTCCATGGAATCAGTACTGAAGATGCTCCTGGAGCAAAACCTATTGAAGTCAGGACAGAAATCAGGAGGGTGTGTGTGGTAAAAGTGACTAGGCAAAGACAGCTCGACTGTCAGAAGGAATGGGGTAAAAGAAAGTGTGGAGTAAAAATAAAAATTTTGTTTGAAGGGGAAAGAACACTTGTGAACTCTGGTTGTGGTTGGCTGTGTGGTTGGGACATTAACACAGGGGAGAGGTAGACCATAGAATCATGGAGTTAGAAGGGACCCTGAGGGCCATCTAGTCCAACCCCCTGCAATACAACCTTGTGAGCCCTGCTACTTAATTCTAAATGTGTAGAGTGACAGAGGCAACAGTAGCCTTGAGGCAGCCTTGTATTGTAAAGAATTCCATGCAATAGTTCCAGTGCATGATCTTGTTGGGAAGAGAGCTCTGGAAGAGAGCTCCTACTGTCCAGTAGAAGAGTTAAGCACAATGGCAGTTGTGCCAAGGACATTAAAACTTGGTTAGATCTTCATTTGCCCTCATTTACCTTTAAACAAATGTTTCCCACAAAAATGCTTAGGCTAGAATAAATCACAGACACTTATCTTTGCAAATAATTGAATGTTTTACTCAGAGGAGCATCAAAGAAGTCTCCATTCACTGGTAGTAAAATAAGGATGGGGAAAGGTTTCCTTACAAAAAGGATTGTGCAAAGATGCAGGCGTTAAATGTCCCTTTTTTGAAAGATTCTGGTCATTTGGTTTTCCTTGCAGCCGGGAGCCATTTACTGCATGGCTCCTTGCTTGTCCTACGAAGCACTAAGTAAAGCGACTGACAGAGGGAGAGCAGAAGCTGCTAAGAGCCTGCTAAGCTCTGGGCTCAGGTTAATCATTTCATGTATACATGTGTGAATCAGTAACTGTATATTACAACAGATCTTTCTATGTCTGTTATTCCTATGTCCCTGTGTTCATCTGCTGTTAAAAGGGATCAATATCCCCCAAATGAAATAAAGGCAATGCAGGGCATACATGCATTTTTTATGTACTGATTTGTTGTATAGACTGTAGTTGTCTTAGCGCTTGTGTCAACTGGAGCACTTTTTGGGTGTACGGCAGTTCTCGTTCCCACTTCCTGCTTGTGGCACATCTGATTGTTTTGGATTGTTTTGGCTTCTCCACTGTCTGCTATGTCAGGCTACTGAGCTAAAAGACTCCCATCCCTTGTCCAACTCAGTCTGGTACAGAGCGTCCCTATTTTCCATTTGTGAAATGTTAACAGAATATACAAAACTGACTGGTAGATTTTAAGATAGATTGAGGGGGAAATCATAATTTTTTTTTTCTTTTACATGAATATATTCATTAGATATTAGGTTATATCGTTCAGTTTCTTTTCTATATTACTGACCTATTTTCTGTTAAAATCTAAATACTGTACTATTGTAAATATATATAACAAAAAGTTGACATTACAGTACTGAATTATACTCTTGGTTGCAGATACAGTTACAGATGCAGTCCAGATCAATTTTACGGATTGATATAGTTACAGATATACTTCCGATATAAAACAGGCTCAGATTTAACAACAGATGAAAACTGGGGTCTTCATTAACATTTTCCATTTTGGCAATAAGAAATGCGGTTGAAACAGAAATGAACACATTGCAATGGCTGCGGCCCCATCTAAATTATGCACAAAACCTTGCTACCAAGTCTAAAAAGAAAACTTCAGAAAAGATTATAGAGGTTTCTGTTTCAGCAAGCTCCAGGGTTCTTGTACGGATTGTTAACTCTCGTTAGTGTGCAGCAGTTTCCAGCCTCTCCTTTCGTGGCAGCTTTCACACTCCTGCCAGAGTGATGCAGGCCACAGGAATCCTAGCTAACCTGAAAATGCAGTGCAATGCCTTGGACCTAGAGGCTGCCAATGTGCTTGGAAGCGTTTCAAACTATGCATCAGTCCTTGAGTATGTATGCACTGGTAATTCCCACAGAGGGGCTGAAGAACTGACCAAAGGCAGAAACGAACCACCAAGAAACCTGACTCAACTTCTGAAAACAAGAATATCACCGAGGCCACAGTAGAACTGCCAGTAGCATGAGATTTCTTGCGGCAAAACAGGAAGCTGGACAGAGAAGGGAGAATAGCACACTAGCTTTAATCAGGATTATGCAGGAAGGAATCTCAGCAAAATAATGATACCATTCCGTTAAAAGTGTACAAGAGTGCAATAATTATTATAGCTCTTAACCTTACTAATATATTATCAAAAGCCTATGCTAGAACATTTTCTACAAGTTTAATTTGAAATGGCTTCCCAATTAGCCAAAATATAAAACAGGCCAGAATCCATCCCAGAATTGCCAAAAGGATTTTCTGTGCCTAGAACACTGTATGTGGATTGGGTTTTCAGATGTTAAAAGCCACCACAGGAAAAGATGCATCCTGGTTGCTATGAAATAAGGAAGGACAAACTACAGAGATTTCAGGAACTAGAAAATGAGACAGAATCAGGGAAGAAAAGGAAGCTAAAGGGGTTGGGAAAGCAGCAGCTCTTTTGGCCCCCCGGAATTTCTATACTGTGTCCCAACACCTCTCATCACTGTTCTGATTCACCCGTTGGCTGAAAACACTCAAAGGCGGGAGCAGCCTATCTGGCTCATCATTTACGGAACCTGCACATTTTGCATCAAAATCAGAGCCATCTTTCCCATAGGGCTTAGTGGGGTGTTGCACCAGGGCACCGGCTCTCAGGGGCGCCCCAGCAAGCGGGAGAGCTGCGCGGCTTTGCCGGCAGCCTCCCCTTTTCCTGCATGCCCGCCATGCACCCCGTCAACCATAAGGCTGGCAGGCGTACAGCTTCCTTTCCAAGCCTCTGCGGGGATCGCTCTCATGCTGAGGAGGCTTGGGAGAAGCTCAACTTCACTCCCAAGCCTCTGCGGGGATTGATCTCCTGCAGCAGCATGGGGGAGAGTTGTGCCCCCCCAATGGCTGGCAGTGTGCAGCTACGGCCACCCCTACACTATCTGTGGTAATTTGGGGGCGCTGAGCGGATATTGCACCCCGGTGCCACATCTGCTAAAGACAGCCCTGATCAAAATAACTAACTAAATCCTATATAAATTATTTCCCCCTTGCTTTCCCATTCCCCCTCCGTTTAATGCAAACATTTATACTATCAATACAGTAGCAGTATCCACAATGCCCTCTCTGCAGTTTAAAATCTACATTCAAGGTGTTCTCTCTACTATTTGTCAGAGACAAGGGCCTATGAGCATTGGAAAATTCTTCTTTTGTGGTGCAGCTTTCCAAGCAGCCCTTTTCAAAATGCTAATTTTTATTTTTATTTTTAGCTTTAGACTTAAATGCTTTTTTGAAATCTAAGAGTGCAAATGCTGGTTCAAAGTTTTTGCCAGCACATGCAGAAAGAGCATTATTTAATACACTTTAAAAACTAGATAACATTGAATTCTGGCTACGCTGCAAAACAACCCTCTACAAATTAAAGGAAAGTAGACAGGTTGCTTCCCAAATAAATACTACTACTACTAATAATAATAATAATTAATAATATTTTTACTCTGCCCATCTGGCAGGGTTGCCCAAGCCACTCTGAATGGCTTCCAACACATATAGAAACAGAATAAAACATCAAACATTAAAAACAGGGCTGCTTTCAGATGTCATCAAAAAGTTGTATAGTTATTTATCTTCTTGACATCTGATGGAAGGGTGTTCCACAGGGAGGGTGCCACTGCCAAGAAGGCCCTCTACCTGGTTCCCTGTAACTTCACTTCTCACAGTTAGAAGATTGCCAGAAGATCCTCGTAGCTGGACCTCAGTGTCTGGGCTGAATGATGGGAATCGTAAAATCACAGAATCATAGAATTGTAGAGTTGGAAGGGACCCCGAGGGTCATGGAGGGCTGAAGCCGTTTAGGGCTTTAAAGGTCAGCACCAACACTTTGAATGGTGCCTGGAGCCAATGCAGATCCTGGTCTGAGCAGCTGCTTGCAGTCAACAGCACATGGTCCTTCAGGGGCACAGGTACCCCATTCAGGACCAGAGAGTCCCCCCACACCCACTCACACCCTTTTCCCCAGAAACAGTACTTCTGTCTTGTCAGGATTCAACCATTAACTGCCATCCATCCTCCAACTACCACTCACAGGACACTCACTGCTTTCACTCGTTCTGATGTAAAGGAGAGGTAGAGCTGGGTATCACCTGCATATTAGTGAAAACCCAGCATAACCTCCCTACTAATGATCTCTCCCAGTGGCTTCACACAGATGTTAAAAAACATGGGGGAGAGGACAGAGCCCTGAAGCATCCCATAAGTAAGCATCCCCCAACACCACTTTCTGGACATGGCCCAGGAATAAGGAGCGGAACCACGGAAAAACAGTGCCACCAGATTCCCAACTCCTCTAGATGGTCCAGAAGGACACCATGGTCAATGGTATCAAAAGCTGCTGAGAGAACCAACAGATCATTACACTTTCCGATGGGAAGAAGAACAGAAGCAAACAAAGGTTCGCCTTCCCTACTGCCTAAAGAAATAGGCCCTTCTCACACCATAAATATGTTAGTTATGTCTTTTTTTATCCATACAGGTAAACCAAGTGGATGTCAGGATTTTCTTCAATAGATGTATATTTAATATATGTATTAAATGTGGGATGCGGGTGGCGCTGTGGGCTTGCCAATCAGAAGGTCGGCGGTTCAAATCCCAGTGACAGGGTGAGCTCCCGTTGTTCGATCCCTGCTTCTGCCAACCTAGCAGTTCGAAAGCATGTCAAAGTGCAAGTAGATAAATAGGGACCGCTCCAGCGGGAAGGTAAACGGCGTTTCCGTGCGCTGCTCTGGTTCGCCAGAAGTGGCTTAGTCATGCTGGCCACATGACCCGGAAGCTGTACACCGGCTCCCTCGGCCAGTAAAGCAAGATGAGCACCGCAACCCCAGAGTCGTCCGAGACTGGACCTAATGGTCAGGGGTCCATTTATTAAATGTACTTCTTGTGAACAGTGTAGCATTGCCCACCCAATCCAATGCAACAACAGGCAACTTTTCCCGAGTGCTCACCATTGCAGAAGATTGATGGTAGCCAGTCATCTGGCTATTGTCTCTGATTTGGGCCCCAGCCCAAATCCAGTCCACTATTGCCTCAGAAGCAAAGGGGCTAGGTGTTAATTAATCTCCTCAGGACACAATCCCAAAGGAAAGATGGGTGCAGAATTATGCTATATACGGGACAGCTGTGAACAGATCCATACGTTTCGCATGCTACCCTAAGATCTTTGGAGAAAGGGTAGAATATTTCAGGAAATCAACCTCCATATGAGTGGGCTCTAAGACACACAACTGGTAGGCCCTACATTTTGGGAGCATTACTGATAGAAAATTTATCTTTTTCGCCTGTGGGTGGCAAAATACAGAGCAACTATAAGTCAGAAATCCTCCAATCAGAGGTCTAAGGATTGACTCAGTACCTTATACAGTGGTACCTCGGGTTAAGTACTTAATTCGTTCCGGAGGTCCGTTCTTAACCTGAAACTATTCTTAACCTGAAGCACCACTTTAGCTAATGGGGCCTCCTGCTGCTGCCGCACCGCTGGAGCCCAATTTCTGTTCTTATCCTGAAGCAAAGTTCTTAACCTGAAGCACTATTTCTGGGTGTAACCTGAAGCGTATGTAACCTGAAGCGTATGTAACCCGAGGTACCACTGTACTTGTAAAATGCATTTTCCACCATTGAACCATGCTCTATCAGTTTTCCATTTCCTGAAGTAATCTGTGTTATTTTGTATCAGGCACATTCTTAAAACGAAAGAGTTCTCAAAACACCGATAATGTGACTGTCTAGAGCACAAAAGTAATGAATCAAGCTTTGTGTCTTATATTCTTTCAGTAACATGTTACAGTCGTACATCATTCTGAAATTAATTGCAAAGTGGCTGGGGAAGAAAAGCTGCAACTTGAAAGCTTCCAACTGGTATACATGCCAGCTGCAGAATATCCTTCAATTAAAAATAAATAAATCCCCCTAATGTAATCCTTAACCAATAATCTTAAGAGTTTAACAAGATTTCTCCCTAGAGTATTAATGTTTTAAAGCTGATTTCAGAACCCTAATCTTAGTTTCTTTCTATACAAATCTGTATATTCCTACATTTGACTGCCAAATACTGTAACATTAATAGTGTTTTAACACACTGGATTGCTAACCTCCAATTAAGCCCCCCAAAATGAGAATTTTAAGCTTTCTTACCTCATAGAAAGCTTAAGGAATAAAACAGCAAGACCACAGGTCCACAAATGCTAGGTTTAGGTTAGATTTTTTTTCCCAATGTATACATTGCTTACCACTTAAAAAGTCCCAAAGCAATTTATGGCCAAAGTAAAAAATACAATAATAAAATTGCAAACATATGAAAAACAGATTTAACAGTGCAATGAAATATAATTGGTGCTGCCCAAATATGTTCACTATCATTGCTATCCCCACCCCAACATAGCCCTTCCCTCACCTGAGATGTTACACTGTGCTTCACAAAGACACTTTTAACCTCCAAAGCACAATAGAAATCAGGGGTTGAATGGAACTCTGGAAAGAGATGGAGGTAAACTTAACTGACTTATTCTTATTCTTCTTAAGACAAACCAAAATTTCAAAATTGTTATACCAACAGAGTGTTTGAAAACTCTTGTCATAAGTATTGTCAGCTGCTCTTTAGTCTTTTATAGATCACCAACTGTTGCCTACAGAGATGGAAATACAGACCTGGCTACCCCATTGGCCATTGGGCTTTATGCCTTTTAAAGCCTGGGGAAATCTATTGTAATCTGATATCATGACACCAGAGAAGGTAAGCCAATGATGACTGGAGGCCATGACACCTAGACACCTTAGGCTATGACAACAGTGTGACATTAGAGGGACTGAAGTAACTGATCATACGGCTTTTGAAGCTGGGTATGGATAAGTAGAAAGGTGAGGAAAAATGGGAGCTTAGAGGAGGGAATGTGAGCTCCTGGATATTCTCTTTGCCAGAGAACTAGGTGCACCCCGAGTGCACACATTTGAGGATATCCATGTCTAAATCCATAATTTCAATTTATTAGCTTTTTGTTCTGACACCCGGGAATATGAGCAATTCTGTCCTCCTTCAGACATGCCACTGAAGCTGGGTAAATATATCTAGCTCTGCAAACCTTTTCTAATGGAACCTGCCTGTCAAACTCTTTTTCATCCTGCTGTGGCTCTTCTGAGTCATAGCCAGGATCTTCCTTGAATTGTGATGGCCACTGCGCTGACCTGCTGCACAGACGGAGAAAATCATTACAAAGAGTCAACCCTGCCAATGTCAAAATTTCCCAAATGATTCTCCAATAATGAGAGCTTTTAAGGTGATGATTTGTGAGAGACAGCAGTTTTATGAACCTGTTCTACCAAAATATATTTCCTGGAACTGTCAACGCTTATCTAGTCTAGCACTTACAAATGAGTCAGGAGAAGAAATCTACCCCAGGGAAACAAACTTCACTTCCTTTATACCATTGCCTACTGTTCTGTCACTACTTTGACATGTTTTTCCAGATGTATTTGACACACAAAATTTAACCAGCTGTATTCAAGGTACTTTTTTTTTTTTTTTTTTTTGCAAGAATGCTACAGCAAACATGGAGCCAGGTGCAATGTTGGAAACTCAGATAGACAAGCTAGGCAGCACATGGCCCCTGAAAAGTAGGTTACAGTTGCAATAACAAAAGCATCCAGTCACAATCCACCCTGCCCCCAATTCAGACACACCTCCTATTAATTTTTTTTCAAAACGCTTGAACTAATATGCAAATCCCATCAGCGACACACTGTGAACATCACATTTTAAATAGAGATTGTTAGTAGGACACCACAAACATAAACGGGTCTCGGCCCCTGCAGTAGTCGCCAAAACCATAAGTCATTTGAGTAATTAATATTTACAAATACCAGTATAGTGGTGCCCCGCAAGATGAATGCCTCGCAAGATGGAAAACCCGCTAGACGAAAGGGTTTTCCGTTTTTGAGCTGCTTCGCAAGACGAATTTCCCCATGGGCTTGCTTCACAAGACGAAAACGTCTTGCGAGTGTTCCGATTTTTTTTCACCCCCCCTTTTTCTAAGCCGCTAAGCCACTAATAGCCTTTTAGCCGCTAAGCCTTTAATAGCCGCTAATCCGCTAAACCGCTAATAGCGCTAATCTGCTAATAGGGTTGCTTCGCAAGACGGAAAAACTGCTAGACGAAGAGACTCGCGGAATGGATTATTTTCGTCTTGCGAGGCACCACTGTATACATATACAGTGTATACTCTTATTAATGTTGAGTCAATAATAACTTTAAAATTGCTACTGGGACAGAACCCAAAGTTGGTATGTCACAGCTTCAGCAGGTACTGCAGTCACAGTTAAACATGTCTATTATATCAAAATTCTTGGAAGAATAGACCTAAATGGCTGTAGTATATGCAGCATTAGTCAGCAGATTGGGGGGGGGTGGACTAACAGAGGGGGGCCACCACAGGCGGGAAAGCCAATAATTACTTAGTCCTGTTCAGATGTTACTTTCTCAACCAGGGATATGGGGTGTCCAGAAAAAAAGAAACTGGAGTAATTTTCATGGGGTAGTTTTCACGGGGGGGGGGGGGTCCAATTGCATTAAAAATGTTCTGATGCCCTAACTTTTAAGTTTATTTTAAAAAGGTAAAGGTAAAGGACCTCTGACAGTTAAGTCCAGTTGTGGCACTCATCTCGCTTTACAGGCCGAGGGAGCCGACATTTGTCCGCAGACAGTTTTTCCGGGTCATGTGGCCAGCATGACTAAGCCGCTTCTGGCGAACCAGAGAAGTGCACGGAAACACTGTTTACCTTCCCGCTGGAGCGGTACCCATTTATCTACTTGCACTTTGACGTGCTTCCGAACTGCTAGGTTGGCTAGAGCTGGGACCCAACAACAGGAGCTCACCTCGTTGAGGGGATTCTAACCGCTGACCTTCCGATCGGCAAGCCCTAGGCTCAGTGGTTTACACCACAGCGCCACCCACAGAGTTTATTTTACTTGTATTTAATAAACTGCTAGGCTTACCTATTAATTTATTTGCAATTGACTTCCATTCAGTGTTACTAACGAACTTATAAAATGGAAAAAAAATTCTGTGGAAACATAAAGCACTGAAAAACCTACTGTCCCACATCATTGATCTCAACCTGGCAAACATCTGCCATGCATATTCGCCTCTAGCTGCAGGAAGAAGTAAATACTGGGTTTGGGATGTGCCCCGACAATTTGAACATCTCCCTGATGCAGTGATGACTGAAACCTAGTTACAGTTACAGATAGGTAGCCGTGTTGGTCTGCCACAGTCAAAATAAAAAAATTCCTTCCAGTAGCACCTTAAAGACCAACTAAGTTAGTTCTTGGTATGAGCTTTCGTGTGCATGCACACTTCTTCAGATACACTGAAACAGAAGTTGCCAGACCCTTCTATATAGTGAAAAGGTGGGGAGGGGTATTACTCAGAAGGGTGGTGGGAATGGGAGATTGGCAGATAGCTGAGATGAGCCTGTTGACGACTCTTAACGACTGTAATAGGTCTTACAGGAAAAGGCAAGGGGTGAGAAGGTGAGAAATGGCTTAGTCATGTATAATGAGATAAGAATCCAATGTCTCTGTTCAGACCAGGTCTCTCCATGGTTTTAAGTTTGGTAATGAGTTGCAATTCAGCAGCTTCTCTTTCCAGTCTATTTCTGAAATTCCTTTGTAGTAAAACAGCTACTTTGAGATCTTGTATAGAATGTCCTGGGAGATTGAAGTGTTCTCCTACTGGTTTCTCTGTTTTGTGATTCTTGATGTCAGATTTATGTCCGTTTATTCTTTGGCGTAAGGTTTGGCCTGTTTGTCCAATATAGAGAGCTGAAGGACACTGTTGGCATTTGATGGCATACACATGAAACCTAGTTAACACAGATGTGGTTGGTGTGTGTGTGTGTGTGTGTGTGAGAGAGAGAGAGAGAGAGAGAGAGAGAGAGAGAGAGAGAGAGAAACTGCATTCAAATGGAGATAACCACAGTAATGGAGGATAAACAACTGAAGGTTAACTCTGCCCTCAAATTTATTCGTCTTAGGAATGTATATCATCCCGTCAAGAAAATTTCCATGGCAGCATAAACACAGCATAAAATAAATGTAAAACACAGAAATTAAAAACACATTAAAATAAACTAAAAGCAATAGTATATGCTAAGTACTGGAAAGAAAGAGGAATCCCCACAAAAGAACAACGGCTGCATAAACTGACAGCATTTGCACAACTAGCAAACATGGCAGCCAAAATAAGGAACCACAAGGGTCGAGTGGGAATGCTCTGAGGAGTATTGAAAAAGATATGATATCAAAAGCATCTTTCAAGTCGGGGTAACCTTATGGTAAAAAGGACAGCAGCTGACTACAACCAAGGAATGAAAGAGGAAAAATTGGGTGGATAAAGTATCTGATATGCAGCAAAAACAAGGTATATCTAGTATGCCTCTGAGTGTTGAGTTGGGAAGTATAGAAGTATAGAAACAATGTACAATAGGAAATCATGATGTGTAATCAGAAAACTGGAAAAACGTTAAAAAATAACATTAAAAAAAAAAGAATAGTAAAATCACTAGTGGCAGCAAAAAACAACTCCATAACGTCTGTCTAGCCCCCCACAAAATTGTTCCTGGTTATAAAAACACGCTCAATTGAACACAGCCAACATCTTCAAAACTGAGAAACAGGCAAAGGCTCTTTGACTTCTCCTGCAGTTTGAACAGCAAGAAACCTTTTGGCAGAGCTGCTTCACCACCTTGGCAAGGTAATGTTTCAGGTTACTCTCAGAAAGATTTAAAGAACCATTGGATGAGACTCAGGTAAAAAAATGACACAACATATAAAAGTTACTTGCTGGCCAGTGTTGTAAAAAATCAGGGTGCACTCATACAATTGACACACAAGCAGAACCTTCCCTGAGGAACACTCTCTCATCAGATGTCCAGGAAATAAAGAACTACATAACTTTTAGAAGACATCTGAAGGCAGGCCTGTACTGGAAAGTTTTTAATGTTTGACGTTTTACTATATTTTAATGTGTACAGTACTGTAAGCTGCCCAGAGTGGCTAGGTAAACCCAGTCAGATGGGAGGAGTATAAATAATAATAATAATAATAAATGGCAATAGGATTTGCTGCATTTCTAAGAGCAAAGTCAGAGAAAAAAGGAAAACAGTTGTATGTCATTACATGAAATCAAATTCCTCGCAACGCATGAGAAAGGTAAGGTGGAAAAATAAAGAATTAGGTAAGCAGCAAGAATGATGACTACCAATGAGATAAGATGAACAACATTAGGTCATTGGGAAAAGAGGAGACATAACATAAGCAGCTTTAAAGCCAATAATTACGAAGATATTTACAACTCCTGGTGAGGGAATGAGCAATGAAAGGGAGGGCTGGTCCCCTTAGAAAGATAATGATAAAACTGGTGGTACTGAAAAGCTTGTAATGTGTCTAGATTGAGTGAAGTCTTTGACTATACCACACTGCCAGTGTGATGGAGTTTGGTTGCTAAGAATCTGTATCCCCCACCCCACCCCAAAAAAGCCTGGTTCAAGAATGCTAAACATGCCATTACTATATTGTTAAGAATTGTGTATATTAGCGTTGCCATACTCCCAAAAGTGAAAATCCAGACAGAGTTGTTGAGGTTTCCACACACACACCCCGCCAAAGTTGTTGAAAACATCTCCCTCAAAAACATTTGTTTGGGGGCTATTCTTAGATATATATTTTTTTGAATTCTTAAAAATAAATACACCGGATTCAGCAAAAATCTGCCCAGACATCATTTTTCTGGACGTAAGGCAGTCCTAGTTTGTATATATCTGTATTAGTGAGAGAACAAAGTGTTGCTATGATCAATGTGTGGCTGAGCACTGAGTGTTTTGTGCTCAATCCAGACACGTAAAATTAACTTTGCATCAGATAAATAACATTAGTCCTAAAGCAATTTAAAATAACTGCGAATAACCCACACTGATGAGACCAATCAATCCTTTGGGGTTGGGGGACATCTGATCCTCTGTAAATTGGTTGTATCCAACAGCCTGCCAAATGTTCAGGAGGGTTCCCTTTGTTACAGATGAATTAGAAAAGCAGGATGTAGAATGGGCCCAGACCAGGGGTCAGCAAACTTTTTCAGCCGTGGGCCGGTCCACTGTCCCTCAGACCATGTGGTTGGCTGGACAATATTTTTTTTTTTTTTTGCGGGGGACGAACCAATTCCTATGCCCCACAAATAACCCAGAGATGCATTTTAAATAAAAGGACACATTCTACTCATGTAAAACCACACTGATTCCAGGACCATCCACGGGCTTGATTTAGAAGGCGATTGGGCCGGATCTGGCCCCCGGGCCTTAGTTTGCCTACCCATGTCCTAAGCCAGGGGTCAGCAAACTTTTCCAGCAGGGGGCCGGTCCACTGTCCCTCAGATCTTGTGGGATTGGGCCGGATCCGGTCCCCGGGCCTCAGTTTGCCTACCCACGGCCCAGGCACATACTTTCCGGCATAAGAACCATGCATCAAAGTTTAAAGCCCAAAATGCAGAGTCTAATGGACATAATGCAAAGACCCTGTGTGGGAATACAAGTTTTCATATTGCATGTTGGGGGGGGAGCGCTCTGGGGAAAGTTAAAGAACAACAACAAACTTTAAGGGGTGTGTGTGCGCATACAATAACGGCAATGAACCAGCACCTCCATGTGGGCGACGAATAATCAACTTCTGTTATTTCTACAGGAGCAGCAACAAGGGAAAATTTCAGCAGCAGCACAAAAGTAAGAACATCTGCATCTAACTAGTTTCGCGCCGGAAAAACAAGTGGCACTTCTCTATGAACATGCTCCGGCTGTGAGCCAAGCAGTGCCTTGTGCTCCCTGGCTGATAGCACAAAAGCCACAATCGTGATGATGCCTAATTATTCAGATGCTCAGCAGAAATCAAGTTCGAAAACTACACATCAATTGTTCTTGTCTAAACCCATGCTTTCTTAATAACTCTCAGTACATGATTACTGCTATAAATTAATATTAATTCATAATTTTTAATAGCATGTAGGGAGCATTCAAAACATTACTGTATAAGACGACCCCTATTTTTTTGAAGCCAGAATTAAGAAATCAATATTTTGTACAATATATTTTAAAAAATTAGATAGTTTTTAAAAAAATACATAATAGAGCTATAAATTATTCTTAGTCTATCTTTAACAAAGCCTTAAACTATATGTTTTTAAAAGTACTATGGGATAGTCATCATCTTCATGCCCTGGCTGCTGGCCTGGTGTTTGGTCTCAACGAGCAAAACAATGTTTTTAAGCTTCTGTGGGAAAAGTGAGATCAGCAGATTTTCATAAACTGGTTCCTGCAAGTCTGTATTTCTGTCAAGTTGGGATCCATTTTTCTTTTTTTAAAAAAAAACAACTGTAGTCAGTAATGCTTAAAGTTTGCCATGATGCATAATACAGAATACACTGGTATTATACAGACCATATTAGCTTGCCACTGATAAAGTAGATTGATAAATAGATGCATATGGGATTATTTTAAAAAACAAAACTGATCTGCCTGACTGTATTTGATCAGAACTGCTCATTTGTAGAGGATGATGCTTGCTGCTGTCCCGTCCGTCCGTCCGTCCCCGCATGATGTAAGTTTTTTTTTTAAATCAGAAGACATCATTTTAAGACACCACTTAATTGCATTCTTGAAGGAATGCACGACACAATTAAAGCAGCAGCAATGAAATGCACACTGCAAAACTCAGGCAAGCGCTTGCCAACTTGGATCGTTCCAAGTGTTTGCATCATAAATATATAATGTGGGGCTGCAGCTGCTTTGCATGTTTCGCTTACATATAATTAACAATGTGTGCATTGTGGTCATTGAGACACTTGGCAGATATATCCACATACTGCACAAAGTTCTTATTGTGAAGTTATTTTCCAGTAGAAAAAAAAACCCTTGAGTCAATCTAGGAAAATCTTTAAGAACAGATACCATACTAGTTGAAATTTGTAAGAAATTTGCTTTGATTTGCTTCCTTGTGAATCCCCCCCCCCAACCTATTCCTACAGCAGCATCTACAATAAAAACTAATTTCTTTAAATGGAAGCCTAAATTCTCAACATTCTGGAAAGACATTGTGGGTTGCATAAAAGTGTATCAGAGATTGCGCACTGCCTAACCTTGCAGTTGAGTGTTAAAACAAATGGCATAAGGCAGGAAACATCAGCAAGACAGAAGCATTCTCCTTGTGCCATCTGATCAAAGTAGTCCAATATTGGGAGTCTCCTGAGAAACATCCCCGTTATTGCCCTTCAAAAGCAGACATTATCATTCAACATAGCCATATTTAAATGGTCAGTGCAACTTCGGGCAAAACACAACCATATTTTTTACTAACACTTAAAAGTGGAGAAAACACGGTGTTGTTAAACTAAAATCTGTGTCTTGTCTTCAGAATCAAAACATTTTAACTGCAAGATAGGTTCCCCCCATAAGAATGCAAAAGAAGAAACAGAAAGCTGAGGACAGTATTCTTCAAACCTCAGCCACAGCAGACTAAACTTAGAAATGGGGAAAGAGCCTTAGAAAGAGCTCAGGGGGGAGAAAAGAAAGGCGAACGCTACACAAATTAATCTTTTTACCGAGATGCTGAAAAGAATCTGCAGCTGGCATAGGGCATTGTGTGCCAACTGCACATTCTCCAACCTCAGGCTGCAAGGACTCTGCTAATTACCTCTATTAAATGTTAGGAGAGCAAATCAAAGACAAGGCAAACAGGAAACCTATTGGAGGCCAACCAAAAGCTACAAGCGTGCCTTTCTCCATTAAAATGGACAATGAGAAGGCCTTTTAAATGATACAATTTGTTCCATAAGAGCACACAAAGAAGCAAGAGAGCGGGTGAACAGGTCTTACATCTGAAAGGGAAGCAAACAAAACTGTTCTCAGATGGAATAGAGGCTGAAGAGTTAATATCAAGCCTTTGGACTCCTCACCTGAAGTTCTCCCCTCCCAAGATGTCTGTATCTTTACAAATTCTGAAAATATTAGGTAGTAACAAGATTTCATTGCTCAGCCAGTAAGAGGGTGCCTTCATGCAACAGGGAACTTTCCCACTAGTCATATAAGGTAATTCTGTAAGACTGACTCTAATAGTTCAAGTTCAATTTAGAATAGACGCATGGCATTTCCTATTACAGTGGTACCTCGGGTTAAGTACTTAATTCGTTCCGGAGGTCCGTACTTAACCTGAAACTGTTCTTAACCTGAAGCACCACTTTAGCTAATGGGGCCTCCTGCTGCTGCCGCGCCACCGGAGCACAATTTCTGTTCTCATCCTGAAGCAAAGTTCTTAACCTGAAGCACTATTTCTGTTTGTTTTTTTTTAAATAGTATTTATTAAGGTTTTAAGTTTACAAAAAGGCAAAAGAAAAAACACCAAATTAAACAATAACAAAACAACACATCACAATAAAAAACAGAAAAATAGAAACAATTAAAAACAAAAGAAAAAAGACAAAAGACAAATCGAGCCTTCCCATAACTTATCTTTCATTTGCTTGTTTCCCTGACCTCCTCACACCTCCCTTTTTTGTATTCTACGTCAATTATCCATTTCAGCAAATCCTTTCCCTCTCTTCAAAATTTTTATCCTGAAAATTTATCTTGATCTTAATATAAGTTTACTTTCCCTCTTTTCACCAATTAACAGTCTGTTTTTCTTAAATCTTTGATACATTTTTGCTAAAATCACATAGATTCATTCCAACATCATTCTAACATTCATTAATTTTACAACGTTTCTGTAAATAGTCTTTAAATTTCTTCCAATCTTCCTCCACCAACTCTTCTCCCTGGTCTCGGATTCTGCCAGTCATTTCCGCCAATTCCATGTAGTCTATCACCTTCATCTGCCATTCTTCCAGAGTGGGTAGATCTTGTGTCTTCCAATACTTTGCAATAAGTATTCTTGCTGCTGTTGTGGCATACATAAAGGAAGTTCTGTCCTTCTTTGGCACCAATTGGCCGACCATGCCCAGGAGAAAGGCCTCTGGTTTCTTCAGAAAGGTATATTTAAATACCTTTTTCATTTCGTTATAGATCATCTCCCAGAAAGCCTTAATCCTTGGGCATGTCCACCAAAGGTGAAAGAATGTACCTTCTGTCTCTTTACATTTCCAGCATTTATTATCGGGCAAGTGATAAATTTTCGCAAGCTTGACTGGTGTCATGTACCACCTGTACATCATTTTCATTATATTCTCTCTTAAGGCATTACATGCCGTGAACTTCATACCTGTGGTCCATAACTGTTCCCAGTCAGCCATCATTATGTTATGTCCAACATCTTGTGCCCATTTAATCATAGCAGATTTGACCGTTTCATCCTGTGTATTCCATTTCAACAGCAAGTTATACATTCTTGACAAATTCTTAGTTTTGGAGTCTAACAGTTCTGTTTCCAATTTTGCTTTTTCCACCTGGAAGCCAATTTTTTTATCCAAATTATATGCCTCCATTATCTGATAATAATGAAGCCAATCTCGCACTCTATTTTTTAATTTTTCAAAACTCTGCAGTTTTAATCTGTCTCCCCTGAAGCACTATTTCTGGGTTAGCAGAGTCTGTAACCTGAAGCGTATGTAACCTGAAGCATATGTAACCCGAGGTGCCACTGTATATTCAATAAGTAATCAAGAGTCAGGGCCAAGAAGAGATGGCCAAGAAGAAGAAAAAACTGGGGGAAAGGAGGGGGACTTTAATTTTTTTGTTGTTTTTTTTTTAATGGAAGGATTATGGTGGGGGGTGGGGAGATTAGAATGCTGACCAAAATGTTGAAGAGAAGGTATTCCTATACACAGTCCCCCAAAATTATTTCTAAAACCGTGTAACAGGAAGTCTTTTATGTAAGACTGTACAGTAGAGTATCAGATCATTACAAGACCTGCACATAAAGGACAGGCAAGATGCCTTTCTAACTCTAAGGCGCACTGCCATTGTCACACAAAAAGGAAGAAGGAAGCCGCCTTTGCTTGGCACAGTTGGTGGATCTGATTCTGTCGCCTTGACTAGGCCTCAAAGGACTTTGAGATGAGAGAGGGAGAAAGCACAGAAGAACGTAACTTTATTGCCATCCGATTCATGCTGCTGCAAATCTGTTGGATCCAAAATTCAAAGGCAGAAATGTAAGTGATGACGGCACAGCTTTCGCATTTGACTGGATTGCAAAGGGAAAAAACAGCATGCTTCAGGGTGGGTGCTGGAAAGGGACTTTCAAATGCTGCAGAGTGCAGAACATTTTCAGATATCTGGCCAAGGAGTGCAGTCTGGGACTCTTGTCAAACACATCCCTCCTGCAACATGATGGCAAGGCCTTTGCACAACACAGCCCCACACAACTCCTGCTGCTTCTTACGAACGTCAGATTCCTCCATCTTCTATAGCATGTGAAAGAAACAGGTCTATGTTTCAAAATACACCAGATCAAGAAATAAGCTCATACGTGAAAGGGTACAAGCTTGTTTCAATCTGGGCAAACCTTCAGATTCTAGATCTCCATGATGAATATGATGACAGATACGTAGAAACAGAAAATGACAGTGCTAATTTAGGAAAAAAAGAGACAGATTAAATTTCATGTGGTGTTCACTGAGTTTTGTTTCCCCTCAACTCTTTTTATGTTATAAATTAGTGCTTTATGACCTCCTGACACTGTGTAGGTCTAGAAAATACATAATTATTATTTACTCTGAAAAGCATTGTATTGCTATAATATTGATGGTTTCTGGGGGTATTTTGGGGGCTTCATAAACGCGCAAAACCATAGATGCTATATTCCTTACAGTTCAGCAGCTTGTAGCTCTATTTGTAACAAGAAACATTAAAGAATTGATTCAATTTGTAATTTTCTGAATAAACTCAATTTTAATATATTATTTTAATATATTAGACATGATAATTGTATGGTAAACAAAGTTATATATGATGCATTTTCTTTTTCCAAAGTAACGCAATGACTTTTGATATTTATAATGAATGGGGGTAAAGTAATGTGTGTTTTTGGGGTTGTTGGTTTTTTTTTAAAATCCTTAGTCTCTCTCCCCACAACAAACATGGCTTAAAAATTGCCATAAATTTTACATCTCTAGAGCCAAGCTCAAATACCGTATTTTTTGCACCATAACACTCACTTTTTTCCTCCTAAAAAGTAAGGGGAAATGTCTGTGCGTGTTATGGAGGGAATGCCTACTGGTGGCATGCCTACGGATTTTCCTCCTCTAAAAACTATATGCGTGTTATGGTCGGGTGCGTGTTATAGAGCGAAAAATACGGTACTTGTTTTGGCCATGTGGTTCATTGAGCTACCTGGACTGATCACCATCTCTCAGCCTAACCAACCTGACAGAGCTGTTGAGAGGATGAAATGAGGGGCCATGAGGGGCACCCCATGTTCCTTGATGGAAGCAGAGGATAAAAAAGAAGCACAGATTATTTGAACACAGAAATTAACCTTGCTCAGTATGTGTTTGGCCCCATAACTGAAAGTAAGTATAGAAAACAATAACTGCAACAATATATTTATAAAACTGCTCAGTGTAATTGCCATCCTGGGCTCCTTTGGGAGGAAATGCATTTAATTAATAAATAAATACAATGAAAACATTCTTTAAAGTATTTATAAGCCACCTTTCACTCAAGGTTCCCAAGGCAGAAATATATGAACCTCAAAATCACACTAACAACCAAACTAAAAACAGCATTTAAAAAATCAAATGGAAAATCTAAAATGGACAAAAAAAAAAAACTTTAAAGGACAGCAGCAACCAAAACACAAATTCCCCAAACGCTTCATCATTCCCCAAAGGCTTGAACAAAGAGGTACACTTTCACCTGCTGCCAAAAGGAAAATATTAAGAGGGGTGAAATCCACCTTACCAAGAGATCATTCCACAGGCAGGGGAAACCTGCCCCCCCCACCTGCAAAAGAGAAAACCCAACCAGAGGCCCCCAAACTCCAGTAGGTGCAGGAACCACTTGCATGAATTGCCCTTCAGACATGAACACTAAGGCAGGTCAGAATGGGAAGGAGGTATTCTCAAAGATATTTGAGACGTAAGTAGTTTAGGGTCGTCTTAAATGTCATCATAAGCACCTTAAATCTGGGCTGGGGGAGTAAACCAGTAAACCAGGACAATAGTTTCAGAGTTGCTGTTTTAGACGAACACCCAAGGGTACCCAATAGCACCTTGGCTACTGCATTTTACTCCAGCTGCAACTACTACTGAATTCACAATGGCAATGAAAGTCTATTTTAGCGGACCTTTAAGTCTCCGCACACAGGGTCTGTGAAGATGTAAAGCCTAATCATGTTTTGTTTTTCTTTACAAGAGTACTAAATCACACTCAGATGTGAAATCACGGTTTGAAAAAGTTTTGCAAAATATAGTCTGCTCTCATCACGGTTCAGCACTGTGTTAGGAGATTTTCTTGCCTTGTTTCTTTCAGGTTGAACCTCCTCAGGCACTATGAAAACACATGAGAAGGGACAGCAGGGACGAGCACAGTAGCTTTGCCCCCCCCCCCTTTTAATTTTCATTATCTTCTGTGAGTTGGGGAGCCTCTCATATCTGTGGAGGCTCCCTATATATTTTGGAACAGCTACAGTTTGCAGAATGGTTTAACCATTGCTCCTCCTTTCCAGGGAACTTTGGGAATGGTAGCTCTGTGAGGGAAACAGTGTCTTGTTTTGGTAATGGTCTGGATGACAGCCAACAAACTGAAGCTCAATCTAGATAAGAATGAGGCACAGTTAGTGGGCAGTTCCTCAGACCAGATGGCTGGGAGGCTGCCTGCTCTTGATGGGGTTACACTTCCTCTGAAGGAGCTTGGGGGTACTCCTGGATCTTCTGTTGTCGCTTGAGGCTCAGGTGGCCTCAGAAGCTCAGAGTATCTTCCATCAGCTTCAGCTGGTGGTCCAGCTACATCCCTATCAGGACAGGGATAGTCTAACTTCTATTGTCTATGCTCTGGTAACGTCTGGGTTAGATTACTCCAGCACGTTGTATGCGGGGCTGCCTCTGAAGACTGTTCAGGAGCTTCAGCTGGTGCAGAATTTGGCAGCCAGGTTGGTCACTGCCTCTGGGTCCAATTCAAAGTGCTGGTTTTGACCTATAGAGCCTGAAATGGCTCAGGACAATACCTGAAGGACCTCCTCTCCTCATATAAACCGTCCCAGACTCTACGTTCATCATCTGAGACCTTTCTTCGTGTGCCTCCTACACATGAGATTTGGAGGGTTGCAACACAAGAAAGGGCCTTCTCTGTAGTGGCTCCCTGTTTGCAGAATGCACTCCCCAGGGAGGTTCGCTTGGCACCTTCATTATATATTTTTAGGCACCAGGCGAAAACATTCCTCTTCAACCGGGCCTTTGGCTGATTAATATCCTACAGCCTTTTAGATGTGTCTGTGGGAAGGTGGGGGTATTCTTTTGCTGTTTTGTTTTACTTCTTGACTTGTTTTTATCCTGGATTTTATTCTGTGAACCGCCCCGAAATCTTACGATGAAGGGCAGTATATAAATCTAATAGATAAAATAAATAAATAATAGTGAACTCATGGCAGAGTTGAGATTCAAACCCAGAAGCTGTGGAATCATCGTTCTGTCTTGTGTGTGAAATGTATCAATCATGGTTCACCTAAAATAAGTTAGGTGCACACTTAAAAACCAACCATGCAAAAAGGCCAACACAGCAGACTGCCACAAGTGACAAAAACAGCAAAAGCAAATGTTCAGGGCTCAGTTGGCTGCATAATGCAGTTCTCCACCAGAGTTTCCTAACTGCATGGATTAACTACTCCATTAACACAGCAGCTACGCAAAGCTTTAGGGCTACTATTGAATCGGTGGTATTTAATGTTGATACTGCTAGGGCAGGGCAGAGGCCCACCATATGGCAAGGACTAATGAGAAGCTATCTGTTTTTGGCAGGGATCATCTCAAATGGGAGATGCTTCCATACAGCGTAACATGTATGATTTTGAATCAATGTACTTACAGAATTCAGTAATTAAAAAAGAAAAATTCAGTTATCTCTGGTTTAAAAGTTCCCACTTTCTTTTGTCCCACCCCCACATCATAAAAAGCCCATTAAAAATCATTATGTTTTATGTTTATGATAAAATTTTATTCTCTTGTTAATTGTGCTGTTTTAAATGTGCACTTTATATTTGACTTCCTTTAGCAATGTTTTCTTTTTGAACGTTTAAGGGTTTTTTGTTAACTTTGCTGTGTTAAATGTGCATTCTGCTATTGATTTCCTTTGTAACGTTTTATTTTGAAATCTTTAATATTTAGTTTCCTGTTAGCTACATTGCTTTGAATGTATACTTTATATTTAACTTGTGGAGCAAGTAATGCTTTACTCTGTGTTGTTTTATTTGCTGTAAACCGCTTTAAGTTTTTCTCTTAAAAACATAAAGCAGCATAGAAAAGAAATGAATAATAATAATATTTCACTATTTTATTTAAAAGGGACGTGGGTGGCGCTGTGGGTAAAACCACAGTGCCTAGGACTTGCCGATCGCATGGTCGGCGGTTCAAATCCCCGCGGCGGGGTGAGCTTCCGTCTTTCGGTCCCAGCTCCTGCCCACCTAGCAGTTCGAAAGCACCCTTAAGTGCAAGTAGATAAAAAGGTACCACTTTATAGCGGGAAGGTAAACGGCGTTCCATGTGCTGCGCTGGTGCAGGCTCGCCAGAGCAGCTTCGTCACGCTGGCCACGTGACCCGGAAGTGTCTGCGGACGGCGCCGGCTCCCGGCCTCTAGAGTGAGATGAGCGCACAACCCTAGAGAGTCTGACAAGACTGGCCCGTATGGGCAGGGGTACCTTTACCTTTACTATTTTATTTAAAAGCTGTTTTACTTTGACCTTTAGCCAAAAAGGCTTCCAGAGTGGCATACAAGGATCAGTAGTAGGGCCGTCTCTGCCTTCAGGCTTATGATCTAAAAGGAATTACACACAAGGGAAAAAGCAAGCTTAGGAATGAGTTCTTTAAGTTATACGTTGGGTAGCCTGATGAAAAGGCTGACCCTAGATGACAGCTGAGGGAAGGCCAGAGACTGGTCTATCTCTCTCAGCAGAGGCAATGGAATAACGCAGTTTCCCTTCTCTCCTCTGCAGAGGCTGATCAGGTCTCAACGGTTATGGTCTAAAATGTGAATGTGGCTTACTGCCAAAAATCTGTGGCAAATGCAAAGATGCGCTGAACCCACACAGCACCCATCTCCTTAAAAATATCTCCATCTGACCTCAGCAACTTCTCCATTCTGTCTCCTGGCACATACCAAGTATTACACCTTTAAACAGATTCAAATGCCTTCCCCACTTCCTGCACAGAGCCAGAAACTAAGAAGAAAACTCTCAGATTAATACTTACTGTTCTACCAGCTCAGATAATGGCCAACATTCCGCGGTATAGCTGACAAACTTCATGTGTCTTATAGTACTGTTGTTGGCATTCATCTGTCTCAAGACATGATGGAAGAGTGCTCCTTAGGAGTAAAGTCAAACTACTGGAGAGTTACAGCCCTGCTGTGGCTGTAGAGAGACATGTTTTATCGCGGGTGGGCCAGATGAAGGAATCTGTTTTTGCTGTTATGGGTGCACCATACTGTATTTTAATATTTTGCTGGAAGCTGCCCAGAGTGGCTGGGGAAACCCAGCCAGATGGGTGGGGTATAAATAAATTATCATCATCATCATCATCATTATCATTATTATTACCATGGTGCTTCTTCTTTCTATGCTCCTCTCAGTGGTCATTCCTCCTCTAGTTACTTAAGGGTTTAAGAAAATCCGATCAAGGAGAGCTTGTCCCACCTGGTTGAAGGCATCTTCTTCAATCAATGCCCCACATCTCAGGGTTAAAATGAAATTTTGTTCCCTACAATTTTGTAGGAAACATGTTTGAACATGTGCTTGCCATTGCAGAATTCATGGGTATCCATGCGCCTTTTGTATCTATAAGTCTGGAACTTCACTTTGGGACTGTGTTATATGTAGGATATTTAGTGAGTTTTGTTCTGATCTCACACTTCCCTGATGCTAAACCTTAATTTTAAAAAGCTATTTAAATTAGAATCTTGAGCTTGTGTGCTTTGACATCTCAAGGTTTATCCCTTATATCATTTTTCTACACTGCATGTTTTGATTGAAAGCAAGGGTGGATAACCTCATAGCCGGGTGTGTCTCTTCCAGTTCCCAAAGCATTTTTGTACCCTGCCCCCAACCCCAAGACACTACTGATTTTGGCAATGGCAGTAAAAGAGGGGGGGGATTAAAAAAGAGACAGTACTGGGGTAGGTGGAAAAGTTTAAAACTTCCTGCCAATGTCCTGATGGGCAGGAAAATTACACACACACCCTGATGATCATATTTTTCATTTGATGAGCGGAGAGGGAGCATGGATCAGCTGAGCAGGGGAGCTGTGTGGTGTGCTTCAAGTGAAAGGACTTATGGACTCTACCCATAATGTTCTGATGAAAAAGTTCTGAGTGACAGTGAAATTCATCCCTCCCTGCAAGTTAGATCAGTGTGTTCCTCTGCTGCTCTAGACTCATTTGCAGCTTGGAGGAAGCATGGGCCTGGCATGGTGAAATAAAGGCTTTGTTGCTTCTAGGCTACAAAACCGCACATGGTCATTAGAGCAGATCTCTTCTCTTGGAAATATTCCCAGAGTAGTTGCTGTTGAAATAGCCACATTAAGCTTTCAATATGAATTTCCCTGTTCGGGTATGGATTACGCATCCCCTAACCCAATGTTAATTCCACTCTTATTTTGATGTGAAGCTATCACGAGAGAGATGTGAAATACAGGGACATAAGTGTTGTGTACAGATGCTAGTCCTGCCAAGCACTGGTACTTCTGGAGGTAAAAAGGACTGTCTGGCTATCTCTCTGGCCCCACAATTTATTTTTCAATCATCCCTAAACTGTGTTTCCCACTCCAAACTTGGAATCTAAATTATTTGTTATTATGCTATCTAAAGGATATTTACCTTATACTGTTTTCCTTCCTGTCCACAGTCCACTCATAATTTTTATCATTCAAAGGGGTTTCTAATAAGGATGGAATCCACAGGGAACTTCTGCACAAGGAAAAGAATAATGAATGATTTTGTACTGAACCTCTTTCATTTAAGGAGAGAAAATCCCCCACTGATTGTGCCCAAGCATTTGTATTTGTTTGTTTACAAACTGTATATACTTATTTTTCTTAAAATCATCCTCATTGGTTTGCAATACTAATGCATAAGAGGCACTGTCTCCAAAACAGATTTCTAGCTTCCCCGACTTTTAGAACATCTCTGCTTGCTGAAGTTAAAACCTGGCAGATGTATCAGTGATTGAAATGACGTACAGCTGGCTTAAATTATGCCAAGCTGCGTTTTCTAACTTAGAGGACGAGAAGGGTGCTAAAAATGATATTTCTAACTACCCTTCTAATAAAAAATTCCTTCCAGTAGCACCTTAAAGACCAACTAAGTTAGTTCTTGGTATGAGCTTTCGTGTGCATGCACACTTCTTCAGATACACTGAAATAGAAGTACTTCTATTTCAGTGTATCTGAAGAAGTGTGCATGCACACGAAAGCTCATACCAAGAACTAACTTAGTTGGTCTTTAAGGTGCTACTGGAAGGAATTTTTTATTTTGACTATGGCAGACCAACACGGCTACCTATCTACTACCCTTCTAATAATTCTTCTCAGCCCCTTTATCAACTGGAATAAAGCAAAAAACAAACAAACAAACAAACAAACAAACAAAAAACCAGCAACCAAAAGCCTATAAAGATGTGATCTTAATAATAATAACAATAACAACAATAACAAATTATTTATTGTACCTTGCCAATCTGAGTTGCCCCAGCCACTCTGGGCAACTTCCAACATAATAGGGATATAATAAGCAAGGACTGAAAAGGGAGCATGGCTTTTTTTTTTTTTTAAGACATCCACACTGTCTTTCTTATCTGCTGTGGTTCTCCAAGTGGCTTATACAGCGGTACCTCGGGTTACATACGCTTCAGGTTACATTCGCTTCAGGTTACAGACTCTGCTAACCCAGAAATAGTGCTTCAGGTTAAGAACTTTGCTTCAGGATGAGAAAAGAAATCGTGGGGCGGCAGCAGGAGGCCCTATTAGCTAAAGTGGTGCTTCAGGTTAAGAACAGTTTCAGGTTAAGAACGGACCTCCGGAAAGAATTAAGTACTTAACCCGAGGTACCACTGTACTGTTATCACAAAACAACTCCACTCTGTAGAAATGAAACAGTAACAATAGCTGAAATAAAATTTAAAAAGAAACAAGAAGTGAGAATCAAGAAGTGAAAATAATAGGAGCAACAAGATAAACCCGCTAAGATATATTTTTAGCTTATTCTAAGAAAAATAGCTTTGGTGGGAATAAACAACTGCTGTAGGCAAGAATATGCTTGACAGCATTATGTGGAAGTTTTTTTAAAAAATGTCCTAAGGGCAATTTAAAAAATAGTAACCAAAAAATAACCCTGCCTTCCAGCAGATTTCTAACTTGCAACAAAAGTGAACTCAGATCCTTTTTGTGCAATAATGAACTGTGCTGTCATAGGTAAACTGCATCTTGTTTATTTGCTGGACTTTGTGTGACTGTATGTGGTTTGAAAATTATGCTGCAGAATATTAGGCAACATTAAAAGGGCTGCAAATTTCAGCTTATGCAATGCATCTAGGCTGCAAAATATATTGGGCCAGGTCTTATGCGCCTCTGCCACAAAGCCCCAAAATGAGCCTGTGTAACTTAGCATGCATGTGTAGAATCAAACATACATGGATAAGCCTCTCTCATAATTAATGAGGGGAAATGAATTATCCAAGATCTGTGTGCTGCATTTTAAGGCTGTAATTACATACACACTTATCTGAGAGTATCCCGCAGAATTCAGTGAAGTCTACTTCTGAGTAGATGTGTACAGGGTTGCACTGTTAACTTTTAATGACAGGTTCTGTATCTTGTCAAAGACTAAATTTCATCTACAAAACCATTCAGTTACTAAGTGAGAGAGGAAGCAGATTCATTTAAGAGAAATTCCGTTAGCAGGTCAGGAAGAACTGTATTCCCAGTTGGCTATTTAAGGAGTATCCATTGTTTAGGGACAAAGTTCACTGAAGGGCGTGGGGACAGAACATTTGACATGGAACAATATGCTTTGGCTGTAGATCGTGGTATGGAAAACTATTGGATATATTGGAATGCTTCTGAGAGATTACTGTAAGAGAAATCAAACTAACGATGTTGTCGAAATTTGGCATGGATGAAGAGTCAGAAGTGAGTCCCCTTAGTTTGAAACACAAAGCTTATTTAAAAGCAGAGCCAAAATTCCTATTGATCACTTTAACTGTGCTGTTCTACACCTTCCTGTTGATATAGACAATACAGGCTTCAGTACAGCGCTCTAGGATTTCTCCTCCCAGAAGTAAAATCTTGGACATCACAACAAGATGAGAAGAGGTTTTGTTTGTTTGTTTGGGTTTTCCCCCCTTAAGCTATCCTTTCCAAATATCACGACACATAGATACGATTGGCTTGCTAACAGCTCCCAGCCTTCCCCCCTTTTTTCTTTTAAAGTGATCTTTGAAAGACAGATGGGCAGACTGTTATTGCACATTGAGCTAAATTTATGCTGGGGGAGAAAAGAGACCAGCACTTTATTTACAAAGGGAGTGCGCGTATTGCAAAGGAGCTTCTTATTGTTACAGCTAACAACTTAACAAGGCTTGCCAGTGCTTAGAAAGTGTGCTTTAAAAAAAAGGCCATCAAGCGCACAGCTAGCAGAGCAACTGGTGAGCTACCACCACAGCACAGGCTAGAAGCTCAACAGATTAGCAGACTGCCCACAAATGCTTTCCTACAAGCACTGGGAATGTAAATTAACAATTTGAATCAAAAGCATGAAGTATGGTAAAAATTAGGCCACTAACTAAAATTATAATAATCTAAATTAGTTCATAATCATTCAAACATACTTAAATTGCATTTTTAGCCCACCCGTTCTCCAAGGAGCTCTGAGTGGGGTGTGCAAACTGCGCTCCACATTTTACTCTCACAACAACCTAATGGAGGAACTGAGAGAGTGCAACTAGCCTAAGGTTCGTTCTCTCTCTCTCTCTCTATCTCTCTCTCTCTCTCTCTCTCTCTCTCTCTCTCACACACACACACACGTGCTTTGATGCCATCACAATAGCTCCGTGTAATGAGACATCAATACACCTGTGTTGTTCTGCTGAGTGAGTCTCCACGCTTTCCCAACTCTCTTCAACAATCCCATTCCAAATTCTAGTTACTGTTAATTATTTTCTCCCTACTCCCTATTCATCAGCGGTGCCATCTAGGTAAAAAGGTAAAGGTAAAGGTACCCCTGCCCGTAAGGGCCAGTCTTGACAGACTCTAGGGTTGTGCGCTCATCTCACTCTAGAGGCCGGGAGCCAGCGCTGTCCGCAGACACTTCCGGGTTACGTGGCCAGCGTGACAAAGCTGCTCTGGCGAGCCAGCGCAGCGCACACGGAAACGCTGTTTACCTTCCTGATAGTAAGTGGTCCCTATTTATCTACTTGCACCCGGGGGTGCTTTCGAACTGCTAGGTTGGCAGGCGCTGGGACCGAGCAGCGGGAGCGCACCCCGCCGCGGGGATTCGAACCGCCGACCATGCGATCGACAAGTCCTAGGCGCTGAGGTTTTACCCACAGCGCCACCCGCGTCCCTTATGCCATCTAGGTGGGGCTCCCTTATGTTCAAAGTGGTGGCCAGGCCCTCTCAATACAGTGGTACCTCTGGATGCGAACGGGATCCGTTCCGGAGCCCCGTTCGCATCCTGAAACGAACGCAACCCGCGTCTGTGTGGGTTGCGATTTGCCGCTTCTGTGCATGCACTTGATGTCATTTGAGCATCTGCACAAGCGGCAGAGCACAACCCAAAGCTACTTCAACCCAAGGTATGACTGTATTCCATGTGTGCACACTGAGTACACATGCCATGCGACATGCTCACATCACTTGCGCCTGCCATGAGCACATTTCGCAGTGGCAAGTGGCAAGCTGGCACACCTGCCATTCATTAACTTCAAACCCTTTTGTTTAAATATTTAGTGGTACAAAGTTGCAAGCGCACTCACTAGATGAGGATGCTGCAGGTCCTGAAGAACTAAAGGCTATTCCTAGCAACTGCATTTGCTGCGTTCTTGGAAACTAGAGACTGATTGTTGTTTACTGACAAAGTAAAAGCAGAGTCAAATGAAAACAATAGGTTATGGAGGGTGCTAAATAGGATGGACAACAGAGAACATGTTGGCACAAGAATTTTCACTTGCACAATGTTATGCATACAATTATGTTTGGGCTTTATTTAAGAAAGTCAACACTGATGTTGATGAAAGAGCAGACTCACTGTGTGTCCAGGGACAAGTCATAGGTGCCAAATTGAAGGAAATATTTGCAGGGCCTAGACAAGGTTGGTGATCTGGGATGGAGGGTGTGGGGCGAGGAGGAAGAAGGGACAGCAGAAAAGAAACTTGAAAGTAAATGGTGGAGCTCTGGACAATGTCCCCCCTCCCCCAGCTCTTACAGGGTGTCTTATGTGGTTGAAACTGCGAGTCTGGGATGGATTTAACTGAGAGGAGCCAGCAGCTGGGACTTTCAATGGGGGCTTCTCTTGCTGCTGAAAGTACGTGTGGCAGACAGGCAAACACACACACACACACACACACTTTACAGAAGTAGCCAGAGAATGCAAATCTCAGTTTCCTCTTCTTGTTTGGAAGTTCAGGTGCAAGGATTTCCTCAGCTCCCCCCAGCCCCCCAGCACATATCCCTTCTGGCTTCAATCACAAGGGCCGCAAGAAACGATGTCGGAGGTTTTTGCCCAATCGCAGTTCCCTTGCCACCCAGAAACCATTTTACAAGTTCCTTTACACGGCTTGTTGGGAAATGAAGTCCAAGCGTGGAAAAGAAAGAAAGGCAGCAATGCCAATTAACTGGGGGGGGGGGGAGTTCAAATATTTTATGGGGAGGTAAAGGGACCTGGGCCGCTAGGAAGTGCTGCCTATGGCACAAGTTATGGTCCGTTGCTTCTCAAGTTCTTAAAAAGAGTTTTAGATATTTTATTATGTCTTTGTATATGCTGGAAGCTGCCCAGAGTGGCTGGGCAACCCAGTCAGATGGGAATGGTATTATTATTATTATTCAGAACTTTCATTCTAAGGCTAGAAGAAAATGGATTGCCCTCAACCTTTAAAATCTGAAGTGCTTCTTGGAAGTAACAAATGAAATTTAGGCAGCATCCTAGTTGTGCATTACTATACATTTCTACTCATAGGTTCTACAGAACTCAAGGATTTGCTCCCAGATAAGAGTGCAACTTCTCCAAAGCAGCCATTCACTCTCTTGCAGGCCTTGGCTCCCCCCCCCCCCGTACTTTCAATGTACACTCCTGAAACCTTTTCTATGCACCCAAACCTGCCATCAGTTTCTTACGTATAGGCTGCACAGAGTATTATCGAAGCAAATGGTAAAGTATAGGCTTGGCCTGATTAATCCTCCAGCTGTTGGCATGACTAAGAAAGGCAAATGCCACTGGCTGAATAAAAGAGAGGAGCTGCAGAGGGGCTCACTAGCAAATAGCATATGCCACTTTCTGCGGGTGAGGATAAATTTTAAAACATTGCTTTATAAAAGGCTTAAACAATAATTTCAGACTCTAAGGCATCGGCACCACATTTTTAGGAGTGCAGACAACCAGGCGCCTTGGGGTTTACTAGCACTAGATACACATTTGATTTTAAAAGTAGTAGCTTCTACTGTTAAAACTGCAAGAACCAATTACTTCTGTTAGTTATGGTATACAAGCTCAGTTTAGACTAATACTTTGATTTACAGACCCAAAGTTTTGTGAAAGGCTACAAAAGTTATAAAAGCAGACTGTCAAAGTGTCCCTGTTTTCCAGGGACAGTCCCAGATTTACAGAAGCCATCCCATTTTTTAATTTGATCCAGGAATGTCCCATCTTTCTTTAGGACGTCCCTATTTTCATCGGAGAGATGTTGGAGTGTATGGCTCCAATCCCTGAGCCATCTGATTGCAGCTCTGTTTAGGGATGTTTTTTTAATGTTTAATTATGTTCTTATATATGTTGGAAGCCACCCAGAGTGGCTGGGGCAACCCAGTCGGATGGGCGAGGTATAAATAGTAAAATTATTATTATGGAATAGGACGCTCCTATTTTCATTGGAGAAATGTTGGCGGGTATGTAAAAGCAATTAACAGATAGGAATCTTGAGAATTAGAATTTTTGTTTTCTGCTTTGTATTTCAATATGCCAAATTGTGAAGCACATTTAACATCCATCTATTCATTGACAATATCAGGAGGGGGACAATCTTCAGTCAAATCAGGTGTGAGAAAGAATTCCTCAAACCACCAGGGCAATATACTGACTAAACTCCAAACTTTCACGGCAACTACAATTAGACTTTTCCTCCATGTGTTGGTTGTACTCTAACTTTACTCATCTTAACAAACTGGAAAAGCCACTTTATAGCTAATAATGTGGATAATATGCTTATTTTGGAGGCCGCAACTCCACAAAAAAGTAGCCTTTCAGCTAACGAAATTCCCGCAGTGTCTAGACTGTCTCCAGACCTCCAAGACAGCATTTAGATTACAAGCACATTCTAGCCAATTGTTGTATATAAAGACTTCTTGCATTTGTTCCCAAATCACTTGCAAGGGCATCCCTTCTGCTTGCCACTATTCTCTTCTGATAAAGACACTGAAAAGCACAAGGACTTTTGGTCTCAGACAAAAGAGCTTAACAGCCTGAAAGCCCCCATACAGACGTGCACACAATTCACATTATGCTTTGACATCCACAGACCAAAGCTGCTTTCCTAAAAACTCTAAATAAGGAGGGTGGGAACAGTAACACTTGACGAAAGGCCACAGAGCAGACCTAGACTGGCCAGGCTGTATTAGCACAGATGCAGGCAAAAAGCTATTGAAGTCATTTACTGGAACTACTATGTGCAGCTGTTCTCTCCTCAGCCTTATCATTTCAAGTTTAACTTCAGGCTATTAACCACAAATTTACAGCAAATTTTCAAATCTCTTTGAAGGCAGCTAGCTAGGTAGTTCTAATTCTGACATTTAGCAATCACACGCTGATATCTGGAAAAAGGTAAAAAAACAACAAGTCGTTAATTTGGGGGTTTGAGAACTTTCTCTTGTATATCTAGTTTTTGAATCCAACTCATTTGGTGATTGGCCCAACACTGGAAGTCATCTTTTGTAAATATGCATTTATCTATCTGAAAAAAACACTTTTCTATCTTGCAAGCAGCTTTAATATTTTGGATTTAAAGCTTTTTAAAAAGGTGCCAGCAACCAGCAACAATAACAATCTGGATTTTTTGATATTTTGATAGACTAGATATTGTATGAAGAGATAGTTGGCCATTACAACATGGGCCAGTATATTGCTTTATGCATGTTTGGCGTGTTGAAGACTATGAAGTTATGTTCCCACTTGAGAGGACTAAAAATAGGTCCAAGAGCAAGAAGTGTCACATTTCCTTATACTCCAGTTAAAAGCATAAGTAGCTTACACCATGAAATGTAAATGTGAAGTTTAGACACCTTATTACCCATATTATCTATCTTTTAATCAGAAGAGCGTTGCCTCTGGAATGGGCCACAGGTTCCCACATCTGGTTCAGATAATTAAACTTACGAAATCAAGGCACCCCAGGAAACTCCATTATATTAACCGTATACAAACGAAATAAATAATATTTCAAAGATAAAAGCAATGATGAGGAGAAAAATTAAATATTTTTAAAGGTGGCATCTAATGAGAGCTAGGAATTTAAGTCTGCATTCTTCAGTCAAGGACATCCTGTTCACACTGAGTGGCTTACCCCAAGCAACGGATCTGCCACTTGGACTCAAGAGTGAACATATCCACTCAGAGGCACCTGACAACTCATTTTGAGAGCAGCAGAGAAGTGTTCTTCTGACTGCTCCACAGCAACAGTGAACATTAGCTTCCCTCTGTACCCTTGGCAACAAACCTTCAGCAAGTGTTTTCCACTGCTATTATAAGACATGGTTCAGTCTTCCTTCGGGGGGCAGGGATCAGCGGACTTCTAAAAGCCACTTACCATACCAGGTTAACGTGTGATCACTTGCACAAAGCAGCCTCGCACCAGAAAACAAATGTCTACATCACTAGCATACCCAAGAAATCATGGAATCAAAATAAATGGGTGAAAGCATGCAGTTCTTAAGCGTTCGGAACAAATGCTGTGTGCTCACACCCAGGACAGAGGGGACTCTCCACAAACTCACAAGATTATGACTCAGTTTTCAGCAGAGTCACTACAGAAAACTTAGTGGGAGAATAAAGGAAGGGCCTTTTAATGACCTTTCTTCCAGTCAGGCTATTGGCAGCAGCAAAAGCCATGACGGATCAGAGATCTGCAACTTTCTCAGTTCATGACAATGAAACTACATATAAAGCCCCTCATTTCCCAATCTCCTTGCTGTTACCTTCAGATCAATGTCAGTTATTCTGAATAAATATTACCCATATACTAAAATTTCGATAACCCTAAAATCTGGTTGTTTTTTTAAGAAAAAAAATCACATCATCAACAAAAGGAGTAGGGGTAATGAGATGCAACACAGGACAGGGTTTCTGTGCCTTTTAGAGTTGTATAGAAGATTTCAGCAGGTTCTATATTGTTTTCCACACCATATATAATGTATATCTTAACAAAGGGGGAATATGATTTGTTTCTTGGGCTCATCAAAGAAAAGTTCCCACTACTTTGCTCGTAGATAAGAATGACAGTGACCTTGGGGAAATGGTTATGGGCACCAGTTTAGGGGACAGGCTCTTGGGCTAGAAGAACCTTTGGCCTGGTCAAGCAGGGTTTGGTATTTGTGAATGGGGGTTTAAAGGAGGCTCTGTGTATGTACCATACATTTAAAGCACATTTCCCCCCTTCCTCAAAGAATCCTGAGAACTGTACCTTTTCCCTCACAGATCTATAGTTCCTAGCACCCATAACAAACAACAATTCCCAGGATTCTTTAAATATTTGGTGTGCATCACTGTTGTATCTCAAGTTGAGGATCTCCTTGGCAGTGTAGAGAACCTAGTGTTCTTGGAAAGTTGTGTTGTGCAAATCAGTTAGTGTCTGGCAGTCTGATATTTCAAGTAACTGACACAAATTTAATAAACATGGTTGATTTATAGATCCACATTTGCTTTCTTTCAGGAGACCCTTTAGGGACACTTAGAAATGAATTCTATGATTCTATAAATGAGAGAGTAATGGGAGAAGGATGTCTTTACATTCTGCTTGCATTAACTTTCCAGAAGTATCTGGCTTACTACTACTGGAAACAGGATGCCAGACTAGATGAACCCTTGCCTCTGCTACTATGTTATTCCGTAGAAGATTCCAAAGTTGTTCGTATAAAGAAAGTAAACCTGAATGAAGTCTGAGCAACAGTACAACTGTTGTACTTAACCAGCCTTCCAGAGCACTGTGAGAACACTTAATTTCTACAGGTAGGTTCCATCACCACTACCCTCCTCCTTACAAACTACAAAGGAGAGAATAATCTATATGGAGAACAAATACTTTATTGTATCACATTGGCATTTACAGTGCGATTCTGTATAGCACTCCTCAGGAGTCCAACTGAACTGAATATGGCTTAATCCCAGGTAATAATGTACAGGAGTACAGCCTCGGTCTTTATTCCTGATTTGTTCTAGATTTTCCAACACCTGGGAGCCATTGAAGATTTCAATTATATTAAGTTCTATTTTCCTACATTTCCTGAGACTCTTTCTGAAAGAGGACCTACAATGGCATACAAAAGTTACCGTATTTTTCGCTCTATAACACGCACCCGACCATAACACGCACGTAGTTTTTAGAGGAGGAAAATCCGTAGGCATGCCACCCGTAGGCATTTCCTCCATAACACGCACAGACATTTCCCCTTACTTTCTAGGAGGAAAAAAGTGAGTGTTATGGTGCAAAAAATACGGTACATTTTAAAAACAATAAAAAGCAGCAATAAAAAAACTTAAAAAGCAAACACAAAAACAGAGCCATCATACACGATAGACAAATATTAAAGAAAAAGCCCATTTGAACACGATAGCCCTCAGCAACATGCAAAAAAGTGGCCTGTATAGGAACTCCTAAAACTGTTTTAAGCCTGGGTGCAGCAACCAAGTCAGCCTCAAACTTTTGAGTCGTCTTGTTAACATTTGCAGGCTGAACAAACAGGAACATACCCACAGATCCAAAACAAACTATGACTTTGAAACACTTACAGACTCCACTATCAACCTGAACACTGAATCAGAACAGATGTGAGCAATTTCATCTGCCCAGTGTTTTGCAAACCAGTCGCAGCAAGCGTGCAAAGGGCACCTCCTCACCCCCATAAGGGTCAAGACACCACAAGCCCCTCGCCATCTGGAATAACTAAAGGGTGATGATACACCCTGCAAATGCAATGGTAGCAGCCGAGTAAGATATTTTCCCCACCATTACTACCACAGAGCAGGCCCCCAATTGTCAGTGTTCCATCAGACTCGCAATGAAGCTTTCTATCTGCCATGGGCTCCATGATCACTGCACATGGTGACAGCAGTCACGAAATTAAAAGACGCCTGCTTCTTGGGAGAAAAGCGATGATAAACCTAGACAGCATCTCAAAAAGCAGAGACATCGCCTTGCCGACAAAGGTCTGTATAGTTAAAGCTATGGTTTTCCCAGTAGTGATGTATGGAGGTGAGAGCTGGACCATAAGGAAGGCTGATAGCCAAAGAATTGATGCTTTTGAATTATGGTGCTGGAGGAGACTCTTGAGACTGCACGAAGATCAAACCTATCCATTCTGAAGGAAATCAGCCCTGAGTGCTCACTAGAAGGACAAATCCTGAAGCTGAAGCTCCAATACTTTGGCCACCTCATGAGAAGAGAAGACTCCCTGGAAAAGACCCCAATGCTGGGAAAGATTGAGGGCACAAGGAGAAGGGGATGACAGAGGACGAGGTGGTTGGACAGTGTTCTCGAAGCTACCAACATGAGTTTGACCAAATAGCAGGAGGCAGTGGGAGACAGGAATGCCTGGCGTGCTCTGGTCCATGGGGTCACAAAGAGTCGGACACGACTAAACAACAACAACAACACCTGTCATTTCTGCTGTATCCAGAGTCAAAGACTAAAATGCTCCCCCTGCAATCTTTACATTCTTAGCAACAAGCTTCTATGCATTGTTCGCCCCAATTGGGCTGGTATAAAGACTCAACTTACTGGAACGGGAGGCAGAGGGGGCTTGGTCGCCTTACATTTTATGACAGCTTCCTAAGCTGTTGTGGACAAAGGCTACAGGGCAGAGCCAATTCAACCAAGAACCCACCACCTTGATTCCCATAATCTGAACACAGATTGCTATTGTCTCACACATATTCCATCAGCCTCTGGGGGGAAAGTGATATCAAGAGTTCACAAACTGTGCTATAAGGAATATACTTAGGTGAACTTCCACGAAGCACAAAGGTAAAAAAGCAACAACAGAGCTGTTCTTCCTTCTAATCTAAAGGTAGGCAAATCAAAGGCAAATGTAGACAGCACATTCCCAGACAGTGCTTTCTACCTCCAGAGAGAAACATATAAGAGGAGAAAAAATCCTCATAGATTCGTTATTGCAAATCTGTCTCTACCAGTGCTGAAGCCCCGCAAGTACAAAGGCTCTCAAAATGGCAGGTGGGTAGGGAAGAATAATTTCACAGGTCACCAAGGATTTTCCAAAATCAACCTAAGCTCTGTCAGAATACATTAATCCCAGATGGGAGGTATATTGTGTTAAACAAAATCTACAATAGCAGCTACATGGAATTTATTTGAATAATTACAATAAGTCAATATGCCACCCTCCCAGACCTGTAAATATATGTTAGTATATATTTGGGAAAATGCTAACATAGTACAATAACTCTAGTAATGGGGCATTTCGTAAATATAAGTGTGTTTAAGCAGTATACTATAATTCAACAAGGGATATATTTATGCATCAAAGGTTATGCATTAAGATAAATGTGCACATAAGAGACTATGTTTCTATGGAAATGACAGCTGCATGCACACTTCTTCAGATACACTGAAACAGAAGTTGCCAGATCAGATACACTGAAACAGAAGTTGCCAGATCCTTCTATATAGTGAGAAGGTGGGGAGGGATATTACTCAGAAGGGTGGTGGGAATGGGTGATTGGCAGATAGCTGAGGTGAGCCTGTTGACGACTCTTAAGGACTGCAATAGGTCTTACAGGAAAAGGCAAGGGGTGAGAAGGTGAAAAATGGCTAGTCATGTATAATGAGACAAGAATGAGATCTGCGAATCACCCATTCCCACCACCCTTCTGAGTAATACCCCTCCCCACCTTCTCACTATATAGAAGGATCTGGCAACTTCTGTTTCAGTGTATCTGAAGAAGTGTGCATGCACACGAAAGCTCATACCAAGAACTAACTTAGTTGGTCTTTAAGGTGCTACTGGAAGGAATTTTTTTATTCTGACTATGGCAGACCAACACGGCTACCTATCTGTAACTTAATATTTACTGGTTGTCTAATGTGCATCTACTCTGAAAGGTTTCATCTTCTTCAAATGATGAAAGAAACCCAAGAAACATGGTAGCTTCACCAGCTTTGCACAGAACCACAGCTGGTCTGAGAAATCTACCACTCACTGAACCTTCAGTTCCCTTTTCACCAGTTTTCATTTTTCTTGCTCTGCCCTGACGCATTAAAGGACATTACACGGAATGCCAACAAATGAGGAAAACTGCTGCTAGTCAACCCTTCCAACAAGCTGAATACAACCTGAATGTGCTACCCACTGGCAGCAGATCTCAACTGCTGATGAAGAGATGCCAGGGATGTAGGAAGCACCTCTCAGAATAATCTCTGCCCAAGGCTGCTTCCGTTTCACTCTCTGATGTGCAACAGAGGAAAGTATAATAAATGAATCTCCAATGTACCAAAGATACAAAAATGCATCCAACTTTAAATATAAGCAGAGTACTAACTCATTATCAGTGTATTATCTGGAGGGGATGAAAGAAAAATGGATTAGCTTCACAGCATGCTCTGTTGGGGGGAAACTTGACTTCAAAAGCCCATCAGAAGAGCCAAACAAGGTAAGATATAAAACACAGCACCTCTTTCACTGTTTTCTTCTTTTTAAATATCTGTGCAGGAAGGAAGGGTTCATCTGGTTCTTGAATATGTCAGGTGGAAAGATGATTAACTTCCTTCCCCATTCTGTTTTCCCACCAGAAATCCCACATACAGAAGCTGCTACTTGCCTCCAAAGGGAGCATTGCCATAAAATGGCACTACGGGGGGGGGGGGGGCAGTCATAAGATATTTACTGTTAACTGTTACAAAAATGAAGCTTTGGATATAGGCATAATCAAATATTACAGGATTCCAGCACCTAACTGTGTGATCTTTCTCAGTTGCTAAATTTATTTAAACTCTACTTCCTCAAATAGGAATAATACTACCTCATTTCACACAGAGGAATGTGCTATTTAAGAAATAACCACATAGTAAAAGAGTTTGATATATATATATAGTGCCTTTTATTTCCCCAAAGAAAAAGTCCAGTTACTAATTCTGACCAATACAGAGGTCATTTGGAATGACTCAGATGGCTTCACAGGGATAGATCCAAATTGCTCAACTCTTGATAAACCATCCAAGTTGCTTCAGCATGCAGTCAATGAAATGTTCCTTTCCAAATGTAGGGCGTTTCCTCCCTTTTGGTCAAAGCATGCACAATGGTGGCAGCTTGCTGTGTTGAACCATGCAAGTGCCCTGACCCCATAGAAAAGAGAGAGGTGGAAGTTAAAATTAGAAGCAGAAGGGGTGCATGGTGAGGTCTGCTGAACCCTGAGCACGCCTGCTATTTCTCTCTCTCCAGCTCTTCTGCAAGTGCTTTTCAACCAGCTGAGCATGCTTTTCACTTCAGGACTTGTTAGGGAGAAGAGAAGCAGGAGGCAGGGGTTCTTACTCCCACACAGCCCATTTGCTGTTAAAATCAGATCCCCATCCCTTCTTTCTACATAACTGGGAAGTTCTGCATTCAAAAGTATAAAACTGCAACCATTCCATCTAATTTGGCCCTTCTGGAGCTGTGGCATCAGTACTCATCACCAAATCTGCCTGATGTACTGAAGAATGAACTAGTCACATATAGCTAAAAGCCAAATAAGGCTTTGAGTGAGTGGTTAGAATTGTACACAGATAGTTTCAATTCTCAAATGCATTACAGCATGGAGGAACAGGAATCAAAGAAACATTCAGCTATCAAGTCAATCCTGTGGCTCCTCTAAAATATCAGTGACAAAAAGAAAATTTACAACTTGAGCATATTTTAAAAAGGAAGTAGATCATGGTTAGATGCTTCACACCACATCATTTGGAAACTTTCTCCAGTGAAAGAAAATCAAAGAAAAGAAATTAAGACCAGGCTTCCAGGATTACTACGCTTTTTATAACTTACAACATGCGTAAATTGAGCCATGCACATGTTTATTATCGTCACAAAGGGAAAGCTTCTGTAAGAAAAGTTACAGCAGGGTGCATATGGCTCACATGGCCTCAGAATAAAAAGAGTCAAGAGCCAGTGGATATTGATTCGGAGGAGTCTTAGTTGGGAAGTTCCCCGTTCAAATCCCACCTCAGCCACTCTCTGGTTTTAGGCAAGTCACTATTCTCTCAGCATTTGCTGCCCACAAATATGTGGGATCATGTAGATAGGCCTGTTGCAGGGATTACTGATATAATGCATGTGAAATGATCTGAATACTCTAAAAGTACACTATAATGATAATAATAATTTATTATTTATACCCCGCCCATCTGGCTGGGTTCCCCCAGCCACTCTGGGCGGCTTCCAACAGAATATTAAAAACAGTACAGCATCAAACATTAAAAACTTCCCTAAAGAGGGCTGCCTTCAGATGACTTTTAAAAGTAAAATAGTTGTTTATTGCTTTGACATCTGCTGGGAGGGCGTTCCACAGAGCAGGTGCCACTACCGAGAAGGCCCTCTGCCTGGTTCCCTGTAACCTTACTTCTCGCAATGAGGGAACCGCCAGAAGGCCCTCGGCGCTGGATCTCAGTGTCCGGGCTGAACGATGGGGGTGGAGATGTTCCTTCAGGTATACTGTAAATCCATAAAGTCGCTTTGGGTCACTTTTGTGAGGAAAGTGACTAACAAATATTAATATATAAATGCAAAACTCACTGTAAGTACTGAATGGCAAGTTATGTATTCTTTCTCCTCTTGCATATATCACAACCCTAATATATCAGGCATAGTGGCAAAAGGAAGAGAGAAAAGCAGCACAGGCAAGAAGAAAATCTCCAATTTGTGGGTGGGACCCCTACTGGGACATGTGGCGATGGCTGGGGCTTCTTGTCGTCTTCTTTTTAAAGCACAGTTTGGTTGTTCACCGCAAGTAGTGATGGCTCTGCTATCAACAACCAGCCATGTTCACCCCACATGGCACCATTATTATTATTATTGCCCCAGTGATGCCTCTCTAGAATGATACTACAGCATTATGTAGCATTATTCCAAATAAGATATTGCGGTGGAACATAATGATGTGCCAGACCACCGATAACAGGGTCATCAGCCACCACACCACTTTTAAAAAAGAACGGGGGCAGCCATTGCCACTAATCATAGTAAGCCCATGACTCTGAAAATTGATCCTACCCTTCCACAAATAAATCCCACCCACCCCCATAAAAAAATGGGGCCTATGAAAGCCTGGTAACATATTCAGCTCAGCACTATTCCTTACCAATATTGGTTGGGCTTTTAACCTGAGGTCCCACTTTAGCTAATGGGGCCTCCCGCGGCCGCCGGCGTACGATTTCTGTTCTCATCCTGAGGTAAAGTTCTTAACCTGAGGTACTACATCCGGGTTAGCGGAGTTTGTAACCCGAAGTGTTTGTAACCCAAGGTACCAATGTATAGTGATAATCTCAACAGCCTTGTGATCAACTAACAATGGTTCACAAAAGACAACAATGAAAGCTGAGTTAATTCAGGCCGAATTTAGAATTATACCATTTGAATGGCAACCATGACATGAAAAGGTATGACTAGGCTATGGTCCCATTTCTTTTTTCTTCCAGTGGTTTAGACACAGCAAATAACATTAAAAAAGAGGTAAAAAGTTTGTTTCACTGAAACTTTAAGAAGGCAATCATACTAAATGCAGACCAACATACTGGTGGCATTTCAGTATGCTAAGCAGAGAGACAAGGAAAAAATTCTGCTTTAAAGATGAACTCTAACACTTGCATGTCTTATATGGATTAAGCTTAAAGTTGCTTGAATGTTCTCTGTGGTTCATCCTCTTAAAGACACAAGACTAATTACTTCTATACTTAGAGGCATAAACGAAGAACAGTAATAAAAGGGAACCAAGCAGATCCAGCCATGAAGCGTAACATATCATGCCAGAGTTTTCAGTACACAAGGAAAATTAGGTAGCAAACTGAATAGTTTTCCTAGATTTCAGAAGGCTGACAAAAAACCCCGGCAAAACCCTACTCTTGAAGCATCACAGCCCAATAAACCAATCTAGCTAGGAGGAATTGTCCAGTAAATGAGCATGGCTAAAAGAGCATCCATTAACCACATATTTATATTCTACAGCCCTATTTGTGAGCTTTGTTAAACACTACTTCAGCCTAGATATGGACCCATAAACTATATAGTTAACTTTTTCCTAAAACATTTACTTGAAAATTAATCTCCCCTCTTCTGCTTCAAAGGATGTGATTCTGAACATAACTTGTGACACATATAAGCAACTGCTCCTTGCCAGCCATGTATGTTTATTTTGATTTGTGTTAACCCAGTGCTTACTGTCTGGCTACAAGACAGTCAAGATGCATGTGTGAAATATATATAAAACATTATTTTTAGTCTGGTGCTTCAATCATGACTCATTAGGGCATAAAACTGTTAGGATATTGTGAGGGTTTGATTAGCTGCTTGTGCGTGAAAACGTGCTCCCTCAGAGTTTGTGCGACCCCACAAACCTCCGTGTGTGACGGAGCTCCTCAGACATGTCTGCTCTAGTCACTAGTAGAGTCCGACAGTGGCTGTCTGCGGAAGCGTTTCCAGCAAAGAAGTTCCTTAACGGAAACGCGTCTCCTGGACTCACGGCGTGACAGTTTCCTGCGAGGTGTGGGTCTCCCTATGGGAGACTCCGATACCTCCCCACTGTTCTCGCTGGAAGCCTCCCTGAGCCCTCCCTCCTGCTCGCATTCCCTCAGAGACCCACTCCTCCCCCTGCTGGTCCCTGCTTCAGCAGTTGAGTCTCTTTCATCCTGCCTGAGTCCCTCCACCACCTGATGCTCTGATGGCAGTTCCCTGACATCCACCTCCCCTCCAGGGCCCCCCTCACCCCCTCCCAATTCCTCCCCCCTGGGAGGTGAAGGGCTAAAACCCCGAAACGAATCTTCCTCATCTTCTGACGTCTCGAACAATTCTCTCCATCGATCGTCGTCCTGGCCAGCTGAATCCTCCTCCTCTTCAGAATCTGGGAACCCCTCCAACTCCTCTTCCTCGTCGGTGGTGGCAAAGTATTCCCTTCGGAACCTCGCTACAGGCTGAGGTTTACGTGGGAACCTCTGATGAAAAGTCTCTATTAAAACCTCGTCATTGACATCCTCTGCCCTAACCCAGGTGTTTTCCGACTCCGGTTCCCCTTCCCACATTACCAAATACTCTACTTGATCTCCCTTCCACCTGGAATCGAGGATCTCCGCTACATGGTAGCTGTGTTCCTTCTCCTCCATTGCTGGTCCCCTAGTGACCCTCCCCTCACTGTCTCCTCTATACGGTGACAGCAACGACCTGTGAAAAACTGGGTGCAGCTTCATGTGGTTCGGTAACCGGAGCCTGAAAGCCACTGGATTGACCTGCTGTATGACTTCAAACGGACCCAGCCTTTTGGGTCTTAATTTCTTACAACCTCCTTTGAATGGCAACCCTTGGGTTGACAGCCACACCTGGTCCCCCACCCTGATGCTTTCACCTTCCCTTCTGTTTTTGTCTGCCTGCCTCTTATATTCCTCCTTAGCCCTGTTTAAGTTGAGTTGGAGCTGGCGATGGATCGCTTCCATTTCTTCCACGAACTGTTCTGCAGCTGGAACGCTCCAGTTCTCCCCCTCCCCCCCTGGGAAGGCTCTGGGATGGCACCCGTGATTAGCCAAAAAGGGGCTCATCCCCGTGGACACGTTCTCTGCATTGTTGTAGGCAAATTCTGCCAACGCCAACTTCTCCACCCAATCATTCTCTCTGTCATTAACATAACACCTCAAATATTGTTGGAGAACCCCATTTGCTCTTTCCGCCTGCCCGTTGGTTTCAGGATGACGGGCCGTCGAGAAATTAACCTCTACATGCAGTAAGCTCATGAGCTTCCTCCAGAACCTGGAAGTAAATTGTTTCCCTCGGTCTGAAACCACCCTCAAGGGGGCGCCATGCAACCTAAACACATTCTCTACAAACAATTTGGCGGTTTCTTCTGCTGTAACCGCATGTGAGCAGGCTATGAAGTGGGCCATTTTAGTTAACAGGTCTACTACAACCATGATGGCTGTTTTCCCTCTAGACCTTGGCAGATCAGTCATGAAATCTATTGCCACTGCTTCCCACGGTCTCTCAGGTGTGGGCAGTGGTTCTAATAAACCAGCCGGCGCCTGCCTCTCCCCCTTGGCTCTTTGGCATTGTTCACACCCTCTCACATACTCCCGCACATCTTCCCTGACCTTGGGCCACCAAAATTCCCTGGTAACCAGCCACATGGTTTTGTGTTGCCCAAAGTGCCCTGCTGTGGGGCTATCGTGCAGCTGCTTGAGTACCTTCTCCCTCAATTCCCCTTCAGGTATATATAACGCTCCCTTATAATACAATGCCCCATTTCTCTCCTCAAAACCACCGGATTTGTCTTCCTCCCCTCTGAGATCCCTGAGTTTCCCCTGGGCGTATGCATCCTGCACCGTACCCTCTACCAATTCCCTTTGCCCCACCAAAGTCGCCCCACACACCCAGCGGTCCTCTGGAATGATATGGGTTTCTTCGGGTGCTCCCTCCCCCTCCAAATATTCAGGTTTGCGTGAGAGAGCGTCCGCCCTAACATTCTCTGGGCCTGGCACATAACAAATCTCAAAGTTAAATTTGGAGAACTCTTGGGCCCATCTCAACTGCCTTTGGTTGAGCACTCGCGCCGTTCTCCAGTACTCTAGATTTTTATGGTCCGTGCACACTTGCACTTTATGTTGTGCACCAACTAGCAGATGCCTCCATCTCCGGAACGCCTCATGAATAGCAAGCAGTTCTCGGTCGTACACCGTGTAGTTCCTCTCGGATTTGTTCAGCTTCCGCGAGAAGAAGGCACACGGACGCCACTCTGACTCCTCCTTCCCCGGCTGCAGAAGAAGCACCGCCCCTATGGCTCTGTCAGATGCGTCTGTTTCAACCCTTAGCTTCTTTCGTAAATCCACATGCAGAAGTTGTTCTTCAGAGGCGAAGGCCCTTTTCAGTTCCTCAAACGCTCGCTCCGCCTCCGCCGTCCATACAAACTTCTTTTTACTGCTGAGACAGTCAGTGATGGGCGCCGTCAGATGGGCGAAGTTGCGGATGAACTTACGATAAAAGTTTCCAAACCCTAGGAACCTCTGCACATCCTTCTTGGTTTTGGGTGTTTTCCATTCCAGCACTGCCTGTACCTTGCCGGGATCCATGGCCAATCCCTTGTCTGACAGGCGGTACCCCAGGAATTCCACCTCCTTGGTATGGAACCGACACTTCTCCAGTTTGACCCACAGCCTGTTGGCTTGCAGTCTGCTCAACACTTCTCTGACGTCTCTCACATGTTGCTCCTCATTCTCAGAATACACCAACACATCATCTAGAAAGGCAACGCAATTCTTGTAGAGCAAAGGGCCCAGCACGTGGTTCATAAAAGATTGAAAACACGCGGAGCCTGCTTGTAATCCAAATGGCATAACGAGGTATTCAAACGCCCCCAAAGGGGTAAACATGGTGGTTTTCCATTCATCCCCTTTCCTTATGCGTATCAGGTTGTACGCCCCCCTTAGATCCAGCTTTGTGAAAATCTTTCCCTTCCTCACCCTGGTCAAAATATCATCAATTCTGGGCATAGGGAACGCCACCGGTTCAGTCACTGCATTCAGCCGCCTAAAATCACATACAAGTCTCGGCTTGTCCGCATTTTTTTTGTCCACAAAGAACACTGGGCTCCCCCCTGCTGCTTTGGACTCTCTGATGAAGCCTCTCTTCAGGTTCTTGTCAATGAACCCTCGCAACTCCTGCATTTCCCTGTCTGACATGGCATACAACTTGCCCACGGGAAGCTGTGCTCCTGGGAGTAAATTGATCTGACAATCAAAGGGTCTATGAGGTGGTAGTTGGTCAGCTTCCTTCTCGCTGAACACGTCGCTGAGATCTGCATACTGTGGTGGTACCTTCACCTTCCCCATTACTTCAGTCCCTGCTAGGGTGGCTTGGGCCCCTGCTGAACCCTTCTCCCCTTTGCAGTGTTCTAGGCAATGTGCTGAACCAAAGGACACCACTCTTTGATGCCAGCCAACCAGCGGATCATGTAGAGCTAGCCAGCTCATTCCCAAAATAATGGGAGCGCCTCCCAGGGTGGCCACATTAAACGCTATCAGTTCTGTGTGCCTTGCCACCCTCATTATCATTGGGACAGTCTGCAAGCGGACTCCTCCTCCCAACAACTCCCTGCCATCAATCGTGGTCACCTGCAGGGGGTTGCTTAAAGGGATGGTCTGTATCTGGTGTTCAGCAGCAAACTCCTTGCTCATAAAATTGCAGGAGCTGCCTGAGTCCAATAGCGCCTTTATTTTTAGGGGGTGCCCATTCTGCAGCTCTAGCGACACTTCAATCACTAGAGCAGGTCGAGGAGCTTCTGGCACGGGCACTTTCACTGCTCTTTGGCCTGGCTGCAGTGCCCCAATTGTGGCAACCAGGCGTTGGCTTTTACCTGCTCCGCTCCCCCTTCTTCTCCCCCCTCAACAGCTCCCACCATCCCTTGCCATTCCTTCCTCTGGGGGCAGACTCTGGCAAAGTGGCCTGGCTGTTGGCAGAGATAGCATTTCCGGGGGCCCTTTCCCTCCTTCTTAGCTCCCTCGCTGGTTTTTGAAAATGCGCGCGCGCGCGCTGTTCCGATTTCCATCGGCTCTGCCGGCGGGAAAGCTGGCTCAGGAATGTCTGGAATGCGGAACTCCTTCCAACGTTCCCCTCTCCCTTCCCGCCTCTCCAAGGCTCTTGCCTCCTGCCGCGCTCCTATGGTCAGCGCAGATTTGGTCAGCTGATCCATAGACTCCGCCCTGGGGCTCCGTGCCAGCTCGTCTTTCACCCCCGAAGAAAGACCTTCTTCAAATAGCATTTGAACGGGTGCCGCCGATAAATCCCAACTCAGTCTGTGAATCAGCATGGTAAACTCAGTCCAATATTCACGGACAGATCGACTTCCCTGCTTACAAGCCATTAGCTGTCTGCGCACCACCCCTTCCTCAATATCGCTGGAAAACATGATATCCATTGCACGAAAGAACTTCATTGTGTCCTTTAGTATGTCATTGTGCGTTGCCATTAGGGGTCGAACCCAGTCTCTAGCCCCTTTCTCAAGATGCCCAATTACAAAAGCAACTCGCGATTCCTCATCAGGGAACTCATCGAACTGCACATTAAGGGCATATTGCATCTCTGTCCTAAAAGCATGGTAGTCCTTGGGGTCCCCCCCAAATTTCTGCACCAATCCTGGTACCTTTCTGGGGAATTGCGTGGCTCTCCCCTTCTTGTCTGCATCCTGAGCCCTTCTCTCCTCCAACCTCGCCGTCTGCAGGGCCAGTTGAACCTCCAACGCTCGGTATCTATCTTCCAAGCTTGGACCAGCTCCAGCCCCTGCTCCTCCGGTTCCGGTTGGTTCGCTCATGATGCCTTCTCTTGCACAGGCAGCGTACAAAGACTGTCGGACTGCTGTGAGGGTTTGATTAGCTGCTTGTGCGTGAAAACGTGCTCCCTCAGAGTTTGTGCGACCCCACAAACCTCCGTGTGTGACGGAGCTCCTCAGACATGTCTGCTCTAGTCACTAGTAGAGTCCGACAGTGGCTGTCTGCGGAAGCGTTTCCAGCAAAGAAGTTCCTTAACGGAAACGCGTCTCCTGGACTCACGGCGTGACAGTTTCCTGCGAGGTGTGGGTCTCCCTATGGGAGACTCCGATACCTCCCCACTGTTCTCGCTGGAAGCCTCCCTGAGCCCTCCCTCCTGCTTGCATTCCCTCAGAGACCCACTCCTCCCCCTGCTGGTCCCTGCTTCAGCAGTTGAGTCTCTTTCATCCTGCCTGAGTCCCTCCACCACCTGATGCTCTGATGGCAGTTCCCTGACAGATATAGTTCCGTTCCACCTTAAAAGGAACAGGCTGTTGTGTGTCACATGCCTGTTTACTTCCAGCTCTCACTGGGAACTTCCGTTTTGTATATAGCTTTTTTGTTGCTGCTGTTTTGCTGGACACGAAGGCAAGCAGACATGTTTTCCTTTGCTCCTGAGCTATGCTGAATAAAATGCTGTACATTTTGCTTGCACATCTCTCTGTCAGCCTCTTCTGCTGTGAGGTGTATTACACACACTGCTGACAGAGTGTGCAAGGGTCTCTAAACGTATCTGAGGCTTGTGTCGCTGGCTGACTGATGCTGTTCCACGGGAGACCAGTGATCGTCCGGAGCGAGCTGGGGGCCTGCCTGATGCCCCCGACTCCCCGGCAGTATCCCAACAACAGGGTTATGGGCCCAGCACGCTTCTGCTGTGCCACTCCACTTAATTTTAGAAATCAGAAATTGTCAAAATTGGAAGCAAATTGGATTTGTTTTTAGGTTGCATGGATAGTTTTGAGCTAATGGCCTCACTCAGCCAATCCTTAAACTGGCAAGGGAGGTTCTTTCTCACATATGCCCATTTGAGCCAACTGTACTACTTTACCAAGTTATTGTCTATGACTGAAAAGGCAGTGTTACTTCCAGATCATCTCTTTATAATTATGGGAGTCTAATAATATTTGTGTTTATGTTCAGCTACTATATCACTGATTTATTGTCTGCTATATAAAACATTCTTTGATAATATAATTGAATTATTTAAAATATTTTTGCATACTCTCCTTCCCTTAAATGCCAATAGAGCTCCAAGAAGTTGCATTCTATGTTGGTTTTGTAATACAAACATAAAAACAATACTGAACCAAAAAAATGCAGAGTAAAATTTGCCAGAATATCTCCACAAACTTCACATCAATTGGTGGGAGCATGAATAGTGAACTTTTCAGGTTTGTGTGTGATTCAAACATGTTGGAGAGTAGGGTTCAGGAATTACTTCCCTGTTATGGGTATTCTCCTTGCATTGTTGCAATCTGGATAAGTCTTATATGCACGAATGCTTCTGAAAGAGACTTGGGTTGTGTGGAAAATCCAGGAGCTGCTTCTTAACGATCACAAAAATAAACTTTTTTGTAAATCCTTTCTGTGCTTAGTTTGTAGATATAGAATTTGTGTGAAAATGTAATTTCTATTAGATAGTGATAGTTATCTCTTTTAGCATTAAGCATCTAGTTGCAGACCAGAAATACATCCATTCAATTGATGTGAAGCTTGTGAAGATATTCTGGCAAATTTTATTCTGTGTTTTTTTCAAACAATTATCTTTCCTGTGACATCTAAACAGATTTTTCCAAACCCTGGAAAAAAGCAGTAGATTTTTAAGTATTCACAATCATACTCATCAGCCAGTCATTTGTGTATTCAATCACTGGCAGCAATCATGCAAAGTTCAGAAAAAATAAAAGAGATACTGGTGAAATGGGAAAACATGTTTAGTTGATTTAGGGCTCCTACTGAAGAGAAAGCAGGCAAAGTCCTTGGAGTCACATTGAAAGCACATCCCATAGTGAAGCCCTTCCTTTGCACACACACACACCACGGTCACACGGCCAGCCTATCACTGCAGCTGGTTATTATGATGCATTATTTGCAAATCCGTTTCCCAGTGCTTACAAATACAAGCTGTATAGCCTCTATAACTGGAGGAGTCCCTGAATGAGCTCCCTGGACAGAGGCAAGCTGAAAAGCACACAGTACCTAGCACATATACAAGATTAATCAGCTCTGAGAAGTGGCCAACAATTTCATTTCAAATTAAGTAACTGCTTCTTCTAACCAAGCTATTTTTGAGCAAAGTACCTTTCAATTGCAACAATTGGAAAATCCACTCACTGTATCTGTAAGGACACATGGGGAAAACTGAACCATGGGTGGCTATTATATTAATAGCTCCCCTGACTGCAATGTTAGAAGAGTGATGCTTAGCATTTCTTACACAAGACAGGCTTCCCCTCTAGAGTCATTCATGGCACAGAGTGGTGTTAGCCATTCCCAATATTTACTGGGAAATACAGATCGCAAAGGTCAGACTTAGAGCCCATTTCCCTTTGCTCAGTGGCCATACTTACTCACTAACTACAAAAAGCTCCACAGTTCTATAAATATCTACATACTAAAAACTACATTTAGTTGTACACCAGCATGGAATTGTTTTGATTTGATTACTAATGCACAGAAACATATCCAGGTCACTCTATGCAAGGCAAGAACAGGATTAAAATGATCTGAAAATATATATATACTTCAACCTAATTTAAGTAAAACAAGATACCGTGGAAAGGAAAGGAAGCATATACTTTATTTCCCCCTAAACAACTGCACTTGCCATTTCTGTAGTTCATTTTGATATTAACCAGAAAGAATTACTTGTTGCCTTTGGGTTACAGAATCATTTCTTAGCCCAATCATGCTTGTATTTTTTCATAGTTTTTAAAGTTGAAATGTTTTTTGTATCTGTGCAGCTTACATCAGCAACCTTTATCTTTTGGTTAGCTAATTGTGGTCCATCGCTGAACAAAAAACCTATGACTTCATCAACATTTTACATGTAGCTAACTGGAGTATTCATCACTCCCTATGTGGATTCTCAGTGTTGCACCTTAAAACAGACATATTTGTAAATGCCTCCATTTTATTTACTGTATTTATTTACTGTATTTTATTTACTAGCCTAGGCGTGTGTGCACATACAAACTCATCAAACAAACAGATTCTCATTTCTGTTTAACATACTATATTAGGAAGCAGGAAGGACTCAGACTTTACAGTAAGCCCCCCCAAAGGCAAAGAAACAACAATTAAAGCTTCCTCAAAAAAAACTAGGACATTGCCTGACAACCCACATTCTTGCTCATAACAAAGGAACATATAGCCAAAGCATAAAGTAAAATAGAGGAAACTGAGCCTATGTAAACCTACAGCATGCTACTAAGGCCCTAGGGAGAGCGAATCCCAGTGATAATTAACAGAAGGAACAGGAAACTCTGTACACTGTACGCTCGGGTTGCGAACGTGATCCATGCGGGATGCACGTTCGCAACCTGCAGCGTCCGCAACGCTCAGCAGTGAATCTGCGCATGCACAGGTTGCAATTCGGCGCATCTGCGCATGCGTAAAGCGCGATTTAGCGCTTCTGCACATGCACATCTGCTGAAGAAGAAGAAGAAGAAGAGTTTGGATTTGATACCCCGCTTTATCACTACCCGAAGGAGTCTCAAAGCAGCTAACATTCTCCTTTCCCTTCCTCCCCCACCACAAACACTCTGTGAGGTGAGTGGGGCTGAGAGACTTCAGAGAAGTGTGACTAGCCCAAGGTCACCCAGCAGCTGCATGTGGAGGAGCGGCGACGTGAACCCAGTTCCCCAGATTACGAGTCTATCGCTCTTAACCACTACACCACACTGGTAACCTGTTCCAGTACTTCCAGGTTTCGGCGGTCCACAACCCGAAAAAATGCAACCTGAAGTGTCTGTAACCCAAAGTATGACTGTATTCTGAGCACTGGTGAGGAGGTATGAGGAGAAGATACATTCTGCGTTCAGACCCACACGGTGATAGAAAAAATAATAAGGAAGAACTTGTGCCCTCTCTGGGAAATATGCAAACCTTAGTGTGAAGGGTTTCACTTGAGAACATTTGTTCTACACAAGAGAAGCTCCAGGCTGTTTCTTCTTATGCTCCCATAGGAACTGCGCTGGACTTTTGGTGTAGGAGGCTCTCTTCAAGTGATACACACATCACTAGAGGAAACACCAAACATAACAATGAACCAGAAACGGAGACAATGAACTTCTAGGCAAGTAAACACCCTGCTGGTGCATGGACCCCTCAGGGCTCATCTCCATATTCTTCTTTCAGAGAAGTAGTCAGTGGCACCAACCAACCTGTTGTAAGACAATGAAGGCAAAGGTAGTAATTGCATGTCTTGAGTAGAAGACAGCTTTTGTCCCACATACTCTGCACTTTTAATAACAGTGCCCCTACTTTGTAGGGGATGTGGGTGGCGCTGTGGTCTAAACCACTGAGTCTACGGCCACTAAATCACTGGGTCTACAGTCAGCGGTTTGAATCCCCACGACAGGGTGAGCTCCCGTTGCTCGGTCCCAGCTCCTGCCAACCTAGCAGTTCGAAAGCACATCAAAGTGCAAGTAGATAAATAGGTATCGCTTCAGCGGGAAGGTAAACGGCGTTTCCGTGCGCTGCTCTGGTTTTTCCAGAAGTGGCTTAGTCATGCTGGCCACATGATCCAGAAAAAACTGTCTGCGGACAAACGTCGGCTCCCTTGGCCTGTAAAGCAAGATGAGCACCGCAACCCCAGAGTTGTTCGTGACTGGACTTAACTGTCAGCGGCCCTTTACCTTTATACCTCTACTTTGCTACTAACATGAGTTTGACCAAACTGCAGGAGGCAGTGGAAGACAGGAGTGCCTGGCGTGCTCTGGTCGATGGGGTCCATGGGATCATGAAGAGTCGGACATGACTAAACAACATCTCTACTTTTCTCCACATATGTAAATGGGAGCCAATTTTTTTAAAAAGAGGAAGGTGCTATGATGTCCAACACTGTGAAGCTGAAACCTCAACCCTGACACAAGTAACCTCAACATCAGGTCTTCCCCTAACTTAATGCCAATCACTTACTGCAGCGCCTTAACTTTCCTCTACAGAAGTCAACAATGGCCACTCAGTTTTATGTAATAAAGTAAACTTTGTCTGCTATAGTGATGGGCATTTTACAGATTTATTAGGAGGCAGTTTGTCTAGCAGCCTATATCATTCAAGCACACTGTCTAGCAACATTTATCATATTAGCACACAGTCTCTCATAGTAACAGAAGCCAGTCCAATAAAAATTATCAGCTTACCCATTTCATCTTCCTCATTGTCTACTGCCAACTTGGCAACAACTGTCCACACTTAACTTTAAAATTTGCCTAGAAGCCCAGCAACACTTAAGCGCTCAGCAAAAGATCTTTATTAGCAAACTACTTAATTGACAAGGAAATCAATAGCTCACTGAGAAGCAAAATACTACCCAGTAAATTAATACTTTAGAACAAAGTATGAAGGTACAGAATAACAAAAAAAACCACCCCAACCCCTGATTGCTGTCTTGTTTTAAAACTGAGTCACAATATATTTCTATAATAGAGCACACAGTATGGCTAAAAAAAGCTGAGTCTGGGAATAGGCAAGGCGTACTGATACAGATTTATTTTGGGAGGTTACATACCAAGGAGGATTTGAAAAAGAAATAGGAAATAACACTGTGTCTTGTACATCAGCCAGATCACTAAAGAATTTAACATCCTTTTTCCAGGCTCTCATCAACCTTTTCTATAAATAAGGATGCCAGCTGAATGCAAGTCAGTAAGTACAAAACCACAAGATGAACAATGTCAGTATCTTCTAGCAACTCATTAATAGTCATCCAAAATCCAGCTGGAAAGGGAAGAAAATGAGGCTTTACTCACACTGCTTCTCTTCTTGACATCTTGCAAGCACAAAGGACTTAAATACCGATTACAAAATGATAGCATTCCCCATCTAGATCCTGGGGTGCTTTCAACTGAGCATCCTGTACTTGACTTATTCAAAACTAGTACAAAGGGCAGTTTGCTAATAATTATCAGCTTCTTAACATTTTAGAATACATTGAATAATTACAGAGGAGTGTTTCCTGTCATATAATCACAGAATTGTTGAGTTGGAAGGGATCCTGAGAGCCATCTAGTCCAACCCCCTGCAATGCAGAAATGTTTTGCCCAAGGTCTGTCTGCACATGTGTCCAAGTTACAGGCTTGGTTGTTTAAAGCCTATGAATTTAAAAACAAATAAGCCACTATTTAGGCTGCAGTCGTGGAGTATGCACACTTACCCAGAAGTAAACACAACTGAACTTAATGAGCTTATTTCCGAGTAGATATCCAACTTTAAAACTGATATTAGTCATGTGTTCAACCATAAACAATTCAATTGTGGTTGCAATTTCCCCAAGTTCAGAGTGACATGAACATGTGATATTTTTGCTCATTTATCAGTATTTCAACTTGCTGCTGGGTTGGAATAAATACCCAGAGATCAGACAATGGGACTGTATGCAACAGCACATTCTGCAACCTAATCTGTTCTTCTGCAAGCATGATTTCTGAAATTAACGGGTCGGCTCTTTCTAAAAGGGTGGGGAGGAAGCTAGGAAGAAGCAGTGCCAGGAGGTGGGTATCTCTCTCACACACACTCCTAAGAAGTTACTTTGTTTTATTTATCTTTTTAGTTCCATAAAAAGCAGCTTCCACTAAGGAATTCTCTTAACCCTTTGGTTGGTGATCAGTCCATGTTCTGAGGCAGTAATATGCAGCCAAGGCAGTACCTGCCCAGAGGGAAATTTTCATGGACACAAAGAAATGAGCACATCCGTAATAATCAAAATGCTTATCAAAGACATTATTGGATATTGTCACAAGGAAGGTAGAGAAGCAGGCTTCATACAACAGGGTTAGCAGTACACAAGTTCCAAACAAAATTTTGCCATAAGCAGCCATGGGAAGAGACTTCATATGAAGGTCAGAGGTATGATACAAAATAAAATAAGCATCACTATTATTAGCCAGTCAACATTTGTCTTAAGCAGCCTTGGGGCAACCTTGGGGCAGATACAAAAAGGAGCTGTCTGAAAATGGAAAAGAAAAGCATTAGAAAGACTGTGCTGGGAAAGACCATGAGGCAAGTGTTTCCAAATCAGTGGGTTGAAACCTGACGGTTAAGTTGCCAATATCAGGATCAGCGTTGCCCTCCATGGCGTTAAGAAAGGTCCAGGAAGAAGACTCACATATGGCCCTAAAGCAAAGGCACATCATCTTAATAAAAGGTTTAAAGGCATCCCACGCTGCTGAAGGTGAACGCACAACAGCTGTTTTGTGCATATGAGAGGGAGAAAATACGACTGAGGCGGGGGTATCAATGCAAAAAAAAAAAAAGGTCCAGGGCGTGTGAGGGGTTTGGTTAGCAGCACCCAGGAGTCACATCTTGAAATACACCTGAGATATCAGACGGGGGGGGGGGCGGGTGCGTCTCCAGGTAGATCGGCGCTGGAGTGCCAACTCTTCCATCTTTGAAACGAAGCAGGGGGCGGCGGCTGTATACTTACCTGACGGCGCTCCCCAATATGAATGGGGTGCGAGATGTGGATAGCCGGGGGGGGGGTGTGGTGGAGAGAGAAAATATAGTCTATCCCACCTCCTCCCCGGATCCAGATCCGTGAGTCGGGGGGGGGGTGGCAGAGAGGGGGGAGGGGGAGAGGTCGCATCCAGGAGGAGAGCAAGGGGAAAACCCACCTTTTAGGCGGGAGAACCGGGAGGAGGTGATGTTGCTGAGGGAGGTATTTGGGGGGGCGGTGGAGAGGGGGGGAAACCGCGTCCAGGGGGAGCCGAAGGGGGCGTGTGAGGGGTTCGGTGGGGCGCTCCTTACCGTAGACGCGGAGCCAGCCCTGCAGCTGGCACACCGACTCCCTCAGGATCCTCTCCAGCGTGCTGGCCGCCCCGGCCAGGTCGGCGGGCCCCGGCAGGGAATTCCTGAGGCGCTCCAGGCAGCCCTCCGCCGCTTCCGCCGAGGGCGCGCCGGGCTCCATCCTGCCGCCGCCGCCGCCGCCGGACGCCCGGCTCCTCGGTCACTGCACGCCGCCGCCCCGCGCCGGCTCCATCCCGCGCCCGGCGCCGCCGCCGCCTCCCCGCTCCCGCAGCCCGGGCTCCGCCGCCGCCGCTTCTCCCTCAGACCCGGCGGCATCGGCGGGCGGCATTCCCAGGGAGGGAGGCGCGAGCAATGGATCGCCGAGCCAGCCGGCCGGGCTCTCCAGCCTGAGGCAACGGCGTGGGCAGGCAGAGGACGGGCGGGGGGGGGGGCTCGGCCAGGCGCACTCAATCGCCCATCGACGCGCACCTACAGGCTCGGACGCGCCCTCCCTCCCTCTCCCCCCCCCAGCCTTCTCCCGATAGAGGCTGCTGATTGGTTGTATGCAAATGAAGGGGGGCGCCCCCGAGGGGGTGGATTGGCTGTATGCAAATGAGGGAGGGCGCCCGGGGACTCGTAGTTGGTTCGCCGCAGTTGGCGGTGGCGGCTGCTGCTGTTGCTTAGCTGGGATATTTATTTATTTATTTATTTATACGCCGCTTGGTTGTAAGAAGGACGGTTTACAAAAAGACGAGGCAGTAAAAGCAGAGGAAACTTAACAGCCCTCCTTTAAAACATACACACGTGTTCAAATGCTGCTGCGCGAGATTGCAGGGAGATCCATCTCGGATCAGATTTTTGTCCCCTTTATTATTGGGAATCTCAGGTGACTCCTTGGAAACACAGCTAATTCATTTATTGCAAGATTCTGATCCGAGTAGGTCCCTTTCTGATAACAGTATTAGCCTATAAAAGGAAAAATGGATTACTCTATGATTATTGATTTTGCCTAAATAATATTGATTTATACTGATAATTTGATATTTTAAGCGCTATATTGTTCTTATTTTAATGGAATTTAGAAACTTACGGTCTGAGATGTACTTGATTTAAACATAATTTAATTTATTAATTTTATCTTGTTATACCTGTGTTGCTGTATGATGTATTGAATATGGGCCTATGGCCGTAATAAACTATCTAACTATCTATCAGGGAGATCCAGCAGGCAACGCTTCTCTGCGTTTCCTTTCAGAGACGAGGCGCAGAGGAGGCGGGTGTCTTTGTCAAGAAGCAAAGATCACCAGTGTTGAAGCGATGATTATTTAACATCAACTTCGCTGGACTGGTCATGTTGTGCGGGTGCCTAATGATCGTCTCCCAAAGCCACTACAGTGGTACCTCGGGTTACATATGCTGCAGGTTACAGACTCCGCTAACCCAGAAATAGTACCTCGGTTTAAGAACTTTGCTTCAGAATGAGAACAGAAATTGTGCTCCAGCGACGCGGCAGCAGCAGGAGGCCCCATTAGCTAAAGTGGTCCTTCAGGTTAAGAACAGTTTCAGGTTAAGAACGGACCTCCAGAACGAATTAAGTCCTTAACCTGAGGTACCACTGTACTCTATTCCGAACTTAAAAATGGAAAGCGTAATGCCGGTGGTCAACAAAAGAGGTTTAAAGACTCTCTCAAGGCAAATCTAAAAAAATGTAGTATAAACACTGACAATTGGGAAACACTGGCCTGCGAGTGCCCCAATTGGAGAACAGCCTTTACCAAAGGTGTCATGGACTTTGAAGACACTCGAACTCAGGACGCAAGGGAGAAACATGCTGAGAGGAAGGCACGCTTGGCAAACCCTCATCATGATCAACTCCCGCCTGGAAACCTATGTCCCCACTGTGGAAGGACGTGTGGATCCAGAATTGGCCTCCACAGTCCCTTATGGAATCACTGTTAAAACCGTGCTTATGGAAGACAATCTTACGCGGCTATGAGTGATCACCAAAGAAGAAGAAGAATGTGCTTGATTTGCGCATCTATAAAATCTTAGCCAGCCATGGAGGGGCTCACGGCATCAGCACCCCCAAAAAGCTCTTCTTTTTCCCCCAGCCTTCGATTTGGACGGAAATCAAGCATCGTGCTCGAACACTCTCTCTGGCTTGCTGCTTTTCCTCTAGTTCACATCACAGCCCCTCAACTCTGCTTCACCCACTAGCTGTGTCCTTCTAGGATTTCTTAAACTGAGGGAGGGGCACACCCGTTTGTCATCTCGCACAGAGCCTCCATTCCTTTGTTCTCTTCATAGCCCAGCACCCAGGGGATCAACGCGGGAAGCATATATTTTAAGACTTGCTGGGGTCCAGGGATTAGAGGAGTCTCAACTCCCGCACCCCAAACTCATAGCAAAACCAAAACAGATTATAATTACCTCAGATTTCTAAGCATCTGGATAGACTTGCCTATACAAGAACGTTTTTTAGAAAGCACTTAAGGGAGCACAGTGCTTTTCACTACCTGGGTCTTGAAGCAGATTGCAATTATTAAAAAGTTTTGATTTAAAACATCAATCTCAAAAATTTAGAACCTCAGAAATTTAAAATTAAATAAATTACACAATACCCTCGAGAGAATTTAAAACGGAGAAACATTAATAAAGCAAAGACCTGAAAAAACATGGTTTTAACTAAGTGCCAAAAACTCAGCAGTCTCTTTCAGCTGATACATGTTCAGGGTTCAGCAAGGACAAAAATGGAATACCTGAGGGGTTTCTTCTATAATTATCTACAGCTCATTTTATTTTTTAGGGTGGATAACAAACTTTTTTATATGTCCTGTACCTATTGTTACTTACAAACCTGTATTTTACTAATCAACCAAAGTGGTCCAGATTGCATTGCCTCAGAAGCAGACACAAAGCTTCAGTTGTGCAATTAATGTCTCTCTTGTGGCAAGTAACATGCTTAGTTATTGACCCTTTGTCGCAGTAGCAACTTGAAATTTGTTTAGCATCAAGCCAAGGGTTATCTAATTAAGGATACACAACTCCTCCTACACTTCATCTTAAGCGTGTTGGAAAAGCTTGTTCTTGCATTTGTGACATTTGGGTTGTTTCTACTGTGGCTTTAGGGATTTCTGGCTTGCTGAAATCAGTGCCCTCTTTGACATACAGAGCAACACCCTTTCTGTTATATCCTTCCCTGCCCTTCCTATAGAGTTTATAACCAGAGATAACTGTGTCCCACTGTTTCTCTTTATTCCATCAAGTTTCCATTATGCTCACTGTATCAATGCCATCATATAAGACCAAGCACTCCAGTTTACCTATCTTGGCTTGGAGTCTTCTACCTTGCTAAAAAGTGGGATTTTGGACTGGGAAATGTTTGCTTATGTGGCAGTCTCAGTTAGCTCACTTCATAATTTTGCAGAGTTCCTTTCTGTGATCACACCCATAGCCCGTCCACCCAGATGGTGGAACTTCAGTGGCTGGACTATGGAATATAGACCCTCCAACATTTCTCAAATGAAAATAGGGACATCTTAAGGAAAAGCGGGACACTGCAGGATCAGTTCCAGGACTGTCCCTGGAAAATAGGGACACTTGGAGGGTCTGTGGTAAGGGGTATTTATTTAATGTGGTTAGTAGTTTTAACCCTTGTCTGATTTCCCCCCTCTGCGATCTATGAAAGCTAAGACTTCAAGCAACCAGCCGCGTAGCGTGGGTTGCCAGCACCCGGGGCAAGGCAAGTAATTTGCGCCCCCTAACCCCTAACCTGCCGCCGCTGCCAGCTTCTTCTTGCTGCTGCCTGGTCTGGTCTGGTGTGGTTCTCTCCCGCGCTCAGCGCTGCGCTGGGCAGCCGCTGCACTGTCCCTCCCCCAGATAGTCCCTCGCTCTCTCTCTGCACCGCATGCCTGACACCCACCCCCTCCACAGTGGGCGGCGACCCAGCGGCTCGGATTGGATTCGCACAGCCAGCACTGCAGTGAGAGAGAGTGAGTGAGCCAGGTAGGGGCAGAGAGCTGCGAGTGCGAGCGCCCCTCCCAGATGTTGCGCCCGGTGCGCCCGGCCCCCCCTGCACCCCCCACGCTACGCCACTGCAAGCAACATTAGAATATAGTCTTGGTAGTGGCCACCCCAATCTCTGCCTAGCATTGCACAAGATTCCAAGGGGTCTTGGCACTCAACCAGGGAAAACGAGACACAGTGGAGTCTGCAGTGGCTTTGAAATATGATTTATTTACACATATTTACACTTGAAGCTTTCAATGGAGAGAGAGTCACAGCATTAAGGAGGAGCTCGTTTCTTCACAGGAGCCCAGGATTGGGTTCTGATAAATCTCTGTGCCTCTTACCCAGCCTGCCTTCAGCCAGCTCACCAAGATGGTTCTGGCCTTCACAGCAGCTCACGGAGTTTTCCCGCTTCATCCCCCAACTCTAAAGCTCAAAAGGACACATTTTTCTTGTGTGACATCATGCCCTCCCCACCACTGTCACACTGATGGGTTAATTACTTGCTTTATGTTTTTGTTTTTAATTCTTAAAAGGACTTCTATGACAGGTGGGGTCCTAGTCTGGAAAATAAGTTTAGCCTGTATTTTTCACTGGCCTGACATCTTCACTTCAGTAATCCTCATATTATCTACATTCCACCATTTATTAATTTCTAACATTCACTAACTCTAGAAGTTATGGGTGCCCAGGCACCCTGAATCTATTACCCCAGATCTAGAGCCTGGTATGTGTTTGTTTGACTGTCTTGCCTATAGTGGAGCTAGGGGTGGAATAGTATCAGTACCTAAATAGGTTGACATATGCTGAACATCAACTGTTAAATATCACTGGCTGCCAAATGCCCTTCCATTTGTGATCTCACCATACTTAAGGGAGACAGCGCATTTTTGTGTGTTCTACATCTTCCTTGACTCCTTTCACAATGGAAGCAAGGGTCAAGCTTTGAACTTTAAACTCAGAATGGAGTCCTGAATGTGCACATATTAATCTCCATTCCAAAACCAACAAGGCAAGTATAACTTTACAATATATTTTGCTCCCCCTACTCCTTTGAAAACAAGTGGGAATTGACCTGGCATTTGAACTTGGAATGTGTCCTGCATTGTGTGTCTCAAATTTTACGTTGATATTTTGATCTTTGAAGCACAAGATGGAATACTGAACAGGTGAGCTAAACTCAGCCAGAAAAGTTGACATGGTGTTACAACAACATTATCGCAGCTTTGCAGGCAGATAGGCTGGCACACATAGCTAGAGCTGGAGTGGCTCTCTTCTTCGTCAGCTGCTTCTCTCAGGAGCAGCTGTGTGGAACAGCTTAGAGGTGGCTTCAGGGGGACATCCTGGACTTGCTGCAGGCAATAGTTGAAGGAAGGACATTGCCAATGTTGAGCTGCTCTCAAAAGAGCATGAGCTCAGTTTTGAAAAGCCTCTTATTTCTGCCACTGAGCCCTGGGCCCTTGCCAGGACACCAATTATGTAAGATTAGATTTGAAAACTGCCCTGCCTTGCCAAATCAGCACAGTTGGCCATTGTGGAGCTGATAAACCAAATTTGTTTTAAAAACTCTAAATTATGATACGTGTCCGGGAACATCTTTCTCCTTTACATCTGCAGGTGAGGCAGTGGAAGTGCTGGACCAGCGTCTTGCCTCGGTAATGGACTGGATGAGAGCCAACAAACTGAAACATGGTCCACATAAGTCTGAGGCACAGTTAGTGGGCAGTTCCTCAGACCAGATGGCTGCTCTTGATGGGGCTACACTCCCTCTGAAGGAGCAGGTACATAGCTTGGGGGTACTCCTGGATCCATTGCTGCCACATGAGGCTCAGGTGGCCTCGGTGGCTCGGAGTTCCTTCCATCAGCTTCAGCTGGTGGCCCAGCTACACCCCTATCTGGACAGGGATATCCTAACTACTCTTGTCTATGCTCTGGTAACATCTGCGTTAGATGACCGCAACACACTATATACATGGAACAACCTCTTAAGGCGTTTCCTCCTCTTTTCAAGGAGTAGGGAATTGCTTTTATCAGCCTCATATTACATAGTAATTTCCTAACACAGCAGTGGGGAAACTGAGGCCCTCCAAATGTTAGACTGCAGCTTTTGTCAGCCATGGCTGCCATGCAATGGTGGAAGATGTCCAGTGGACCTGGCAGGGCTACCAGTCATGGGGTGTGGCCAGTGAAGTTACAGGGGCATGGGTAGTCCCCTTTTTTTCTCCCCATCCTCATCACTTGCCAATATTGCCATTGTTCAAGTACTAAACACCTAACTTACCATTAGGTAAGGCTTACTTTCCTGCATCCATTGCGTCCTCAATAAATCTTCAGAGTGCTTTGTAAGCTGTTGATGCCTATATTGCTGGATATCCGGGACACCTCAAATACCCTCTGTGAGTTGCTTGCTAGGCATTTTGAGGACAATCTCTGTAGCGAGCTAGATGTCATGACCAATGCGATCCCAAGTAAGGTTTCCAATGCTCCATCAAGTCCCGTGTTGTGCCATCAGTTTCGGTTTTCACAGCCTGATGACGTTGGCAGGGTGCTTCTGAGCGTGCATCCAGTGACATGACCTTTGAACCCTCGCCATTCACAGCTAATGAAAGCAAGCAAGGGAGGGTATTGGAAATATGCTCTCCTAGGGAAAGGACTTGTGTAAGACTAGACACTGCAAGACATGAAATGGCTTTTCAACCAGAAATGCAAGGCAGGGAAAGGAGAGGCTGTCTGTCTCTAGCCCAGGGGTCTGCAACCTTTAAGACAAAAAGAGCCACTTGGACCCGTTTCCGAAGGAAAAAAAACCTGGGAGCCGCAAAACCATTGCAACATTTAAAGCAAATATATCTCCAGAGCCGCGATCTGACAGCGGGCGGGAAAGTGACGTCGGGACTAACGCACGCACCGCCCCCATGCGACGTCACAGCCAGTACAGCGCCCACCACAGTGGGGAGTGTCAGGGCGCACAATGCACCTCCTCCCCTCGCTAGTATCCGCCCCGGAGCCGCGGCAAAGGTGTAAAAGAGCCACATGCAGCTCCGGAGCTGCGGGTTGCAGACCCCTGCTCTAGCCCACCATCCACCTTCCCTGGGGCTCGCCTCCTCCCCCCTTGCCTCAGTTCCACACTTTGCTTTCTGTACCTGCGGATTTTGTTTGCATTAAGAATAAAGATAAAAGCTACACTGGGGAAGCATGGGAGTGCCACAGAATGATGACTGTATTGTGTGGAGCCCCTGTTAATTATGAATTAATTATAAATTACCAGGCACAGCATTTCACTGCGAAACTAAATACTTCATCTGGAAGTGGCCCCACATAGGGATGTTGTCGTTAACCTGCATTTATTCAAATTGGTGATGTCTTCCAACAAGATAACCATAGCCTTGTTGTTTTGCCTGCTGTCATACCCGCTCTCACTTTGTGGGCTGAAATTGTTGTGTTGGATAATAAAGAGCTATCATGACTTACTGTCCTGTTTTCCACCTCTGTATTTAATAATTGTGGTAATTATTATTTTAGATAACCCATTATTATAGAATGCTTTATGCTGTAGTGACACAGGAATGGCTCGACTACCCATAGTTTGTTGCAACCCATTAGAAATATAAAATGCCTCTGGTTTATTTATATTTTGTTGCTGTTGACATTTTTTCCTCCTTTGTTTCTGGGAAGCAGTTGGAACTGGACCCTTCCAGTCAAATCTGGTGCTTTATAACCCAATATAAACCTCAATGTAAAAGAATACAGTACTAAACTTTACTAGATTAGCATAACCCTAGTGAGTAGTATCTCCGTTTGTTTTAAATTGTTAGGTTGTGTTTTTCTCTCCATATTTTATTTTTGGTTTGAACAAAAAACTTCTTTTGTTGTTGCTTCGAACACCTGTGCTTCATACATCTGTTAATATACAGATTAGTTGATCATATAAGCGTTGTAATTTGCAATTTTTAAAGGATCAAATTAAATTTGCACAACAAATGGTAGGTGCCCAGCCCTTTAATGGGTGCTGGAGCACCCAGGACCCAGGGCCTATGCTAACCTCAGACTAAGCCCCCTTGAACTCAGTGTGACTTTCTTCTGAACAGACATGGGTAGGCTTGTGCTGTTGTGTGCATTAATTTCAGTGAGTCTACTCTGAGTAAAACTTACCTGAATACCAAACCTGCACCTATTAAAGTTCTATTAAATGACTCCATTGTGTGCTCAGTTATATCCCATTAAACATCACCATCTTGAAATTAGTAAGCGTGGTAATTGTTGGCAGATTCAAAAATCAAGTGCTTATTTTGTTCATATGTTCTGGGGAAGAACCAAGCTCAGAACTCATCTCACTATGGCTGAAATCCTATACTTAGGTGGGATGCATGTATCTGAACCAGTTGGACCTGCTTCTGAGTAAACATTCATGTCTGCTCCCTTAAAACGATGATTCCACATACAGTTTCATTCTGGGCCATAGACTAGACCTAGATTTGGTTCCTCCTATGCTTTGCCAGAATGCTACCAGTCCAGACTGACAAAGGCAGTATTTTCAGAGGAAGATTGTAAAGCATATCATTGTGCTATAAATCAAGCTATGATGCTTATAAATCAAGGTATGGTGCTTTATTTTCATGAAACTGCTCTATATACTGCTGCTAGCGAACAATTGTGACAGTAATAATTATTGTGATTTTGAGAAAGATATCAACAAAGGCAAGTATTTTGAAAGGGCTGACCTTGCGGCTGTGAGGGACACAGGAGCATGTTTATCTAGTAAAAGGATGGTTTAGAAATTGGAGAGGCTATGGCTTCATTATTCTGTGCTGAACTGTCCTTTTGCCCTGGAGGTCCACCACGCTGTGGAGAGGTTCAGGCAATTCCCATTTATAGCCAAGCAAGTGACATGCCTGAGATTCTTTGAACGTAAGAAGCAAAAACTGTCCTGTTCACGTATCCAACATTTTAATCAACCAAATCCACAAGCAGTTATTGCGCTTTAAATGTGGACCGTCCACTGTGAGGACTATGTTGTGTTTCTTCTTATTACTTATAAGTGTTTGACTATAGTGTGGTGCTCTGCAGATTAATATTGGGGTGGGGGGAGTATTTTCTACAATTTCAGTTTCAACAGTTGGATATGTCAGACTTGGTTCATTTCAAGTAGCAAGTAGGAAACTAAGGTGGTTTGGGAAAGGGAAAGGCAGGTTCAAAGTGAAGCAGAAGTAAGAAAAACAGTTATTGTTATTTTTAAAATGCAACAAACAATCATATCCCTGCATGTCTGCTTCCATATGCTTCTGTTTCTTGAACACCAGCCAGCCAGGCAACATGACAAACCTCTTCTGAATCTGAGGAAACTTCCCAAAGAAGTTTGTGACGTGACACATTCAAGGTCAGAAATCCCACTGGGCAGGCTCAAAGCCTTAGGCACATTCAATTTGCTCTTTAGAGCCAGTGTGGTGTAGTGGTTAAGAGCGGTGGACTCATAATCTGGTGAACCAGGTTCGCTTCCCCGCTCCTCCAAATGCAGCTGCTGGGTGACCTTGGTCTAGTCACACTTCCTTGAAGTCTCTCAGCCTCACTCACCTCAGAGTGTTTGTTGTGGGGGAGGAAGGGAAAGGAGAATGTTAGCCGCTTTGAGACTCCTTCGGGTAGTGATAAAGCGGGATATCAAATCCAAACTCCTCTTCTTCTTCTTTAGAGCCAGGCTGCAAAAACGTGTAAGTCAGTTTTGGTAAGGAACTGTTGGAGGTCTGTTGCTATATATTGTGAAGGTGATATTTGACAAGCATTATGTGTTTAACCCAATTAAAGCAGTTCCTAAGTTTCCTAAGCTGCTTGTCAAATTAGCTTTCCAGCTACTTTCCATCCCATTATCTGCGGCAGAAGTTATTTTTGCAGTGAATGTAGTGTAAAGGAATGGATCTCGCAGGAACTAGGGTCTAGAGCAGGGCTGGCCAATGGGCCTTCCACTTGCTTTAGGACTCTTAACTCCCATCAGCCCCAGCCAATGGGAGCCCCAGGAGTCGGGAAGAGTGGGAGATGCAGTCCAGCAAAATCCAGGCGGCACCATGTTGGTTACCACTGGTTTAAAGTAATGGATCTTGAAGTCTCTTCCAGGAGATGCCATTTTAAGGAAGTCAGCAGAAATATGAGTGCATTAGGGGCTGTACCCTGCTTGCTTCGCTCATCAACGCCACTTACTTCCACCGCCACCAATTCCCCATCACAAACCCCCTCCCTTTACAGCTTTACACTTATTTATTTCATAAAGTTTATGCACTGCTTGGTTGTAAAAAACCCAAAAAAACCCCTCAAAACTGTTTGCAGAATGATAAAACAATAAAACTGAGGAAAAACTCACAACCATGTTTTAAAACATACAAAGGTTAAAATACTAAAACAGATTAAAATTACCTAAACTTTCTAAGCATCTGGGTAGGCTTGTCTAAACAAGAACATTTTTAGCAGACGTCAGAAAGGGACGCTGCAAGAGCACCAATACAAATGTCACTCATGTAAAAAACCCAAAACAGTAAAATTAAAAATTAAAACCAGTGGATACAGTAATAGCTGCTAGTAAGCATACTGAAATTTCTGCGTGCCAGGCAAACCTCCCAGGGCACCACGACTGAACTGTCTCTTCCTCTGGCCACCAACTGGCTACATCCCAAAAGCTGGATACTGATTGATGCCTCAGATGGTGAACGTAACACCTGGACAGGTCTAAGTGAAACAGTCGACAGAATGTGAAGGGTCAGTGGCCTCTCCCCGCCCCATATGACAGTAATATGCAGAAATATGTATTTTATCACTTTTCATTCTTATGCAACCAGTGTGACCTATGATTAGGATCCCATCAGGATCCCTTTGACTGAAGACTGTAGGCACAAATAGACCTTGAATGGTATTTGATGGTAGCGGCTCACAGCATCCATACTTTTTCGCAGCAGAGCTTATATCTTTACACCTTCAGCCTTTGGGGTTTGCTCTTCAGTGGCTCCTTCTTGCCTGCAAGAGACCCACAAAGCACTGCAGCTGCCAAATTACCACCATGCTTGTGTTTAAGCAACCGGTCCTTAGGCTGCTGTTGTGCTTGCTTACTATTTCAGAAACATCTCAAGAGTGTTCCCTAGAGAAAGATCAGTGATGAGCAGAGCTGTTTCTGGAACCTTTTGACTCATGAGTTTCTTGGGAAGTCAGTCACAGATATTAGTCATTCCATGAGGCATCTGCAGACAAGAGCGTGACTTGAAGACCAGGATACCAAGGTTTGCCATCTCCAAGGGGAGATGAATAGCTCCTTTGATGAGGGATGGAGGCTGATGTGCAGCCCCGCTGGGGGCAGAGAGGGTTAAATATTTAAAAGCCAAGTCACTGCCATCGCTGCTGCTCTGCCCCTTCATCTCTTGCCAGCTGTCTGCAGGATATATTCTCTGACATTCAATTTCTACCTCTCAAAAGAGGCTGCTGTGTGGCTTTGAAACTCATCGCTGTTTGCTCTTTCCAGCTTCCTCTCCAAATGCTGGGGGGGGGGGGGAGAGGAGCCGCATGTGTATTTCTTGACAAAGTGGCCTCTGAAAGTTTATGGCACAATATAGCGGTTAGTTTTCGAGCACTGCCCACTGCTGTTTTTACTACAACAGACGGACATGGCTACTCTGATTAAATGTACACGTCAAGCACTTCATGACATCATGTTTCTTCCACTGGCCAAATGATGGTTAGAAGTGACACCCAACATTTTGTCTGTTCTGGGACACAGATCACAGTCTAGCCCAGGCATAGGCAAACTCGTCCCTCCAGATGTTTTGGGACTACAACTCCCATCATCCCTGACCACTGGTCCTGTTAACTACGGGTGATGGGAATTGTAGTCCCAAAACATTCGGAGGGCCGAGTTTGCCTATGCCTGATCTAGAAACACCCCTGAATCCTGGCCTTGCCATAAATGCTTAGTGTACCATTTGGGGGAGGGGCACAAATGAACAATACGTTGTATTTGAAAATTAAGTTGCTACATGAAGAACTGCCATTTATTTTCAGAAAGCTCTCCATACAGACCAAAGTAGGAAGGGCTTATAATAGCACCATAAATTATCTAGCCTTCTTGGGAGGATACAAACCCATTTGAAAATGTACCCCTCAAACTCTTTCATAGCTCTCCCCAGTTAGGTAAGTTGTTTATTTTTTATTTGTTTATTAAATTTATATACTGCCCTTCATCCGAGGATCTCAGATAACTGAAAAACTGATAGATTCGCATATGAGTCTTGCTTTCAGACATGCATGTTGTTCATCCTGCTAACTTCAAGTACCAGCATTTTCAGGCAATAACAATTTTATTCCACCGCCTCCTTGCAGACGGTGGGCAATTCAGGGGCTGCTTCCATTGGGGAGATTTAATTGACTAGGATTTCTCAACTTCTCTGCCACATGCTTTGCATACAGAGACGGGAGCCCTGCCGCAGTCTCTGCCTCCCCATTTTAAAGGGATGTCAGGTATCAGGGCTGGAAGAGATCTCTGCCTTCTAAGATCTTGAAGAGACACTGCCACCCCAGACAAAACCAGCCAAGTAAAATAGCCCAGATCAACGTAATGTGGCTTCATTTATTGTATGGCTTAGCTGTAAATTATCCTGCGATATCAGGTGGAACCATCTGGAAAAAGCCTAATAGAATTATTATTATTATTTATTACATCTGTATACTGCCCTTTATCTGAAAATCACAGGGTAGTTCACAAGATAAGGGACATAAGAAGTTGTCGTCTTATGTAACAAATGTACATGACACACCAACTATTTTTATTCATTTATTCATTCGTATATACCTGGCCTTTTTCCTTGACAGGGGCTCAAGGCAGCTCACAGATAAAATAGGAACGGCTAAAAACATGGGGAGGGGGATAATTAAAAAAGCAATTAAACAGTAATAGAATTAAAGCGATATGTAAATATATAAGATCTATTAAAAAAAGATGACAAATTTAAAAATGAAGGGCACAGTCCTATCATTAGAAGCAATCAGTTCCCTAAAGCGAAGAAAATCTTCACCTGCCAGCAGAAAGACAAGGAGGGAGCCAGTCTGGCTTCTCGTGGGAGGGAATTGCAGAGTCTGGGAGAATCCAATGTCTTTGTTCATACCAGGTCTCTCCATGGTTTTAAGTTTGGTAATGAGTTGCAATTCAGCAGCTTCTCTTTCCAGTCATTACCAAACTTAAAATCATGGAGAGACCTGGTATGAACAAAGACATTGGATTCTTATCTCATTATACATGACTAAGCCATTTTTCACCTTCTCACCCCTTGCCTTTTCCTATTGCAGTCGTTAAGAGTCGTCAACAGGCTCATCTCAGCTATCTGCCAATCTCCCATTCCCACCACCCTTCTAATACCCCTCCCCACCTTCTCACCATATAGAAGGATCTGGCAACTTCTGTTTCAGTGTATCCGAAGAAGTGTGCATGCACACGAAAGCTCATACCAAGAACTAACTTAGTTGGTCTTTAAGGTGCTACTGGAAGGAATTTTTTTATTTTAAATCAGGGTTAGAAACTGGTTTGCAAACCCTGGTTCAAGCTAACTCTGGCTAGTACCAATTCATGTGTGACATCGTACCATAGTTAACTCCAACCAGGGAAAGGAACGAACAGGATTCTGTAGGGATTGTGGAAGGGACTCTCCTTACCACAGTTTAGAGATACAGTGGTACCTCGGATTACATACGCTTCAGGTTACATACGCTTTAGGTTACAGACTCCACTAACCCAGAAATATCACCTCGGGTTAAGAACTTTGCTTCAGGATGAGAACAGAAATTGTGCTCCAGCGGCGCGGCGGCAGCAGGAGGCCCCATTAGCTAAAACGGTGCTTCAGGTTAAGAACAGTTTCAGGTTAAGAACGGACCTCCAGAACGAATAAAGTACTTAACCCGAGGTACCACCGTTGCATCTGTGTTAGGTCGTCGACATTTGCCAAACTTGAAATTGGGAATGTTTATGTGCCAACAAACGTTGGATACATTAATGGTGTTTATATTTAAAATTGTGGATGTGGAGTGAGCATGGTGGTATGTGGGATGACATTGTGACCTTGGTACCCATTCTTGTGTTGCAGGAGGAAAGCTTTTGGCCGAGAACGTCTGGATCCTGTCTGAGCAGCCTTGTCCCCCGGCAGCCCCAGAAGACCTATCTAGCAGCGCTTTGCACTCAGCTGAAAAAGGTTGTCAGGGACATCCTGTCTTCTTCACCGCAACCACATGAGGTAAAGGAGTGGCAAGGCTTGAGGCATTTAGAGGATTTTTCTTACAGGTACTTTGGCAGGTTGTTCAGGTGAGGAGATATCAAAGGGTGTTCCAGCTTGTGTAGATTTAGGGTTATTATCTGGAACCTCCACTTACGGGGCAAAAGGTGGCCGCCCTATTTAAACAGGATATTGATCTCTGTTCAAAGCCATTCTCTGCTTTCTCAGGCAAGTCTTCTTCCCACCCACCCCTGCTTATAGTCTCGGGTTCTGTTCATTTTCAGCTTTCCTCAAGCCTCTTATCAGACGTCGAAACGAGAAACAGATTTGTTATCCCACCATCACTGACTGCCTTAAGCAAGTTCTCTGGGCGAAAGAAATGTGATAAAGTTGTGTAAGTTTCCCAGCTGGCCTCCCTAGGGGCGGCAATCCTACAATAGATGAGAGTGCGTTTGCGTCATAGGAAGTGCTTTTACAGAAGCCTTGAAAACAGGCCAAAGAATTTGCTAGCCCGCACAAATAGATACTAGCCCACCCACAGCGTGGTGCAGGGATAGCCTGAACAAGGGAGCTGGGTGTGAAAGAGTCTTCTCTTTTTGGGTGTGGAAAGATTTGCTTGCCTAGTTGCTTTGACGTTATTAGTTCTCAGCCCAGGTGAGTAGGCATTTGTTGATTTATTACATGTAAATAGTAGTGTGAACTGTCTCTTGAAGGTACAAAGAGAAGAACAAAACCCTTTTATTTCAGACGAGTCTCTAATTAAATAAATAGCATACCCTGGTCTAATCCCAGAGCCGGAATCCCTGTGGACATTATTGGGTTAGGTGTATTTTGTGCAGGGCTTGCTCTGTAGCGAGATCACAAGCTCTGGGGTCCCTGCAGGCGCACAGGTCAGAAGGGGCACAATCGATTGTATACGCCAGGGGTGGGCAGACTTCAGGCTTCTGAGATCCACTTCGTTTGTTTTCTTACTACAACCTTGACATCCACCAAGCCGAGCCTGATGCAAAGGACAAGAAGGTCCTGGAGCCAGTATAATTTACCTCTGAGTACTCTCCTGCCAACCTAGCAGCTCGAAAGCATGTCAAAGTGCAAGTAGATAAATAGGTACCGCCCCGGCGGGAAGGTAAACGGCGTTTCCGTGCGCTGCTCTGGTTCACCAGAAGCAGCTTAGTCATGCTGGCCACATGACCTGGAAAAACTGTCTGTGGACAAACGTTGGCTCCCTTGGCCTATAAAGTGAGATGAGCGCCGCAACCCCAGAGTCGTCCGCGACTGGACCTAATGGTCAGGGGTACCTTTACCTAGCTCTGAGTACTAGAACTGACTGAGGCTGATGGTTCTTGCCTATGAAAATCCACTCTGGTACCTCCCCTTCTTCGTTTCAGCAGCATAACTGGGAGGGATATTGTTTTGTTGGTATTGTTAGGTCAGAGTCTGAAATAGTTGCTGATTTACTTCAAATCTCCCAGAGACTGGCCACTGCACCCACACTGACCCCCCCACCAGCCACCACATCCATCTCCCTGACCTTCAGCTACCTTCTGCCCATAATATACTCATTATTTCCACACTTCGATCTTTGCAAAAACATCTTACAAAAGTGCCCCTGTAGCTGAGAAGCATGTGGTGCAAATCTACCAAACTCAGATCGTCACTCTTGACAAGGATAAACCAAAATTGGCTGCCCTGTGAAGCACCGCTGAATCCCACAAAATGGAAAAGCATCTTGCTGCTGAAAAGATCAGACAGTGGTTTTTCTTGCAGTTCAAAATAAACAAGTGTGTATGTTGGTTATATGTTCTAAGTTTACCATTCGTTGGGCTTCGTGTGAGCTAAAAATCCAGATTGTTTTACGTGGTTTTAAAAACTGGACTGCAAACTGGGCTCTTGCAGCAGAGAGAGCATTTTCACTGCCAACACACTATGAGATTATTCTGCATGGCTTTCTAAAGCATGCATATGCCTGGGTATTCGGGGAAAGTGCTGGACTTTCAGTTGGCAACTCACAGACCTTACAGGTTTGTGGGGTGTGAATTGTGAGGGTCTGATACACGTTTTGATTCCAGTGATCTGTATAGGCCTGTGGGGTATGGGTCCAGATCTTCTTTCAGGGATCACTGAGTAGAATCATGCAAGTCTCTGTTCATCCCTTTGTAAAATGGGGGGGGGGACCTTTTGGGCGGAGGCGTTGATGTTTCCCAGTATACTGTGGGCTTCTAAACCTTGCTAAGATGAATAAAGTTTTATAAGTATTGCAGCTGTAGAAATTTTCCTGAGCTGCTGAGTTTCTCCGGCTGAGGCCTGATCCTCATCTAGCCTTGTCAGCATCTGAGCTACTGCAGCAACATCCAGTCCTTCTGCACTGCTGTGGGAAACCCTGGATGCGCCAGTGAACGACCCATAAAGGTATTGGCACAGTTTCCTAAGGGTTAGCACTGGTTTGGGGAGATGCTGCAGTGAAGGCCCCTCTTGTGTGGTCCAGGGCTTTTCATATCATGGAAAAGATAGTCGTTGCCATGGTTTCCTCACTCCTGCAATAACAGGAGTACTTTCACCCTATGGTTGTGAGTTCTCTACCTGTGGAACTCTGATTACAAACTGTCCAAAGGCCTGTCACTCATCCGGAATAGTGCTTTGAACCTTGAACAGCTGAAACAGCACCAGGGTTGTGAGTTAGTGCTGTAATATTAGCACTGTGGAAAGCTAACATTTCACTAATGCCTGACTGAAGATCAATATAGCATGGGATGTAAAGGTAAAGGTACCCCTGCCCGTACGGGCCAGTCGTGTCCGACTCTGGGGTTGCGCATCCATCTCGCTTAAGAGGCCGGGGACACTTCCGGGTCACGTGGACAGCGTGACGAAGCTGCTCTGGCGAGCCGGCACCAGCGCAGCACACGGAAACGCCGTTTACCTTCCCACTAGAAAGCGGTACCTATTTATCTACTTGCACTTAAGGGTGCTTTTGAACTGCTAGGGGGGCAGGAGCTGGGACCGAACGACGGGAGCTCACCCCGCCGCAGGGATTCGAACCGCCAACCATACGATCAGCAAGCCCTAGGCACTGAGGTTTTACCCACAGCGCCACCCACGTCCCACATGGACGCATGGGATCCGCATGGGATGAGTGAATATTAAATAGCATGTCTGAGGGACTGGTTGTGCCCTCAAACCAGGGTAAGCTAAACCATGGCAGTGCAAATTCATGAACGTGCTGGTTCCTGAGGAGGAGATTGTAGCTGCATTGCTGCCCCAACCCTGGCTTTTTTGGTTTGGTCTAGCGTATTGTCCAAGCCTGGGATCATAGTTAGGGTCTCTCCTCCATGGCCACAATGCGTAGCCAAGGTTTTCCTTATAGTTACAGGTCTTGGTTAAGGAGTCGTGATGGCAAGCTGTACTCCAGTTCAGCGTGATGTGCAAACCAGGCCAGTGAGGGATCAGATGGAGAAATGAGTAAACAACAACCACAAGCCACTGGATTTTAAAGCAACATTTTCTACAAGAATTTTAATTCAGCATTTCCCTTTCTCCCAGAAAAACACACACTTTCTAGGTCATTATGTACCTCCAGGGGCAACTGCCTGCAGCTTAGGATAGGGCATGAAATAATGAAGTCAGAAGAAGAAACACAGGAGAGGAGGTTTAGGTTACACACAGAGTATGAGAAACATCCTAATAACATCCTAAGAGAGTGCACTAGTCAGATAAAATATTTGGACCAATGCAACTATGAAGTAGGACTGCCAGCTAACCAGAAACAAACAAAGACTGCCCTTTCTTGTGGCTCCCATAGATTCTTGATTCATCGGAATCATTCGGTGGCACTTTTTGCTTTTTCACAGCATGGAGATGAGTGCTATCTCCTGCTAAACCCGGCTGATTAAGCTGGTAAGAGAGCAGAGGAGGGTAAAAAATAAATTAAAAATAAAAGGTCACTGAGGCTGCAGTCCCATGCACACAAGTAAGCCCTATTGAACTTGAAGTGACTTATTTCTTAGTCAGCATGCACAGGAAGAACAGACTCCATGACAGTGAGTAGCTGCCTTTGCAACAGTGGTGGCAAAGATCTGTACTTATTTCTTGAACACAAATGCTGTTTGTTTGCACTGGATATGCAATATGACGTTGCTCTCCCAGTCTTGTGATTGCTGCTCACCCAATTTTAGCACTTTATTCGCTTACATATTTAGCCAGAATGGAACAATGATAATTTCAAGCAGTACAACATGCTCCCTATGGGAGCTGTGAAATCTTTTTTTAGGGCTTGCAGGAATGTTTGGACAGACCTTAGTCAGCGTTTCTTCAGCTGCAGAAACTCCAGTCCTGAATATGTTATACAGTGGTACTTTGGTTTAAGAACAGCTTAGTTTATGAACAACTTGGATTAAGAACGCTGCAAACCCAGAAGTAGGTGTTTTGGTTTGTGAACATTGTCTTGGAAGCAGAACATGTTTCACTTCCTGTTGAGTGTGTTCTATTTGTAAATTGAGTCCTCCGCTGCTATGGAAAAGCACGCTTTGGTTTAAGAAAGCTTTGGTTTAAGAACGGACGTCCGGAATGGATTAAGTTCATAAACCAAGGTACCACTGTATTGCTTAAAAGAAGTCAGTGGGATATGAGCCAGTCTTGCAAGTAAGATGACAAAAGTTACTAGCCAACAATACTCCTTTTTATGAGACTAACAACTTCTATGAATAAATTGTGGTACATAAGTAACCCAAAAAGATTTAAAGAACCACCTCATTTTTGGGTTAGAAATGTTTGCCGGCCAGGCCTCTTGGCAAAACTGCTCAAAGATCTGCACTGACCGCTGATTTGTTACTGGGTGAAATTAAAGGTTCTAATATGGGTATTATGTATGAAAGGGACGCGGGTGGCGCTGTGGGTTAAACCACAGAGCCTAGGACTTGCCGATCAGAAGTTCGGCGGTTCGAATCCCCGTGACGGGGTGAGCTCCTGTTGCTCGGTCCCTGCTCCTGCCAACTTAGCAGTTCAAAAGCACATCAAAGTGCAAGTAGATAAATAGGTACCTCTCCAGCAGGAAGGTAAACGGCGTTTCCGTGCGCTGCTCTGGTTCGCCAGAAGCGGCTTAGTCATGCTGGCCACATGACCTGGAAGCTGTAGGCCGGCTCCCTTGGCCAGTAAAGTGAGATGAGCGCTGCAACCCCAGAGTCGGCCACGACTGGACCTAATGGTCAGGGGTCCCTTTACCTTTAATATGGGTATATAAAGCCCTTAACAGCTTGGGATCAGTTTCATTTAAGGGATTGCCATGCCCCGTACATGATGATTTGATCGCTCCAATCTGCCTAACTTGCACTTTTACAATTGCCACATAATGTCCGTTGCTGAGGAATTGTACCTGTAAAGTGTCAGCACTTCTGCTGTAAAATTCCCTGCCTATTGACATTGCAGGTGCCCTTGCTATGTTGCTTTTGATGCCTGCTAAAAATGCTATTTTCCCCCAGTCTACCCAGGTTTTAATAGTTTTTTAAATGTTACCTTTGTTTGTAATGATTATATTTTTATGTCTATTCCACTGGTTTATGGATTTTAGCTGTTTTTTTAATTTACAAAGTTATTACTATACTGCTTGCAGAGCTCTGTAATTATTTCCTAAATAAATAAATGATTCTTACTCATCTGTGATCACTGGTGAATGGGAAAGTGTACAAGAATATTTCAGGCAGCCCAGCGAGACTGAGGATGCAACCAGTGCATCCTCGTTTAAGAAAAGAACTTAACCGAACCTTGAGATAATCATCTAAGGCCCTTCTTCATGTACCTCCTCCATGAGCGGTCCAGAGGGTGGCAACATGAGAACAGGGCCTTTTCTGCGGTGGCTCCTCATTTGCGTTCTCCCCAGGGAAGCTCACCTGGTGTTTTCATTGCACACCTTTATGTCTTTGGCTTATTGACATCCAATGCTCTTTTAAATGTGTTGTGTGTGGGGGCGGGGGTGGGGAATTATTGGTTTGTTGTTGTTGTTATTTTAATTATGTATTTTGGTGTTTTTTTATATTGCATTTTTACGTTGTGAACTGCCCTGAGATGAAGGGCAATATATAAATTTAATGAATAAAAACACAAATAAAAAAGGGGGCAGGACCAGTGACAATATGGGGCTGCAACCGCCACATGTATACATAAGCGGCTTATCACATTTTTACATTGTTACTCAGCAGAGAGCAGGGGAAGGATGTTTTTACCTGCTGCACATTACTTGACTTGTTTCCTTGTGCGTCAGCTCTGCTCTGGGAGGAGTGGGGATGATAATAATAATAATTCAACCTTTCCGTCCATTTTTGAAAAACTTTGTTCAACGTTCTCTTTATTGTGCTTGTAGTGACACCTTCTGGTCATCCCTCAGCACTGATTTCTATTAAAGTTGTGTATTTTGTGATATGCCCAAGCATGTACTGTGTGTGCTATAATTTGCAAAACTGGCAGGCAGGAAAATGCAGTCAGGAAAGAAGGATTATTTCACCGTTGTTATTCATTGTTAGCATCTGTATTCTGTATGTTCGGTCCATTGAATGAAGATCACAGTAGGTGCAGAAGCAACAGATAATATATGCAGCCAACACTATTCCTGATGTTCTCTTTTTAGGAATGGAGTTTTCTGGGGATGTGATGGAGACTGGTGAGGCTGTCAACAGCCTAAAGGAGGCAAGAGGAATTCATTGGGGCTGGAGGTGTCAAGAGAATTCTGGCAAAAATGACTAATATTTCCTTATTTGTCCCATGTTTGGAATGGAAATCATTTCACCAGACTGAATCACATTTTAAATGTATTTCCCCCCCCCCCCAAAGGAAAGTTTATTGAATGCTATTCTTTAAAATTGTTTTTAGGGAACCGGCTTAACGAGTTTCATTACATTAAGCAATATTAGCCTTATATTAAATCAACAATATTTGTGCAACAGATTCAGTTAGGGCGGACTTCGCTCTGTCGCACTTAAGGAGGCCAGAAGCAGAGACATGGAGTCGTGCAAGGCAAAGGTATCAAATAGTTCAGGGGCTGCCCTGGGTGGTGCTGCTTGCACAGATCCTGTTAGCTCCCATATCCCAGTTTGCCATTTGGATTAGAGCCAGGGGGGTTGGCAAAATGCTTGCAAAGCCGCTGCTGTCAGGTCAAGAGCGCTGCTTTCAACATGTCTGGATGTTTTACTGTTTTGCGGAGAGAAATGGTAGGGCATCAAATTATCTCGTGTGTTGATAGCTTTCCACTGATGGCTTTTGGACTGGGGGGGTCGTGTAATTGGTGTGGCCAATACCAAAGCTCTGGCAGAGGAGTACCGTATTTTCCGCTCTATAGGACACACCCGACCATAGGACGCACCTTGTTTTAGAGGGGGAGAACAAGAAAAAAAAATTCTCCCCCTCTCTGCTCAGCGCCCCTTCAGCGAAGCGGCAGGAGAAACGGAGCCCCTTCCATAAATATAGATTGGAAATGGCTGTGTATAGTGAATACTTATCTACTTTTAAAATTCTCGTTCTTGATCTTACTTCTTCCTTTTCTTTATCTTCTTCTTGTTCTTTTCTTTTATATTTTACCTTTCATTTCTTTTCCTTATTGTGAATATTGTTTTGTAGAGGTGCAAATAATTGTAAATATGAGAAGAGGTAAAATGTTTTCTAATTTTCTATTGGTTACATGTATTTTCCTTTTTTTGTATATTTGTATTTTTTTCTAATTTGTTCTCGATAAAATGAATAATAAATAAATAAATAAATAAAGCTCATCACGTGTCCATCTCTTCATCCCACTTGGCGGCGTCAGGCAACTTCATGTTTTGTCACATGAAATCAAGGAACATGGAGGCCTGCAGTAACCGGCCCGGCCTCTGGAAGTGCCGTGTATGGTAGGAGAGACTCCACAGCTGCTTTGATCCCTCCGTATTGCAAGAGGCTCTCTGGCGTCTCATGCTTGAGGAGGGTTTCCACCACTGCCTGAGCCTCGAGGTAGTTCCGCAAGTTTGTCTTCCACGTGATGGAAAACGTCAACACAGCCTCTGGAAGAAGGGGATTGGGGAAGACACGTCAGGAAGGAGTGCAAGTTGCAGGCAGCGTGGCCACCTTGAACCAACACACCTCTCTTGCGAAGCGTGGCCAGGTCTGGGCACACATCTGACCTGCGCCTTTCTTCAAGGCAGGGAAGCAGATCCAACACCCCTCCCCACCTAGTAGAAACAATTAATGATGGGAGGGGTGACTGAGTTTATTCCAGACTACATGGCTTGCAGGAATGGGTTTTATAATATTTATAAAAGTACAACAACAATATGCATTATAATCTTTGCTCTAGTATTACAGAGCTGGTGCAGCTAATTTGAGGCTGTGTACACGCCATACATTAAAAGCATTATCGCTTCTCCCCTGTAAGAATCCTGGGAACTGTAGATTACCCTTCTACCGCATAGCTACAATTTGTAGCACCCTTTACAAACTGCAATTCCCAGGATTCTTTGGGAGAAATGTGCTTTTAATGCCTGTTTTTCCTGCAGCAGGCATGCTCAGATACCCCTCTGGAAGCTCAATCCCACAGACAGCTGTGACGGCCACCAACTTGGATGGTTTTATGCAGGAGAAGGCTATCAATGGCCACTAGGCACGATGGCTATGCTCTACCTCCACAGTCAGTGGCAGTAACGTTTGTGAATAGTAGTTGCTGGAAGATGCAGGAAGGGAATACAGTATGCTCTTGTTTCCACAGGCCTCTGTGAGAACAGAATGCTGGACTAGACAGGCCAATGTGGCCTCATCCAGCAGGCACTTCTTATGTCCTTACGTGGTTCAAGGGTAGAGATTGTGAGAAGGCATCTTCCAAAGCAATCCCACCCTGCAAATAGCTTTGGAGCCTTCTTGCCTCTAGCCTAGCACTCACCCCTTTTCCTGTTCCCGCTGGAGTCTTCTTTTGCTTGCCACACCTGCGGGCTCTCTTCTGGCCAACGCTGCCAATGACAGATCTTAAAAACTTGGGGTCGGTGAGATTCGGCAATCGCAGCACCTTGTGCCTGCTGGACCTCCTGAGCGGAGCGGGTTGTGTCTTGCTCCTCGTGAAGTAGGGTGAAATGTGAGGAGTGTTGCAAGCCGGTGCAGAGGCAGAAGGTCTGGTCGAGATGGTAGAGCACGGCTTCTCTGTCAGGGGCTTCTTCTTAACCCAGTGGAACACCAGTATCATACGCCTCTTAGATGGGTTGGACATGCTGAAGAAGGTGCTGGAGGCCCAAAGACCAGGGTGACTTCAAAGCGGAGGACGCAGCAGGCAATTCCCTATCAATGGTGCCAAATCCAAGCAAATGTTAGCTCCAGTCCTGTTAAATCGATCCAGCAATTATGAACGTTAAATAAGGGATTAATTCCTCAGGCAGTATGAAAAGACTCTATGTGGCTTTTCAATAGCTGGGAGCTCCCAACTACTGCCACTGTTGACAGCCTGTTGCCCCTTCACTCTGCTTGAATGGGTTATGTCACAATGGTTCCTTCATTAGGTGTTTGTGAGCATGAAAATGCTGTTGGGAGTTTCAGCAATGAAGGCTCAGCCATAACATACTCTTTGAAAGACTGAACATTTCCTCTTTTTTATTGAACAAAATTTATATACCACTTTTATAATTTATATACAAATTATTAGGAGAGTAAGTTAAAAATATACTGTAGCTTATTCACTTATAGGCTAGTTTACATACTTTATTCCTTCTTATACTTCTATCCCACCTTTCCTCCATACACTTCAGCCTCCACCTTCTCCATTTTATCCTGACAGCGATATTGTGAGCTAGGAGCTCAGTGGTAGAACAACTGCTTAGCATGCAGAAGGCATCAGGTTCAGTCCCCAGCATCTCCTGGTGGGACTGGGAGCGCTCCCTCTGCGCTTCAGAGGCTTCGCGTTGCTATCGCTGAAGCCAAGGAGCCTGCATTCGCTCCATAGGACGCACACACATTTCCCCTTAATTTTTGGAGGGGAAAAAGTGTGTCCTATAGAGCGAAAAATACGGTACATTGCAGATCAAAAGGTAATTGAAAACAAGCCCCCAAAGTATCATTCTTTAGGGTTGCAGCGTGTAGATGTCTAATCCATCAAAATATTGGCCGAAGCTACCTCACTTCTCCAGATGTGTTAAGAGGGGGTTGTCTGTGCAACTTTGGGTTGGCATTCAACTGCAGGACTGCTTCAATTGCAGTGAAATTACCATATTTTTCCATGTATAAGACTAGGTCCCCCCCCCCTAATAAATTATGTCAAAAATTAGGGGGCATCTTATACACAGATACTGCTGAGGCCATTTTCTTAAATCCAAGTCCCCCAAAATAGGGGGCATCTTATACATGGGGGTGTTTTATAGATGGAAAAAATTGGTACTCTGTGACATCTGCTACAGTGCCTTATGAACAAGGGTGTGGCTGCAACACCCTGGACCTCTTCGTTGCTGAAGACCAGGGTGAGATACAGTAGACAGCAACCTTGGACTTGTGCTTATCTATTTAGAAAGTCCTAACCTAGAGCAAAATAAACGAATGAATGAATTTTATTATTTCGGTCACAGACCAGTTCCAGCTCACATACAATATCAAGGAATTCATAAAACACGAAAGGGATACATTTGAATTTGCAATTAGGTAGAACAGGGACAATACAGATATAGCAACAGTTAAAAAATATATATATATAAACTTAGTCACTAACATATAACCTAAAATTATCATTTTAAACCTTAATCATTATGATAGCACAGCTTGTTTTTTTATGGCAATCGCATAGAATTTGGCTGCCCTTAACGTGATCTCAGGATCCTTGTCCTCTACCAGGGATTTTAGACATTGAAGTTTGGATTCATTTGGAGATTTTTTGTATAGCAGGGGTAATAAATACCGAGCGTCTATCCCCGTAGAAACGGCAGCCTAACAAGGCATGAGAGACAGTTTCTACCTCCATCAAGCCGCAGGGGCAGACTCGTTCCGCGTACGGTTTACCCTCAAATCTGCCCTGCAATAAGGCAGATAGCAACATGTTGAATCTAGCGAGGGTAAATGACCGTCTGAGCAAAATAAACATTCAAAACAAAAAACCAGAGGGGTGGGAAAGGCCTTTGGAAAGAAAGAAAGACCTTTTTTGGGAAGTTTGGTATTTTTGTTTGTCTCTTTTGTGGAGCTCCTCTGGAGTGGCTTATGAAGATGCTGCCACTCTGCCCATCTCCTATGGCACACCCATTCTGGCCCTTGAACGGAGAGCAAAGATGCAGTCAGGGTAAGGGGAGGAGGCACACAGATCAGTGCGATTAAACCTTATTATGACTGGCCAACAAAATTCAGTTTCCTGTTGCAGTTGCTGGCTGCCTTGAGACATTCTTTGGTGTATGGTGAGGGGAATAACCAGATCAGCACAGCATTTTGAGTAAAGTTCAGGGTTGTTGCTCTATATTTCGGATCTTTTGCCGATATAGCTGTTACAGCAAATGATGCAAATACTGTAGATCAGCGTGAAGAAATGTTTTGATTTTGTTGGTGGCTATAATATAAAATGGCTGCTTTTCCAGGCAGGGAGTCGGTGCTTTGTTACTATGGGAACAATAAAGTTAGCAAAATGCTGGCTAAATAATAAATCAACCAGGGAGATAGACTGTTGTATAAAAGTGGGGCAGGCAAGCAGGAGAAAGAGGCAGCAAGAAATGAGAAGGAAGAATCCAGTAGCTGTGTCTAAGATGGAATCCACACACATATAAAAAAAAAGCTGCAAAAATGCTTTTTAAAAAAACCTTCTGAAAAATACATTGGATTTTGCAAAGCTCACTGTCACCATCTGGTGTCACATTTTTCTATCACACTTTACAAAACATTTAAAATGTTTTATTTGCAGCTGTGTATCTGAGTCCTGAGTCAGGCTTTGACTGGTGAAAATTCTTAAGACTCCCCAGAAACAGGAAGAGGGCATGGTTCCTTTCTCCATCTATTGCTTATCTGTTTAGCCTATGTCTCTTCAGCAGCTAGCTGTCCCTATGGAGTGTAGTGGGGAGAGAAAAGGACTAAGATCAGCAGAGATCAAACAACCAACTGTTGGAGAAAGGCAGCCAGCCGGCACTTTCTCCACCCCCTCCAGCTTCCTCTCCTGCCTCCTGAGAATCATTCACAATTCTCAACCATCTCAGAACTTGGTTTACACATGACTGCTTTTCACTTGACGAGCATAATATATAGCTGGAGGATTCTTTAAATCAGGCTACGGGGGATACATGCCTGATATGCTCTGATTTACCTATCTTTTTATGTCGCTGTGTTTTGGATAAGGAAGGTCTGTGTGGCCTCTCCAGTCTCCTGCTGCCTTGTGGTGGGTTCTGACTGTTACAGGGAGACTGTTTTGGTGACAGCAGCTGCTGGCGCCACTGGACTTGCCACTGTGTATGTTGCAACCAACGTTCTTAAGGCAAAGGTAGGCCCCCGTCCATGTTCATCAGGAGGGGGTGAACTACAGCTGGCCTTTAGACTCAGATGGCATTATGGATGGTTCTACAATCCCCCAGGCTGCAGGGGAAAGGAGTCTCCTCCCCTTTCTTGGATTCATGCAATTATGCCTAGTTTTCTTTTATTTTCCTTCCGAGTGGCTGCTGTTGCGCTCTTTAAACTCTTCTTCTTCTTCTTCTTCTTCTTCTTCTTCTTCTTCTTCGGCGATCACTCATAGCCGAGTAAGATTGTCTTCCATAAACATGGTTTTAATGAGTCCATAAGTGACTGCGGAGGCCAATTCTGGATCCACACGTCCTTCCACAGTGGGGGACATTGGTTTCCAGGTGGGAGATGATCACGGTGAGGGTTTGCCAAGCATGCCTTCCTCTTAGCACGTTTCTCCCTTGCATCCTGAGTTCGAGTGTCTTCAAAGCCCATGACACCTTTGGTAAAGGCTGTTCTCCAATTGGGGCACTTGCAGGCCGGTGTTTCCCAACTGTCAGTGGTTATACTAGATTTTTAAAGATTTGCCTTGAGACAGTCTTTAAACCTCTTTTCTTGACCACCAGCATTACACTTTCCATTTTTAAGTTCGGAATAGAGTAGTTGGAAGACGAGCATCAGGCATCCGCACAACATGACCAGTCCAACAAAGTTGATGTTGAAGAATCATTGCTTCAACACTCATTCAAGAGTAATGGCAAAAGGTTTCCCTGCCACAGCAGCTGGAAGGCAATCTTTGTGTGTGTCTGTATCTTCTGTGATTGCAGGTCAAATCAAATCAAATATCTTTAATACGGTCAGTGACCAGGAAGGAGGCCAAGATGGCGACGGAGGTAGCAGCCTAATTAGAGCCTCCGATTTCAACTAAGCGTTTTTATTAGTTTTAGCCTCTTCAAGACCCCAAAACTGCACCTTAAGGACCTTAAAGACTGTTGGCTGTCTGTCCTGTCGCCTCGATAAGGCTAGGCTTCATAACTCCATAAGGCTAGGCTTCATAACTCAACAGAGCAACTAGCGCTCCCGAATGGAACCGCGGGAAAATCAAGAGAAAACCCGATCCCTAAGCAAGAAACTACTCCTAAAACAACATACTCTTGCAGAAATCTAATTCTAAATAAACAAAAATAAACAAAAATCTAATTCTAAATAAACAAAAACTCATCATCCTACCTGTATACATGCACAAAGATCTTCTTTCTCCAGCACAACAGAGCATTTATATTCTCAAGAAAACTGAATTAGCCGTTAGAGGGTTCGTCCCAGCAGAAAACATCATTAATGTTAAATTCCTGCCATCAGACAAGGACCTAAACAGAGTTGTGGTAACATTCAGAGACTGTGATTGCAGGTGATAGCAGCAGCAGGTAGTGACAGCAAATGCGATCTGGCTCTCCAGAAAGGGGCTGTCCAAAGTGTGAATTACAGCAGCGCCAGCCGGAGAGAAGAAGTGATGAAGCTGACTGAGAACAATGGAGCCGGATATGGTCATTGACACTGTTGGCGGGGACATCTTCAAGGAGGCGTTTCACAGGTGACCTGGGGCCTGCAGCTACTTCACACGCCATAGGATGACCTACAAAGGCCCTTCCATCTTGGAGGGTTTACCTGGATGTGAGCTCTAAACCATCTCCAAAGATCCCCCTCCAAATTGGCCAATTATATTTTGGGATACCTGTGTGGGAACCAGCACAATGTAGTCCAAAACGTCTGGAGGGCACCAGGTTGGAGAAGTGCTATTTGAGGGGGTTTGTTTCTGACCTTGTATAATTCTGGCTTCTTCGTGGCCAATATCTGAAGAAGTCCAATTGCTGTGCCATCTGGTTAGTATGTATTTCATATATTTATTAATTTATATACTGCTCTTAATGATAAAAGATGACATAGCCAAATGCATGACAGGGCAAAATAAAACCACAAAACCATCTTAAACAGACAGAAGCAAGGCAAGGCCATTTCAGTGACAGATGTCCCAGGAACAATGTGGTAGCCTGTGGCTTCCCTAGCCTGTTTAAATCTGGTTGGCCCTTTAGCATAAAGCCAAAAGGAACTTGTTATGTACTGAAGTTCTCACCCTGGGCCAGCAGGGGGATACTGTAGATAGTTATGCAAATGAAGGATCGAAAGTGACGTTCAGTGATTGGATAGTTTTAGAAAGTTGCTACAGTAACGTTGTACTGGAGCTCTATATAAGCAGGCTGACTGAGCCCTTCAGCTCAGTTCTGTTCTGGCCTCTGAATAAACAAGAGCTGTTTGAAGAATCGCTGTGTCGTCTGATAGGTTCACCCACAACTTAACTGAACTGGCAACGATTAAGGATTGTACTTGGCTGCCCTAAAAAGCTGTTTAGTAGCCTCAAAGGGGCCTGATGTTCTAGCGCTTTGAGCGCATGTTTGTAAATGTGACCTGCTTTCTTCATTTGTTGCGCACAATGCTTGAGCGTTGCTGCAGAGATATGTGTACACTGGCATCTTTGCAAAACTTCTCGGGCCTTTGTGTTTGAATTCTTTTTAGGTAAATGAAGCCTTTGCACATGTGACGCAGCATAAGTCTACAGGAAAGGTGGTCATCCCCGTTAGTTAAGCCTGTCTTTTTTGGGAGGAAACCACCCTTGGCTCCATCCCGCTGAAGAGGAAGGAGACTGCCACCATGAAACCCAAATGATTCACTTAAGCCACTAAGGCAGTTTTGGATTATGGGAGCGGATAGGATAATGTGCAGGCCCACCCGCTGAATGCATGGTATCCGTATAGCGTCTACCTGTCAGAACCCAACAGTGTTGTATTTATACCCTTGTCTTCACCCAGCTTTCTTGCCATCTTCAAAAAATATTGGAGCAGCAGCAGCAGCAGTGCTGGCAGACTACACTCCTAGAGTATTCAAGCCTAGAGAACGAGACATTTCTGTCCCTCTAAGTTGCCTGCAAGGGAGACTGCCTGCTTAGGAACCACTCTGAGTTCTTTGGAGGAAGAACAGTATAGAAGGGAGCAGAGTAGAGCTGTCTCTAGTGGCATGCTCAGCACCTATTTTTGCTGCTGCTAGGCCAGGCATAGGCAAACCCGGCCCTCCAGCTGTTTTGGGACTACAATTCCCATCATCCCTAGCTAACAGGACCAGTGGTCAGGGATGATGGGAGTTGTAGTCCCCAAACATCTGGAGGGCTGAGTTTGCCTATGCCTGTGCTAGACTAAGAAGAAAAGAGGGGTAGAAGACAAAGGCTCAACCATCTGCCAAAGTGACTTGCCGGCAAAACCCTTTACCTCCACTGCTGCTGCTGCTGCTGCTGCTGCTGCCTCTGCTGCCCTGTTTTGTATACGTCTCAAGGCTGGCAAATGAGAAGCCAGGTGTACTGCAGGATGGAGAAGGCACCAGGTCTACTGGTGTTGTAAACTTCAGTAATCCTCATTTCCTCCTCCACTCCTGCTCTGCCAAGCTAATTCTCACATGTGAGTGAGTCGGCATCCGCCTGCTTCAGGAGACAACAGGAGAGTGTGCCTTGGGGGACGGTGGTGTGACGTTAACATATGAGAGTGCTGGAGGTGAAATAGTTAAAACAAATTACCCAATCAGAACCCAGGGGGTGGAGTCAGAGGGACTATAAAACCAGCTCTGGGAGGAGTGAAGGGTGGAGTTTGTTGGGAGTTGGTTGGAGTGGGACAGAGTCTGTGGGTAGGTTGAGTTAGTGTAGTGAAATAAGCTGAGTCAGGGACAGTTAGGGGCTAGGAAGACAAGTAAATATCTGAGAGGTGGTTTAGTGAGTGAGAGCAGGTTGCGGAAGTTATAGGTCTGGATAGGCAACCCATGATTGTAATGGACCGATACCGTTTATGAAACCACATGCTTGTTAAACTGCAATAAATAAACAGAAGTTTATGTTCCAATTTAACCCTGGCTGGACTCAGTATTGTACCAGATAGGGCCTGGGTGGTGGCAGCGAGAAATAAAGTGGTGGCACAGGGATCAATAGACGGTGAAATGTCCAGGGACCCTGTGTGATCGCCACAGCGGGAAGTCAAATCATTGGAGTTACAGCACCTGCTGCGACTATGTCAATGGAAGGCAGGTCCCACGGAGTGAGAGCCGAACAAGGCATTGCCCGAAGTTCTGTATTACTGCCTTCCACATGGTTTTGTGGTTTTTAAGCCAGAAGACACATTGGCCAGCTCAAGCATCACCCGCTCAAGGCAAGTTCCGGCACCTGTTGTTCTAGAAAAATAGCACTGTGTCCAATTATAAAAACTATAATAACAACATATAAAACCATTCCACACAAAACAGAATCAGTAGCCTGATTTCTATATACAATGGTACCTCGGGTTACATACGCTTCAGGTTACATACGCTTCAGGTTACAGACTCCGCTAACCCAGAAATAGTACCTCGGGTTAAGAACTTTGCTTCAGGATAAGAACAGAGATCGCGCGGCGGCAGCGGGAGGCTCCATTAGCTAAAGTGGTGCTTCAGGTTAAGAACAGTTTCAAGTTAAGTACGGACCTCCGGAACAAATTAAGTACTTAACCCGAGGTACCACTGTACATACACAAACACACTCCTCCACCAGAGTTCAGGGAGACAAGGTGAAAACACTCCCAAGGTGGCTGCAAAGCCAAGCCAGGTGGCTGGGAAGGGGCCTTGGCCTGTGGAGAGTCGTGAGAGCCAGACGGAGAGGCTTGGGGGGCCACCTTTGGCTTCCCCACCCCTGCCTTACAGCAATATGACCTAGCATGGGTGCGAATGCAAGTGCTTCAGTGTACACATCACATCAGTCCAGCACATGGCAATCTGGAACCTGTCCCTGGTCATCTGGTCACAAGGATGTTTTCTCTTATGCATGAGCAACGTGCCCTGTGAGATTAAGCAAAAACCTGTTGTAACTTTATATCACCTGAAAACGTTTTGCTGGGTTTCCTCCACATCACCCCCTGCTCTGCCAAGCCCTCCTCTGGTTCCTAAGCCGTCTTCAGAAGCTATTCTCAGCCATTCTGAGATCTAGGCATGTGCTTAGTTTGACGATGCCAATTTCTGTATGTTTTTATACGCGTGTGTGTTAGATGTGCTGCAATGGTGTTACACAGAGAAAGACCCCCCCCCCCCAAAAAAATTCAGAAGCTACCAAGAATCTAGAGTTTTGGTCTTTAATCAACCACCACCAAGCTGCACATAAACTGCATGTGGAGTGTTTTATTCTCATTTTAAACCAATCTTAAAATTCAAAGCAATCCAATAAATAATGCATCCCCATGAATTATGGATATTCCAGTGCCATTGTCTCTTGGCTATACTATATAGCCCAGAGGAACATTTTTAATTACAGAGCCATGGCAGAGTGGATAGGAAATGTTTTGTTTTCTGCTCCGTCAATTAACAGAAGTGTGCCTTTCCACTAACGATTCAGATGAAAAGTCGTGCACAGAGCACTCGAACTCGCTGGAGCTCCTCCACTTCGCATGCGGCAGAATGAGGTGGTGGAATATAGATGTTACAGAGCTGACTTTAGGTGGAATGACTGCTCCATCATGTAATAAAACAACTACCTGCAAGTAAAAAGCTAGCTCGTCAGGGGGAAAGGGTCTCTCCAGCCTCCTCCTTGCTATGTTAGTTTTAAATTTGGCTGGGAGTGTTTTCATTCATCACAAAAGTGTCCATTTACCTGCAGGGTGATGCAGCACATTCCTGTCTTCCACATCAGGATTACATGCTTAAAGGGCATGCAGATGTTTCTGCTCTGAGACACTTCCCGCTGCAGCATTTTGTTGCATGGTCCCACATGCTAATAACAGCCTTATGCGTGCAGCCAAAATGGCACTTTCCATGCAGAAGATGCTATCAGCAGGCTTGGTGTTGCAGAACTACAAAAACGTTGCAAACGAGGAAGACTGATAACACACAGTGGCGTAGCGTGGGGGGTGCAGGGGGGGGGGCCGGCCGCACCGGGCGCAACACCTGGGGGTTAGGGTTAGGGGGCGCAAATCCACAGGTTAGGGGGCGCAAATTACTTGCCTTGCCCCGGGTGCTGACAACCCACGCTACGCCACTGATAACACACATTGCGCCTGGAAAGGGAGGTGCGGAGAGGGAGAAGAGAGCGGCTCAAATCCCGCAACGTTTTGTTACAGGTTCCACTTGTTCTCATGTATTTGCACGCAAGAGTGCAACATCCATAGCTCCTACAGCTATTGATCTTCGGATCAAAGGCGGCATGCAGATTTAATCAATAAATAACAATAACACGGCAAACAGCCCTCCATGGGGATAAAACCTCTCTTTTTTTAAAAAAATGCTTCTGGTGCAGTTGTCTCAAGACATAGCTGACATATGTACAGCTGCTTTGATGCTTGGAGCGATTAGGGGCATTAAAACGCTTTGCAGGCGCCCAAGGAATTCATTCCTTTGTCCAGTAGCGAAGTGACCTTCTCTATATGGCGGTGCCTATGCGGCCGCCTATCTTTTCCCTTATTTGTAGTGCGCGTAACTAACGTTCCGGCGGCAAGCAAGGATCCCAGCTGGAAGGTTCCGACTAGCTGACGTGGCGGGGAATGCCTGTGGGCGTGGCTATGCTAATAAGCCAGACAGGAGCACAGCTTGTTGTCATGATGGGATGGAGAGGCATAAGCAAAGACTTTGTTTTAGTGATAGGTGGTGTAAGTAAAACCTTTTTTAGCAATAAATAAAGGGAGTCATTTCAAAGAATAAGGCAAGCAAGGGAGGGGGGCGCAATTTCAAAATTTGTAAAAAGCAGAATGCATGAAATGCAACTTGTTAACGTATTTAGGAAACTTGATCCCTCTCTGGAGGTGGGCGGGTGGCCTTTGATTCTAATAATCCTTCTTTTGTACGTTAAAGTCACTTGCAGGCTGGTTTGTGTTTTGTTTCAGCTGCATCCCCAGGAATTAACCATCGCAGGAATTGTGTAAAACTTTGCTCTAAAACGCTTAAATCAAGTTGGCATGTTGACTGGTAGATTTTTAAGCACAGAAACGTCTAGCTGGGGGCAGGGTGTGTGTGTGTGTGTGTGTGTGTGTGTGTGTGTGTGTGTTTAAATAATTACATTAGTGAAGATGGGGGGGGGGCAGGAAGGATGGAAACTTTTTATATGAACCGCCCTGAGACCTCTGGATATACAGTGGTACCTCGGGTTACATACGCTTCAGGTTATACAGACTCCACTAACCCAGAAATATTACCTCAGGTTAAGAACTTTGCTTCAGGATGAGAACAGAAACCGTGCTCCAGCGGCACGGCAGCAGCGGGAGGCCCCATTAGCTAAAGTGGGGCTTCAGGTTAAGAACACTTTCAGGTTAAGAACGGACCTCCAGAACGAATTCAGTACTTAACCTGAGGTACCACTGTAGAGTGGTATATAAATTCAATTAATAATACAAAAAACAAACAAACTGCAAAATACAATGTGGACTACTGTCAAAAATATGTCAAGGGATGACACGCCAAGTCTGGTAGGGCTTACTTCCTCTGAATGGGCCAAGCGTGGTTCAGAGTCTTGCAGCATACAATGCTTTTTCACCAGTGTCTGCTGCACATTGCTTTGGAACAGTTTCTTTCAGGGAAGGGAATCCTCTGTACAGCTCCTTCTCGGAGCAATTCACTTTTCAGTACCAAAAAAGAAGAAGTTGTTTTGGGCCCTTGTGCCTGCAGGAGGATGTTTGAAGATGTGAGGCAAAAGACTGTGGTGCAAAGAAAGAAAGAAAGAAAGAAAGAAAGAAAGAAAGAAAGAAAGAAATGCTGGCTAAAAAGTGGAAAATGCAAGAACTACCTATGGTGGAAGAATGGCAGATGAAGATGATGGAGTTTTCGGAGCTAGCTGACCTAACCGGAAGAGTCCGCGACCAGAAGGAGGAGGAGTATCAGGAAGAATGGACAAAATTTAATGATTATTTAGTTAAATATGTTAAGTTAATTGGAAACAGCTTGCAGATACTTGATTGGCTTAGGATTTTATATAAGCTAAGTGATGAATTAATATGTTCAATCTCAAAATGAAAAGATTTAAGGATGTTAATGTTCAAGTTAAATTTATAAGAACTATGATTTGGAAAACCGTTAAAAGGATATGCATTGAAATTCAACCAAGGGGAAGCGAGGAAGTCACTTGACAATGTTAATAAGTGTAATATTAATAAGGTTATGATTTATGTTTGTTTATTTGTTTATAATTTTGTGAAAACCAATAATTTTTTTTGAAAAAAAGAAAAGAAATGCTGAACATTAATTCCATCCCTATACTGGGTTTTCAAATTTTCCTGCTCCCTGGTGTTTCTACATACGGAAAACTCTTTTGCCTTTTATGCTTCTTTGTTAGGGATCCCCTCTGCCGTTTACAAACAGCCACAGGTATCTTTGTCTCTGAGCAAGCAGGCCAGGCGCCCTTTGCCCGGCTTAATCAGTGCTATGGAACTGGCTGGGACTTTGGCACAGGAAGAAGCAGGGAGCGTTGACCCAGCGCCGGCTCAGAGTTAGTGAGCCATCAAGTGATGTGGCAGGCGGACTTTGACAGCTGCCTTTGGGGACGAGAAGGACTGAGGCCGGCATTTAGAGCTGTAGCTGGTGGTCTCACTTTTAACCAGGTGTGGTGTGTCTGTGTGTGTTTGTGTGTGTAAACAAGCTCACGTGTTGGTGGGAATATTGTTGCTCACCCCAGGATTTATCCTGGAACATCCCATTGAAGCTTGGTTTGCTCTGCCTAGGGTGTGGGTGTGAAACAAAAGAAAAAACAAATTGAGTCCGTACCATTTGCGCAGGGTCAGATGTTAGGACTTGCCGCAGATGGGTTGACAATGATTAGTAGTGCAAAATATAGAGGACATGGGTTCCTTTAAAAAATGGTCCAGCAGGGGAAGAAATACCTTTTGTTCTTACAGAACCTGGCATTTAAGATTTCTTCGCAGGTGTGTTTTGAATACAGGGATGTACTAGTTGAGAGAGCAACTAAGTGTTCAGTTCCGTTCTCACTTCAGTTATGAATTTATTAGTTGGTCGTATGCCAGCCACAGTTTTACAGGACTGCTGTAAGATGCTGAAATAGTGTATGTGAAGTTCTCTGAGGACTTAAAAAAGGTGCTTTGTAATTCTTGTTGTTAAATGTTGAGATCAGTCATGTTGAATGCTGTCCATTCAGTGTTCCTAGCTTGTCAGAACTCTGTGCCTAAAATGCCAACCTCTGAACAAACTCAGTGTTCAAAATAAAGCAAAGTAAAATACGTGTTTACACAGACCCATCTTTTGCACCAACTCATACAATTTTAGTGCATTTATTTAGACACCGGGTATTGAACCTGTGACCTGCCCTGCCACTGAGCTTGTCAATGGGCTTCCTTGCTTTTTACACGGGAGCCCTTTGCAGGCTACTGTCCATGTGCTCTAATGTGTGTCTGCAGGGAACCATGAGGCATGGAAACCTTGGGATATTTTAAAGACGGGCTGTTTTTGTTGCGTCACCTCTCTTAAAATTATGCTTATCTTTGCAGGAAGCCGAAGCAGGTTTGGTAAGGAAATCTGAACGAAAGCAGGCCCTGCAGAAAGTCCAAGATGGATCCTTGGGTCCCACGGCAGCAGCCCCAGCCACAAGGGAGACATGTTCCCCACATGGAAGGCTACGAGAGGGGTCCATGGAGGGCAGTTTCCCATGGCATTCCACCGCCTCAATCCAGGCACAGCAGTGAGTGGCTGTACCACCATGAACCCTGGGCTAGGCCTCAGCCTTGGCCAGATGCTCGAGTAGAATACCACCATGCTGCCCATCACCCAGGACTCCAGGACTATAGGAGGCCAAACTCCAGAGCAGAGTATTATGAAACTGGCTATCCCAACCGGTCATATTCAAGGTAAGACCTCTAAAGCCCTAAACGGCCTCGGCCCAGTATACCTGAAGGAGTGTCTCCACCCCCATCGTTCTGCCCGGACACTGAGGTCCAGCTCTGAGGGTCTTCTGGCGGTTCCCTCATTGCGAGAAGCAAAGCTATAGGGAACCAGGCAGAGGGCCTTCTCGGTGGTGGCACCCGCCCTGTGGAATGCCCTCCTACCAGATGTCAAAGAGAACAACAACTACCTGACTTTTAGAAGACATCTGGGAAGTTCAGGGAAGTTTTTAATTTGTGATATTTTAATGTATTTTTAATCTTTGTTGGAAGCCGCCCAGAGTGGCTGGGGAAAACCAGCCAGATGGGTGGGGTACAAATAATAAATTATTATTATTATTATTATTATTATTATTATTATTATTATTATTATTATGACTTGAGAAAGACAACACTCAGAAGGATTGGGGGACTTTGCAGAGAGATCAGCAGAGCTTCTTCTTCCATATAGACTCCTAGCCCTTCTCTGTTTCGTACAGAGGGCCTCAAACATTCATTTATCACTTCAGTTCCAATGTTTGTTTGTTTTTTTATATTAATGCAGCTGTGAGGAACTCCAAATCAGAGCATTTAATCCAAGTAGTTCCAAAGGAGGAAGAGAGGGATAACTATCTCCTCATTTACAGGATCCCTCTAGTAGCTTTCTCTCTCTCTGTGTGTGGGAAATCTACTGGATCTGCAGATCTTTTCTGCTGGGGTGAAAGAAGGAGATTGTGTGTGGGATTTTTAGTTGGAAAATGCCCAGGGAAAAAGAATTATTCAGCCTCTTTCCTGCTGCACTACTCCAAACTAATTTGGGGCTCCCTGTGACCTCAGTAAATAATTTTAAAAATCACTGAAAAAACAATGGCCTGATTCAGACATTGGATAACTATAGGCATTTCCAGCATGGATGATGTAAGGGTTCACACTTGGGTCCCATCCAGCATCATTGGGTACACGTTTGGTACGCTTTAGACCTTTGAGTACAACAACAACATCAAACCTTTATTGCATTAGCATACAGCTATAGCAAAATAAGACAATACAAAAATGCTAGAGACAAGCAACCAAGCAAAATTCAAGGCGATATTGCCGGCGTAATGACATTTAAATTACCCTAAGACAATAATGCAAAGATTTAGTTGCCAGCGCCAAAAATCTAATATGCGGATATATATAAAGCATAAAATGGCCCCAAAATAAGCTCGGCACATTGAGTTTAAAAAAAAAAATGTAATAAAAAGAATTAAAACAGGTCCAGGTCTAGGACACACTACCCTGTCAGAGTAGCCCTGAGTTTCAGAGCCTGCACTATGAAGATTGCCACCCCACGTGAAATTTGGGGATTTGCGTCCACAAGAAGCGATTTCAAACAGTCTTCCTTAGACGTAATGGTGGACGGGATCAGGAGGAGGAGCTTAGATCTTATTGGCTCATAAATAGGGCAGTAGAAAAAGAAATGTATGAAGTCCTCTACTTCATTCATTGTGCATGGACATAGACGCTGAGTAATAGGGGTCTTAGAGTAAATCCCCTGAAGGAAGGCCGTGGGTATAGAATGGAAACGGGCCATAGTAAATGCTCTTCTCAAATTGGGCTCCGTCAGTAGACCTTTGAGTAATTAGCACAAAGGTTGCAGAGCATTTCTTAGCGTCTTTTGTTGAATGTCCTTAGTAATCTCCCTGTGACCAGGATCTCTTCTCTTAGGAGGGTTTCCAGTTGCATGTTCAACCAGATGCATCAGATATTCGAGCTAATTTGACAGAGGTCTAAAGAGGAGCCTGTGCGTCTGAGGATGCTGAGGGGTGTATGTGTGAGGGGGGCACTGTTCACGTTTAAGACTCATGTGCTCAGGCCTTATGTTTTCCCGCTATATGAACAAGCTGTGATGAGTTTTGGCTGTTCTCTCCTCCCCTAATGCATCTGCAGAGAAGTTGGAAGCTTTCACTTCCAGGTTTACACAAACCACAGTTCTCAGCGATGCCCGAATTAGGAAACTGTTGTTTGCTTAGCCAACAACTACCAGACTTTTAGCAGATATCTGCAGGGACCCCTGTTTAGGGAAGCTTTTAATGTTTAACAGACTATTGTATTTTAATATTTTGTTGGAAGCCGCCCAGAGTGGCTGGGGAAACCCAGCCAGATGGGTGGGGTATACATAAATTATTATTATTATGGGCCCTACAGAAGTTGCTGAACTACAGCCCCCATCATCCCTAATCACTGGCCCTGCTGGTGGAGGCTGATAGAAGTTGGAGTCCAACAAGATCTAGAGAGCACGATGTTGGCTAACCCTGATTTAAACTATTTTTTAAAAAATACTATTTATTAAAGGTTTAAAGATTACAGAAGGAAAAAAAAGGAAAGAAAAAATAAACAATGCAAATCAATACTATACATAAAAAAAGAAAAAACAAAAGACACAATACATCAAAACAAAAGCAAGAGCAAAAACAATTAAAAACACCTCCAATATTTCCATATCTCTGTCTTTCATTAACTTGTTTCATCGACCTCCTCACACCTCCCTTTTTTGTGTTCTAGTTATTGATTGTTTCAGCAAATCCTTTCCATCTTTCACTATTTTCTATCATATAATTATCATAATCTATTTTAACCTTATCTTACCATTAATACCCTGAAACTTATTTGTACTTAACTCCTTATAACATTTCTACTAAAGCCATGTATTTTCATTCCAACATTTTTCTAACACTCATTAATTTTACAATGTTTCTATAAATAAATTTTTAAAACTTTTTTCCAATCTTCTTCCACCGTCTCTTCTCCCTGGTCTCGGATTCTGCAAGTCCTTTATATCAATCCATATGGTCCATCAACCTGGTGATCTCCTGTCCAAGGCTCTTAACTCTTTTCCATGTCCCTTCTGCAGAGCTTCTTCATATTTATACCTACACTTTACTTTATCTTCTGCTGATCTTGTTCTTAATTTCCTTCCTTTGGCGCTGAGGAGTAGATCTCGGGGAAGCTCCAACCTAACAATGTCTTTATTCCTTCTCGACTGGTCAGCCCATTCTCCATAATCAAAACTAGAGTCCAAAAGATATTTCAGGACGTGTTTCAATTGGCTTTCTCTAAATTCAAACATAGAAGGCAACAGCTTATATTCATCAAATTGTCTCTGTAAGACTGAGGCTCTCTCCACTTGTATTACTTGAGATTCTAGAATAACTTTCTCCCTCGTCTTCTCCACAACTTGCCATGTCGAAGTAGATTCCTGGATCGATTCCTGAGTAGTTTCTGTATAGATATTCACTTCTTGTCCCAAATCAGTCATTTTTTGTCCCAAATTATCAATTTTAATAGCCATCACATCCATCTTCTCATGAAGCTGTTCCAATAAAGCACTTGTCTTGCAAAATGCAATCACTAAGGCTTCTTCTGTCGACATTCTTGTCCAAGGTCAGTCTCTGATTCCCACGGTCTTTTGTCTCTGCAGCTAGAAAATTCCCCAGCTCCACTCCTGCAACAGTTTCAAAAGCTCCCTCTAGAGGAAACAATTTCTATTTGTATCCGTCCTTTTAAACACAGATCCAGCAGCAAAGTTAGTTTCAATCTTTCAGTTACTTTTGCTCCTTTTTAAGTGCAAAAGGAAGCAATGGAAACAATATATTTCTCTTATTTAACTATCTGTCAACATACGTTTTATTCACAGTCAATGGACTTTCCCAAAACGTCAAACTTACTGACAGCCCGTTCCCAGGTTCAAAACGGTGGTGATTTGTCTTTCTTCACTCTCTCTCCTGCAGGCTTTGGCAATCTAAAATTTCCCCCCTCTTCTCCTGCTTCCAAGGGGGGTTTAATAATTTTAACTGATGGAAATTTAGTCCTTTACAAAAGGCTCTCCAAGACTTTAGCTTGCAGCGTCTTTGCTCTATCTATTTACAAAAGAGGAAGGCGGACTTCCTGTTTGAAACCTTCCCATTTCGGTGCCGAATTAAGATGTTTAAAGGTCCAATTTTCCGTTCTCCTCACGGGTAGTTGTTTAAAGTCCAATTGTCCACAGGAAAAAAGTCAGCGCTCTCCGGCAACGGCAATGCGGCTTCCCTCCGTGAAAGAAGCAGCCACTCACCCCACGTCGCTCCGGACCCCCGAAACTGGGTTTCCCCGAGTGGGGGGCGCAAAAGGTGCCAGCCGAATCCCACGTCCACAGGCTTCTCCCGCCTGTGGTTTTTAATGGGTCTCCGCCTTTGCCGTGGCGGCCAGACCCTGATTTACACGGAGCGGGTTCCTCCCGATCAGAGGAATTCCACCATTGCCGGAGGCGCTAACCCAGAAGTCCCTGATTTAACCCTGATTTAAACTATTGTTCCAGAAAACAAATCACCGTTTGTTCACTTGAAATCACCGTTTGCCCCCAACTAGTTCTCACTAAACATAGTCTGAAACAAACCACAGTTCCCTTAATTTGGATGCTATGGGGAACCGTGGTTAGTTCAGAACTGAAATTGAAAGCTTGTGTAAGAAGAGGAGTATACAAACATTATGCTTGCTGCAGCTTGTTTACATAGCAGAAACCATGATTTCCTGCTTTTTATCTGATTTGGGCCTATGTTATCTCCTATATCACATCTACTGTTGTGGTCACACTGCTTCTTTATCCTGTAACTTGCTCCTGCTCTCGTTCCTGATCTCATTTGCCTTGTCTCCTCTCACAATTCACCCTGATGAATTATAGACAGGCTAGCTATTCACTGCATCAGTGAAGTAAAGTAAGTAGAACATCAACGGATTTATTTGTGGTCTGTATTCATATTTTTCAATGATCAAATACAGAGCTGGAAATGGGAGAGAAGGTCATTTCAATTACCAAGTGGTCATTATAGCCCATTTATTCCCTTCCATAGCAGTTTTTGGAACTGTTTCTGACAGCATTTCCCTCCTGACTTTTTTATCCTCACAAATAACGAGGAATTTAGACAGTAACCCAAAGCAGCTTCCTCCATCTCCCTTTCTGCTCTCTCTCTCTCCTTTGGGCCACGCTTCAGGCAAGGTTATGAAGACCATCACCGGACCTTTGCGGAAGATTATGCGCATGGCGACTACCAGAGATACCCCCAAACCTGGCAGAGTGAGAGAGGTACGGCATTCTCCACAGAAACAAAACTGGTTTAAAAATACTTGATGGAACTGGGTTGAAGAGGAATTCTGGAATTCATTCTGGTGATGTGTGCGTCTGTACATATTCAAAGCCTTCCTTACGCCATGCTTGTTCTCTGCCTCTGTCTCTCCTTCATGGCTCTGTGTTGTAAAAGGCTGCGTACACACCACACACTGAAACCACATTGAATCCCCATTATTTTCCCCAACCCAGAAAATAATTTGTGTGAACTGTGGTTTACCCCTATTAACAAACTACTCTTCCTAGGATTCTTTGGAGGAACTCATGTACTTAAAGACGTGCTTTAAATGTACACAGCCCAACAATTCTCTGTGGCTAGATTTACCATTGTCTCATTTGCTGTGTTCAATGACCCTCCTCATTTGATAAATTCTGGATTTTTTTTAAAAAGAAAAAGAAAAAAAAGACGTCCACCTCAGCAAGAATGTGATTTTTTTGTCTCACAGGCTCAAAATTCTCAGTACTTTTTCAGAACTAGTTCTGAGCCTAAATGTCACCCCATTTACAGGCCCTGGAAGTCCCAGATTTATTTATTTACTAATACATTTATACCTTGAGTTATGCAGGAATTTTAAGAAACCAAAAAATCAGTGCAGTTTTGAAATCGGTGGATAGAATCTAGAAGTTTTGAAAAGTTCAGCCTGTTATCTTGATTTAAAATGATGTCCAACACTATCCAAACATAGGCGAATATTCACTCCTTAATCTGAGGAACCACCATGCACAATTTGGATACAATATAGTAAGACAAGGGTTGCCAACCGTTTTGGATTAGTGGGCACATTTCAAATTTTGAGGGAGTGCTGGGGGTGCCAGTCACAAAATGGCTGCCATGTAGTGGGCATGGCATAACACAAAATGGCTGCCACCGGGAGCATGGCATGACATAGAGTTAGAGAGACAGCTGCCCCTGGCGGCTTACCATGGGAAATGCTCTGCTGGTCCTGATTATGGAGATCTCTCTCTCAGAAAAAATAAACGTGGTAGCCAACACCACTCTCATTTCACAGAAATTGCTTAGAAAGTACCGGCACATTTTGCTGCATAACTTTCTTTCTAGGAGAGCTTGAGACTGGCCAGATGCAAGTGGAAGGCAGAACCAGAGGCTAAAGTGGGCGGGGCACGAGTGTGAATTTTACCTTTATGCAGTAGGTTAGTTTCCACCCACACCCACCCTTCTCCATTCAGACAGGCAAGCAAAAGCATGATCAGAGTCCAAGGACATATTTTAATCTGGCAAAAAACACTCAAGGCAGGCGTATATAAAGGGTGGTGAGGGGACAGAGGGTATTGCTTAGGTGTGAACGTGGGCCAGATGGAGAGGGGAAGGCCATTTTGCCCCTGCCAGGTTTCAGTCGTACATAAAGGTAAAGGTAAAGGTACCCCTGCCCGTACGGGCCAGTCTTGCCAGACTCTAGGGTTGTGCGCTCATCTCACTTAAGAGGCCGGGAGCCAGCGCTGTCCGCAGACACTTCCGGGTCACGTGGCCAGCGTGACAAGCTGCATCTGGCGAGCCAGCGCAGCACACGGAAACGCCGGTTACCTTCCTGCTAGTAAGCGGTCCCTATTTATCTACTTGCACCCGGGGGTGCTTTCAAACTGCTAGGTTGGCAGGCGCTGGGACCGAACGACGGGAGCTCACCCCGTCGCGGGGATTCGAACCGCCGACCATGCGATCGGCAAGTCCTAGGCGCTGAGGTTTTACCCACATCGCCACCCGCGTCCCTTCAGTCGTACATAGACCTTTCTTAATCTAAAGGTAGATTTTGAGTGAGCCTTTGACTGAGCCTAACAAATTATAAATGTTCCTCCAAGCATTTGTGAGTTGATAATCCTGGCGCCTGGGGTGTAGCTTACTGTTCTACTGTGGATTCTGGCACTTTTCCGTATGGTTTTATTGGAATTGTTTTGTATTATAGTGAACAGACCTTGTATCATTGATGAGGGGCAATATAGAAATTTTAAGAATGAACAAACACTTGTAAGTTCCGGTGTGTAAGTATGTGCACACACGTTGCCTATGTTTGTGCATTCACATGTGTAAAAAACCCTCTGGTGTACATGACTTTAAAAGGCCTCCAGTAATCAGATGTACTTTGTTTCTAAGCATAGCCCCTTTGACAACAAAAGGCGATCGTATCTGGTGTCTCCAAGGTAGCTTTATCAGTTTTTAAATGTTTCAGATGCCTGGAGGTAGAGCTGCTCCTTTTTATTTTCTCTGAGTATGTAGATCCAAGACAGAGAGATACCTGGGGCGAAGGTACAAATTACTGGGACCAGAACTATTACAGAGATCAACATCGGGTAGAAAGCAGCGGCTTTGCAGAGCATCACAATGGGACTCCAGTTTGGTAAGGAAATCCCATGAGCTGACCCACCCAACTGGGAAATGACTAAGATCTCCTTAATCCAGTGTCTGTGAAGGACACTTGGTGACTCTCTGCTCTTGCAGTGTGCCTCAGGGAAGCACGTTTCCCCACAGGAGGCTCCTGAGACCTTTGCCAGGTGAGTATAGTCCCGGGATGTGCACTCTGCAGGCCAGTGTGGTGTAGTGGTTAAGAGCAGTGGACTCGTAATCTGGTGAACCGGGTTCGCGTCTCCGCTCCTCCACATGCAGCTGCTGGGTAACCTTGGGCTGGTCACACTTCTCTGAAGTCTCTCAGCCTCACTCACCTCACAGAGTGTTTGTTGTGGGGGAAGAAGGGAAAGGAGAATGTTAGCCGCTTTGAGACTCCTTAGGGTAGTGATAAAGCGGGATATAAAATCCAAACTACTACTCTTCTTCTTCTTCTTCTTCTTCTTCTTCTTCTTCTTCTTCTTCTTCGGTCCTGGAGAACTAGATATGTTGCCCTGTTATTTGCAGCAAATCTGAAATCCAACCACTGCAAACATTTCAATAAAGAAAAGTTAGGAGGTCATCTTTAATAGATCCGTTTTTGTTTTTCACTCAAGTAAGACCCTGGAACCCAAACAGCCTCAAAATATGCACAAATGTGCCCTTAATGCGTAATCATGCTCTCCTGTGGGGAGATGCATGAGCTATCTGTGAGAGTGCAGCCAACAGATTTGTAAACAAAATCTCTCTATCTCCCTCCCCTTTTGCTACCCTTCTTCAATAAGGTCTAAGAGGCATGAGTCCTACGAAGACAATTACAGTTCAAAGAAAGATGGCTCCTATGATATAAACTACAGTTATCCTTTGCAACAAGGACAGATTCAGGATGAATTCCAGTGGAAGCTCCAGGAGAACACCAGTGTTCCAGCGCATGAGGTGCGAGCTTTGGGGCTTGTCCAGGGTATCCTTTCTTCTTCCCTCATCCCAGCTGGTGCTACTTTGATAGGCCTGAGAGCCTTAGAAAGCAAATGCCAGCTTTAAAGTTCTCTGTAAAGGGTGTTGCAGTTCGTTTTCCCTTTGCTTTCGTCAAGACCATCTTTCCTTCTATTCCGCCTCTTCCCCGCTCCTCTTCTCTATTGTAGGTTCCATTGCCTGAGGAACCAAGCATGCTCCTAAAGTATAAGGAATCGGGCCTCAGCTCAAGTAGCTATGAGCTTAGCCAGTACATGTACGATCCCTCCAGCCACTACGAAGCAGCTCCCTCCAAGGACTGGAGCCCCATTCAGGCAGGTAAGGTATTCCAAAACCAGCAACATCTGGTGTACAGGTGACCAAGGCATTTGCCAACACCTCGAGTCTAGCATCAGGGCCACCACCGTGCATTCTTTCTTTGCATGGATTTTTCTTCATCCCTCCAATCTGACCCCCGATATAGGTTTTTAATCTGGTGTTGTTATTGTGCATGTTCAGCCCTTTTCTTTTCAACATTTGCATTGTAAGACACCTTGTGAGTGTTGGGATGCGTCCAAGGGAACGGGGGCAATTGGCAGACCCCCAGCTGGCTCCAGCCCACCGGCCGGTAGCTGGTCGAACTCCAGTCCTCGGTTCTGCATCAAAAGGTGCGACTCAGAGCTTCAGAAGCCTTTCAGAAGCTGAGCACGCAAGCCAGCAGAGATAACAAACTCTTCGCGATGGATTGGCGGACAGAGGTATATGGAAAGCATATTTACAAGCAGTTTATTCAGCATAGATCAAGACAAAGAAAACATGTCTGCTCTCCTTCATGTCTAAGAGCAAGAAGCATAAGGCAAAAGCTATACACAAATGGAAGTTCCCAGCAAGCTGTGCTGGAATGTAAGCAGACATGTGACATACAACAGCTCCACACATCTGTTTAGGTGAAATGGAACATCAGTATCCTAACATCCTCCCGCTTTCTGTGTAACCTGTATTACCTGTGGTTTAATCCGCAGGAATTTTGTTTCCTGGCATGTAGGACACTTGAATGAGTCCTTTCTGAATACGTTAAATAAATAATGCTATTTGTGTGTGTCTAAACATGGGAGTGTTCCCATCACCTAAAAGAGGGGTGAGGTTTGAGTTTAAAAGCAGAAGGATGGTGCAGGAGCAGATTTGCACAAAACCCTCCATTTGCCTGTGAATTACCTCCAAGTTCTTTTCTAACTGGTGTCAGAGCTCAGCTGGAGACAAAAACTATGATGGAGAAAAGCTGTGGGAAGGTTTGGCAGGAGTAGTGATCTGTACTTCTCATCCATGTACCCTTTTTGCTTGTGAAATCACATCCTTCTGTGAGACTGAGTCAGTTCTTTGTTTAGACACATTGAACGAGAGGCATCCTTCTAGTCTGGGGCTCAGAGTCTGGCAGGAGGCATGTCAAACAAAGGTTTACTTCAGTCACTTACTGGATGGCCCCCATTTTTGTGTGGATCTAAAACAGAGATCTCCAAACTAAGGCCCGTGGGCCAGATAAGGCCCCGAGGGACTCGTTTATCCGGCCTGCGGCAACCCCCGCCGCCCACTGCCACCGCCTGCTCTTACTGGTGCTACGCAGCTACCCACTTCCGGGTAGGAGGAGCACCGGAAATAGCTTGTGCACATGCGCAAGTGTTATTTGTGCATGCGCATGCGCAAGCGTTATTTCCAGTGCACATCTGGGTCAAAGGAGGCCCATGCACATGTGCACAAACTATTTCTAGTGCTCCTCTGACCCGGAAGTGTATCGGAAATAGCGTGTGCGCACGCCTATGGGCATGCGCTTCCCCACCCTCCGGCCCACCATGTGATCGGCGCTGGAGACACTGGCCCGAGGCACAGTAAGTTTGCTGACCCATGATCTAAAACAAGGAAGGTATAACCTGTAGCCATCCATTAGTGGTTGAAGCACAACTCACAACATCACTGATCATCGGACGCACTGGCTTGGCATGGATGGAAGTTGTAGGAGTCCAACGAGATCTGGAGAGTGCCAGATTCCACAGCCCTGATCTACAATAATGTGTGATGCAGGGGCCACACTTGCCTGTAAAGCTCCCACCTTCCCAATGCAAAGAGTGCACCTGCCCAACATGTGTCTGAACTTGGCCAAACTCTTTTTGTTTGCATCAGCTTAGAATCATAGAATCATAGAGTTGGAAGAGACCACAAGGGCCATCGAGTCCAACCCCCTGCCAAGCTTCCTCTATGTCTTTCCTGCTTTCTGTTGTTGAGTTGAGTTGAGTTCTGTTCCCTTCACTGTCACCCCCTATGACAAGGCAGTTATTCTTCCTGCCTGCTTTCAGATTTACAGCTCACTGAGCAGCTTATTTGATGTGCGTTTTAGCTGGCTTGCTTTCTTGTCAGTCTGGGATCAGCCTCTGGCCTAAGCCAATGACAAGTCACTAACGGTCCCGGTCTTGTCATTTAGCAGAAGACCTGCCAGTTCCTCTTCACCCTGTGGCACCTCTGAAGTTTCGAGTCCCCCATGTACCTGTGTGCTTTGGAGCTGGGGGGCAGCTGGTCCGAGGATGTCCTAATCACCCAGCAGATGGGCAACCTGCTCTTGTCGAAATGCACAGCCTGGAGGTAAACATTAACTTGCCCCTTGGAAGTGAGATGATTGTTGCAAATCTGCCCTCCGTTGCTTTGACAGTTCTTTCTCCTGAGTCTTGACTTCACTCTTTCATTCCTGCCTCACCTCTCTCGTCGTTTTATTTTGCTGTCAGTCAGCTATGAGCCTTGTTTTAACAATTCCTTTATCTGTGGATTTGGGAATGTCTTAGAATCATAGAATCATAGAATCATAGAGTTGGAAGAGACCACAAGGGCCATCGAGTCCAACCCCCTGCCAAGCAGGAAACACCAGCAGAGCACTCCTGACATATGGTTGTCAAGCCTCTGCTTAAAGACCTCCAAAGAAGGAGACTCCACCACACTTCTTGGCAGCAAATTCCACTGTTGAACAGCTCTTACAGTCTTCTTTGTGCTGGCCCCTCCCAACATCAGCCTGTCCCCTGGTGTTTGCTTAAAGCGTCTTCTAGACACCCTCTGATTTCCAGCTGTTTGGCAGAAACACCCAACATCCATTTCAAGGTTCATCACAATCAGTAGAAACATTCTCTTTAAAAGGAAGAAAGCAGAGATTCTGCAGGCAGCTGGGAGAATTCATATTGCAGACCCTATTCTGTGACCCCCTTGCCATGGGGATTCCTATGAAATAGCTTCTCTAGTTATTAAGGGGTCACAAATATCATTGTTCAAATCTCTCCACCATAAATTTACTAGGTTGCCCCAGACAAGCCATTACCTTTCAGCTTCAGCTGATTTACTGAATAATATTGTTAGGGCTTGTCTACAGAGACATTTTCTATGTGTTTGTAACTGTTTTTATTTGCATAGCCCACATCCCTCGATGACACCAGTCTCCATGCTTTGCCCCTGTATATGTGGGCTTACCTGAAATGGGGATAAATTGGGGGAAACTGGGCTCCAAACAACTCCCCTCGGGATTGCAGATTCTTTGTTTTGGTGTTTTGGGGCAGTTGTCAGTTGTCACTTTCTGGTACTCCTCTTTTCAGGCCTACTACTTCTTTCTTTCATTTCTTATAATAATAATAATAATAATAATAGTAATTTATTATTTATACCCCACCCATCTGGCTGGGTTTCCCCAGCCATTCTGGGCGGCTTCCAACAAAGTATTAAAATACAGGCTGTGCTTGTAACTATTTCCTGTGTGCTTCTGAATGGAAGAATATACCGTATTTTTCGCTCTATAACATGCACCCGACCATAACACGCACGTAGTTTTTAGAGGAGGAAAATCCATAGGCATGCCACCCGTAGGCATTCCCTCCATAACACACACAGACATTTCCCCTTACTTTTTAGGAGGAAAAAAGTGAGTGTTATGGTGCAAAAAATACAGTATATTTTTCCTTTTAATCCCTCAGATTAGCACGAACCCAGAAAACTGCACAAGCCAATGGCATCTTGCGCGCACGCACGCGCGCGCGTGCACACACACACACTTCTGATCCCTCAGATATGCATAAAACCAGAAAGCTGAATTTGCAGTTGCCTGATTGTGTGCCATAGGAAGAGAGACAAGGGCAGGAAGATGTTCAAAGAGCTTACGCAACCCTAGATGACTAAAACAAGCACAACATAGCATACTTTCTACAACCACTTTAGCTACAGTGAGTGCAGACAATTATCCGAATCCCACTCACTGACTCTTTCCTTGTTTTCCAGGTGATCCTACATGATACAGCTGAGCAGGAAGAATTGAGAGCCTTCCCAGGACCTCTGATCAGGTACATGACCTCTGAAAGAGTACAACTTAAGTTTTCATTCTCACACAGAATCATAGAATCATAGAGTTGGAAGAGACTACAAGGGCCATCGAGTCCAACCCCCTGCCAAGCAGGAAACACCATCAGAGCACTCCTGACATATGGTTGTCTAGCCTCTGCTTAAAGACCTCCAAAGTAGGAGACTCCACCACACTCCTTGGCAGCAAATTCCACTGTCGAACAGCTCTTACTGTCAGGAACTTCTTCCTAATGTTTAGGTGGAATCTTTTTTCTTGTAGTTTGGATCCATTGCTCCGTGTCCGCTTCTCTGGAGCAGCAGAAAACAACCTTTCTCCCTCCTCTATGTGACATCCTTTTATATATTTGAACATGGCTATCATATCACCCTTTAACCTCCTCTTCTCCAGGCTAAACATGCCCAGCTCCCTTAGCCGTTCCTCATAAGGCCTTAGCCCTGAGGCAGCCCTACTCTGAAGCAAGCTGAGACGTCCCAGGCAACAGGCTCTGGATGTTATTGATGGGTAGCAAAATGGGAGTCAGGGGATCTGACTCATGGGGCGCTGTGTACCAGGGTGTTCAGCTGTGCAAGCCCCACTGAAATGAATAGGAGCACACAACTCCTCCTTTGCGGCTCTTCTTTGTTTTCTTGTGACAGAAAAACTGCCCAGTGAATTGTGTTCTTTGTCAATCAGAGGAAGGGTGCTGGTTGGATTTTCTGTTTCAGGCACTAGAGTAGCCCGAAGAAAGTGTTTCATTTCTGCCATTTGGGCTGCAGGAGGCTATTTTAACATGTTGTACAGGTCACAGTGCTCTAATTATATGGGATTAGAATAAAAAGTTGAGGGTGAGGGAAGGTGAAATAAAAGTTCTCCGCCTCCCCCAAGTAGTTGTCATGGTGAATGCTCTCTTAAACTGTCGCTATTATTTGATTCTCCTCACACCTGGGCAAAAGCCAGAGGGTTTGCTTATGCATTCAAATTATTGCATTGATTGCTGAATTGTCGAGAAGGGTGCTCAGTCACTGTTTTCTGGACGGATTCAGTCATGTAGCTACACATTCAGGTTGCACAGTTGCAGTTAATTGGGAGGTCTTGCACAGTAAGCCAACTTCCTTGCAGAATTGGACTTTTTGCAGTAAGGAAAGTGATGGGGGAAAGGCCTCGGAGAGTTGTGGGATAACACTTGCTTCAACAAGAGTGTGTGAGTGCGTTCAGTTTGGAGGGGTCACGTCGAAGCCTTTGGAAATGTTATATAGCAGGAATGGGGAATCTTGCCCTCCGCAGCCCTCCAAACCTCCAAACCTACCCAGTCCTCGAGATCTGGGCCACCTATGGATCTGAAAGTCCTTGCTCCCCTTTCTGCTCTTCCAGGGAGGATCTGCACAAGGTGGACGTGATGACGTTTTGCCAGCGCAGAGCAGCTGTGGCCTGTGACCTGGACTCCAGCCGAAGCAAAGATTCTGCCTTGCTTTGGAAACTCCTCCTTCTCCTTTGCCGGCAGAACGGGGTGTGTATCTCCTACGGGGCGAATCTTTGCAGAGATAAGTTAGAGAGCCCGGCTAGCAAACCCCTTTGTGGTGCAAGTTTTCACCAACTTCCTCTGCTAAGACTTCACCTTTATCCCTCCCCAATCACTTTTGCAACTGATATCTGATGTCTTCCTTGGTGTTGGAGTCTGTATGTGCAGTGTGGACCCAGACCTCTGGGAAGTGAGTGCAGGTTTCCATTGATTTTGGGAAGATTTCTCAATGTCTGGTGTCCTTACGTTACCCTTATTTTCCCCAAAACCCTAGAAGAAAGGGCATGGTATTTGCTCTTCCTTCTCAAGTGCTCAGCTTTGAGGTCTGGGTATAATACCAGGCAGACCTTTTGGCCTTTTCCGGTAAAACCTGAAATAAATTTGAATCATGTGCAGCATGAACTTGAAACTGTCGATCCTACGTTTTATATTCAAAATGTCAGAAGTGTTAAAATGTCACCTTTATTTCCACTTTTTAAGGAGAGGGTTTGGCATAATTGGCACCATGCAATATGCATGTCTATTTAACAATCTATCCTGCTTTTCACCGGTCAAGACCCATAAAACGTTATGCAAATAAATAATAAATTAAAGATGTTAAGAAAAGAACGCATAGCAATTTGAGAATTTGTGTAGTGTCAGTACGCAAGTTTCAGGAGTTTGAGCTGTTTGTTGTCCAACTAAGTAAATTTGTAAAAATTTGCAATGTTTGCAATTACGTCTGAATCCTGTAGCCGCTGTGCTTTCTCCTCGTCCCTTTGCAGTCCATGGTGGGCTCAGATACAGCTGAGCTGCTGATGCAGGACAGCCGGCGCCGGGAAAGGTACAAAAGGCAAGAGCCAGCAGCCAACTTGATCAACCTGACGGATGAGGAGTGGCCCGTGCAAGGCTGTGGGACTCCAGATCTTCTCACGGGGGAGATTGTCCCAAGTGCCGCCACACCAGAGCAAAGAGTGGAGAAGTTCACCAAACTCCTTTTTTACGGCAGGAAAAAAGTAAGCCGAAAGCTTATGTCTTCTGTGGCAAGTTTTGTGGGTTTAATGTACAGAAAGAGGCCTGGATCGCACACATACACATATCCCAGTTGCATCAAATGATTTCTCCTGTGTCTGAGCCATCACAAATTAATCACTGCAGCACAGAAGCCACTTCTGCTACAGCTATGTTCACACCAGCAAAATAAGTGCATGCCTGTTACTTTTCAGTGGTGGCCTCCCTTACAGCGTTGCTTGTAAGTATCAGTGAAAAGCAAAGCACTATGTAAAAACTGTTAACTTTGGTTGTGCTTTGGGTACAGAATGCCCCAGGTTCTCTTATTGGCACCTTGTACAAAGGATTTGAGGTAGCAGAGCTTGGAAAGACCTTTGCTTGTGACCTCGGCCAGCTACTGGCAGTCAAGGCAGACAATCCAATGGTCTGATGCCCAACGGCATCTTCATAATTTGTTAGTTTTGTAAATAACTATCTTGTTAAATTTTAAGAAGCACTTAGGTTTTCACATCTGTAAAAGAGCACCTGTTTAAAATTGTGCAATACAGAAATAATAAAGCAAAATGTTATTAAATACAGGAAAAAAACAAAGGGCACTGGTGAAAGCACATTATACAGTTCTTATAACGAGAAGATTAAAGCATTGTATGTTGAATAGACATATTGGTGCACATAGGAAATAGAAAGAGAGAGAGGGGAGGGGGCAGGGTTGTCAAATATATTTTATTGAATCATCCATAGTCTTTTGGGTGCTGGATGTGGATTTAAGTTCTGTGAATCATTTTTAACACACATAATAAAATTGTACCACATCACAAATAATTTCTGTTTTGCTTTGCCCTCTTGCCACTCTTAATTGGTGTGTAAGATTTTCCAGTAAGGCTGTCTCCCATACTTTGTTGAAGCATGATAAAAGGTTAGTCCCAACTAAGTCTTTCCAGTGTCTGGTGATAACAGGCCTGGCTGCTTTTAGCAGATGTGACACCAGCTCTCTACAATGAGACGGTACATCTTCATTTTCAAATAAACTTACAAGTGCCATCTGGAGAGAAAGGGTAAATGTATACCTGTCCCTTGAAAAATTTAAATCCAGAATGGTTGTATTTTGGCACAGGGCCACCACAAATGCATGTGGGTACCTGTTCATTGGCATTCACGTTAGCGTCTTGGCAATGTACTGTATGCCAGCTTCATACAGTGGTGCCCCGCAAGAAGAATGCCTCGCAAGACGGAAAACCCGCTAGACGAAAGAGTTTTCCATTTTGGAGGTGCTTCGCAAAATGAATTTCCTATGGGCTTGCTTCGCAAGACGACAATGTCTTGCGAGTTCCTTCTGGTTTTTCCCCCTCCCCCCCTTTTTCTAAGCCGCTAAGCCGCTTATCAGCTGATCCGATCAGCAGATAAGCCGCTAAAAGCCGCTAATAGCGCTAATAGTGCTAATAGCGCTAATCCGCTAATCCGTCAATGGGCTTGCTTCGCAAGACGAAAAAACCGCTAGACGAAGAGAATCACAGAACGGATTCTTTTCGTCTTGTGAGGCACCACTGTAATTTCATATGAAGGAGTGGACACAGAGCATTCCAGTTTCTTCCCAGTTCTTCTCTTGGACTTTCTGTCCATCATTGATGTCCCTGCCTCAGGTCGACCAATGTCTTGGCTGTGGAACTCAATGGAGGCCTCTGACCACTAAGCCAGCCCTTCTCTGCACAGCCCCTTCTACTGGCTTCTGTTTCTTAGCAATGCTGGAGTGTGGCAGAATACAGGGGAGTTTGATGGAATGTCGAGAGCTGGCTGTTTATTGGTTCTTGCAGGAAGCTCTGGATTGGGCCATGAGGAACCATCTGTGGGGCCACGCTCTCTTTCTATCAAGCAAGATGGACCCGAGGACCTATAGCTGGGTCGTGAGTGGGTATGTAGCACCCACTACCACAAAATCTCTCAGTGCACTTTTCTCAGGATTTCAGCAGGGCCGGCCCTAACATTAGGCAGAGTGAGGCAGCAAATGCTGGTGTGTGCAGAAAACTGTTGGGCCACATTGGAGGACAGAGCTTTGTGTACAATGAGGCCTGCGCTCTGCATCTTGTAAGCTAGCTGTTGTCCTCGGGTGTGGTGGAAAAGCAATGCAAAAGTTCAACTGTCAGTCAACTTCTGTGTGTGCGTGTGCACATGTGCATGTATGAATGAGGGCACCACCTTGTCTGTCAATTTAGGCAACAGAATGTCTTAGACCAGCCAAGCATTTCATCGCTTGCCAAGTCTATTAAAAATGCTTTCTTCCGTCTCGTTGCAGGTTCACTAGCACTCTGGCCTTCAATGACCCCCTACAAACGCTTTTCCAGCTCATGTCTGGAAGGATACCTCAGGCATCCCTGGTACTGATGTCAGCTGCCTTTTCTGCCTAAGTTTCTTGTCTGCATCTAGGATCAGCCATCTGAACCTGTCAGGGCTGGTGGTCCGGGATACACAACCCCAGGGCAGTTTAGACTAAGGAGCCCAAGCCCCAGACAGCAGCTTGATAGGACCAGATGGAAACCTCTTTGGCCCCTTGTCACCTGATCTTTGCTGAACTGGTAGCTAACTACCTACAATAGTAGCACTCTAGCAAAGCAGAGACCAGGACAGCAGTTCTGGGTGGCTTCCAAGGCACTGTGTGTTGCTTGTTCCTGTTTGCGAGGGTCGCTGCTTTGAGACCCCCACCCCGGCACTCTGCAGAGCCCAGTATCAGCTCTTGGTGAAGACCCACTCCATCCTTAAGGAGGTTTATTGTAGAGAAATTATTGGCCAGTCCCCCCCCCCCGTGTTCTCCTCTGCTTTGCCCCTCCTGCTGCCTCTCAAACGCAAAGGCTGCCACCTGAAGGTGCTTTAATTCCATGGTTAGGCACTGTTATTGTTTCCCACATGCCGTTCAGTTAAGTGTCCACAAGACTCTGCTGGCACAAAAGGCTGCTCTTACAGTGTATGAACACCAACCTCCCACCATTCACCCTTAGGAAACCTGCATTTTAGCTGTTTGGATAGATGGTATCTAGCTAATTTCCTAGATTCCATTCATTCATCTATCCATCCAAACAAACAGTTAAAATGCAGGTGTCCTAAGGGTGAATGGTGGTGAGTCTGAATGTGATGTTCTGTTATGCTGTGAAGAGAAGAGGAAGGGCATGGAAGAGCTCAACGGGCAAATTTAATTCACCTCATGTGCCAAAACCTGGCATTCATACAAGGGGGATTGTTTGCTTATTGTTTATAGCTTGCGTCCTGGCCAAAGCTCTTTGAGCATTTAAGAATATCATTTATGCAAAACCAGGTGCTGTTCTGTAGATCAGCCAATCAACAGCATCGAGGCGGAGCTACGGCCACCATTTCCCAGCTTCTTCCAGCCCAGGTTAGGAATCAGGTTGGCATTTTCCAGGTGTGTGTCCCTGCAGCCGATTCCTGGGACTAGGCACGTGAGCAAATACAAAACAGCAGCCACTGCTTTGTTGACCAGGCAAGTGCAGAAGGGCAGGTTTTTATACATGTTAGAAAAATCCTGACTAATGGAGCAGCTTTGTTTTGCCCGCCAGTCCTACGATCTGATGCTGCACTTGCAGCCCCCTTCTGTGCCTGAGGAGGGGTTCCTCGCCTGCATGCACACAGTCTCATGGCCCAGCCCCAGAAGTTGCCAGTCCCAGCTCCAGCATCCGTGGGAGGGCGCCCTGATCGGTGCAGCATTCTGCCTGTAGACGCCGCCATCTTTCTTTCCGCTGGAACCAGTGGAAAGGAAAGCACAGCACAGGGTTGGCTGGGCTTTGTTGCCTCTCCCATGACAGGGACGAAAGCCCTGGTGGTTCCACAAAAGTTCCTTTCGGATCCACAAAAGCCCTGGTGGTTGAGATAGGGACAAATCGGGCAGGTAAGCCCAAAAACCTTGTCCTAAGAGCCAGGATGCCCTGTCCCAAGGTGAAACCCTGATTCAACTTTTTGTAGCTGCCGCTTGATTGCTAGGCACAGAGAGCAGCGTAATGTAATGTAATGTAATGTAATGTAATGTAATGTAATGTAATGTAATGTAATGTACAGTGGTGCCTCGCAAGACGAAAATAATCCGTTCTGTGATTCTCTTCGTCTAGCGGTTTTTTCGTCTTGCGAAGCAAGTCCATTGACGAATTAGCGGATTAGCACTATTAGCGGCTTTTAGCGGCTTATCGGCTTATCGGATCAGCTGATAAGCGGCTTAGCGGCTTAGAAAAAAAGGGGGGGGGAGGAAAAAAACCCCCGCAGGAACTCGCAAGACATTTTCGTCTTGCGAAGCAAGCCCATAGGAGATTCGTTTTGCGAAGCACCTCCAAAACGGAAAACTCTTTCGTCTAGCGAGTTTTCCGTCTTGTGAGGCATTCGTGTTGCGGGGCACCACTGTAATGTAATGGATGACATTTTGCCACCCCTTCCTGGTTCTCTTGCTTAGGCATAGATCCATGTGAATAGGCAGTGGGGGCAAGTGGTTGGGTTTTGTTCTGGCAATGCCTCCTTTTTGCTCCATTGCTCCTGAGCTGTGGGGTGGCGCTGTCATGCCCCGGCTCCACTGCCCGATTTGCCTTGGCTGCAGAGTCTAAGGGGAAGATCCAGCCAGTGGCGTAGCGTGGGTTGTCAGCACCCGGGGCAAGGCAAGTAATTTGCGCCCCCTAACCCGTGGATTTGCGCCCCCTAACCCATGGATTTGCGCCCCCAACCCTAACCCCCAGATGTTGCGCCCGGTGCGGCCGGCCCCCCCTGCACCCCCACGCTACGCCACTGGATCCAGCTGTTCTTGACAGCAAGTTTCCTGGCAGCGTTCTGAAGCGTCTGCCCTAGGCAGGTTCTCCCACCTGTCTCATGGCAGGGCCTGTCCTGCAAAGGAAAGTTCCACAGCGGCACCAGATGCTGACGGCGTTGCACAAAGTCCTTCATCTGTTGGATGCTAGCATGGAGGCAGCAGCGTTGGTATATATGTTTATAGCTACAATATTCTCCTAAGGACAAAAGCCTTGGATTTGCTCCAGGACTCAAGCATTTCCTTTATTTTCCATTCTCTGCTGTGAACTTGTGAACTGAAGCGAGGCAAATCTCCTGAAAGGCAATCTCATGTGGAAACATCTCTTCTGTTTCTTAAACGTTGAGCAAAGTTTAATGCATTTTAATGTTTCATGTATTTTGCGCCCTGATTCTTCCCTCCCTTTTCCCTCCCTCCCCTCTTCGAACGCAGTGCTGCGCCGATGAGAAATGGGGCGACTGGAGGCCACACCTGGCTGCTATCCTGTCCAACCGCGTGGGAGAGGCAGATCTGAACTCCAGAGCCATTGTCACCATGGGAGAGACGCTGGGTGAGGAGACCCACCAAGGACCCACAATTCCAGCTCCTGTTCTCAAGCCCCGAGAGCAGCATGGCTGCTTCCCACACCGCTCCAGCTTCATAGGAACGGAGGAATTGTGAGGAAGGGGTGGGGCCCACTAGGGAAGAACCACAGGGATAGGTCCCAGGCCTAACTTTGGATACTAGCACCATTCTTCCCATGGGATCCCACCTACGCCATATTCTCCCTCCATTTATAATAATAATACTAATAATTTATTATTTGTACCCCGCATATCTGGCTGGGCTTCCAACAAAGATTAAAAACACATTAAAATGTCACACATTAAAAACTTCCCTGAACTGGGCTGCCTTCAGATGTCTTCTAAATGTCAGGTAGTTGTTTATCTCTTTGACATCTGACGGGAGGGCGTTCCACAGGGTGGGTGCCACTACCGAGAAGGCCCTCTGCCTGGTTCCCTGTAACCTCACTTCTCTCAGTGAGGGAACCGCCAGGAGGCCCTTGGAGCTGGACTTCAGTGTCTGGGCAGAACTGTGGGGGGTGGAGAGGCTCCTTCAGGTATACTGCACCGAGGTCATTTCTCCCTCTATTGTTCATTTATATAAAATCTGGTACCTTTGTAGGGCTGGTGTGGCAATTAGTGTTATTGGAGAAACTTATGCAGCGAAACAGGCTATGCAGGCTCAATGATGAAAAGCGACAACACTCGCCAGGAGGGTTATACCAGAAGACCCCTGGTCTCTCAGCTCCGTTATTGGACTGATTGGGGACACTGACTCAGGACCGCTAAGGTCACCTTGGGCAATATTTAGCCACAGCCACATTGGGTCCTGCTTCCCACTGTGGATTTTGATGCTGACGTTCACTATGGAGTTTGCAAACTGGGTGTTGTGCTTGTGTTTTATCAGTGTTAGAGATGTAAGGGAGGGAAAACCCTTTTCAAAAACAAGACCCCGCATTCCCTGTATTACAGCAGGGGTCGGCTACAGCACTTATGGTATAATGCATATCGTAATGTCTTCTTAGGGGACACGGGTGGCACTGTGGGTTAAACCACAGAGCCTAGGGCTTGCCGATCAGAAGGTTGGCGGTTCGAATCCCCGCGACGGGGCGAGCTCCTGTTGCTCGGTCCCTGCTCCTGCCAACCTAGCAGTTCGAAAAAACGTCAAAGTGCAAGTAGATCAATAGGTACCACTCCGGCGGGAAGGTAAACAGCATTTCCGTGCGCTGCTCTAGTGCTCCAGAAGCGGCTTAGTCATGCAGGCCACATGACCCGGAAGCCGTACACTGGCTCCCTCGGCCAATAAAGCGAGATGAGCGCCACAACCCCAGAGTCGTCCGCGACGGGACCTAATGGTCAGGGGTCCCTTTACCTTTACTTTTAAATCTCTTCTTATCCTTCCATGATGCAATATGCTCCTCTTTTTACCTATCCAGCTGGAAAAGGATTAACAGAAGCTGCTCACCTCTGCTACCTAGTGGCAGACGTCCCCTTTGGCCACTACGGAGTCAAAACAGACCGCATGGTGTTGCTGGGCAGTAGCCAGAGGTGAGTGAGAACGGAAAGGTCCAACTTAATTAGCAGCGCTTGGCATTTCTGTAGCTCACTTCAAGCATTCAAAATGGCACATTAGCTCAGCATTACAATGCTGCTCTGAAGCCAGCCAAGTTTCCTTCCCTGTTGCAGACCGGGGGTTCAAAAACGGAGAGCAGTTGTGTCCTTAAGCCCTTCCAGCGAGGGCATGGCTGTGAGATGAGACTGGCTTAGGGCAAAGGGTGCAGACTGGCGAGGCAGAAGGACTTTGCTTGGCCTGCTCTTGCGCCTTTGCCTTGTGCCCCTTGATGTGCAATGCCATGTTGGGTACTGTATATGGCAAGCTGCTGCTTGAGGAGGCATCATCCGCTGTGCTCTTTTGCCAGGCTAACTGATTTTTACTGCCTGGTGGCAACTGATATGATAATACAGTGGTACCTCTGGTTGCGAACGGGATCCGTTCCGGAGTCCCGCTCGCAACATGAAAAGCCCGCAACCTGAAGCGCCGTATCTGCACAGGTTTGTGGTGCGATTTGGCGCTTGTGCGCATGTACGAAGCATGATTTAGTGCTTCTGCGCATGCGCGAGCGGTGAAACCCAGAAGTAATGCTTTCCGGTACTTCCGGGTCACTGCGGGACCCAACCTGAAAAAAGGTAACATGAAGCAAACGGAACGTGAGGTATGACTGTAGAAGGGATGTAGGAACTGGCTCTAGCAATCCTTTTTTTATAAAAAGAAAAGAAAAAAGAAAAGAAAAAAAGAAAAGAAAAAAAGAAAAGAAAAAAAGAAAAGAAAAAAAGAAAAGAATTTTTTCTGATAGGGTTGAGCGGGAGGGCTAGGGTTATGCATGTATAATTACAGCACTATGCCTGTGCAAACCTACACCTATTCATTATTTTCCAAGTTCCTGCCCCAAGGCCTAATGTGACATTTCCATCGATAGCCAGATATATGGGCTTGATACGTTATTGTGGAAATACCAGCTGTGGGCGTGGAGTGTAATGCCACAACCTGGCCACACGAGGTCACTGTAGCTCTAAACTAATCTTAAGTTACGGGATGAACTAAAGCTCACTTTGCCCGCTGTGCAGTATTTAGGAGTCTTGGACGGGAAACTAGATTTACGGCATTTAGCTTCTTCCGAAGCTGAGAGATGGCACTTCGGTATCCAACCAGCAAATCTTGAGATGCCTGTGGTCTCCTTGCCAGCAACATTCCACAGCCGGACCAAAGTTACTCTCGCTGGAGTCAGAGTAGAACCAAAACGAAATTTTGCAATAGGCTTAAATTCAGTACCACCCCTCCCCGAATCTGAACTCAACATTTGGCATTTTAACCTTCATTGCTATTGTGTGCCCTGTTTCTGATATTGTGAAACTGGTGTCTGCACGATAGGGCTGACGTTATTGCGCGTCACCTGTCAAATCTTGTATTTGTTGAGTGAGACACATAAGTCACAGTCCAGTCCTGGCTTCTGCCACATGCCAGCTGCCACTCTGCAATCCTATGATTCTCTGTACACGTGCTTCCACGACCAGTGAGACGGACAGAGGTTTGGGTTGTCTGCGTCTTCTAAAGTGCCCCCACTGAAGTCAGCTTCTTGTAAGGTGAGACACGCCGGCTGCAAACGATTTAGTCATTCACCTTAAGAGGCTCCGCTAAGGTTAAAAATCCAATTTAAAGAGCGAACAGTTCCACTTATGCTAATGGAGCTCTGGCTAGATAAAAAGGAAAGGATTTTAACAATTCATTTCACCTTTAAACCATTCGCTCCTTATTAGAATTACAGGTCTAAACAAGCCTTGCGTCTTCAAGCAACACATGTAACTGACAACTTTGGTGCTGTTGAATGTAGCTCCTTCAGAATCAGGGCATTTGGTGGTGGTGGGGAGGGACACAACAGTTCTCTAAAAGGAAATCTAATCGGACTTTCTGCCACCTCAAAGCTGAGCCTCAACTTCTGTTGCCAGGGGGGATCCAGCAGCCGCCCAGCTGTTGCGGCACTCCCCACGTCCCATGCTGTGCTTTGCACTGGGATTAACTGGTTCAGCTACCTATGGCAACCCTTGGCTTGTAGGTTATCTGCTTAGCATGGGAAATACATAACTTGGACGGAAAAGTTTCTAGTTGTAGTTTAACTAACTAGTCTGGAGCAGAACAAGGCAGCCGCACTTGCTTGGGGTATAAATAATAAATTATTATTTTTGCATTCTCTCAGAGAGTAGCTCCAAGCTGACCCCTCAGCTCGAGGTCTGAGAGAGAAGTATGAGGAGAGAAATAATCTTGGTGTATATTTTAAACCCACACAAACAAACGTCAGTTAGCGCCACCACATTTGAAGTAGAAATATATATATAAAATATAAAAATATTTTCCAGTGGCACCTTAGAGACCAACTAAGTTTGTTCTTGGTATGAGCTTTCGTGTGCATGCACACTTCTTCAGATACAATGAAAGTGTGCAAGAAAGAACAAACTTAGTTGGTCTCTAAAGTGTCACTGGACATTTTTTAAATTTTTCTACTGCGTCAGACCAGAGCCTGGCGTGCTCTGGTCCATGGGGTCACGATGAGTTCGACATGACTAAATGACTAAACAACAACAACTGCGTCAGACCAACATGGCTACCTACCTGAATCTAGAACATTTGAAGTAGAACCATGGAGACTGTTGGACAAATAATAATAATAATAATAATAATAATAATAATAATAATAATAATAATAATAATAATAAATTATTTATACCCCGCCCATCTGGCTGGGCCTCCCCAGCCACTCTGGGCGGCTTCCATAAAAACCAAAAATACAATAAAATATCACACGTTAAAAACTTCCCTGAACAGGGCTGCCTTAAGATGTCTCCTGAATGTCAGGTAGTTGTTTATCGCTTTGACATCTGCTGGAAGGGCGTTCCACAGGGCAGGCGCCACTACCGAGAAGGCCCTCTGCCTGGTTGCCTGTAGCCTCACTTCTCACAATGAGGGAACCGCCAGAAGGCCCTCCGCGCTGGACCTCAGCGTCCGGGCAGAATGATGGGGGTGGAGACGCTCCTTCAGATATACTGGACTGAGGCCGTTTAGGGCTTTAAAGGTCAGCACCAACACTTTGAATTGTGCTCGGAAACGTACTGGGAGCCAATGCAGGTCTTTCAAGATGTCTCATAGTTCTGGGAAAGCTGTAAAAAGTTTGTTGAACTGCTGTGCAGTCAATGTGTTCTTAGTTGGAAAGGTTAGGATACAGCTCAGCTTGTATTAAGGCGAATGAAGTTTGTAGAGAGGGGGAAATGTAGAGAGGGGGACCTCCAGACATCCTAGACTGCCGTGTTGCGCTTCCTTCTGGTGTTAAACTGATACCACACAGTTGCTGCTCTCTTTCCCTGTTCTTCCTCCTTTCTTATTTGACCCACCACGGGAGAGGAGGCATTTTGTGTGTCTCCGCTGAGATCAGCGAGCCTCTTTCTTGCCCTTCCAACATAGTTAAATAAAACTAGGAGCTCTTTACCATCAAACACATATTTGCTATGATAAACTTAGCTTTCTTATTTTCCATACTAAAGGCCTCCGTGTAATTGCTTCCAAGGTAAGCGTGTTCCTCCAAGGGATTTCAGTGCAAAGTTCAGACTTTCGCCGACGCATATAAACTCTGAATGCTATCAGTGATGGGGAGCTCAAAGGGAGAAAACAAGGTTCTTTATTATCCCAGCCTTCCCTCTCCCTTGGTCTTCATTCCTTTTTTTCTCCAAGCAAGCTCTATTGTAGCAGAGAAGCCAAGTCTGGCTTGGTTCAGCAGGCACTGAAGGGAGGAAGGAAGGATGGATGGATTTAACCAGCATGGCATTGGAGATTTTGAATTCTGGTGCTGGAGGAGACTCTTGAGAGTCCCATGGACTGCAAGAAGAACAAACCTCTCCATTCTTAAGGAAATCAGCCCTGAGTGCTCACTGGAAGGACAGATCGTGAAGCTGAGGCTCCAAGACTTTGGCCACCTCATGAGAAGAGAAGACTCCCTGGAAAAGACCCTGATGTTGGGAAAGATGGAGGGCACAAGGAGAAGGGGACGACAGAGGACGAGATGGTGGGACAGTGTTCTCGAAGCTACCAGCATGAGTTTGACCAAACTGCGGGAGGCAGTGGAAGACAGCAGTGCCTGGCGTGCTCTGGTCCATGGAGTCACGAAGAGTCGGACACGTCTAAACGACTAAACAACAAGCACGAGAAGGGAAAGCCAATGTTTAATTTATTGAAAGCATTCAGATACTGCCCTAAATTATCTCTGACTCCAGGATGGCTTACACAGTTCAAAATTTGAAAGAATACACCTCTAGCTGCAACACACCTTCTTTAGCTAAGTGAGGAAGAATGAAACAAACCGCAACAGGTTCAGCAACAAAACTGCCAGGACATTTGCAAAGCTAAGCATGCTATGGGTACGGGTTCAAACTGGATGAGGGACTGCATCATGTTGAGATTCTTGCATTGCAGGGGATGGACTAGATAACCCTCGGGATCCCTTCTAATTCTACGATTCTATGGGGACACAGGTGGCGCTGTGGGTTAAACCACAGAGCCTAGGACTTGCCGATCGGAAGGTTGGCGGTTCGAATCCCCGCGACGGGGTGAGCTCCTGTTGCTTGGTCCCTGCGCCTGCCAACCTAGCAGTTTGAAAGCACGTCAAAGTGCAAGTAGATAAATAGGTACCACCCCTGCGGGAAGGTAAATGGTGTTTCCGTGCGCTGCTCTGGTTCGGCAGAAGCGGCTTAGTCATGCTGGCCATATGACCTGGAAGCTGTACACTGGCTCCCTTGGCCAATAAAGCGAGATGAGCGCCGCAACCCCAGAGTCGTGCGCAACTGGACCTAATGGTCAGGGGTCCCTTTACCTTTACCTTACGATTCTATGATACCATGAGGAGTGGGAGACTTCTTTCCAGGCATCTGACTTGAAGCATTAAACCCCCCCCCACCCCCAGCCTGCTTGGTATTTTGCACAACAACAGAAAGAAGCAGCTAGTTTTAGCTGAGTGGTGTGGTGCCTTAAGACAGTGAAACCTCTTAGCTTAGAATTAGAAAAAGGAAATGCCCGTCTGCTTAGAGAAGGAAGAAAGTGGCAAGGACTCTGGTCTCTGCTAACTCTGCATTTACTACGGCTAGGTGGTTTTTAAAATTGGTTTAATTAATAGATTTGTCAACCAGTACTTTAGTTGATGGACTGATGATGAGGTTCTCAAATTGTTGTTGTTGTTGTTATAATATTTTATCCCATCTGGCTGGGCCTCCCCAGGCATTCTGGGAGGCTCCCAACAAAATATTAAAAACACGATAAACCGTCAAACATTAAAAACTTCCCTAAACATGCGTGCCTTCAGATGTTTCCTAAAAGTCAGGTAGTTGTTTATTTCCTTGACATCTGATGGGAGGGCGTTCCACAGGGCGAGGGCCACTACCGAGAAGGCCCTCTGCCTGGAATGTGCTTGTGGTCTCTATTTCATACAACAAATCCTAACACGGATAAAATAAACAAAATAGCAAGTAAGCAAAATTGAAGAGTTAATAATTTAAGAGAGAGATAAAAAGTCTATGTAGATCCAGTAGGTAAGAATGACTGATGTATTTTATAGGCTGTCATTCAAAATATTGCGACTAATACTGTAATCTCTGGTTTTCCATCTTCTAGAAGAAAACTGGACAATTCCAAACTAGAACATCTGGGCATTATTCTTAGCAAGGGGGCAATAATCGTTATACGAGCATCTTAGTAGTAGGGGCAGCATATAAGGACATGGTCTGTGGTCTATAGGAGAAGCTGTACCTTCTGCTTCGTCTTCTTCTGAACCAGGGAACAGAAAAGTAAACACACATTCTCTGAGTTGTGCAGACAAACTCCAATTAGCGAGGGCAAACTGGTGGGACTATAAGCCACAGAAACGTTTGTTTATTTTAAAGGCTTTTTTTAATATAAAGCTATTTTGGTTCTTGCGTCTTACTTTAGTAAGGAATGTAATGGAGGGTAGGTGGGAATTAAAAATAGTATTTCATTCTAGCAATGGCAACTAGCTTTAGTTTATTAAGTGTAGGTTGTGTGACATTTCCTTTCACTTATCCGAAGGGCTGATCTACTGAAGTTTCTGTAATTTGCAGATTTGTTTAAGCCTAACTGATTAACCAGTTAATGGGTGGGTGAGTAATGAACTGAAATGAATTCAGTGGTTGCTGCCAGCTCCAGGCGTTGGAAGAAAGGCTTGCAGCGCAGCCCTTTCAACGACTCCTGTTGGGTTCAGTGTGTTAGGAATGGGGGCATGTGATGAAAAGCTCCTCTGGACCAGAGGTTGGGTGATGCAGTGCCTCAGAAATCTACCAGAGTGCTCAGCTTTAGCCTCCTTCTGATTGGCTGCAGGTACCACTAGCCAGAAAGGGATGCGGGTGGTGCTGTGGGTTAAACCACCGAGCCTAGGGCTTGCCGATCAGAAGGTTGGCGGTTCGAATCCCCGCTACGGGGTGAGCTCCCGTTGCTCTGTCCCTGCTCCCTTTTCTTGTTTTAACTTCCCTAAGTCTCCAAGTACTAGAGTCCTCCCCTCCCCTGTTAAATAACCAAAAGTTTAGCCAGTAGTTACTCAGAAACGAGTCCTGTTGGATTCAATGAGTTAGGGATGGGTGGAGAAATCCATTTTGGTTCTCGTTTAAAGACAAAATCTGCCTAGATTTGCGCTTTTCAAAACTGAAACACAGCCATCCTTTGAAATTTGTGGTTTTCCAAATTTTGCAGTGCAGCTCTCCAGCCAAGTAATGTGTACAAAATGCGTATGCTAGGGTAAGCTTTCCATAAAAAATGTGTCTATTAGTGAAAACAACATACAAAATGGGGGAAATTACTTTGCCAAAATGGGTGCATTAAGAGAAATGCCCATTAAAATACTAGTGAATTTTCACGAGGGCTTTTTTTTAAAACCTCCACCACCACAAAGTGACGTGGAAAAGTGGGGACCGGAATCTAAGAGGCTGCTTTAGAGAATGCTGTTCACTTTCCATCCCTGACTCTCTGTCCGCTTCTTCCTTTCAGCCAGACCTTTGCCCAGTTTGCCAGGACAGAGGGCATCCACAGGACAGAGATCTTGGAGTACTGCCAGTTGTTGAGGAGTCCCAAGGCTTTCATTCCCTCTTTCCAGGTAACAGATGCCCTCTGACTCCAACCAGTCATTTAAGAACACCCGGAGCTCATTGAAGTTTAATGGATCATCTCTAAAAATGCTTTTTAAACAAGAGCTTTTGGGTCTTGAGCCTTGTCAGGGTTAACAAAGTTTCCCCTAGGGGGTGGGCTATAGGGACCACCTGTACCCCATGTTTAAAGCTCCTGGTTCTGTCCCCAGCAACTTCCATTTGGAGGGACCAGGCGGGTTGCTGCCAATAGGAAGTGTGGGCTAATGATCTAGCCCAGAGCTTTCAAAACTGTGTGCCGCGACACATTAGTGTGTCGGCTGCAGCGTGTAGGTGTGTCGCACAAACGCTCCCCCTGGGGCTGGAAAGGGGTCAGTTTAACCTCTGGTTTGCTAATACAGTGGTACCTCGGGTTAAGAACTTAATTCGTTCCGGAGGTCCATTCTTAACCTGAAACTGTTCTTAACCTGAAGCACCACTTTAGCTAATGTGGCCTCCCGCTGCCACCACGCGATTTCTGTTCTCATCCTGAAGCAAAGTTCTTAACCTGAGGTGCTATTTCTGGGTTATCGGAGTCTGTAACCTGAAGCGTCTTTAACCTGAGGTACCACTGTAAAATGGAATTACTGTGTCGCAAAATGATTCATGTCTTAAAAAGTGTGTCGCCAACACGAGAAGTTTGGAAAGCTCTGATCTAACCTGACGTAAGGCCAGTTTAGGGTATTGATCTGTACTTGGCCAAAGTTGCACTTTGAGACGTCTCATACCTTTGAGCTTTTCCTGTGCTATCAATGTGCGATCATTTTTAATGTGGAATGTGAAGCAGGGGAGAGGCGTTTGTTATGTGAATGAGCATCCTGTACAATAGCCATTACAATCTGAATCAAGCAAATCCCACTTAGCAGGTGCTATTCTCCCTCCTTCCTCCCCACCCCTTATTATCTGGGATAGCTGTTATGGGGTGGGGTCAATGTTAATCCCCATTCCTGCCTCGCATAACTGGCAGGGTTTGGGAGAGTAATGCTGAAGAATAGAGCTAAGTTGCTTTGTAGCAGGGCTGGCCCTGGTATACAACCTGATTCAGTTTGTAGGATGAATGCAACACATCATTACTAGGCCGAAGCCTCATTTGTGGAAGCGCCCTTTAAAAAGCATGATTAAAATAGTAAAATAGTCCTGTCTATCGCAAGGGCAGGAGAAATCAAGCCTCTTTGCCTGGCCTTTGGCAGGATTTTAAAGGACCCAAGGATGCTTGATGCTCAATCACATATAATTTCCCCCTGACATTTTCGGCAGATCAAAAGCCGCTGTGGAAGCTGCAATCTTGAGCAGAGGATGAGTGATTGGGGTCAGGAATGGGGAGAGAGGGGCTGCTTATTCTTCACCTCTGGCCATTTTATCTGCTCTATATCGCACTCACACCCCCGGCAGCCTCCTTCTGTGGTAGCTGAATCAAGCAAACCGAATCCATAAAGTGAATTTGCCTTGGCAAATTTTGCTGAGTTATTAAGAGCTAGTAAATGAGGGTTTATAGACAAAGTCCTTAGACCAGACATCACCCAGGTGAAGCCCCTTCCTCTAGCTTAGTGTGACGTGCAAAACAGGTTTTTAAGAGTGATCCGCCTTTCTATTGTTGCCCAGTCTCCAAGCCCTGCAAGATTCCAGGGGTTCCAGGAGCTTATTCAGGATTCGGCACAGGAGAGACTGTGGTGTCTTTATGATGTATGGTTTGTTTACACATATAAGCCACCTGAGCCTCCAGTGAAGGGGCTCACAGCATTGGCATCTCATCGCTGCAGCCTTGGATTCCAACAGAATGCAAGGCATAGCTCTGTCTCCCAGCCTGCAGCCTGCCAGCTTCCAACTTATAGCTCACAGAACTCAACTCTCATCCCTGGCTTTTGGCTTTCTAACTCTCAGTGAGTTGAGGGAGGAAGCCCTAACCATCTGATATCTGGCACAGAACCACGTCCTTTGTTACCTTAATGGCCCATACTTAGAGGGCCATTACTTCACCAGGAAGCTAGACTGGCTATTCCAGGAATTGAATTCATGCCATATCCATGAATTAGAAGTGGGTCCAGGCCTCTGCTCCCCACCCCGAACTCATAACACTATCTTCAGGTTAAGAGATAAGAGTTTTTTTGTTCCACAGCTGTCTCCTAGCCAGTACGCTACAGCTAACAACTGTAAACACTTTAAAAGAACTTAACAACATGTAAGCCGGCCAATAGCGCAGAATTGGAAGATATCAAAAATCCCAACTATAAACGAGTGGCAATCCAAACTATTTGATTATTTAGAATTGGCAAAAATGACACAGAAAATAAGAAATCATAAAGACATAAAGTTTAACAAAGAATGGAATAAATTTATGACATACATGGAAACGGAGGTAAAAAATCTAAAAATTACAGTAGGTATGACATAACACTTGTGATGTAAAGAGTTTCTTAAGGAAAAGAAACTGCAGATAAAAAAATCATATAATATATTCTGAAATCGAGATGAAGGGAAGTCAATTAGTGTTGTGTGTTATTTAGTAAATGTAACCTAATTTGTTGGTATCTTATGTTAGGAGATGTTTTTTCTTTTGTTTTCTTTATTATTATTTTTCTTTTTTATGTATTTCTTTTTTGTGTGTATGTGTGATGTATGTTTTTTTTGTTTGTTTTAATGTCTGATGTAGCAAAACAAATTAAAATCAATAATAAAACAACAACAACAACAACAACATGTAAGCCGGCCTTCAGGTGCATGAGCTGTTTTGATGAGGTCTGCCCCAAATATCAATCCTGCCACTTTTGCGGGACTGCTGCTCTCCTGCAGAAGCGGAAAGAGGGTTATCTAATTACTTTTCATTGACTCAGCTCCCCACAGCAACCTGAACAGAGTGCCCCCAAATGCATCTCATTCCTCCTCTCCCCCTGCAATCTGTATAAGTCCCCCCCATTGTCTTTTGCAGGTTTACAAGCTGATCTACGCCTCTCGCCTGGTGGACTGCGGCCTCCCTGCCCAGGCCTTGCATTACTGCGAAGCGGCAGCGACTGCGCTTCTTGCTCAGAAGCAGAACACGTCCCCTGTCCTCCTGGAGCAAGTGATCAAGGTGGGCTTTGGCTGATGAGGAAAAGCCATGCACTTCATGTCACAAGAGACTCGCATGGGGAGGCAAACTAAGGCATGGGGGCCGGATCCGGCCCAATCGCCTTCTCAATCCGGCCCGCAGAGGGTCCAGGAATCAGAAGAATGTGCCCTTTTATTTAAAATGCATCTCTGGGTTATTTGTGGGGCATAGGAATTCGTTCATTCCCCCCCCCCCCAAAAAAAAATATAGTCTGGCCTCCCACAAGGTCTGAGGGACAGTGGAAAAGATTTGCTGACCCCTGCAAGAGAGCTTGATCCTTATTCCAAACTGGTGATGAACTGGCAAGATGAATGCTCCTATGCGAGAGGGACCAACTATTTCCACAGCGAGCTAGACATGCCCCATCCTTCCCAAGCCCAAGTGTCATAGTGTTAGAATTCATTTATTCATGTCTAAATTTACCTCCACAGTGGAGTTTTCTTTTGAAGTGTGGCACAGCCTCCACTGGTTTCTGACCATTACCGTTTTTAAGGTACGAATCTGTGTCCAGCTGTTCTCTCACCTTCCCTTTTCTGCTTTATGCCAGCAGTTATTCCAACCCCTAAATTAGTACAGTATTGGTTTTGAATAGAAACCTCCCCTGAATATAGACTGCACCCCTAAAGTGAGATCCCTTTGAAATGAAATTTCAATCTCTGGCACCATCCAGTGCTACTTGTCTCACAATAATTAAATCCCTGGACAACTGGGTCATCCATTTACAAAAACTACCAAAGTATGTTGAAATTCCACGTGGCTCCCAAGGTCTCGTCTTAAATAACGGTTTCTATTTCTATAGGAGCACAATTGTAGGCCGCACAGGTTTTATGCAAACCAGATTAAAGGGTGGGAGAGCACATCCTATATTGAGACTAATACAGTATATATGTGAATACAGGTGTCTTTTGTTGGAACACACCTGTTTATGTGCCTGATTCCTTTAGCTCTGTTTATGGGGAGGGATCTGATTGCAGGTGTGCTATGAACTTCATGTCCCAAGAGGGACACGAAGGGACGCGGGTGGCGCTGTGGGTTAAACCACAGAGCCTAGGACTTGCCAATCAGAAGGTCGGCAGTTCGAATCCCTGCGACGGGGTGAGCTCCCATTTCTCGGTCCCTGCTCCTGCCAACCTAGCAGTTCGAAAGCACATCAAAGTGCAAGTAGATAAATAGGTACCGCTCCAGCGGGAAGGTAAACGGTGTTTCTGTGCGCTGCTCTGGTTCGCCAGAAGCGGCTTAGTCATGCTGGCCACATAACCCGGAAGCTGCATGCCAGCTCCCTCGGCCAATAAAGCGAGATGAGCGCTGCAACCCCAGAGTCGGCCACGACTGGACCTAATGGTCAGGGGTCACTTTACCTTTACCTTTATGCTCACAATGGCCAGTTCCTGTTAAGGACTTGGTTGCCGTGTTTTGAACCAGCCCATGTTTCCAAACACTTCCCTAGGGCTGCCCTGCACAGAAAATGCTCCAGCAACCCGACTCAGATGTGACATGAGCCTGCTTTGAGAAGCCAAACCCTAGTATCCCAAGAAGGGGTCTTGCTTGGGAGTCAGCCTCATTGTGGACTTGTTGAGCAGCTGATTGAGGAGGAGACCTGAAATTATGTCAGTCCGTAGCAAACAACCTCTGTTTGCCCTCCATAGTGGATTCAGCTGTATAAATATTCAGAATAAATGGAAGGAAAGACGGCTAAATCAGAAACAGCACAAATTACAAATGCGGCACAGGGCTTAAGTAGCTCAGCTAGTTACAGGCTGAGCTGTTAATTCCTTTCTAATGTTTCATTTGATGATAATCGCATTTGCCTAATCTGTGTTTCACACATACGTTAACACGAATGGCTGAAAGCCCCGGAATTTGAGAAGGGGCCTCGACATGTTCCAAGAAACACGTTTCTCGCGAGGAGCAAATGACATGAATAACTTGCTAATAATTGCTGAATTTGGAGAGAGTTGTCACAGGTGGGATAAGCGCTGCAATTTAGAGAAGTAATTTAGCAAGCGTAGCTCTTGTGGAGATGAGTATTGGTTCTCCGTGGCTTCTTTTGAGTTCTGTGGGGCAAAATTTGGGACAAAATGTGCCATTTGGGACATTCTGAGATGTTAGGTAGTGGAGTCACCAGGTGGCAGATCCAATTCCCATGTCAGATTTGGGGGGCTGTTGGATGATGTTCTCTGTGGGCCCAGCTTCTTGGCACTGCACAAGCGATGTTGCAGTTGTGACACACACTTTCTCTCTCTGGCCCAGTCCACACAACTGCTGAGATTGGGGCGAGGGGGGGGGGGAGGAGAGGCCAGTGGAGAAAGATGTTGCTGCACTCACATTTTTCTCCACAGCTTGAATGTTTGGAGAAGGCAGGTGAACAGGCAGTGGAGCCTTCTAGAATGCAGTTAAGCACCATGGCAGTGTGCTATAAAAAAGCAATAGGTTAGGCTAAGTTAGATGGACCAATGATTTCACTCACCAACATCCCATCTTCTGCTCCCAGTAACCACAACCGGCCTTCTAGAATGGCGCTGAGAGGATCAGGATTCCCCCCCTTGGTATTATCAAAAGAAGAGTTTTTGTCTTGAAGGCAGAGCTAACAGTTCTTGCTTGGTTCCCCCCTCCCCCCTTTAAAAAATCCTCTTTTGCCACCTAACTTAAAGAGCCCTCTGCTGACTGGAGCAGTGACTCTGGATCCTCTGAACTAACTGTTCCTCTCCTCGCTTCTTCCCAATCGCACAGCTGGCAGAGCGCCTGAAACTCTCTGACCCCTGCCTGCTGGAGAAGCCTGTGCAAGAGGCCATTTGGGAACCGGCTTGGCTTTCAGAGCTCCGAACCAGATGTCGGCAGTGGGAGGTAAGACTTCGTGGGTGGGGTGTCGATGGGCTGATTTGTGATCTAGCTCTTTCTGGCCACTTGGATTAAGCTGAAGAGAAGCAGCTGTTTCCCAACTTGAGGCACATGGCTCCCAAAGCCTGCTTTACCACCTGAGGCAGAAAACAGGGACTCCCTGCTCCCTGCTCCACCTCCCGCATGGTTGCTATCTCTGGGAAGACCAGGGGATGTGTCTCCATTGCCAGGCGATGGTACTCCTCTGAATACCATTCCCCATGATGGACGGGCGAGGCCATGCCTCCATTGTCACGCTGATGGCAGAATCTGGCACTCGCCAGTGTCACGTCTCCTCTGTTGGTTTCCCTCCCTCGGCTTCAGCAACGTGGCTGCTTTCAGAAAACACTTGTTTTGGCTTCGCGTAGCTTTCTCGTGGTTTAATACCACATCGGGTGCCATCCTGATGTCGGAGAGTGTGGCGTATACATTTTGCATTGATGAACAGAAGATTTATCCGCAGAGATATGTGGAACTGCCGCCTAAAGGGCAGAAGACGGGTGACCCCCCCTGGATGTGCTACTTGGTTCAAGGGATGTAATTGGGGTTGCTATGTAGAGTTCTGACTATATATATGACATAGAGTTCTATGTAGAGCTAGTGTGGTGTAGTGGTTAAGAGCGGTAGTCTTGTAATCTGGTGAACCGGGTTCGCTTCCCCGCTCCTCCACATGCAGCTGCTGGGTGACCTTGAGCTAGTCACACTTCTCTGAAGTCTCTCAGCCCCACTCACCTCACAGAGTGTTTGTTGTGGGGGAAGAAGGGAAAGGAGAATGTTAGCCGCTTTGAGACTCCTTAGGGTAGTGATAAAGCAAGATATCAAATCCAAACTCTTCCACTCCCACCTCCTCCCAATGGTGGGTGATGAAGACTGTTCACGAAGAGCCCTGGTGATTTGTCTGTGGCCTCTGTGACTTGTCCCTTGTTGGCACTTCATCTGCCTTCTTGCCTGCTGCCCCAGAGCTGCCCCCACTTGGCTCCAAGCTTTGCCTAACCTGTTTTTCTCCTACTCCTTCTCATCTCATTTAAGGAGGAAGGAAGTCTTTGCAATGCCAACTGCACCCAGCCGGAATTTCCCAGAACCAGTGGATCAACACCAGGTAAAAGAACGAAAGGATGAACAGTGGCAGGTGTTCACAGAAAGGAGCACACAGCTGCACTGGGGCCAGTTAAATGAATCCCTTTTACAATTATTCTGGCACATCTGAGACGGTTCCTTTCTGCTATTGGATTGGATTCAAAGACTTCCCTGGAAGTATGACTTGCAGAAGCCTATTGGTATCCTTAATCATCATCATCAAACCTTTTATTGGTATCACATACAAACATCCATAGCAAATCAATACAGAATTCCCACCTTCCCAGTGAAACAAAACATTTGTCAAATGAAAGAGGCAAAGCAGTCTAACATTACATCTCTAGGTCTCCAGGGTGATCAGACGTCTGCAATGTGTTTCAGTGACAAAAAACCAGATAAAGATATGTAGCCACTAACTTGGTGAGCTCCTGATTAATCCCCAATAATAGAAAATGTATGACCTCTAACTCTGGTTTCCGTTTGGGGATTCAGAGTTGATCTAGGAACTGCTGGTGGAGATCAACGTATAGTTTACATTTGAGAACCATACGTGTAAGAGTTTCCACCTGATGGTCTTCACATGGGCAAATTCTTTCTCCTTCCACCATTCCCGAGAACCTTCCCCATTGGAGGTTTGAAGGATTTGAATTAAACCTGGCCAGCGAAAATGCCCTTCTTTCTTGAGGATTAAGCAAAAATTCAAGATAATTGTGGTTAATTTCATGCGCCCAAGAAAGTTGAAAGTTAAGAGGGGAACATGTTTTCTCTGCTGCTGCTGCTAGTTCCTGGCGTTCCATGTCCCACAACCTAGTTTTTATTATAGCCTTGGCAGATGGTGGGGGCATCGATTGCAAAAATTCCACTGACAGCCCAAGTTGCTGTACCTTTATGTTAAACTGTTGTAGCCCTGGGGAAAGAAAGGGATCTAGCAAAAGTTCACTAAGGAGAGGATCTTTATCTGTTGTGAGTCAGATGTTTAACCAGCATGTAAGAAAACTCGCCCAGGCTACGGTCTCTACCTTGTGTTGACCTCCCTCTAGACACAAGGCTGCATAGTGTACACAATGTGGGACAGCAAAAATCTTAAAAAGGAAAGCTGCCTGCACTCATTCTTCCAGCTGGGTAAACCCTGGCAGCCAGACTGGAATTCCGTAGAGCAACTGAGCTATATCTTTGGCGTTGAAGACCTTGAGGGCAGAGGGGATATACAAATTACCTCTTGTTATAAAGAAATGCATTATGGTCTGCATAGAGATCTTACTGGCATTTACTGTCGTTGCACGGTGCAAGGACCATAGAAGCCTATGATGGAATGTGATTCCCAGGTAGATGAATTTGAATACCTGCTGGATGGGTTTTCCACCAAATACCCAGCTATAGCTTTTCCCAAAAACCATTATTTTGCTTTTTATCAAAGTTCATGCACAATTTCATTCTGGACAGATAGTCAATACAGGAATTTAACAAACGTTTTATGCCCATTCTTGTCCGTGAAAGCAAAATCATATCATCTGCCTATAGAAGGATGGGAATGCTTGATGGGTTGAGTTTGGGCTGTGGGCATCCACCTGTTTTAGTAGAGAAGCGAGGTCGTTAAGAAAAAGATTAAAAAGAGAGGGAGCGAGTACACAGCCCTGCTTTACTCCTCTGTTTATAATGACAGGATCTGTCATTGCATTCCCTGGAGTTGTTCTTATGCGATAGGTGTTCTTTGTGTAAAGCTTTTTGATCAGGTAATCTAGGTTCTAGGCCCATTGTCTCCATTTTGGACTACAACAGCCCCCTGTGGACAGTGTGGATGCCCTGAAATTTGAACAACAGGTGGACCCTGTTGCTCAGGCAGTAAATGCATCGGAATAGGTTAAAAGGGGCTCAGATCTGGCTGTTTCTGAGGGTCTCATTCTGTTCTTCCTGTCTCTAGCCTTCATTGGGCAAGGGATCTAAATTCTACAAGCCCTTCAGAAGGCCTGTTTGCTTCCTGTATGCTTTTGCATAAAGCAAATGTTAGCTGGGTCATCTGTCAAGCTGGGTTTTTCCACCACTGTCCAAATCTAAAGATTCTGAGGAGTTTTAACAGGATCAGCTACTAAAGTTCCCAGATATTCAGTTCCAGTCTCTGAAAGGTTTTGTTGTTGTTTTTTGAATGATGAAAATAAGACTGAAGCATATTTGTGGAATATAGGCTTTCTAACAGGTAACTTTCTAACAGGTAACTAAAAAGGGAGGCGGGTGGCGCTGTGGGTTGTCTACAGAGCCTAGGACTTGCTGATCAGAAGGTCGGCAGTTCGAATCCCCGCGACGGGGTGAGCTCCCGTTGCTCGGTCCCTGCCCCTGCCAACCTAGGAGTTCGAAATCACGACAAAGTGCAAGTAGATAAATAGGTACCGCTCCATCGGGAAGGTAAACGGCGTTTCTGTGCGCTGCTCTGGTTCGCCAGAAGTGGCTTAGTCATGCTGGCCACTTGACCCGGAAACTGTACACGTCTCCCTCAGCCAATAAAGTGAGATGAGTGCCACAACCCCAGAATCGGTCAGGACTGAACCTAACAGTCAGGGGTCCCTTTACCTTTAACAGGTAGCTAAATGGATCTTCCATGGTAAGAGGCAGTATACCTTTGAATACCAGATGCTATAGACAAATAAAAGGAGAAGCCCCTCTCTTTCATGCTTTATTAAGAGACTGGCTTCTGCTGGAAACAGTAAGTGGGAATAATAAGAGGGTTGAATTCAGCCGCTCAGCTGTTCTGATCTAATAGCTATTGGCATTCCTGCTTAAAGTACCTCATTTGTAGCCTTGGAGTTTGAACAGGTGTGCAGGCCATCTATGAAATGGGGGATATACTGATCTAATCCATCAAATCTTACATTATCCAGATTTGGCTCCCCGTTCTGAGTTTGCACAAAGCCAAGGCTGCTTGAAGGTCCTGGAGCCTCATCCTTCGACTTACCTGCCACCAGTGGACTCGGCTCAAGACCAGCCAGATTTGGGACAGAGAAGGCATTTCTATCCTGGGCCTCCTGTAGATACAACTGATGCGGCTTTGGAGACTTGTCTTCCAGGAAGTGACCACGGTTATGTTTCCCCTCCTGGAGGACATCCAGCTGACCTCCCCTCACACCAGCCACCAGGTTAAGAGACGGTTGAAATTATTTGTGATGGTGTGTGCATGTACTAGTTACCTGGTCTCCATCTGGAAACCATATATTGCATTTTTTAAAAAATATTGATTTTGGTGGCCTTGGGAGATAAGGCAAGCCATGCCCTTTCCCACTTTCTCTGTCTCCAGTCCTGCTGCATCTGCTCCCCACCTGCTGGGGGGCACAGATATATTTAAGATGATGGAGACGGAGGGTGGGCAAAAGAACCAGTGATAAATCAGGGTTCTGGAATCATAGAATCATAGAGTTGGAAGAGACCACAAGGGCCATCGAGTCCAACCCCCTGCCAAGCAAGAAACACCATCAGAGCACTCCTGACATATGGTTGTCAAGCCTCTGCTTAAAGACCTCCAAAGAAGGAGACTCCACCACACTCCTTGGCAGCAAATTCCACTGTCAAACAGCTCTTACTGTCAGGAAGGTCTTCCTAATGTTTAGGTGGAATCTTCTTTCTTGTAGTTTGGATCCATTGCTCCGTGTCCGCTTCTCTGGAGCAGCAGAAAACAACCTTTCTCCCTCCTCTATGTGACATCCTTTTATATATTTGAACACGGCTATCATATCACCCCTTAACCTCCTCTTCTCCAGGCTAAACATGCCCAGCTCCCTTAGCTGTTCCTCATAAGGCATCGTTTCCAGGCCTTTGACCATTTTGGTTGCCCTCCTCTGGACGCGTTCCAGTTTGTCAGTGTCCTTCTTGAATTGTGCCCAGAACTGGACGCAGTACTCCAGGTGAGGTCTGACCAGAGCAGAATACAGTGGCACTATTACTTCCCTTGATCTAGATGCTATACTCCTATTGATGCAGCCCAGAATTGCATTGGCTTTTTTAGCTGCCGTGTCACACTGTTGGCTCATGTCAAGTTTGTGGTCAACCAAGACTCCTAGATCCTTTTCACATGTACTGCTCTCAAGCCAGGTGTCACCCATCTTGTATTTGTGCCTCTCATTTTTTTTGCCCAAGTGCAATACTTTACATTTCTCCCTGTTAAAATTCATCTTTCTTTTTTTTTTAAAGGCATAGGAGCCCTGTCCCAACATAGAACCAGGCACTATTGAAACCAGCAGGACTTGCTTCTCAGCAGACATGCTTAGGATTGGGAGGGGGGCGGGGGGGGGGGGAAGCAGGTCCCTGCTTTTGCGGAAAGGCATAAGAGTTTGCTTCCTGCTTCTGCCTTTGTTTGTACCTGGCAGTGCTTGTGTCCTGGACACTTTGGCTGCAGACGCCATTTCCAGGGAACTGCCCCCTAACAGCTCTTGCCATTTTGAACTCCAGATCTTGGCTGGTGGGTACAATAAAACCTGTTGTGGTGTAATCTGCAGGGGGCACCGCGGAATCCTGTGGCCCGTACCACTTCCTGGGTGATCAGGAGAGCATTCCGGAGCATCAGGTGAGAGTTGGGGGGGGGGTAGCTGAACTATGGAACTCACTGCCACAAGATATGGTGATAAATTAAATTAAAGTGGGATTAGGCAAATCCACAGAGGATAAGGCTTACAGTGGCTGTTAGGGGTGGAAAGACCTCCCCATTTCTCATTTTAATCCAATCTTAAATTTAGTTTCCCACCTTTCTGAAGCAATTGGTGGATTTCCTTTTAATAGCTGCTCACGAGCATCCTTCAACATTTTTGTGCAAATTGCTACTAATAAGCACCACTTCATATGCATTGTTGACCTGTTTTTTAAATGTTACTTTCACTAACATGTTAGGTTTTTATGCACACTTTCACCTAATACAATCACTTTTGTGATCTTTGGATGGCTGGAGAATTGCATCACAAAATCTGGATGAATTTTGAAAGTATGAATTTCGAAGAACCGTTGTGTTTCAATTGTCATATTGTTTTGGAAGGTCCAAATTTGATAAACCTCTGCTTCCAATGTGAAATGAATTTAATTTCTGCTAGTCATGATGGCTAAAGCCACTGAGAAAGGGCGACTGCCTGTATGTCCTGCTTGTGAGCTTCTCAGATGGGGAGAGACGCCTTTGGTTTGACCCAGCAGGGCTCATCTTCTTATTACTGCTTTGTTCTTGTTGACACATGCACCCCCCCCCCGTCTCAGCTGACGTGCCTCTGCCCTTGCCCTCCTGTGGTGCAGTGGGTCAGTGCGTCTGTCTGCTAACCAGAAGGTTGGTGGTTTGAGCCCACCAGGGACGGCTGTGGGCAGGATTCGTGCATTACTCTGGGGGTTGGACTAGATGACCCTCAGGGTCCCTTCCTATCTGATTCTTTTTGCTGCCTGCTTGAAAACATTCTTGTTTAGACAAGCCAACCCAAATGCTTAGAAAACTGAGGGAATTTTAATCTGTTTCAGTATTTAAACTTTTGTATGTTTTAAAGTAGGGTTGTGAATTTTTCTCGATTTTACTGTATTGCTTTTAATCTTTTTGTAAACCGCTTTGAGGTTGTTGGTTTTTTAAACTAATAATAATAATAGTAATAATAATAAGTAATAATTTTATTTATACCCCGCCCTCCCCAGCCAAGACGGCAGCTAACACCAGATATTAAACAATTGATTAAGATACAACTTAAAAACAAGATTAAAACACAACATTAAAATTCAGCCTCATTTCAATAGAAACTCAAATCAAAAACTTTGGGGGGATGAAAACGTCAAATCTTCACCAAGGTCAACTATTCAGACTGGTCACACGTGGGCCAGAAAAAACCCAGGGAAGTCCCCAAATAGGAGTTCCATCACAGAAGGAGAAAGGAAAAAGGAAAGAGGGGAAGGGGATCAAGTTGATTCCAAGCCAAAGGCCAGGCAGAACAATCAAGCATTTTTTTTTAAACAAACAAACAAACAAACAAACAAACAAACAGTGAGCCATGTGGTCTAGAGGAATGTTAGGGGAGAGCTGTTGCTTTAATGGTTATACGGCATTTAATTTTTTCTTTAAACTATACAGCAATTTCAAAAAGTCAGTGGGTTCAGGAAGCTTGGGCTCACGTCCCAACTCTGCCATAGCAGGACTTCCTTTGTGACTTGTCCGAGGCTGCCATGTTCCAGCCTCATTTGGCCCTTTCCGCTCCCACAGGAGAAATACTGATCTGTCTCTCAGGACTCGTGTGATGGCGAGTGATGTCAGGAGAGGCCCTTAGGGGATAAGGTTACAATATAAACCGGTAAGATGAAGCCACGAAGTTTTTCCAGTGAAGAGAACCTGCTCCATGTTTTCTTTTTGGTGCCAGAACACTTTAAATGCCCGGACCCGGACCATTTCTGAGAGTTCCACAATATCCATGGTCGAGGATGTTCCACAGCTCCCAGAAGCATCAGGGGAGGAAGCCACATCAGAGAAGCTACCACAGGATGAAACGGAACAAAAAGAAGCAAAGGTGAGGCATATGACTGAGAAGGGCACCTGCGGTGTCTGAAAAATATGCCCAGGCCCACAGGATTTCATTTCTGCTTTGCAGCAGATTAGGAAGGACAGAATCATGTCCTCTTGGATTTAGAGCCACGATCAAGGTCTAATTCACCTTTCAGGTGGCTGGGAGTATTGCAATTAATTCATTCATATAGAACTTCACACAGCGTTTAAGTACAGCCCTGTCCTATACATGTTTCCTCAGGAATGACTCCTGCTGTGTTTAGCTTACGGCCAGGTAAGTGTGCATAGGGTTTGTAGTCTTAATGTATGGGGTTCTTTGTCCTGAACATACCAGTAGCAGACGGTGTGGTGGGGCCTGGGGCAGAAGCACTTACCTGACCTCCCGGCAGCTGAGTCACTGCCGCTTACTGGAGTGGGAGGGGAGAGATGGTGGGGAGGACAGGGCAGTGTGAATGCGCTGGCAGGAACATCAGAGTGGCTCATTAGGGCATTTTCACTGAGCTGATCTCATTCCGCCTGGTTGTGATGGACTCAGGCTCGAACTCGGAACCGGAGGAGTCTCAGTCCACACCGGATCCTCTGCCTCAGTCAGCATCTGAACCAAGTCTGGGGCCTGACCCTGAAGAGTCCCAGTCTGCACAGGTTCCCCTGCAACAAACACCAGCTGGGCCGAGTCAGGGGCCTGAGCCTGCCCTGGCTCCAGATGCAGGGATTCCCTCGTTGCCTCCAACTGGGCCATCACTTACAGCTGCTCCGCTACCAGTTGGGTCAGGAGAGGCTGAGGCGGCCTCTGGGTCTAGTAACCCACCGACATCTCCCGAGCTGCAGAGACTGAGGTCTGAGAGAAGGAGAGACCTGAGTACTTGCAGGAGGAGTGCTCGCCTTTGGGCGGGACAGGGAGGTGAGTCACCGGGGGATCAGGACCGGCCGTTACCCCAACAAAGATAAAAAGCTGTCAGACCCCGCCCCAGGTTGCAGGAGCAACATTGCTGCTTGCTGGAACCTGCCTGAGACCCTGTGCCCGACCTAGCCTGGTTTCCTGCCTTGAGACTTGCCTTGGCCCTGTTGGACTGACTCCTCACGGAATCCTTGGATTCGGGACCGGACCTGGACTGCATTGATCGGGTTAACCCCCGGGCCCAGCACACTGGTAAACAGCAGTGACTCACCAGCTGGGAGGTCAGGGAAGTGCCTCTGTCTCCTGCTGCACAATATGGTGATACCTGCTAGCTTAAAGGTAAAGGTACCCCTGACCGTTAGGTCCAGTCGTGGATGACTCTGGGGTTGCGCGCTCATCCCGCTCTATAGGCCGAGGGAGCCGGCGTACAGTTTCTGGATCATGTGGCCGGCATGACTAAGCCACTTCCGAACAGCACACGGAAACGCCGTTTACCTCCCACCGGATTGGTACCTATTTATCTACTTGCACTTTGACTTGCTTTCGAACTGCTAGGTTGGCAGGAGCTGGGACTGAGCAACGGGAGCTCACCCCGTTGTGGGGATTTGAACCGCCGACCTTCTGATCGGCAAGCCCTAGGTAGGCTCTGTAGTTTAACCCACAGCGCCACCCGCATCCCTTACCTGCTAGCTTAGATGGTTTTAAAAGAAGAATTCGACAGCCATTGTCAGGACGAGGCAGCGAGATTCTATTAGCCATGGTAGCTAAATGGAATCTCCATGTTGAGAGGCAGCATGAATGGCAGATAGCAGGGCAACAGCTGAAGGCTGCAGAACTTTGTGCCCTGCTTGGAGGCTTCCTGGAGGAAGCACCCAAATGGCATCTGTTGGAAGCTGAGTAGTGGGCAAGATGAACCGTATTCTGATCCAGTAAGGCACTGCTTATATTCCTGTGTCACCAACAGGTGCGATTGGGGTTTCCTTCATCTGCTTGATATTCTCTCGCAGAGTCTAACGGTATTTTCACAGACTTGTGAAAACCGGAACATAAAATCTATGGTTAGAACTTCACAATCATTTGTCTTCCACATTCTTTCCTGTATTAGGTGTGTGTGTGTGTTTGTGTGTGAGACAAGGGAGAAGAAGGAGAAGAAGAAGAAGAGTTTGGATTTGATATCCCGCCTTTCACTCCCTTTAAGGAGTCTCAAAGTGGCTCACATTCTCCTTTCCCTTCCTCCCCCACAACAAACACTCTGTGAGGTGAGTGGGGCTGAGAGACTTCAGAGAAGTGTGACTGGCCCAAGGTCACCCAGCAGCTGCATGTGGAGGAGCGGGGAAGCGAACCCGGTTCACCAGATTACGAGACTACCGCTCTGAACCACTACACCACACTGGCTCACATGCTCTTCTTGGTGTCATATGTGAAACTGAGTTAAGAATCTGGGACATTTCTTGTGTTCAGGTAGAGCAAAACAAGAAATTATTTATTTGTAAAAGTATGTGTGCCTTGCAAAACATCAGGGTTTGCAGTACAAACAAATGACTGTCTACATGGGTTTTTGGTGCCTCTCTGTGTCCCTCTGGTACTTATTAGCTCTCTTGAAGAAAAAGCTACCAGCTCTCTCACTCCAGATTTTGGGCAGGGTTCACCTTCCAAACTCTGCCAGCAGAAGTCTCGTACAAGAGCTTCTGCTTGCGCATCAGGGCTCCCCCCCAATTATCTTGCACCCCTTTGAAATTGCCTCTGAAGGGACCTGGAGAACCTGCAGAGCAGAGCTCAGGGAAAGAGGGTGGGTTGTTCTGTCTGGCAAGCTGATATACAGATGCAACATTTGCAATAGCACAGTGTTGAACCCACCCTTTCTATTTTTCCAGGCCTCTGGGTCTGGCTGGTTCCGTTGGTTCCGATCAAAACCCTCTAAAGAAGCTGAACCCTCCAAAAAGGTACCATCTGCTGCTGCTCCAGATTCTCAGGTAATGCAGGATCTCTTTAAGAGGAATTTTTCTTGCTGCAGAATTCAAAGTGTTGGTGCTGACCTTTAAAGCCCTAAACGGCCTCGGTCCAGTATACCTGAAGGAGCGTCTCCACCCCCATTGTTCTGCCCGGACACTGAGGTCCAGCGCCGAGGGCCTTCTGGCGGTTCCCTCATTGCGAGAAGCAAAGCTACAGGGAACCAGGCAGAGGGCCTGCTCGGTAGTGGCACCAGCCCTGTGGAACGCCCTCCCACCAGATGTCAAAGAGAAAAACAACTACCTGACTTTTAGAAGACATCTGAGGGCAGCCCTGTTTAGGGAAGCTTTTAATGTTTAATAGACTATTGTATTTTAATATTCTGTTGGAAGCTGCCCAGAGTGGCTGGGGAAACCCAGCCAGATGGGCGGGGTATAAATAATAAATTATTATTATTATTATTTTATTATCAGAAGAACCCCACACCCAAAGTTCCTCAGCCTTTCCTAACAACTACCATTGTGGTCTGCACACTGATAAACATCCATGGGGCCTCAGGGTTCTCTGGTGCACAGCCTGAAAATGGCTGCCACAGATCCACGCAAGGAGTGTAGTTCATAAACGCCTGTTGTGTGTTGGTGTCATGAGACATTGGTGGACTTAAAATTGTAGTATCAGAAATGAAGTGGAAAGGAAAGAAGGGTGGAGGAAGAAATTTTGCATAGATTTTGTCTGTTCGATAATTCACATCGCATTTAGAATTCTTTGGCAAGGGCTGAAATAATAATAATAATAATAATAATAATAATAATAATAATAATAATAAACTATTATTATTATTATTATTAGTAGTAGTAGTAGTAGTAGTATCCTGCCCATCTGGCTGGGTTTCCTCAGCCACTCTGGGCGGCTTCCAACAAAGACCAAAAATACACTAAAATATCACACATTAAAAACTTCCCTGAACAGGGCTGCCTTCAGATGTCTTCTGAATGTCAGGTAGTTGTTTTTCTCTTTGACATCTGATGGGAGGGCGTTCCACAGGGCGGGCGCCACTACCGAGAAGGCCCTCTGCCTGGTTCCCTGTAGCTTTGCTTCTCGCAATGAGGAAACTGCCAGAAGGCCCTCGGTGCTGGACCTCAGTGTCCGGGCAGAACAACGGGGGTGGAGACGCTCCTTCAGGTATACTGGACCGAGGCCGTTTAGGGCTTTAAAGGTCAGCACCAACACTTTGAATTGTGCTCGGAAACGTACAGACAACAACAGACCTGGGCTTTCAAACTAACAAAATGAATTTCATTAGAGACAAATGTAAGGTTTTGCACTTAGTAAGGAAGAACCAGCTGCACAAATATAAAATGGGAGACACCTGGCTTACTAGCAGTACATGTGGAAAAGATCTTGGGGTCTTGGTGGACCACAAGCTTAATGTGAGTCAACAGTGTGATGCAGCAGCAAAAAAAGCTAATGCTATTCTAGGCTGCCTCAACAGAAGTATAGTGAAGTAATAGTACTACTCTATTCTGCCTTGGTCAGACCACAGCTGGAATAATGTATCCAGTTCTGAGCACCACAATTTAAGAAGGATGTTGACAAGCTGGAACGTGGGCAGAGGAGCTGTTTGACAGTGGAATTTGCTGCCAAGGAGTGTGGTGGAGTCTCCTTCTTTGGAGGTCTTTAAGCAGAGGCTTGACAACCATATGTCAAGAGTGCTCTGATGGTGTTTCCTGCTTGGCAGGGGGTTGGACTCGATGGCCCTTGTGGTCTCTTCCAACTCTATGATTCTATGAGGGCATCCAAGATGATCAGGGGTCTGGAAACCAAGCCTTATGAGGAACGATGGAAGGAGCTGGATATGTTTAGCCTGGAAAAGAGGAGACTGAGAGGAGATATGATAGCCACCTTCAAATATCTCAAGGGCTGTTGCATGGAGAAGGGAGCATGCTTGTTTTCTCCTGCTCTGGGGGGCAGGACTCGAACAAATGGCTTCAAGTTGCAAGAAAGGAAATTCCGGCTAAAGATCAGGAATAACTTTCTGACAGCAAGAGCTGTTCGCCAGTGGAATGGGCTCCTTTGGGCTCTCCTTCCTTTGAGGTTTTTAAGCAGAGGTTGGAGGGCCACCTGTCATGGATGCTTTAGCTGAGATTCCTGCATTGCAGGGGGTTGGGCTAGATGACCTTTGGGATCCCTCCCAACTATACAATTCTATGATTCTATGACAGAGAATAGAGGAGGAGGAAGGGGCACAGGTCAGGAATGCCAAAGGAGGAGCGAACAGGAGCGATGGAAAAGGATTAGGGAATTGTCCAAGTTACTGAATTTCATCTGCTGGAACTCTGACTTCTGAGTTTTATTAGCCCAGGGTTTCCCAAACTGTGGATTTGTGGTTGTAGACGGGAAATGGCGCGTCCATATGTTGAATATTCACATTGATTGCCAATTGTACTTTTTTTTTTATTGCTTCTTGTATTTCCTCCGTTGTGGGATTTGAATTCTGTGGGATTCAAATTGTAGTAGAGCAAAATACAGTATATGAAATAAAAGAGGCAATAAAGAGGCAATTAAAAATCATATAGCATTATCACAGCGCATTACAATTGCTACAGCAGGCTGAATTGGCCTGCCAATAACTTCAGCGACACCCAAGAGTTCGGAGGGGGGGAGGGGGGCGCAAACCACTTTATAGGACCTTGCTTCATATTTCCAGGGTTGTCTCCTCTGAAAGATGCCTCTCAAATCCTGTATTCTGTTCCCAATTCCCCGTGTCATTATGGTGAGCCTGCAGCCACGTGGCTTGTCATAAGTTTTCGCAATGGTGGTCAAAAAATAATGATCCGCTCCCCTAATAGCAAGCTCAGTTGGCGAGGGCCAACAGGGTTGCAGGCAAATGAAGAAACCAGAGGCAGGTATCAGCATGTACTACAAGGTTTGTGAAAGTACAAATCAAAACAAAACAAATTAGGGAAACCACACTCCCCCAAGTCAAGTGCAGGATCTAGTACTGAGTGATCATTTTAAAAAATACATTAAAAAAGAAGTGGTGGGGAAATCTGTTGGGATCCTAACAAAGGTAAAGGTAAAGGGACCCCTGACCATTAGGTCCAGTTGTTACCGACTCTGGGGTTGCGGCGCTCATCTCGCTTTATTGGCCGAGGGAGCCGGCGTACAGCTTCCGGGTCATGTGGCCAGCATGACTAAGCCGCTTCTGGCGAACCAGAGCAGCGCATGTGTCAGGGAACTGACATCAGAGGCACGGGAGAAGGAGAGGGTCTCTGATTCTGCAGGAGAAGGTCCCAGCGCTAGGGGGAGACTCAGCTGGGAAGAAGGGGAAGAGAATGAGTGTAACACCAGGGATCCAGGAGAGCAACGGGACAGGGAGGTGCAGGGGCTCCAGGACTCTTCGTTGGAAGTTAGTGAGGAGAGCCCAAGCACCCCGCTGCCCACGCCCACCCTGCGCAGGAGACTCCCGCGCAGTGAGAGGCGGAGACGATTGGGCGTCAAACAACTCTTATGTTGGCAACGCTTTAAGAAACGCCCACAGACAGATTCTACGAGTGACTAAGGGCAGCCACGCTGAGATGGGCTGTGCAGTCCGGATGGTTTAACCAGGCAATCTAATGCTCAAACGGAGCAGGATTATGCACGAGTAACTCCCAACCACTACAGCATGGAAACGCTGTTTACCTTCCCGCTGGAGTGGTACCTATTTATCTGCTTGCACTTTGATGTGCTTTCGAACGGCTAGGTTGGCAGGAGCAGGGACCGAGCAACGGGAACTCACCCCGTCACGGGGATTCGAACTGCCGACCTTCTGATCGGCAAGCCCTAGGCTCTGTGGTTTAGCCCCCAGTGCCACCTGTGTCCCTCCTAACAAAGGTAGACTGAGGGTAAATTCTACCTGGCTCCATCACTGATATGTTATTTCCGTTCTGCAGCAGCAGGTGACTTCACAACCATCCCTTCCTCCTGTGGAGGAGACAAGGCCTTCATTACTTCCTCCTCCAGCTGTTCCTCACCTGCCGCCCACAGGTGGCAACCCTCTCCCAAAAAGCTCTCTTCGTAAGTATCTTCCTGTGTGCGTTGCGGAATGTGTTCCTGACAGGTGGTAATAAAGGCTGTGTACGAACCTTGCTGTGGGCCATAGGACCCCACAAATAACTCTGGAGGGATCCCCCAGTCTTTTGTAGAAGCTTTTGTGGGGAGTGGTAAGGCCCCCTTGTACAAACTGAAATAATCTCATTGCACTTTTTTCGTCACAGGGGCCAAAACTCCACTGGGCCATAGCAACAGGGAAGGCTCCATGTTTCCAGATGCCGGAGGCCAGGTGAGAGAAATGTGGGGGCGGGAATAACATGTTCCTTGTGAGGAGAGGCCTCAACTTTGGAAAACTGCTCCTCTGAATCCCTGTTGACAGAAGTGCAAATCCAGCTGCCTTGAGAGCATTTCTCCCAATATAGTAAAGGTAAAGGGACCGCTGACCATTAAGTCCAGTTGCAGACGACTCTGGGGTTGCGGTGCTCATTTCGCTTTATTGGCCGAGGGAGCCGGCAGACAGCTTCTGGGTCATGTGGCCAGCATGACTAAGCCGCTTCTGGCAAACCAGAGCAGCACATGGAAACGCCATTTACCTTCCCGCTGGAGCGGTACCTATTTATCTACTTGCACTGGTGTGCTTTCAAACTGCTAGGTTGGCAGGAGAAGGGACTGAGCAACGGGAGCTCACCCTGTCGCGGGAATTCGAACCGCCAACCTTCTGATCGGCAAATCCTAGACTCTGTGGTTTAATCCACAGCACCACCCACTTATCTCCCAATATAATGTCCTGCATTTCTGGTGGTTCTGCTGCCCCCTTCCTCCTCTGCCCCCCCCCCCCAGCAACGGATCCTGGCATCTTCACTGGGTTTCACGCCTTGGCTCTTCTGCTTCATGTTTCAGGCTACTTTCTCCATCCCTGATCATGTGCCTCCACCCCCAAGAGGAGGGGCAGTTCCTCTTTACCGTCCTGCTCAGGTATGGTTTCTGCGCATGTGCGTTCCCGCAATGTTGTATACAAATAAACTCTAGTAATGATGGTAACAACCGCAGCAGCAATGTAAGAATTGTTTTCTTGGGTGAGGCCAGGCATCCCTCCTTGTTCAGCCTTCTGCAAAGCGTAGACCATGGGTAGGCAAACTAAGGCCCGGGGGCCGGATCTGGCCCAATCGCCTTCTAAATCCGGCCCGTGGACGGTGCAGGAATCAGCGTGTTTACATGATTAGAATGTGTCCTTTTATTTAAAATGCATCTCTGGGTTACTTGTGGGGCCTGCCTGGTGTTTTTACATGAGTAGAATGTTTCCTTTTATTTAGAACGCATCTCTGGGTTATTTGTGGGGCATAGGAATTCATTCATTTTTATGTTTTTTTTCAAAATATAGTCTGGCCTCCCACAAAGTCTGAGGGACAGTGGACCGGTCCGCTGCTGAAAAAGTTTGCTGACCCCTGTTTGGACTATCGAGTTCCTTAAGAGCCTGATTCAAAGGGGTGATAAGGGATTCAGTCCTACAACAACTGGAGTAGCCAAGTTAGGGAAGCGTGTTCAAGTCCATCTCTCTTGTTCAAGCGGCAGCCTGTTGTTAGGGCACGGGGCGGGGGTCGCCTTTCCTGCTCTTTCTCCCTGGAGCTATACTGCTTATGCACGTGTAGTTTACACTCGGATAAGAACCATGATACCTCTCCATTGTAGGTTTTTTTTTGGTTTTTTGGCTGGTTTCATGGACAGTTACCATTTGGCAAAGGTCCTTTGTCAAAGCTCATGAAGCACGTCTGATGCAGGTGCTGGTTTGAGTGTAGAGCTGCGCTCAAGGCTGGCCCTGCCATCGTGCCATCGTGTAGAGGGAGAGCTAAGACTATTTGAGAGGGTGCGTGTCTAAAATTCTGTTAAGCTTCTCAAAATCCATGACTATAAAATGCATGAAAATGGAGGCCTTGTATCCAAATGGGTTGCATGTGCAAATGTTTATTTAACTTCCGTTTGCTTCTGGGTTGCATTATTTTTGAAGGGTTTGCGTGAAGTTGAATTTCTAATTCTTTCTTTAACAGGTTACCACGGCAGCAGCCTCAGGCACCGGCCCAAGGATTTTTCAGCGACGCTACCCACCTCATCCACAATAATACATGTGTGTGTGTGTATGTATTAACTACGGAGATGTTTCTGCCTTCTGGCAGATCAGAAACCATCCGCTTGCCTGAAGAAAACCAGTCCGATCTGAGTTAGGCAGCTGGCTGCCCTTTCCTTCCCCTCATCCTCTGGTGTTGCAGCTCTGTAGCCAAAGAGTATAAGCAAAAGTTTGAGGGGGTGAAGGTATACCTCCCCCCCTTTTCGTTTGTTTAAAGTGTTGTTAAGCAGGTGCTATTCAGGTGCAACTCTTTTCATGCGCAACAAGAACAAAAGGAAAGGTATCTCAGGTCAGCCCTGGGGGGGTCAGAAGTTAATCAAAAGGGAAATAAAGGAAGACTCCCACTTCCTTTTATAGAATGGGACTTTCTCCCACTGAAGTGGGGTAAGGATTACAGCCCTATTTTTCAAGGAGATGAGAAGCTCTGGGAAAATAAGGCGGAGCTGACTCTCTTCATGGCCAGTAGACACAGCTGGTCATGATCCAGTCATAAGGAAGAATAACTGAGGCTCCTTTTGGGGAATGGGGGACCTCTGCTCCTTTAGGATGGCTGCTGCCATACTTTCAGACCCACTTGACGTCTATTTAGTGTGAATAAATCTTACAAGGCATGCGGCCGACCTCTGTGGCTATTTACTTAGAAGTAAGTCCGATGAAGCTTGCTCCCATGAAAGTGTGGGTGCTGAGGCTGCAATCCTACATACACTTACTCGTGACAAAAGCCATTGAACAGAATAAGACCTACTTCTAAGTAAATATGCCTAGGGTCACACTTTGGGGTTGCAATCCTATGATCCTTTGCTTGGGTGCAAACCACTTAATTTTGAGCAAATGTGCCCAGGATTGGACGTACTGCAGGAGGCTGAACCCCTGAAACAGCTTAAATCACTTGGGAATAAGTCAACTTACATGTGAACTGAGAGTACATGGACTCGTGTAAAACGATCAGGCTGCAAAAACTACATTTGGTTGGATGTTATTCCCACTGCCCAGTGAATGACTGTGATCCTAATCTAACATGACTAAAAAACAGAATAATAGTAACAAGCCCGTGAACTGGGTGGAGGTGAAGATGGGATGGTGTCTCCTGAGTTGAGTCTCCTTTCTGCCTGGCTGAAGTGCTGCTGTCTGAGGACTTGCCGGTCTGTGAGAACTGCTATGAACATACACCTGGAGAGGGCTTTGTATTGTGGTGGCCTCATCTTTCTCAGGTCTTCTCCAAAACCTCAATCACTGAGAAGGCTGGCCAACCTAGCATGCCTGAGAAAGGAAGACCTACGTGGACCAACTCAGCAGTAAGTAGACAACAACGTTGCTTGGAGTGGTTTCAGAAAACCTAAGAAGAGCCCTGCTGGATCCGACCAAAGGCTCATCTACTCCAGCCTCCTATTCTTGCAGCTGCCAACCACGTGCCGACGGAAAGCCTGGAAGCAGGGGGCAAGCGCAACAGGAATCTTGCAGGGAAAAGTAGGGAAATTTGCACCGTTCGTAGAGTTATTTGTAGGTTCCCAATTGCCCATGTGACGTATCTCTTTGTCATGTCTGGACTTTAGGTGGTATATTAGACTACTGGGTTGCCCTTTAACCCTGTGTTATCACCCTTCTTTGTTTTTTCTAATACAAAACAGTTGATGCTGCAAGTTATTCTCCCTTTCCCCCCACGTTTAAATAAAAAACAGTTTCGAAATTGAAATCCAGGCTTTTCTGTGTGTGTTGGTGTGTGTGTGCAGTGAACACTAGTAGACCCCCTTGACCACAACCTTACCTTCTGCCAGTGAAGAGGTGAGAGGGTTACATAAGAAAAGTAGCCCTCCCCTACAACTGATGGGTCTCAGATGGCACAGATTAGGCCATCCTTCCTATTGTTACACTTAATTTGTGGAGTAAATAAAGACCCCAATAGAGGTGATGGACTACATGGAATTGGCAGAAATGACTGGCAGAATCCGAGACCAGGGAGAAGAGTTGGTGAAAGAAGACTGGAAGAAATTCAAAGACTATTTAAAGAAATATTGTAAAATTAATGAATGTTAGAAGGATGTTGGATAGAAACTAAGTGGTTTCCAGCTGTAACGCTTTAGGAGATACGAAAAAAAGGTTTATAAATGGGTAAAAGCTTAATGGTAAGGATTTGCTGAACTAACAAATTGAAGTGGAATACAAAGAAGGGAGGTATGAGGAGGTCCGGGGAAATAAGTGTAAGGAAGATATGTTATGGAAAATTATTTGTTTTTTAAACTGTTTTTATGTTGTATTTTGTATTTTGTTTTTTTATTTTTATTTTTTTCATTTTCAATGTTATACTTTAAAAACTTTAATGAATATCTTTAAAAAAATAAAATAAAGACCCCAATAGTTTGGTGTGCAGCTACACCTTGATAGATAATAATAATAATAATAATAATAATAATAATAATAATAATAAATATTGTGTATACCCTGCCTATCTGGATGGGTTTCCCCAGCCACCCTGGGCGGCTTCCAGCAAGATATAAAAAATAATAAAATGTTGGACATTAAAAACTTCCCTAAGCCTTCAGATGTTTTCTAAAAGTTGTGCAATTCTTGGGCTTTATTTTAGACATGAGAAGACTTGGATTTTTATAGGCTACTGTTGTTTACAAACATGAGTACAGTGGTACCTCGGGTTACATACGCTTCAGGTTACAGACTCCGCTAACCCAGAAATAGTACCTCGGGTTAAGAACTTTGCTTCAGGATGAGAACAGAAATCGCGCAGCAGCGGCACGGTCCTATTAGCTAAAGTGGTGCTTCAGGTTAAGAGCAGTTTCAGGTTAAGAACAGACCTCCGGAATGAATTAAGTACTTAACCTGAGGTACCACTGTAATCATAAATTTGTTGAGGGTGAGCTTCCTATGCCAGGCATGGCACCTCCAGGGACCTGTTCATCTGCTGCGCCTAGCTATGCATGGCAAGGGGAAATTTTCATTCGGCAGTTTTCTGGCCAAGAGCAGAAACCTTGCCTATTTGGGTGAGACCAAGGCATATCTACATTCTGAGATGTAGCCAGCCAGGTACCCCTGGAAGCTCACAAGCGAGGCATGGAGCGGAAGGCTTTCCCTTATTCCTTTGTTCGCTCCTATTGTTTTGTGAGCAATTTATATGGAAATGGCATACAACATAGAAACCGGCCAAATTACAAACAGATAGACCCAGGGTTGCTGTTTTTTTTGTGCCAAGTACCTTTTATAGTTATTTGTTATTTGGGTGGGTGGACTAAAAGAGATTAGCATCTTTTTGGTTTTGTGGGGCATTTTTAAAATGAATCCATCAATACACTGTAGAGGTATCCCTAGAAAACTAACCTGCAGAATTTTGGGATAGTTGCAGGAATTATGGGGTTAGGATAAATTGGGGAGTGGGGGACAGCTTCTGCTCAGCTGGCAAAAGATGACAAACGAAGGGGAAAGCTGGTTTGGCAGGAGTGGAAGAGTGGAAAAAAAGCCCAAAAAGTGGTGAGGAGGGGGAGGAGACACAGTTCGTACTTTGTTTTACTATTTGGCTATTTTAAAAGTTTACTCGCTCATTGATCCTCTGTTGTGTTGTTGGCCCTAATTGTTTTTTGTTTATTGGCTTTGGTGGAGCTGAAAAGCCTCACACGCCCGCAATAATTGCTCAAAGGGTTTGTGAAGCTTTCCTTCTTAACTTTTCCTTTAGAGAAAAATAATTCACTTTGGCTGTAGCTGCATGAATTAATGCTGTACTAGAAGAAGCAAACAGAATGATTATTGCAAAATGCATAAGAAAACGAGAAATGAAAACAAGTCATTTATTTAAAGAAAGCATTTCTATGGCAAAAGTACCGTATTTTTCCGTGTATAAGACTAGGTTTCTTTACCAAAAAAGTTAGTTTAAAATTGGGGCTTGTCTTATATATGGGTAGTGCTGAGGGGTGTTTTCTTAATTTGGAGTCCCCCAAAATAGGTGGTGTCTTATACACGGAAAAATACAGTACGTATGATACATTCACATTTTTCAAAGAAACATCTTTGCGTTAACAAAAAATCTATTTCTTATAAAGATGTCCTTATAAAGATTGCTCAGTTTAAGTAAGAAACATTAAAACATTAAACATTAAAACATATTTTCAGTGAAATTCACATTTCAAAAAATAATACAAAGTAATTGTCCTTAGAATTTCCAGCTTCTTTTCAATGGGAAAAAGTCTGCATTTTTTCTTATTCTGTATGAGAAATAAATGGAAAACATGAGATGCATGATGAACTGAGGACAAGAGTTAAGAAGACTAAATAAAACCTGTGTAATTTACGATGACCTTGGTTTTCTTTACGAAGCTGCTTTAGTACCATTAAGCACCACTATCCCCCTAATCGTGTCGTGCAGTTTGAGAGCTGTGTAGGTAGGAGACACGGTTAGAAAAATAACAGTGCATGGCAATGCTTGCCGTCATCACCTCAATAAAACAGAGTTCAAGGGACAGCACATTTCATCAGGCACGACAGCAGAACAAGTTGTGCAATTACAATGGCCTGGTTCAAAGAGTTGCAAGTTTGGCTTGTTAACTTTTCACTGCTGCTGAAATCTGTACCACTAAATATTCCCAGTACCACCAGGAAGCGCGATGCCAATACCACCAGGAAGTGTGCTATCATCCACCCACCTTTCCAAAAAGCAGAACTGGGCTGGAACCTCATCGAGTCATGTATGACCCATGAATTTGGTTCATCTGGCTGCATCAGAAACTGGAATAGAGTTGACGACCCAGAATGGGTAATTTGCTTCTATGGATGTTGCGTGGCATACTTCATGAACGCCATCCAGTTGTGCGCGACTGGCGCATTTGGGTTATTTGGATAGCTTAATCATTGTGTTCCGGGGCTGTTTTTCTGGAAGACTCTTTGTGGCCCAGAATGGATAATCGGAACGTGGATTCTGTGGATGCTTTGATGCTTATTGCAGCAGTGTCATCCAGGCATGCGTGTCTTGTGCATTTGGTTTGGTTGGGTCAGAAGCTGCCTTTCCATTCTGTTCTGCGTGTGAAGCTGTTAATAAAAGTATAATATTGAAATGAGTTGCATTTAATGACATTGTCCTAAAGTTTTTCTAATACTTTCGCTGTTCTTGGCATAGTTTGTATCATGAAATGGCCATTCTTAACAGAAACTCTTCAGACACAATGGATAAATATTATCTTCTTTTCTATTGGAATGGAATATGTGACAGGGCCTAGGAGTCATTTATACCAGGGTTTCCCAACTGGTGTTCCGCGGCACACTAGTGTGCCGTGAGACGTTGGCTGGTGTGCCGTGGGAGGGAGGCGGGCGAGTCGGGCGGTGAGAGGCGGCGGCGGCGAGGATCCGCGTCGAGCCGGGGGCGGCTCCGCGGTGGTGGCGCCGAGGTTTCTCTCTCCATTCTCCCCTCACACACACACACAGGAAATAACACAGGATCAGCTGACAGAACCCAGCCAATGGGGCGGCGGCGGGGCAGCGCGTGCAAAAGGGAGGAGCGCGAGACAGCGGACGAGGAGGAGGCCGGCATGTCCGGGCAGCAGCAGCAACAACAGCAGCAGCAACTCCCGGCGACGGCTCCTCAAGCCCCGGGCAACCCTACTCCCTCACCGGCCTCGGCCGCCCTCCTGCTCCACCCGCCGCCGCCTCCCCCGCCGCCGCCGGCCACCTCGGCCCCGCCGCCGCCCCCTCCTCCGCCCGCTATCGCCGCCACCACCACAACAGCCGCCGCCGCCTCAGCTGCCGCCGTCCCTCAGTCCCTCGCTTTGCTGCCTCCTCCCCCTCCCACCCCCAAAGCTTGGAGGTTCCCCGGCAAGGGGGAGGGAAAAAAATTGAAAACTTTCACTTTCGTGCGTCCCTCCCAGCGTGACGCTGTGCGCTGACGTCACGGGGCTGTAATGGTGGTGTGCCGCGAGATTTTTTTCATCAAACAAGTGTGCCTTTGCCCAAAAAAGGTTGGGAAACACTGATTTATACAATATTACCACGTTTTTAATGGGGATGCAACTGTTTGTGTCAAGTGAAGACATGATCATTTCTCTGGGTTTTGGAGAGCCTGATTGCTGGCTACCTCCTAGCTCCTGAGATTTTCTGGTCAAACCAATCAGTCAGGGTTGGAGAATAAACCAGTGGAGTATGTGATTGGTTTAGGCAGAAGAAGGGGAACGGGTCTTTGAGGTTTTTTAAGTAGCTGGCAAAAATAAACTTGGAGAACATAAAACAACATTGTCAATGCTTCCCTTACTGAGTACTCTGAGAACCCTCCATCCTCCCCTGCCATATTTTGCTTTCAGATATTATTATTTAGTGCATTTATATCCTTTCTTTCTCCCAAATTGGGATTTCCCCACCACATCTCTGGCTGGATCCTTAGCTGTTCCCCCAGGACAGTGATTGCAGTCAATAGATCCATTGGAGCTATTGAGACTTGTAGATTTGAGAAGTTAATTACGGGGAAGACACAAACTTATGCATCGTGGAGGTATTCCTTTTTAACTAATTATCTGCTGAAGGGAAAGTGGCTTTCAACACAGCTTGAAATTAACACCCATATTTATATGAAAAAGGATCAGGGTTGTGAATTGGGCTATAGCATTAGCAGACATTGTTTTCCCTAGTCTAACCACTGAAACTTTGTTCCTGCAAATTTTCTGAATTGGGAATTCCAAAAACTTCCTAGCAACCACATTGGCTACAGCCATGGTACATTAAAAAGCAATAAAAATAATTGCCCACGTTCTGCCCCATTTCCAGGAGGGCTGGGCTACCTAGTGTTCCTAATCATTCATCATGTTCTTCAAGGGCCCCTAATTGGAATAAATTGAAAGATATGAATACATTTACTGAAAATAGATGTAAAAATTGCACCCCCATAGGATCTCCCGCCTTCTCTCCATGGAGGAGGTGCAACTCTGCTTGTTTATCAATATGCATTATTGAAATAGTATGGGGCAATCTATCTTGGATGTCATGAACCCCCAAGAGAGCGGAACACTTATTATGAGCTTTCCTCTGACTGTCTTGGCAATATGAAATTTGTGAAACTTCTACCTTTGTATACAAGTTTTTTGAGAATACCGAAGAAGCTGTGGTGTGAGAAACTGGCTTTGGACGGCCTCCAGAAACCTGATGATCATCTGCGCTGGGAAGTCCCCATAGAGGTGGGGCAGGGCCAAGGCAGGAAACAGCAGTTGGAGGAATGCCCTGGCCTGGAACAAAGTGCCTTGCAGCCAAACCGTGAGATACTGCCGGGGTCTTAATGGCCTGGTGCAAACCTCCTTCTCCAGTGGTTCTGTCGGATGCACATTTCATCCACAGTATTTCCTGTTAAAGATCTGAAGTTGCAGCTAAGAAAAATCCCTGGCATTAGACCCTGAGCTGTCTCACTTCAGACTGCAGGGAAGGACTTGTATCAAAGGCTTGCTCCTCTTTAAAAAGAGAGAAACCACAATCCCACAACAGAAACCTAGATGTCAGAGATAATATTTTAGCTATTTCCCCTGACATAATAACAGATGAGTGTGTGTAAAGAAGTATGTGGTTGTTCTCTCTCTCTCTCTCTCTCTCTCTCTCTCTCTCTCTCTCTCTCCTACTTGAGAACCTTTTTCTAATCTCCGTTGCTACACTCCAGACATAGATATATTGCCTCCATATGAACTAGGCTTCCAATGTCCCAGGGAGCTGCGTTTAAAACTTACAGTTAATTAGGAACCCTGCTAAACAAGCAAGGTGGCTGGCCGGATGTTCGTAACATCCCTTAATCTATGTTGATAGTAGGAGGTCCTGGGGGGAGAAGCCTTTCACTTGGTAGCTGAGCAGCACTTGAATCCGGTGGATAAAAATTATGGATCACCAGGGCCTTCGCTGATGTAAGTAAGTACTCCATTGCATTATTGATGTGGTACAAATTGAAACTCCACAGCTTGCAGAAATGCAACACAATGGGCATTTTGCAGCTGCAGGGGGAAGGGGAAAATGGAATTTATTAGAGTGGGTCCTCTGTTCCACTAAATAAGGGGAGGGGAACAAGTCTTCTTTTCTTTTTAATCTTAGACTAGGAGCTATGTCCCTTTGTGCTTTGCTCTTGCCAACCTACCCCCGCACATGAATTCTGTTAAGTTGTGGGTGAACATATCAGACGACACAGCGATTCTTCAAACAGCTCTTGTTTATTCACAGGCCAGAACTGAACTGAACTGAAGGGTTCAGCCAGCCTGCTTATATAGAGCTCCAGTACAACGTAACTGTAACAACTTTCTGTAACTATCCAATCACTGAACGTCACTTTCGATCCCTTATTTGCATATGTGGACCTGAACTATCTACAGTATCCCCCTGCTGGCCCAGGGTGAGAACTTCAGTACATAACAAATTCACTGCAGTTTCCTCTTCCCACCCCATTAAACTACTAAGCTCCCTATTCACCTTCCGCCAAATTATGAAACGGACAACCCTCCTATTTTGCAGCCCTGTTCATATCCCCACTTCCGTGTTCATCTCCTATCCCCATGCCTCTGCTCCCTCCCTTTTAAATGGCTGTTTTAACCAAGAACAGAAGTTTGAATAAAGGAGGGATGTGGAGAAGAAGGGTGGTTTTAAGCAGTGGCAGGGATTTGAACCAGTGTGGCATGGTGGTTAGAGTGCAGGACTATGACCTGGGAGACCAGGGTGCGAATCCCCACTCAACCATGAAGCTCCCTGGGTGACCGTGGGCCAGTCACCATCTGACCCAGGGGTCAGCAAACTTTTTCAGCCGCGGGCTGCCCTCAGACCTTGTGGGGGGCCGAACTATATTTTGGGGGGGGGGGGAAATGGGGAAGAATGGCAGATGAAGTTGATGGACTATATGGAAATGGCGGAAATGACTGGCAGAATCCGAGACCAGGGAGAAGAATCGGTGGAAGAAGACTGGAAAAAGTTTAAAGATTATTTACAGAAATACTGTAAAATTAATGAATGTTAGAAAAATGTTGGAATGAAGTTATATGGCTTCAGTAGAAATGTTATAAGGAATTAAGTATAAATAGATTAAGAGAGTATTAAAGGGAAAATAAGGTTAGAATGTGTTAAGATAATTATAGGATAGAAAACAGAGGAAGATGGAAAGGAATTGCTGAAACAATTAACAGAAGTGGAATACAAAAAGGGAGGTGTGAGGAGGTCGTGGAAACAAGTGAACGAAAGATAAGATAATGAAATGGTTTGATGTGTTTTAAATGGGTTTTGTTTTTGTTTTATTAGTTTTTTGTGTTAGTGTTTTGTAGTGTTTTTGTATTGCATTGTATTGCATTGTCTTCTTTTTATGCTTTTTCTTTTGTAGTGTTGTGTTTAAATTGTTGGAAAATTAATAAATATTATATTTTAAAAAAATGAACAAATTCCTATGCCCCACAAATAACCCAGATATGCATTTTAAATAAAAGGACACTTTCTACTCATGTAAAAACACACTGATTCCCAGACCATCCACGGGCTGGATTGAGAAGGCGATTGGGCTGGATCCAGCCCCCAGGCCTTAGTTTGCCTACCCATGTCTTAGCCTAACTTACCTCACAGGGTTATTATGAGGATGAAATGAGGAGGAGAACCACCATTTACACCACCTTGAGCTCTTTGAAAAATAAAGGTGGTGTATACATGCAATGAATGAATAAATAAATAAATGAATAAAAATTAAATAAAGCAGGAATGGAGAACTACTGAGAGGAAGAAAGTTGCCATTCTAAACAATGACAGGTTTGACTAAAGCGGGAGTGCAGAGACACCAGTGGAGGCGTGTGAAGTGGCAGTTTTAAACTGGCAGAGGTTTGAATTTTGTGAGTGGGAGTGGAAAGTGGTGGTTTAAAACACTGGTAGGCAAACTAAGGCCCGGGGGCTGGATCCGGCCCAATCGCCTTCTCAGTCCGGCCTGCGAACAGTCCGGGAATCAGCGTGTTTTTACATGAGTAGAATGTGTCCTTTTATTTAAAATGCATCTCTGGGTTATTTGTGGGGCATAGGAATTTGTTCATATTTTTTCCCCTTCAAAATATAGTCCAGCCCCCCCCCCCCACAAGGTCTGAGAGACAGTGGACTGGCCCCCTGCTGAAAAAGTTTGCTGACCCCTGGTTTAAAAGGTTTGAGTCCAGTGAGAAGAGACTTTGGAAATGCTCTGTTGTGTTAGGTTTTCGCATTGGCAGAGATGGGTACAACATAGAAGCTATTTCTTCTTGTTAAACCCTTTTTTAAAAAGCCTTCAGTGCTCCTCCTTTCCAGTCCAGTCAGTCCTCTCCTGGTGTTTTAAGCCACCCCTTTCGCCCACTCGGCATTCCTCCCATGGCACAGCCACTTGCATTATATAAGCTGTCTTCTCTTTTGCTCTCCTATCTTGCCTTGACTTCATGGAAATGATGCCGCTCTACAGATCTCCCCATGGGGGCTGTGCGATGGCACTCTTACATTTTAATTCTATGCAAGGTACGTGTGAGGGAAAGAACACGTAGGGTTTCTACGCTTAAAACCCCAAGTTCGAAAAATAGCACCTCTAGTTAAAGGCACCTAAGACCATTCCGATGCAACCCTGGAAATGCTAGCTAGATTATATAAGGAAGCTTCTTAAAAAAATCCCATTCAAATGACATGGTTTGAGTCTATTGAGCGTAATGCTCCCTTAAACACAATTAACTGTCTTTTATATTTATTTATGGAAAACGGGTTACTCAAATCTGCTTATTTACTCAGAAGTGCACTGAATTTAGTGGGACTTACACACAAGTAAGTGGTGTGCACAGGACTGCAGCTTTCATTCTAGTGTGTTGAAAAACAACTTAGGGCACGGACATATCGGCTGTTTCCAATTGAAAATAGGGGTGGGGAACCTCAGTCCCAGGGGCCAAATCCAGCCCTCTCTTTCTAGGCCTTGTGTCTCTGCAAGCCACATTTCTCACTGGCGCTGCTATGTGCCTTCCCTGAGTGCTTTTGCCTGGCTAGACTGGGTCCTTCAAGCGTTATTGAAACCACTTGTTTGTCTTGATGGAGAGAAGAAGAAGAAGAGTTTGGATTTGATATCCCGCTTTATCACTACCCTAAGGAGTCTCAAAGCAGCTAACATTCTCCTTCCCCTCCCCCCCCCCAACAAGCACTCTGTGAGGTGAGTGGGGCTGAGAGACTTCAGAGAAGTGTGACTGGCCCAAGGTCACCCAGCAGCTGCATGTGGAGGAGCGGAGAAGCAAACTCGGTTCACCAGATTACGGGGTCTTAAATTTCCTGGGTTTCAAAGGAAGCAGCTCCTCTCCCTCCCTCCCTGCCAGCCAGGGAGGAGGGAGGCTCCAACTGTGAGGCTTGGCTGCATTGCTCACCCAATAAGGAGTCTAAGAACGACTGGGGGGTGGAGCTTGCATGCCTTGTGCTGATCAAATCGGCCGCCTTGCCTGGGGACTTGCCTTTGCTCAGCACTTCCCAGCGGAGAGGTGACGGTGGTTTTCCTTGCTGCATCCCCTTTGCTGGGTTGCTGCGCTGTGGGAACCACTGCTTGAGGCTTCGTTTGGCTGCTGGCTGGGCTTTCTGCCTTTGGCTCAGTGGGGCTCAGTAGTTGCTTGGAAAATCCCTTATTTTGGCTGCTGATCCCTTATTTTCAAATCTGTAAGTTGACAGCTATGGAGAGAAGTGTGTGTAGAAATCTCCGACTTGCATGTGGCTGGAATGTGGCCTACTGTTTAGAGGTAAAAGTCACACCTGCTACCCTACCCACTTTTGCCTCTGACCATGTGCACCACTTGCATGTGGTCCCAGAGGAAGTGCAGCCCTCAGGCTAGAAAATAGGGTTCCTGGTGCAGCCCATTCAAAGGGATGCGCTGCCCATAACCCTTTGCAAAGAGCTAGGTGGGGGCAAATATTTCAGGGGGGGGGAGAAGGAGGGAGTCTGGAGGAAGGTGGTGGGGCTGGCAAGGGCAAGAGAGTGACAGTTCGGCAAAAGAGGCTGAAGGCATAAAACGGGATATGTCCATTACCTATTCATTATTTACTATGTTCTTCAAACACCTACCTCCTCAGAGCATAATGGGGCAGCTGAAGCTGAGAGAGAAAAAGACCGCAGGAAACGCTCCTGGAAAGCGTTACCCTTGCAAAAGGATCGATAGAGACTTGAAACTGTGAGGAGAAGAAAGCCTCGCTGTAATAGCCCTTTCAAGGACCATTCAGACGAAACCTTGCCCATCTCTTCGTCCAACAGAAGGTGTCTCCCTTTGCTTTAGAAGACAGCGCAGCTGCCCATTGGGAAACACGGATAGGCCTAAGTGTTTGCAAAACAAAAACCAGAAGGTGATGCGACGTTGGCTCCCGGGGGCAAACAGCATACACCTCCCCATGTGGCATCTGAATATAGACTGCATTTTTAATCAAGGCTTATATTGGCTTATATCTTGATCAGGTTCCTAAATTAAATGGGCTTAGATTTTCAAATGTTTCATGCCAGGCACAAGACCAGCTGCTTAGAGAACCTTGGCAATGTTTTCCTCCTAGACAAGGGGCCCCTTGATTTATAGCAGAAAACAATTCTCAAAGTCGTAAAAAGGGGGAATTACAGGCTGAGAACGAGGACACTGACCCTACATGTTACAGAAGATAAAAAAGGCAGAGATAAACATAATTAGGAATGAGTAAATAGTAAAATAATACCAATGTGCCTCCCAGTAAAATGAGCCAGATCTTCTTTCTAAGGTTAAAGAGCAATGGAGAAGCATCTAGGTGGCAGAAAGAGAGCATTTTTGGGAAGTCTTTTTTTAAAGCTGTTTCTTTCTTAAACTGAGAAAGTTAAAGGGCAATAAATGTTGGAAAGAGCTAATGGGAAAAGCAGCTGGCTGAAGGGGGGGGTGTAAACTGAAGAGGCTTCTTTTGAAGCGGTTTTTTACTGAGTTCCTTTTTTTACTTTACAAATGCCTTATTCCTTTTAAAAGGCTACCTATGTTATGTATTAAATATTGGCTTAAATGTAATTATGCAAAGGATTTAAGAAATGCTAGATTCTTATTTCATATAGTTGTAAGAGTTGTATTTATCCTGAAATTAAGTCAGCCACCAGCCTAGCCCCCCTGCCAGACAGGAGACGCCATCCAAGCAGTCCTGATATATAGTTGTCAGGCATTTGTTTAGAAACCTTCAAATGAAGGAGATCTTTCAATGTTGATGTGAACTCAAGATCCTTGACATATGTTTAAGATAAAAATTTAAGATTAACCATTTGTTTTGGAGGGCAATAGGGCAAGGAGGGCAAGAGGTGAGCTGGTAATTAAGATTCCTTGTTGAGACACATGTAAGATATATTACTACTTATTTGTCATTTATAGATGTAACAATATATAGCTCTTTGTGTTCCATATAAGGACAGGAGGATATGGGTGTATCTTTTAGGATTGGTTATAGCAATCAGCCAATAGGAAATTCAACCAGGCTGATTGGACAGAGGCAGCCAAAGGAGGAGCAAAGGGGGCTGGATTAAGGGAATATAAGTGCTGGCCATAATGGCAGGAGGCCAGGCCAGAGCTTGGTAACCATATACCACTGTGCCTCTCATTTATTTGTCTGACAAATAAATTATTATTTTAAATTCTCTATTGCTGCGTTGAATATTTCATTCCAGCTAAGCGTTAACCACAAGCAGGGTGCTACACCCAAAATGAAGAGCATAGACCAGGGGTCAGCAACCTTTTTCAGCCATGGGCTGGTCCACTGTCCCTCAGACCTTGTTGGGGGCTGGACTATATTTTGAAGAAAAAGAAAAATGAACAAATTCCTATGCCCTACAAATAACTCAGAGATGCATTTTAAATAAAAGCACACATTCTACTCATGTAAAAACACCAGGCAGGCCCCACAAATAACCCAGAGATGCATTTTAAATAAAAGCACACATTCTACTCATGTAAAAACACCAGGCAGGCCCCACAAATAACCCAGAGATGCATTTTAAATAAAAGGACACATTCTACTCATGTAAAAACACCAGGCAGGCCCCACAAATAACCCAGAGATGCATTTTAAATAAAAGGACACATTATACTCATGTAAGGACACGCTGATTCCTGGACTGTCCGTGGGCCAGATTTAGAAGGCGAATGGGCTGCATCCGGCCCCCGGGTCTCAGGTTGCCTACTCCTGGCATAGAACATTATTTAGACATCCTTCCCACCAAGAGGAAGGTTCAGATGTTTGCTGCTGGACTGTCTCACCGTCGGACAGAGAGCTGATGATCAGATGCCTCCCATCTAAACTGGAAAGTTACCACAGTGGTATTGCGTGTGCATTTTCCTGGGATCCAAAGTCTCATGAGGACCAGTGTGAAGGTAATGCTTGTTGCGCAAAAATGTTTATTGTGTGGTGCTCCATGTGATGGGCATCACATTTGACCAAGATCACTAAAGTGTCCGTGTATACAGCATCGACACACTAGCATGGCGTGCTCCCAAGTCTAAGATTCCAGGCATAGATTCTGGAATCGGATTCAAATGTTACGTTGGCCATATGCCGCCCTGCAGACATGTTCTGTGGTCAATATTAGGGAAGGTAGGGAAGCACACCATAAAAAGCTGTGCGGTCTGAAATACCAGTCATCCCTGAAACATACCCTTGTGTTTCAGACCACACTTTCACCACCCGCTCTTGGGATTTCCTATATCACCGGCTAGTTCCATGAGTCACTATTGGTACACACCAATCTTCCCCAACCTGGTGCCTTCCAATTTTTATTTTTATTTTATTTCAAAACCAAATAATTTACAAACATCAAATTCAAAATCTATATTCATTTTCTAACATAAGCCTATTACATAGATTACCTAAATTAAAATATATCTAATTGCTCTAGGCTTCCCTTTGCTATATGTAAATGCAACACAATTAACAAATTATATTATAAATGATATTATAGGTTCCCATATACCCCCCACTCCCTTTCACCCATGTGTGATCTCAATATTTTACTTCTTCCATCTTGTTGTGTTGTTATAATTTAATAATTATTCAATCGATTCTGTTATTATTTTCTTGCTTACCCCTGCACATTTTACACATTCTCTATTAATATTTCAATTTCGGAACCATATTTTTTCATGTATTCCTTCACTCCATCCCACTCTCTAATTACAGCGGTGCCCCGCAAGACGAATGCCTCGCAAGACGGAAAACTCACTAGACGAAAGAGTTTTCTGTTTTGGAGGTGCTTCGCAAAACGAATTTCCTATGGGCTTGCTTCACAAGACGACAATGTCTTGCGAGTTCCTGCTGGTTTTTTCCCCTCCCCCCCTTTTTCTAAGCCACTAAGCCGCTTATCAGCTGATCCGATAAGCTGATAAGCCGCTAATAGCGCTAATCTGCTAATCCGTCAATGGGCTTGCTTCGCAAGACGAAAAAACTGCTAGATGAAGAGAATCACAGAACGGATTCTTTTCGTCTTGCGAGGCACCACTGTACCTGGTGCCCTCCAGTTAGCAGACTGGGGTTCATGGGACTTGTGCTTTCACACAGTTGTATCCTTTCCTCCTTGCCCCCCATAACATGCCCCCCCGTGCATTCAACGAGATCATTTGTCTGTAACAGCTGATCAATCTCTCTCCTGCACACTTCCATATCTTACCTGCTGCAATTTGCTGTTGACTTTTAGTAGGATCTTCTTAATCTAATAGGCTATAAAATTCTCCTTAAGAGATCATCACTGACAGTTAGGATAAGCAAAGGCAGCCTCCCCCAAAACCAAATTGTTGTATCAAGTCAGTGCTCTTTGCAAGAGCTTGTGTGCAAATTTAAAATGAGCAAGACAGAAGACCGATATTCAAATCCCTAATCGGCCATGACGCTCACTAGCTCTCAGCCTATCTTCCTTCCTCACAGGGTTATTCTGATGATAAAATGGGGAGGAAACATGCATGCCACCTTGAACTCTGGGTGCGAGTTGAGATACAAATGTGATAGTTAGAAGAAATCTTGTCTCCACAAGCTTGAGTGAGGACAATAACAACACAAATCACAGCTTCGATGCCTGCTCATTATAGACCAGGTAACATCGACACTGTGGCACTGAAAGAACTCTGATTCCACCTTAACAATCCTGGCTTCTACCTAATAATCCTGGGAACTGTAGTTCAAGGTGCTGAGAGTTTTTAGGAGACCCCTCAGGGAGCTGTGGCTCTCAGCATCCTCAAGAGACTACAGTTCCCAGAATTGGAAACCATGACTGTTAACATGGCATAGGAATGTGTTAATGTATGGATTGGATGTGACCTCAGTTCACTTTTGCAGTGTTGCTATGGTAACATCTCCCAACATCATTATTTGGGGGAGAGGGAAGAATAAAGGTGGGGGTGAGCCACGTGAAAATCAGCTTGATAATGCAAGATATTCCTGAGTGGGTAGAAGTGTTGCTTGTCTCTGCAGCTCATTGTCTTCAAGGAAACTTGGGTAGTTTCTTTCTATACTTTTGGTGAACTTTGGTGTGTGGTGAATTTAGAAATCAAATGTAATGGTTAGTCCATCCTTCATTCTAATACTGTCAGATTTGTCACCTGAAATCTTAAAATGTGGATTATTAAAGGTCACCTCTACACTGTATCAGTAAAAACTAATAATTGCCCCAAACTAATAATTGCACAAAATGTTTCCCTTTTAAATCGATTTCCCCACAAACTGATATTCTATACACATGAATTTTTTTATATAAAAAAAGAATGAGTACTGAGAAAGAAAAGTCAGATGTGACTTGCTAGTATTTAGTATGGGATTAACTGCAAGTATGGATCTTTCTGGGACGCGGGTGGCACTGTGGGTTAAACCACAGAGCCTAGGACTTGCCGATCAGAAGGTAGGCGCTTCAAATCCCTGTGACGGGGTGAGCTCCCGTTGCTCAGTCCCTGCTCCTGCCCACCTATCAGTTCGAAAGCACGTCAAGTGCAAGTAGATAAATAGGTACCACTCTGGTAGGAGGGTAAACGGCGTTTCCGTGCGCTGCTCTGGTTCGCAATAAGCGGCTTAGTCATGCTGGCCACATGACCCGGAAGCTGTACGCCGGCTCCCTCGGCCAATAAAGCAAGATGAGCGCTGCAACCCCAGAGTCAGCCACGACTGGACCTAATGGTCAGGGGTCCCTTTACCTTTACCTTATGGATCTTTCTAATTTCTTGTGGTGTGTTCCAGTGAATCTCAGGGAGGATTCATTGACATAGACTTAAATTCTCCCACCTTCTCTCCACCCTGCTCTGTGTACTGGCATTTTGGTTTGACCCTACTGAAATCTCTTGCCCTGACTCACTGAAACTTGCCATTGTCAAGTGTCAGGGAATTCTCATCTATCCACTTAATATTATTGCCTTGGGCTTGGTATGAGGCGTTTTGTTCAATAAAGCAGATACTTTGATTTGTGGGAATTTTTGTATATCTCCCCCTTTTGATCACACACACCCTGATCCTCTCCTCTGTCATGCTTTTGGGATCTGCTGTTAAGATAAGGAGGGGCAGGCTGCACTCAGCCTGGAGTCACAGACTATAAAAATATTCAGTTGACAAAAAACCTTTTGGGTTAAAGGTTTTCTGTGTAGCTCCAAAATGCAGGGAAATTACAGCCATGCCCTCAACAGATGCATTATTTAGGCAATGACATACACACCAGCCTATTACTGCATGTGTGGATCACACAGATCTGATTTCTCTCTATGCACGTTTGTGCAAATTTGTCCACACGAGTGATTTAAATGGAAGTGTTTCCCTTCCACATAATGAGCAGGACTTGCACTGTGTGGTGTTGTCCCTTGCATTCAATTACTACTTCCCCACCCTCTCTGAATTCCGGAAACCTGAGGTCCATTGTGGGCATACACAAAGGTGTGTTCATGGCAAACTTGTTTTTATTTTTATTTTTGAGATATATGTTTTCCAGTATACCACACTTGCACAAAACAGTGGGTTAAAAAACTGAAACATGTGCCCCCCCCCCCCGCAGCCCACCAAGATCTACCCTACTAACGGAAGTCGGAGGTGCAGTGATAGATGGCACCCAGATCCGCACCACAAATTTAAAGCACATGCAATGCACATTTTAAAGCACATGGCTTCCCTGGAAGAATCCCGGGAACTGTAGTTTGTTAAGGGTGCTGGAAACTGTAGCTTGGTGAGAGGGGAAACTATAGCCCTGGCATGTTGCTTTAAATTTTGGCTGGCAGGAACTTTGTTCAGAGCTTTCCTACATAGCTGTTTGTTAGAAATGCCGTCTGGCTCATCGGGCTTGCTACTGGGCATTGAGCGGCTCTGTGAAACCGGAGATTGGAAGGTTTTAATCTCCAGCATGTCCTGTTCAGTCAGCCTGCTTACTCTGGCAGGTGAATCCATTGTGTGGGCTGCACATCAGCAGTAAAAAAAAAAAAAAAAAAAGCTTTTAGCATTCCAGGGGTGACAAATATTCTCTGAACTGCAGGTCTTATTTGCGCTGTTTTTAAATAGTAATTGCAGATTCTTACTTTTTGGCGGTGCCTGTCATTTAACAAGAAAAGCATAAATCCAGCCATGGAGACAGCTGATTATTTGTTGGTTTGTCTGTGTGTCTGAAATGTGCTGTACAGGTTGCAAACAAGCTGTGCAGTTCCTTTCAAATGAGTGCTCCTTCTGATCTGGATAGTTACAGTTCATTTTTGTGCATGAATAAACTTTGGGCTGACACTTGACCATCGTATGACCCACCAGGAATAACACAGAGAGCTTCATGCGGTATTCGCTTTTGTTGTTGTTGATGCTGTTCTCTTTCTCTTTGTTTTCCTTTGTTTTTTATATCTATTTCATCTGTAAGTGAAAATCAATATACGTTGGGTTTTTTTTTTATAAAGAAAAAGGAATAACACAGAGAACCAGCAGTGTGACGTGACCTGCCAAGTTCCCCCTCAGTTCTGTTTTTGCAGGCCTCCAAATACAGAATAAGCAGTGGCATTATAGAGGCTCTGGCAGGGCAAACCTCAAAATTTTGGTAGGCTTTGGGTTGCCAGGGCATGGTAACCCAGACCCGGGGGGGGGGGGGAGGGGAGAAGAGATGGTCCCATCAGAGGGCTTGTCCACACTGGGCTTCACCAAGATTTCTGGGCGTTGTTCCCATGACAATGCCCTCAACCAGAATCTAATCCACGTTTTGTTGTTGCGTGAAGCTGGACTGCCCCCATCCCAGGGAATTAAAAAAAGAATAGCAAACCCCCAAGTCCATCTGCTTCTGACTGGGTGGCTACTGCTGTTTGCATTCTCTTCTGTTAATTTGGCGCCAGAAAGATCTGTAGGATCTGAGTGAAGGTGTGGAGAGATAAGCTGGAATTTGTTTACGGAGTGAAGGGAAAAGAGGGACTCTGTTCTCAGTGGCGTAGCGTGGGTTGTCAGCACCCGGGGCAAGGCAAGTAATTTGCGCCCCCTAACCCATGGATTTGCGCCCCCTAACCCGTGGATTTGCACCCCCTAACCCTAACTCCCAGATGTTGCGCCCGGTGCGGCCGGCCCCCCCTGCACCCCCCATGCTACGCCACTGTCTGTTCTGCTTCCCCAATCCAATCCAATCCAATCCAATCACAGAAGACTGGGAAAGGGACACATAGAAATATTTTCCTGGGGGATGAAGTTTTTGGAACCACCTTGCAACCCCATTGGAGCTCTTCATGCCCCACAAGCAGTGGCTTAGGTCGGGGGCAGACTTTGGTCTTTCAAATTTCAGCGGCGCCTGTGTGAGCCCAAAATTTGGCACCTCTTGCCTTCCTTTCTGCTCAATTGACGATACCATAGCTGTGATGCCCTGTGGTGCCCCTAGGCTGTGGCGTCCCAGTGCAGTGGGACCAGTTGAGCTGCCCTGAATCTGCCTTTGCTTGGGTCTCTTAGGACTTAAAGGACCACATGGGTGGCGCTGTGGGTTAAACCACTGAGCCTAGGGCTTGCCGATCAGAAGGTCGGCAGTTTGAATCCCCGCAACGGGGTGAGCTCCCGTTGCTTGGTCTCAGATCCTGCCAACCTAGCAGTTTGAAAGCACATTGAACTGCAAGTAGATAAATAGGTACCACTCCGGCGGGAAGGTAAACAACATTTCCGTGAGCTGCTCTGGTTTCGCCAGAATTGGCTTAGTCATGCTGGCCACATGACCTGGAAGCTGTCTGTGGACAAACGTCAGCTCCCTTGGCCTATAGAGTCAGATGAGCACGCAACCCCAGAGTCGTCCGTGACTGGACCTAACAGTCAGGGGTCCCTTTACCTTTACCTTTACCTTTATCAGGTTGGTTGGTTGGTTGTTTGGTTTGTAAAACTGTGGGTTGAACTGTGAATTGAGTTTGGGATCCTGCCCCTGGTGAGGGCATGGTGAAAACTACAGGCACCTGGAAGTTCAGGAAGTACCGTATTTTTTGCACCATAACACTCACTTTTTTCCTCCTAGAAAGTAAGGGGAAATGTCTGTGCATGTTATGGAGCGAATGCCTACAGGTGGCGATCTGCTGCAGTCGTGAGCAGAGGATCCATGGTTCCCCTTCCTTCCCTCCTCCATGGTTACAAAGCACGGATCCACATGGATCCTCAGGATTTTTGCATTGGGCTACTCCAAACTCACCGTCAGATCACATGTCTGTGGCCACAGCATGAACCACAAAAATCATATATCCACTATTTCATTTAGAATTTTTTTTCTTGTTTTCTTCCTCTAAAAACTACGTGCGTGTTATGGTCTGGTGCATGTTATAGAGCGAAAAATACGGTAGATCCTGGCCATACCTGGTGGCTGAGGATTGGGGGCTGGTGATCATGGGAGTAAAGAACTGGGACTAAAACCTCCTATCTGACTGAGCAGAAGAGAGGCTGTCTCCAGTTGGCTTAGGTTGCTTAATCTCAGATTTTACTTATTTCCCTTGATATCCTGAGAAGGAAATGGAAGCCCTGAAATTTCAGATTAGATCATGAGACCTGGCAACCCTAAGCCAGCTGGGTTTGGCTTGGTGGGCCTTAGTTTGTGCAGACCTGAACGAAATTGCTTGACGCAACATTGAATGACCTCCCTGCAAATAAATCAGGATGAATGTTCAATAAGCATGCTCAATAAACAGGTCATCCAACAGATTTATATCGTGTAAGGCAAGGTGCCACTTGGCTAATTTGGAATTATTCCTTGGGGAGGGCAACCCTAAGGCTCAATGGCCTCTGCCCCTTTTGCTCTCTGCTGGTTCTGTGACGTGGCCTGAGTCTCAGAAGGTCATTCATCTTACCCAGTTAATGGTCTCATTCAATATACAACCCTGTTCCTTACTAAAATGTGTACGTATGGCTCATAAGTGCCTTGGGACCATTCATCACCCCACTGTGGAAGGCACTTTGGGAGCCTTGCTTATCAGGTGGGAAATTCCTTAAGGGAACAGTAGTGAATGAAGCATTGATGAAGTCTGCCCAGTGATGCCTTGCCCAGGGTCTCAAAATCCTGTGCCAGTGGCAGATCACAACAAAATTTACTGCCGTCTTTCTCTCTCTTTGATGCAAAAGTCTCCTGCAGAAGAGAGGCTTGCAGCTTGAGGACATATTTGGATTAGTTTTCCTGTTGCTTCCAGACATGGCCCACACAGATTTTAATGGTAGAATCAAGTGTCGGATTCTCAGGCCGCAGTCAGAGGTAACTGGCCATTCTCCAGGCATTCGGCTTGAGATCCTTGTTGACCTCCCCGTCTGCGTCTCCCGGCAGGATACAGGCAAGGTCACTATCGGCGATCCCACTCAGCGTGAGAGGGACACACCTCTCCTCCCTCCTCCCTGCTTCCCTCAGGGAGGGGGAAAGAGACAGACAGAAATCTATTTACATGTCTTTATTTCTGTCATTCCAGCAGTACAGAGAAACACGTCTGCACTCTCCAGACTCCAACAGTAGAGTGATGAACTCCACCCCTGTACTTCCAGTACAGGTCAGATGACACTCTGAGCTAACATCCGGTGCTCAGTACAGTCCCAAACATCAACATCCTGTTTTGCATTCCAGCAACTTGCAGCTCACTCTTGCATTGCTGCTTTTTCCTGACATCAAGGAGTGGGAAGGGACCCTGAGGATTGTAATCCAATGGGGTGCATTCTCTCTCTCAGTCCCCCTTTTTGTTATTTAGTCTTCTCCGACTCTTCGTGACCCCATGGACTAGAGCACGCCAGGCACTCCTGTCCTCCACTGCCTCCCACAGTTTGGTCAAACTCATGCTGGTAGCTTCGAGAACACTGTCCCACCATCTCGTCCTCTGTCGTCCCCTTCTCCTTGCGTCCTCCATCTTCCCCAACATCAGGGTCTTTTCCAGGGAGTCTTCTCTTCTCATGAGGTGGCCAAAGTATTGGAGCCTCAGCTTCAGGATCTGTCCTTCCAGTGAGCACTCAGGGCTGATTTCCTTCAGAATGGAGAGGTTGGATCTTCTTGCAGTCCATGGGACTCTCAAGAGTCTCCTCCAGCACCAGAATTCAAAAGCATCAATTCTTTGGCGATCAGCCTTCTTTATGGTCCAGCTCTCACTTCCATACATCACTACTGGGAAAACCATAGCTTTCTTCAAGCAAAAGGGGCAGGGAGAACACCTGAATTAAAATCTGTGTGGATTGGGGGTGCTTTGAATCATAGAATCATAGAGCTGGATGGGGTCTCAAGAGGCATCTAGTCTAGTCCCCTGCAATGCAGAAAACTCAGCTAAAGCCTCCGAATACCTTTGTTCTTCCGCAGGTGGAACTACTCAGCATCTAATCAGTAATCGATTATTAGATTTAAGAGAACAGCTTCTTTAGGATGAGCTTAGTGTTTAAAAGTTGAACAAGGTGATCAGTTTAGCCACAGGTCTGCTAGAGCAGTGTTTCCCAACCGGTGTGCCGCGGCACACTACTGTGCCGTGAGACACCGGCTGGTGTGCCGTGGGAGGGAGGCGGGCGAGTCGGGCGGCGAGAGGCGGCGGCGGCGGCGGCGAGGATCCGCGTCGAGCCGGGGGCGGCTCCGCGGTGGTGGTGCCGAGCGGCGGGGCAGCTCGCGCAAAAGGGAGGAGCGCGAGACAGCGGAGGAGGAGGAGGCCGGCATGTCCGGGCAGCAGCAGCAACAGCAGCAGCAGCAACTCCCGGCGACGGCTCCTCCTCCGCCCGCTATCGCCGCCGCCGCCTCAGCTGCCCTCGCTCTGCTGCCTCCTCCCACCCCGGCAAGGGGAAGGGAAAAAACGTTCACTTTTGTGCGTCCCCCCCCCCGCGTGACGCTGCGCGCTGACGTCACGGGGCGGGGCTTTAATGGTGGTGTGCCGCGAGATTTTTTTCCGGTAAGCAGGTGTGCCGTTGCCCAAAAACGTTTGGGAAACACTGTGCTAGAGGCTGGATTATATTGAACGCTGTTTCCACGACTTGCATTCCTGATTGTTTTCCCTGAAGAAGAACATGGATGTTCAAAACGCATTGGGAAATCTGTTCAATACCACATCTTACACCTATTGGTTCCTTCTTATCTTCTTTCTGCTAATGCCTTTGCGTGCAAGCATGAAAGCGGAGAAATATTGTGAGATCTCTCTGGGGACGCCACTGTTTGACATTGGTTATGAGGATTGCATGATATGGGCTCTTTCTTTGTTAGACCCCCCCCCCAATGCTCCCCACCTGCAAGCCAGGAGACAAAAGAAAGAAGAATTTTTCAGAAGTGGATGTGGTGCCGTAGAGAAATCAATACTTGTGGTAGGTGCACACATTTTTCTTGTTTGGCTTATTTTTGTACTGTACTAAAAATCTCCAAACCTGTCTGGACAGAGACAATAGTGGGGCAAAATAAACAAACCCCACAGAAAGGAGTGGTGACAAACCATTGCCTTCCCAAGAGCGATGTCGCTTACCAGGGCACTGGTGAGATCACCGTGCCCCCCTGCTCCGTCCAAGTACGCAGCAGGGACGCCCCAGTCAGGAGGGTGACAGGGCAGCACCTCTCCCTGGGAGCAAGGATCCTATGACATCACCTTTGCCTCCCTTGAAAATACTTGCCCACCTCTCACCTGAGTACTCTGCATATGCCATGTTAGGCAAATTCAAGGAGAACAAGGCTTTCAGTGACTCTAGTCATAAATGGAGTCAAATGTAGAGATAGGCAGTTTGCTTAGACAAACATTGGGGGGGGGGACCATCAATACCTCGGTGTTCTTCTGGGGAAGTGAGGCATGATGCTGGAGACAAGAAGGAAGTACCGTATTTTTCGCTCTATAAGACGCACCAGACCACAAGACGCACCTAGTGTTTGGAGGAGGAAAACAAGAAAAAAAATATTCTGAATCTCAGAAGCCAGAACAGCAAGAGGGATCGCTGTGCAGCGAAAGCAGCAATCCTTCTTGCTGTTCTGGCTTCTAGGATAGCTGCGCAGCCTGCATTCGCTCCATAAGATGCACACACATTTCCCCTTACTTTTTAGGAGGGAAAAAGTGAGTCTTATAGAGCAAAAAATACTGTACTTTACGTGGCACATAGTGAAACTGGAATGCATCACCAGAAGATGTCATTGTGAGCGTGGTGTTTAAAAAAGGATTAGACAAATCAATACCCAACCAGCCATGATGGCTATGCACTACCTTCAAGAGAAAAGAATTGTAATGGGAGATCGACATTGCACTCAGGCTCTGCTCGTGGGCTTTTTATAGGCATCTGGTAGGTCACTATGGGGATGCGAGTGGCGCTGTGGGTTAAACCACAGATCCTAGGACTTGCCGATCAGAAGGTCGGTGGTTCGAATCCCCGCGACAGGGTGAGCTCCTATTGCTAAGTCCCTGCTCCTGCCAACCTAGCAGCTTGAAAGCACGTCAAAGTGTAAGTAGATAAATAGGTACTGCTCTGGCGGGAAGGTAAACGGCGTTTCCGTGCGCTGCTCTGGTTCGCCAGAAGCGGCTTGGTCATGCTGGCCACATGACCCAGAAGCTGTACGCTGGCTCCCTTGGCCAATAAAGCAAGATGAGCACCGCAACCCCAGAGTCGGCCACGACTGGACCTAATGGTCAGGGGTCCCTTTACCTTTACCTTTAGGTCACTATGTGAAATGGGGTCCTGGACTAGATTCACCTTTGGTCTGATCTTGCAGGGCTCTTAGGTCCTTATGCTGCCCTCCCCACTCTGGTGTCCCCCAGATGTTCTGGACTGCAGTTCCCATAATCTCTGACCATTGGCCATGCTGGGTGGGGCTGATGGGAGTTGTAGCCCAAAACGTCTGGAGGGCACCAGGTTGGAGAAGGTTGTTCCCATGCTATGACAGCAGGGAGCAACATGTTGCATTAGATGGATCTAATGGTGTGATCTAGGAAGGCATTTCTCGAAGTCTTCAATTGACACTCAGTTCCCTTCGTTAGGACATGTCTTGAGACAAAGCCATGAGTCCTCAGCAACTTCCTCCTTTTTTTCCTGGTTCCTACTTGCCAAATTCCCCTTTGTGGAAGGATTCCAAAGCTTGTTGAAGTCAACGAGCAGCTGTCCTTTGTCAAGGTGCTCCTCCGCTGTCGCCTCGCAGAATAATGTATGATTGGCTTCTGCTGTTTGGTACAATGCACATAATATCCCTGGGCCACGGAGCTCTGCGATGCAAAAGGAGGGGCCTCTGCTCTGTAAAAAGCGCACGCTGCTCTCGCCGTGCCAGAGAATAATAGCCCTTTGCCACGTAAAGCTTGACACATAAAAGTTTATGCCTGCCAGTTGTCAAGGCCACTGAACTCCTTTCGGCTCGGCGGCGTGTGCTACACTTCAGCCAGATACGTGCAGAGCGGTCTGTTAGCGGGGCAAGCGCTTTGAAATGAGAGCAAGCATTGTGTGCTGTGCTGCAAGCCGAGGCCCGATCGTGACCCTTCTTTGGAGAGTGGACTCCGAGCTAATCATGCTGATTAGTAGCAAAACTTTCTCAAAAGCTCGGCTTGACGGGTTGTGATTCCCCATCAACAAGGAAGAAATTGCGGCGTATTGTTCAAACCGAGTCTCCGAAGCAAGAGCACGAAATCCTGAACAACGGAGAGGGAGGGGGTGTAAGAACGAAGGCAAGAAAAACAACCTCGTTAAACAAGGGAGCTTGCAGGACAGCTGCTCTGGTGATGGGAGGTTTGGGTTCATTTTTGTTCCTGGGGGGGGGGGCACATCTTCAAAGTTGTTAAATGTTATGCCTCAATGTATCCTTTCAACTTGACAGCTCAGGGAAGTTACCTAGCTTTAAAAATTGAAATATACTCAAAGTCGCAAAGTGATTTCATGCTCTTTATTCAGCTCATAGTGGTGAGGAGGAATGAATGAATGTCCCCTCAAAGTATCTGCTTTATATACATTATTTACACAATGGGCTGCACATGATTGGCTAATTCTGGAATTCTACTGTAAGCCAATCAGGTTGTGGATTCACTTATATCTGGAGCATGATTGGGTGGTTCCTGCCAACCAATCATACTGCTGCATTGTTCTAGGACCAATCAGACTGCTGCATTCTGAATCCTATTGTTCTAGCACCAATCAGACTGCTGCAATTTGGATCCTATTGTTCTAGGACCAATCAGACTGCTTCAGTTTGGATCCTATTCAACTCAGTACATAACAAAAATATTATATAAAATCAACTCCTTTGCCAGTTTCCTCTATTCCACAGGTATTTTCCCCTTGAAAAAGGACTCCAGGAAGTTCCCAGAGGTGGCAATTGCTGAGCTGATTGTTGGCCAAGGAAAGCCTAATCCAATCACCAAACTTGCCAAGGGGTCCAGACATGCAAAGGAAGTTCTATTGTACTTTGCGTGGTGGGACTTCAGAGGTGTTTGCCTATGCCTGGGTCTTGCCCTGACATATCTGCTTATGCTAATCTTGTACCAAGGACTTGTCTGGACATGTTTGCCAAGGTTGAACTAGTGTAACCCCAGTCTACCCCTCCCCTTTTGTGACATGTCAGTGATGTATCAATGATGCTGTACGAACTGTATTCTGGGATATGGTAGGAAAGTTTTAAAAGTCATTGTCACCACCCCACCCTCGGGGTTCAAAATTCCTCTCTGAACCTGCTGTGCAATAAACTTTGGTCTACAGCTATTTGCTCTGGTTGGTGGCTGGACTCCTTCCTTTATTCCACAGGGACCCGCGGGCTCTGCCCAACAAGTTGGGTGACTGAGCAGCCTCACACCTAGATTTTTCCGTAACCATTGTGTAGGGTGCCTTTTGCTTGTTTCCAGGCAGGCTTGCCTCCACACAAGCTCAATCCACAGTTCAGCAAAACAAAAAGCCATTATAGCGTTACTTCTTTAAGTCATAAGAGATCCAAGTCACTGCTTTGTGTGGGGCAAGATTGGACCTCCAAACAAGCCTCCACCCTCCAGCAAAGCCATTGTCCCCCCCTATCCCTACTACAATGTTCTTACGTGGGTCCCTGCATGTGAGGGACTAGAAAATAGGAAAATAGGAAAAAGGCTCCTCATGTCTTTCCATTCTGCAAACAAACACAAACTCTCGATTTGCGAATGCAATGCCACAGATTGCATAGATGTTGCTGGTGCCACCCTAACTAAAACGAGGACAAGCAGCAGCAGTGTACCTTGTAGCCGGGCCTAAGTGGATCGTGTTTGCATTTTGCTTTGTTTTCAGGTATTCCCAGGATTGGTTGTGGTCAAGGGCAACGTCATGTGAACAGTGCCCAGAAATCTTGGACTCAGACAGCCTCAGACTAACAATAAAGCCCCATGTGGACAAGCCCTCTGTTCCACCACTGCCACTGCTCTCCTGTTAGCTGATCATCCTGCCTGTTTTGAGTGAAAGGAAGCACTCTTCACTCAAAGAAGAATCACCCAAGAGCAGTATGAACTCAGAAGTGGGCTGGACTCCATCTTGCAGCAGCTGGCAGTTGCAGTCTCATTCTCTTGCACTTTGGACAGAAAACCACCATTTTCATTTATTTATTTATTAAAGGTAAAGGGACCCCTGACAGTAAAGTCCAGTCACGAACGATTCTGGGGTTGTGGCTTTACAGACCGAGGGAGCCGGAATTTGTCCGCTCCGCAGACAGTTTTTCTGGGTCATGTGGCCAGCATGACTAAGCTGCTTCTGGCGCAATGGAACACCAACACCAGAGCAGCACACGGAAACGCCGTTTACCTTCCCACCAGAGTGGTACCTATTAATCTACTTGCACTTTTTGGCGTGCTTTTGAACTGCTAGGTTGGCAGGAGCTGGGACTGAGCAACGGGAGCTCATCCCGTCGCGAGGATTTGAACCGCCGACTTTTTGATTGGCAAACCCAAGGCTCAGTGGTTTAGACCACAGCGCCACCAGTGCCCCCCATTTATTTATTAATGATAATAAAGTTGTCACCCTCTGGAACTCTCTTGGAAGGAGACACACAAAGAAGGGCCTCAGATGATGATTGCATGGTTTGTGTCCTATGGGGAGAGGCAGTCCTTGAGGTATTGCAACATCTGTAGTGGAAAAGGCTGAGTCTCTGCAGAAAGCAACGGATGAGGGAAAATGCCAGCCCTTGGTTCCTGGCCTATCCCATCATGCCACTCGACTGCTGGAGCCACTGCATGAGAATGTTTCATCGAAGCTAAGCTGTGCAATGTCTAGAAATTAAGATGTACTTAACTCAAGTCGATGGCACTAGCCCAAGAAACAGATGCTCTAGCAGTAAGCAGTTTCGCCACGAACAGCTCTTGCGGAGGTAAAATACATGGAAAATAAGAATTTATAGCATTTTTGAGCGTCTGAAGCACTCTGCATACATTATTTCAATATTTATTATTATCATTTATTTACAATGCTTTTCTCTCAAGTCCCTCTGCACTCAGGGCAGCTTTTAGTTGAAGATAACAACTGTGTCTTAAATCAAGTCTGTAAAGCAGGTCATTACTATTGACCCCTGTTGACCCCATGGTCTGCAGTGTGGCGGGGATGGTGGCCAAGACAGCAGCTGGCCCACGGCCCCTTCATGGGCTTGTGGCTGAAGTGCAATGGGAAGATGTGGCTTCCTGACTCACAACTCACAGGATTCCTAATATTTCATTCATGACCTTTGTCGTCTGCCCTCCTACCAAGGAGCCCAGGGGATGGGTGGGGAGTTATCCCCCTTATTTATAGTATTAATATTATTAGTGTTATTATCTTATTGTTAAATTTATGTCCTGCCCTTCCTCCCGAAAGAGCCCAGGTTGGCAAACACATAAGATAAAACAATAAAAACAGCCCAAAGCATCTTAAAACTCATGTGTGGTCATATACACATTGCTGAGAGGGTTAGTATCTTTCCCTGGAGAGTTATGGCGTGCAGTGGTTATGCATGTGTGTTAACCCCTATCCTTATGCCCACAAGAAGCTCTCAGACGAAGAAATTAAAAAGCTTGGTTTAATATATAGAATAGGAGTGACAGAATATATATAAATGCTGCTTCGGACAGGAAAGTTACATTCTAAAGTAGGTAGCAAATCACAATGCATACACACCTTGATTAAAGGTTCCCTAACTATTCTAAAAGGGACGCGGGTGGTGCTGTGGGTTAAACCACAGAGCCTAGGACTTGCCGATCGGAAGGTCGGCAGTTCGAATCCCCGCGACGGGGTGAGCTCCCGTTGCTCAGTCCCTGCTCCTGCCAACCTAGCAGTTCAAAAGCACCTCAAAATGCAAGTAGATAAATAGGTACCACTCCGGCAGGAAGGTAAACAGCGTTTCTGTGCGCTGCTCTGGTTCACCAGAAGTGGCTTAGTCATGCTGGCCACATGACCCAGAAGCTGTACGCTGGCTCCCTTGGCCAATAAAGCGAGATGAACGCTGCAACCCCAGAGTCGGTCACGACTGGACCTAATGGTCAGGGGTCCCTTTACCTTTAACTATTCTAAAAGGCCTACAAAAGCATGAGCAGAAACTAGTAGTGCAAAGAAGGGGGGGGGGCGGAAAGTATACCTGTCGTTAAAGCAAATGTGTGTTGAGCCCTGGGGAGGGCTGGGTGAGTGCTGCCCTGATGGAGCTCTGAGCTAACCAGCCTTTGAATCTATAAAGGGGTTTTATACCTTTTGGCCAAGGCATACCAGTGGAGAGGGGAGCAGGCTGAGTGATTTCTACAATGTCCATGGTTCCTTCCAGGATAGTGAGAAATGGTTAAAACTGGCCATCCCGTTTGCTTAACAAAGACTTGTGATAGTGAACCCTTACCTGAACCTAGCCATCTCTATCTGCCTTCAACTCTCCCAACCATTGTGTGAATGGATCCCACTGGAGAGTTGAATATCCTGTACTTACCAACTAAACGGGCATGTTTTAATCTAAAAGATTAGGTCAGGTGTGCATGAACTCAGGATATGCCCAAATGCAGGCACAGGCAAACTTGGCCCTCCAGATGTTTTGGGATTACAACTCCCATGATCCCTAGCTAACAGGACCAGTGGGAATTGTAGTCCCAAAAACATCTGGAGGGCTGAGTTTGCCTATGCCTGCCCAAATGCCTTTCAGCAGGGGGCTGAAATCTGGCTTGATCCAGGGTCACCAAAGGTCATGTCATATTAGTTATGTCAATCTTATACGTATGCTATGATCTACAGATATAAACCATATCGTAAGTTCAGATTCACACACACCTCCTCACACAATGGCAGTATAGTTGAGGACAGGGAAATATTTTTTATTAAAAAGACTTTTTGCAGAGGAAGGTCTTCACTAGACACCCAAAAGACAACAGAAATGGTGCCTGCCTAATATTCGAGGGGGAGGGAATTCCAAAGGCACTAGGGGACTGATTCCTATATTGTGCAGAACAGACTTCCTGATAGGAGGGCCGCCAGCAGAGTGCAGCAGTTGATTGGGTATATATTTCACAAGGGATGCTTCTAGACGTGGGTGAGCTAGTAGCACCCAGTTGTTGCTATTCTGCTTCAAACTCTGCTTCCCAAATACTGGAACCCAAATTATATAGTCAAGTGATCAGTTCCTCTTTCCCAGCCCCAAATATCAGGGGAGGTGATTTATGTTGGGGCCTTTGGGGTGGGGGAAAGAGGAAGATGTGGCTTATCTGATGGGGCTGGACCTCAGTGCTAGCTTCCTTAGTAGTGGGCTTATTGGGAGGGGTGAAGTGGTGGAGATTTCAGTGTGTTGTGGGTGCACTAACTTCCCCACAGCCTCCCTCCCTCCTTCTGGTAAGTGGCAGAGACCCTCCTGCCTGGAAGCTAATGGAAAGGATTGAAAGTTCTGCCCCACTCACTGCAATATGAATTGTGACAGCAATTTGGGGTGTGGGACAGATATAAGAGCAAATTATTTGGAAAGGGAAGAGTTAAAGGGATGGAGATAATTCCTGGAGGGGAGGGAAGGTTGCAGTGAAAGAAATCCAGCATCTCCTGAGCTCTGCGAGTGTGGCTTTCTCCTGACTGAAGTGCAGAGTGTTTAAGGACCGGGACATTCACAGGGAAACCAAAATGCTTGTTTACAAAGCTATTGTACTACCAACCTTGCTATATGCTTGTGAAACATGGACCACTTATAAACGCCATCTCCAGCTCCTCGAAAGATTCCATCAACGGGGTCTCCGAAAAATTTTACACATCACTTGGGAAGACAGGCGAACTAATATCAGTGTACTGGAAGAAGCAAAGATCACTAGTGTTGAAGCAATGATTCTTCAACATCAACTTTGTTGGGCTGGTCATGTTGTGTGGTTGCCTGATGATTGTCTTCCAAAGCAACTACTCTATTCCAAACTTAAAAATGGAAAGCGTAATGCTGGTGGTCAACAAAAGAGGTTTAAAGACTGTCTCAAGGCAAATCTAAAAAAATGTAGTATAAACACTGACAACTGGGAAACACTGGCCTGCGAGTGCTCCAGTTGGAGAACAGCCTTTACCAAAGGTGTCATAGACTTTGAAGACACTTGAACTCAGGACACAAGGGAGGAAGGCACGCTTGGCAAATCCACACCGTGATCAGCTCCCGCCCGGAAACAATGTCCCCACTGTGGAAGGACGTGTGGATCCAGAATTGGGCTCTACAGTCACTTATGGACTCATTGTTAAAACCATGTTTATGGAAGACAATCTTACTCGGCTATGAGTGATCGCCAAAGAAGAGGAAGAAAGCAGTCAAGGAAATGACTAGAGCGGGGGTAGGCAACCTAAGGCCCATGGGCCACAAGCGGCCCATGGGGGTCGTTTAACTGGCCCACGAGCTGCCTGCTTGGCAAGTCCCCATGCGCTGTGCTAAACTGGCACAGTGCGGCATGGGGACTCACGTCCGCAGTGCCGGAAATTGCATCTGTGCAGACACAGATGCCGGAAATCGCGTCTGCGCAGACACAGATGCCAGAAATCACATCTGTGCAGATGGTGGCACCAGACATTGCATCTGCGCAGGCGCCAGAAATCGCATGCTCGTGCGCTCACGCATATACACAATCCGGCCCATGCAGGGATCTCCGCTGGAGTGAACTGGCCCAGGCGAGGTAAACCTTGCTGACCCCTGGACTAGAGCAACCAATATAGGCTAAAATGGCTGAGAAGGGCATCAAACAGCTTCATGATCATCTGTATCTGGAGAGATCTCATAGTTGTTCCATTGCGTTAAAAAAGAGAAATGGCTGGATTTTCATTTTTGCAGCAATTTGATTTTATTTTTTTTTAAAAATCCTCATGAATATTCTTCAGCATTTTATTGTGAATTTCTCTCAACTGACACATTTTTTGTCTGCAGCTGTGACTAATGTACACATTTTCTGCAAGCAATTTCTCCTGATTATAATGCAGTTTTGTATGTTATTTTCATGAATATATTCGTATTTATACACATTTTCCTCTAATACAATTTCCCCCAACACAATTTTTGAAACATCATTTGGTTGAATAACTGCATTGCAAAATCCAGAAAGTGTGATTTTTGAAGGGGGCTGCGTTTTCCGGTTCTCATATTTTTCCAGAAAGTGCAGATTTGATACATTCAGCGTTAAGTGTGAAGTGAATCAAATTCTTCAACCATCCCTAGTCCCTCCCTCCCTCCAAACACTACACATCAGTAGACAGACAATGTGAAAATCTCTTCAGTTGTCTTGAAGCCAAACAGGCATTTCTGAGAGTGGAGGGGAAGTGCTGTTAGATTTGTTGTGTAAGAGGGAAAAGGAACACACACTAATTGGCATTAATTACATAGCAAAACAAATGAGTGCAAGTTCTAGATGGGAGTACATTGCATTTGGTATTCCCGGAGCGCGAGTCTTGAGCGCATCTCATTAGCTTAATACTCTGATGGAGATAATTCAATATCGAATGGGTAATTGATATGACATTGAAGCATGCAAGGGGATTAGGCTCTCTGCCCATGAAAGGAGTCCAATGGAGCTTCTCATGAAAATGCACAAACATTGTAGCTCTGTGAGACAAGATAGGCGGTTAATTAAAGCTCCTGGGAGTAACACTCTAGTCTACCAAGGACAATGGAGTCCCCTCCACCCCCAGCGCCTGATTTCGTTTCAGCTTTGTAAGAGAAACAGAACATCGCTTGGAAAATGTTCTTCCAGATGTGGCACCCATGGCCTTCCTGGCCATCGAGCATTCGGAGGGTGGACAAAACAGCTGCACATATCGTTCCAATTCACGACAATCCCATCAAACTCACAACTTCTGGGCAGCGTGTGGCAGGTCAGAAATGTACTCTGGCACGGCATGTAATGCCTTAAAGGAAAATATTATGAAAATGATCTATAGGTGGTACATGACCCCAGTCAAGCTAGTAAAAATCTACCACTTGCCTGATAATAAGTGTTGGAAATGTAAAGAAACTGAAGGTACTTTTTATCACCTTTGGTGGACGTGCCCGAAGATTAAGGCTTTCTGGGAAATGATATATAATGAAATGAAAAAGGTACTTAAATGTACTTTCCTTAAGAAACCAGAGGCCTTTCTCTTGGGCATTGTCGGCCAACTGGTGCCAAAGAAAGACAGAACTTTTTTATGTATGCTACAACAGCAGCAAGAATACTCATCGCAAAGTATTGGAAGACACAAGATCTACCCACTCTGGAAGAATGGCAGATGAAGGTGATAGACTACATGGGACTGGCTGAAATGACTGGCAGAATTCGGGACCAGGGGAAAGAGACGGCGGATGAAGACTGGAAGAAATTTAAAATTTATCTTAAGAAACATTGTAAAATTAATGAATGCTAAAATGTTGAGGTTTTAGAAATATGGGGATTATGGCTGTAGAAGATTAAGTAAAAGAAAAAAACAAGGTGAAAATTAGATAAATTTAAGGGTGAGGATTTGCTGAAACAAATTTGGAAACTGGGATGCAGAAAGGGAAGGTACGGGGAAGTCGCTGAAGCGAGGTTTAAGAAAAAAGGATCTGAAATTATACATGTTTGTTTATGTGTTTGTTTGTTTGTATTGTTTTGTGTTTATATAAATTGTGAAAAACCAATAAAATTTTTTCAACCCCGCCCCAGAAATGTACTCTGGCACCCCCTTCCACTCCCTGGGTGTTTGATAAGCCCCTCTGTTTCTGCAGACTCACGTAAGCAGGATATCTGTTAGAAGGCTGGGAAGGATTAATATGCTGTTCACAGCCCGGGTGAGCTGTTATGACAAGCCTGTAATGCAAAGGCAGGCCAAGTTCAGCCCTGTCAAAGTTTCCTTCTATACTGCCATTAATAAGTGAAGAGGAGCTGTGCTGTGCTACTTTGCTTTCTGTCTCACTGTAAGTGAGCTAAAGCCTTCAGCCTGTGGGGCAGTTCTTACATATATGCTGAGTCGCCTGGGAATTGTTCGTAGCCAAATAAGTAGGGCAGCAGGCGGATTGTGAGTGTGTGTCTTAGTAGCATTCTTCATCCATTAGTCAGTTGTCCAGAGTAGAGGCACCAAGTTTAATTGGTACATTTATCAACTAATGCTTTCATCGATTAATCAGCGAGGAGCTGGTGGGGCACATGTGTTTAATTGGCGAGGCTATTTTGGATCTTCTACGTTTCTCTAATAAGGAATGAAAAATAAAATATTGGCAACAGCCTCTCCTTCTGACAGTGAGTGTCAGTCTTGTTCAACTTGTTCAATATCTCAAAGGCATCTGGACTGGAGTTCTGATAAAATGCAAAATTTTATTTACATGTATTGATTGGTTAAAAAGGAGATGATCTATCAGTTAAAACATCTGAAATGGTGGACAGCTCTGTTCTAAAGGGACATGTCAGAAGAGTTGTTATAACTACATCGTATACGCAAGATGCGTGGCATGAAAGAGAGCAGAGAAGTTTACCTGTTAATGGAGCAATGAAAATGGCCTGGCTGTCTTGTCCTTGGCTGTCATTCGAGCTGCGGTCATTCCTCTCCTTCACCTGGAGAGGTCCCTGCCAGATGGCTGAGGGGTCGCCTTCTGTTTCTTGGGCTTGGCAGGAGGAGAACTCTGTGTGATAATGACCCCAAGCGGTGCTGGACCCCAGGCTTCCCAAAGGTGAGAGGCCTGGGCAAGGACCTCGTGGTCTCAACATTAATAACGTTAATTATACTTGGCTTAGCAAAGGTGTCAGGAGATTTAGAGCCAAATAGAATTCATTAAGGCTCCCCCTCCTTCTCCACATTAGCTCTTTGCCAAGGGCTTGGATGATACCTCTTTGTCATGCCTTGCGTTTTCCTGAAGTCCCTTCTTTTAGCTGGGCTCTCAGCTTCTCATATGGCAGAAGAAGGACCAGATAGGTTGATGGCAAGTGATGATCTGCAGAAGCCCATTGCAAGCCCATGGCAGGAGTAGCTGACGTGCACAGAAAAGGACGCTGTGGAGGAAAGGAGGGATGCTTTTGAGTTCATCCTTGGGCCTCAGTCTCAAGCTGGGACCTCCTGTGGGTCACTTTTGTTTCTGACCTAGAGAACCAACCTTGCCTACAATGGGTTCTCCAGACTTGACTCTCTTTCTCAAGGGAATGCAGCTGCCAGATGCCATCCTTCGTGTAGCAAGACTTCACATTCATGGAGTGCTATTCCAAGGCTGGATCGAGACACAACAAAAACACATAAACTTTGTATGAGAAATCGCGTTGGCAAAAAAATGGAACTCCACAGCGCCACATCTGGTGTCACAGTGTTATAATGCATATACAACACATATAAATGTTTTTTCTTTACCAGTCTAGAAACCCAATAAAAAATGGGGGAGGGTTGATGTGGAAGGCTGCTGAGGAGAGATAATGACTCGCTCTGGACCACTCAGTGAATTCATTTTATCTCCAATCCCCCCCCCCTTTTATTCTACTTTGCAGCCCAGGCTTTCAAAGTGGCTAAAAATTCAAAATCCCATCTGCATATAAGATGCACTCCAATTTAAAATTGCTATAGTAAACATGGCAACTATACAATACTAGCAAATGCTAAAGCAGTGGTCCCTTCTATTCATTATTCAATAGGTATTTCATTTCTGAGGTGGCGTTTGGGGTCCTTCTCTGCCATGCTCTGTCCTAACTTCTGTGAGGAACCAGATTGGATCCTGTCCCCATCCTCAAGGTATCTGTCTGTAGACTGACGTTCTAGTTGGCCAGGGCCTTTTCAGTACTGGCCCTGACTTGGTGGAACGCTCTGTCACAAGAGACAAGGACCCTGCAGGACTTGACATCTTTCCACAGGGCCCGCAAGACAGAGCTGTTCCACCTGGCCTTTGGTTTGGACTCAGTCTGACCCTTAGGTTTCCCTCCCCTTACGGTTTTGATTCATAGGCTACTTCTAAAATGAGGCTGCATTTTAAAATGCATTTTAGCCTGTATTTTAAATCCCCCCATTATGTTTTTATTGTAATTTTACTGGTGATAGCCGCCCTGAGCCCGGCTCTGGCCAGGGGGGGGGCGGGGTATAAATAAAAATTATTATTATTATTATTATATGGAACCCCACTCCCCCATACATTTTGGTGTCTTGCTACCAACCCCTGTACTTCTCCTCCCTCCTGGAAGCAATTTCTCCACCTGCTGCCCCCCCCCAATATTTCTTCTCTGGGGTTGAATGTTGCCTGAATGTTGCATTGTGAGTTGGACGCTGAGAATCAGAAGCCAGGGACGAAAGCTGGCTTTTTATGGTTCATTCATTTATTATTCATTGCATTAATACCCCCCCTTTCCTCCAAGTTGCTCAAGGTGGCATAGAGCATACTTCTCCTCCTCCTCCCCATTTTATCCTCACGACACCCCTGTGAGGTAGGTTAAACTGGAAGCGAGCGATTGGCCCAAGGTCATCCAGTGGATTTCAGGGCTGAAATGGGATTTGAACCCTGCTCTCCCAAGCCCCAGTCCAGCACTCTAACCACTGCATTGTCCTGGTTCTGGTTAAAGAGGCATTTGAAAACCATCACTGGCTAGACAGGTGTTTATTGTGGGCTTGGTGCTCCTCCTGTGTGCAAGATTCCTTCCCCACCCTCATGATGTGATTGGCAGCCTGTACCACCCCTTTACCTGGTAAAATCTGTGCATGCTCTAGTTATCTCCTGCTTGGACTACTGCAATGCGCTCTACGTGGGGCTACCCTTGAAGGTGACCCGGAAACTACAACTAGTCCAGAATGCGGCAACTAGATTGGTGACTGGGAGCGGCTGCCAAGTCCACATAACTCCGGTCTTGAAAGACCTACATTGGCTCCTGGTATGCTTCCGAGCACAATTCAAAGTGTTGGTGCTGACCTTTAAAGCCCTAAACAGCCTCGGTCCAGTATACCTGAAGGAGCATCTCCACCCCCATCGTTCTGCCCGGACACTGAGGTCCAGCGCTGAGGGCCTTCTGGCGGTTCCCTCGTGGAGAGAAGCCAAGTTACAGGGAACCAGGCAGAGGGCCTTCTCGGTAGTGGCGCCCTCCCTGTGGAACGCCCTTCCAGCAGATGTCAAAGCGATAAACAACTCCCAGACTTTTAGAAGACATCTGAAGGCAGCCCTGTTTAGAGAAGCTTTTAATGTTTAATAGGTTAGTGCATTTTAATATTCTGTTGGAAGCCGCCCAGAGTGGCTGGGGAAACCTAGCCAGATGGGTGGGGTATAAATTATTATTATTATTATTATTATTATTATTATTATTATTATTATTATTAAAGTTGAAAAAAACCAGACAATCCTGTTTCTAGCAATTCATTTGCAATGTCTCAGTGACCCCTTTGCAAATTAAGCCCCTGTCTGGAAGCAGACAGGGAACTCTGTTGGTTAATGATACCAAACAGTTCAAACTGAATCTCCTTGGCCGGTAGTTGTAGTGTCTCAAGTGGCACTCAATGCACCTGGTGACATGCTAGTGCTCATGTGTGCATCTGCATAGAGTCAATGTGCCACAGCCTTCTGGAAGATTTAACTGCTAAAGACTCTGAGGCTGGGATTTCAAACTTGAAGCTAGTACACATGAATGCAAAGAGAGACAGCATAGCATTGTGTCAGACTAGGACCTGGGACACCAGGCTTCGAATCCCTACTCCGCCATGAAGCTCTCTGGGTGACGTTGGGTCAGTCACTGCTTTTTGGCCTATCCTACCTCAGAAGGTTGTTGTGAGGATAAAATGAGGAGGGAGCAAAGTATGTAAGCCACCTTGCGCTCCTTGGAGGAAAGGCGGGATAGAAATGCAATAAACAAATAATATTTTCTTAAAGGCATTTGCAAAAGAAGAATCGGGGGCGGTGATTTTCTAGGAACAGCTTGCAGAAAATAGGGGCCAGCCCTTACGCTGTGAAAGGAGGCCTTGCACAGGCCCTAGGAATGACAGGGGAATGTGGCTGAGGAGAAAACAGCTTGTTGGTGCTTCTGTTTTAAAAGTTTACCCAGTTTAGCCATTTGCCAATGTCTGGTGAGGAACGTGAGTGGCGCTGTGGGTTAAACCACAGAGCCTAGGACTTGCCAATCAGAAGGTCGGCGGTTTGAATCCCCGCGACGGGGTGAGCTCCCGTTGCTCAGTCCCTGCTCCTGCCAACCTAGCAGTTCGAAAGCACGTCAAAGTGCAGCTAGATAAATAGGTACTGCTCCGGCGGGGAGGTAAACGGCATTTCCGTGCACTGCTCTGGTTTACCAGAAGCGGCTTAGTCATGCTGGCCACATGACCCAGAAGCTGTACGCCGGCTCCCTCGGCCAATAAAGCGAGATGAGCGGCACAACCCCAGAGTTGGTCACAACTGGACCTAATGGTCAGGGGTCCCTTTACCTTTAATGTCTGGTGAGCCCTCCTTCTTTCTGCCTCATGCAGCAACTCCTTTCTTCCCCACACAGTTTCCCCCCCAGCTTCTGAGGGGATGACTGGCCCCGGCTTTGCGAGATAACAAATCAAACTGTCAGCTGTCTCGGCACTGCAGCCAGAGGAGATAAATATTCCAGCAGTGCAGAGAGCAACCCCTTGCGCCCCAGCAGGAGCTGACCCCATGACAGATGATCTTGAGAGCAACACTGACACAATGGGGGCAGCAGGATCTTCAGAGGGCAAATGCACCTTCACCCATCGCAGTTCCGGTTTAAACCTTCAGCAAGATCTCAGGTGGAAAAGCTTTTCTGGACTGGGGTAATGCAAAGGCAACCAGGGTCCGGCGTGTTCAACTGCTCTGTCAACCCAAAACTCGCACACCAGGGAGTAAGATGTAATCTTCTTCTTCTTCTTCTTCTTCTTCTTCTTCTTCTTCTTCTTCTTCTTCTTCTTCTTCTTCTTCTTCTTCTTCTTCAATTTTATTAGTATTTTCCACACAACAACATGAAATATATCAAAAAGTAATAATACACAACACACTAAAATCAACATTCGAAAACTAAAACAACAAAAAACCAAAAAACAAATCCATATCTTACAAGTTAATATTATAAACACTAAAACAACAAGAAGACATTGACTTCCACCAATCCCTCAGCACCTCCTTTATCTCTCATTGTGTCTTCCTGTTTTCCTGTTTTCTTTATCGTCTCTATCCTAACATCTAGATATAAATCCTTCTTCCATATCCTTTCACTTCACAACTCAGCCAGATTTCTGCCCTCGAACCTTGGCTTTTGAGGTATTCATTTAGGCACTCCCATTCTTTTTTTTACTTCACTTTTTGGTTTTTGTCTTATTATGTCTGTCAATTTGGCTAATTCTAAGATGTAAGCTGCAATCTAGTCATCTTGCCGCTATACAATTTTTCTGTATGCGAGGGAATCGCACCCCACTCCCTCACCCTCACAGCAAAGCCTTCAGAAATGCAATTCCCCAATCGGCACCTGAAAGTGGCGCAGTCCTGGAAAACTACTAGGAATTGCTTCCACTGAAGTAGGATGTGGCAGAAATGGCTCCTTCGTAATTCCACCCGTGGAACCGTTGTTAGAAGATCTGGGGGGTTGGAGGAAGGAGAATTACTTGTCATGCATTGGCAGTATGTATGATTGACAGAAGAAACCTCCTAGGAGGTGAAGTGGGGAAGATAACTGACAGCGCATGGTTTCTATACTCATTTTGCATATATGTGTGTGTGTTTGCGTGTATGAGAATTTGGATGTGGAGGTGAAACTAAATAAAACCCTTGGCACCAAAAAAAAAAAAAAAAAAAGGAAGCAGATTTTAAAAATATATTTTCCCATTTAATGGACCCTTTTAAAAATCTGCAGAACTCTTCTGTTTCTTTTAGCAAAATGACAACTCATAGAGCATTCAATAATGGTAGTAATCAAAAACATCTATTGTACTTTAACATGCAGAGTGCTTTTCTTTTTCTTTCTTTTTAGAAAATCTTTATTGAGTTACATAACGTACAAAACAGAAAACACTACAAATGAATAGAAACAATAAAGTAAGAAAAGATAAAGAAACACACATAAACAAATACAAGATATTACATTTACATGACAGATTAAAAAATATAACTTCCAATAATTCTCATTATACTGCTTATATTATCTGTATTCCTTGCACAGATTCATATTATTTTGTGTTACACACACACACACACACACACACACACCGGTATATATATATATATATATATTTGCTTTCGTAGATTTTCACGGGTACAGGAATGCAGGTTTTGGTGTCTTCGGGTGTCTTCCCGTGTAAGAGTTGGGGTGTCTAGGCGACGTTTCGACGAGGTCTCACTCGTCATCTTCAGGCTGGTGCTTTCGGCTTCTTGCTCTGTTCCAGTAACAAGAAGCCGAAAGCACCAGCCTGAAGATGACGAGTGAGACCTCGTCGAAACGTCGCCTAGACACCCCAACTCTTACACGGGAAGACACCCGAAGACACCAAAACCTGCATATATATATATATATATATATATATATATATATATATATATTCCAATATTATAGTTCATGTATTTCTTGCTTAGCAGTATCACTCTATTTCTGCAAGTATTTTATTGTTCATGCAGCACAATTTTAAATATTCTTTAAATATTTTCCATTCTCTATACCTTTTGGTTTGACATGCAGAGTGCTTTTCAATTGACACACCAACCCTTGATAGGGAGGTTATTGCCTCCAGTTCCAGATAAGGAATTAAGCCTGAAAGTAGTGACATTGGTGCAAACATTTTCAAGAGAATGCTTAGGGTCTAGGAGGCAGCATCCTCTGGGTAAACACGACACCTTAATGTTGTTGGGAATTGTAAACCTCTGAGTGGTAAACTACAGTTCCCAGAATTCTTTGAGGGAAAGAATGTGCTTCGACTGTACAGTGTATTATTAATAATAGGCACACGCATCTCTTTTGTCTCGTCATTTTCTCTAGCCATACAGAACTGGTGGCAAGTGTTTTGAAAATGCTAGACCCTGGAAAAGCACACACACACGAATGTATCCCAGAAACATCAGTAGGCTGGCTGCACCACTACAGACAACAGCAGTGCCTCTGTCACACTGCCTTCGCCTTCAGCACTTCGAAAAATTCCATCTTCTGGATTCAGATTTCCTGGAAACCAGAAGCTCCGTTCATAGCTGGGATTTGAATTAGGTGCAGCTACTGGTTCACTTTGGCTGTTGCTTCTGCTTCACAACTGTGAAGTGTGAGATTACGTATAAGCTACAGTTTAGGGCCCTACTCTTTTGGGGCCCCGCAAAAAAATCAACTGGGTGTACACTTCCAAAATATAAGATTAAAAACAAATAAAATAAAACCTACATACAGCAACAGTGTTTTGTGTTGTGTAGGCTCCTATGATGTAAGTCATGGGTAGGCAAACTAAGGCCCAGGGGCTGGATCCGGCCCAATTGCCTTCTCAATCCGGCCCGCGGATGGTCTGGGAATCGGCGTGTTTTTGCATGAGTAGAATGTGTGCTTTTATTTAAAATGCATCTCTGGGTTATTTGTGGGGCATAGGAATTCGTTCATTCCCCCCCCCCCCGCCCAAAATACAGTCTGACCCCCTGCTGAAAAAGTTTGCTGACCCCTGATGTAAGTCATGGGCCCCTCCTGCTAGTCTGCTCCCTAAAATATCACTGGTTTGCTCATTTCTATATATAGGGTGCCTACATTCTGCATGTGCAAATAGCTTTGGATACCTATTAGGTCCATAAATCACCATATAGCATATATGCAACACAAAAAACAGCAACAATTTGTTGTTGACAAAGGACAGCTGGACATATAAAGGGTCCCATTACCTTCACTAGCCTAGGGCCTCATCAAACCTAAATCCAGCCCTGACTGTAGGGAAGATGCAACCAAGCGTGACCTCAGCCATAATTGGTCCAGCTAGTCAAGCGCTTAGCAAAGTCCCCCCCCCCGAACCTGTGTGAGCTTAGCTAGCTTGCAAACATTTCCAGCTCAGATATTTTTTGCCTAGACTTTTGCACATCTCTTTCCCTTTCCCTCACTCTCTCTTTCAGAGCTGAAAAGACAAAGCAACACTGACCAGCTGCCTGTAGTAGCAGCAGCAGCAGCAGCAGCAGCAACTAGCTGATGTAGGAAAGCAGGAATTGGGCTAAATAAGGGCTGATCTCCTGCTGAAGAACTGGACTCCCCCTGCCTTGTCCCATAAGAATCTCCTATTAGTGAGGTGCCCATGTGATTTTTCTTGGTCTAAACCAGGGGTCTGCAACCTTTAAGACAAAAAGAGCCACTTGGACCCGTTTTCGAAGAAAAACAAACTGGGAGCCGCAAAACCATTGCGACATTTAAAACAAATATATCTCTGGAGCCGCGATCTGACAGCAGGCGGGAAAGTGACGTCGGGACGGTGCGTGACTAACACACGCACCGCCCCCATGCGACGTCACAGCCAGTACAGCGCCCGCCACAGTGGGGAGTGTCGGTGCGCACAATGCGCCTCCTCCCCTCGCTAGTATCCGCCCTGGAGCCGTGGCAAAGGTGTAAAAGAGCCACATGCGGCTCCGGAGCAGCGGGTTGCAGACCCCTGGTCTAAACCACCTGTAGAAGCTGCTATTTTCACATCCTCCAAGGCTTTTCACATTCCAGAAGTGCTGTTCTTCATATTTCTCCCAACCATCACCTCCCATTACGGAAACATCTGTCATTCCGGTCTAATAGCAGGCAATTTCCCTAACAAAGGAAAATTGCCCCATTGCTCTATGCCACTGGATGCATATAAAGCTATGGTCTTGCTTCTTGCTCCGCAAGGGCTTCTCTGCTCCAGGGACTGGCAAGAATTCTTAATACTCCTGTTGCACTTTTTCAGAGGGATTGCAAAGTTCATGTCATGCGCTTTATTGCAGTAAAAGGCCTCCTCAAGGTTTCCCCAACCTTTGAGGTGAGGGGGACTCTCCTGGGACTCACTCTAATGCCCCTCCAACACCAGACAAAGACCTTTTTATTCCCCCAAAGTTTTTCATTTTTGCTTTATTTAGATTGTTTCCAAGGTGCTTTCATAGGGTTGCTGCTTTTAGCTTAATTTTAATGTGTCATTGAGTGGTATTTATAATGCTTTATTGTAAGCTGCCTGATAATATATTTGAAGTGTGGGGTATAAAATCCAAATAGACAGCAACCTGGTAAAGGTGGCCAACTTTATTGCACACAGACCTCTCTAAATGCTGCAGAGTGGATGTAGCATCTAAGAGATACTGGCTTGCATGAAGCAGAGCTGAACCAGGAGATACCTGGCTTTCTGAAGCACACCTTCCACTTTCCTCTCGCAGCACCCGATCCACCTGCTCGCTGGCCGCTGGCCAAGGTATCAAGATGACACACCACTTTGTCACGGGAAGGTGGCTGCTAAGAAGGCATTGCTTAAGGACTTGAATGGCCGGGAGACTTTTAACAAGATCAATACCGCCTCTAGAAAAGATTACATGCTATGCTAGGCAGCAAATAAACCGTTGCTGCTGGATTTGGAAAACATTTATAAAGCCTATTAGGGATAATAAAGCAGACCAGCAAAGAAAGAAAGAAAGAAAGCCCCTATCTACTCCCAGCAGGCTCCGGGCTTCCCTCCCCCCTCCATTGTATTAAGTTATTGAATTAAAAGCCAGATAAATCAAAAGATAGCAAGGTTTTGCTGTGATCATTGGTGGCAGCGGCGGCAATGTGGAAGTGAGGTCACACGCACTGTTCCAACAAGATTGCTTTATCCCTGCTTGGACTCACTAGCCAATTGCCCCCAGCCCCTGCTCCTGCAAGACTAAGCCAAGATCCATGGCGCATTGTCTCTTGTTGACTTTGAAATCCTCCAGGGGCACACAACCCACTGGGAAGGGCCCCTGTGAAAACAAACCCCGCTGGAGCAGCATGAGAGCACAGCAGTAATTTTGCAAGACTCCTGTTCATTTCGGCGAAGCTAGCACAGGGGAGCTACCTGTGGATTATGCTCCAGATTAGCCAAGGCCAGTAGGAGCTAATGGGATTACGTGGCACTGAGCGCCAGATGACTGGCTCCCTGCTCCCTACCCAGCCAAGTGCAGCTAGATATTTGGGCCTGAACACTGTTAGAAAAAGAAAAGAAACCCAATAAAGTCCCCATCTTTTGTCTGTATGCATGCTATATTGTCATAGTCAGTCTGGAAAGCGTAATGCTGGTGGTCAACAAAAGAGGTTTAAAGACTGTCTCAAGGCAAATTTTAAAAAAATGTAGTATAAACACTGACAACTGGGAAACACTGGCCTGCAAGTGCTCCAGTTGGAGAACAGCCTTTACCAAAGGTGTCATGGGCTTTGAAGACACTCAAACTCAGGACACAAGGGAGAAACGTGCTAGGAGGAAGGCACGCTTGGCAAGCCCTCACAGTGATCAACTCCCACCCGGAAACCAATGTCCCCACTGTGGAAGGACGTGTGGATCCAGAATTGGCCTCCACAGTCACTTACGGACTCATTGTTAAAACCGTGTTTATGGAAGACAATCTTACTCGGCTACGATTGATAATCAAAGAAGAATTTATATACCATATTTAGCAAAAATATGTTGTACTCAAGGTGATTTATAAAAAGAGAGAGTGTTTGATACATTAATAGCACAATAGTCATAATTCAATCCCACTATGATATAGACTGATTAAGTGACCGTATATTCAATAAATATATTTATGCTTCAAGGTGCTGTAAGAGCCTTTGCTGCAACAGCCAGATTATCATGTCAGCCCCTACCCACAATTTGGCTTTTATAGAGGCTCACCAATGGCTTAATAAGTCTCTTTTTCTTCCATGGTGGGGGCAGGGGCAGCATCCCTGAACAGACCTAATGATGACCTGATGCAAAAGAGGCCAAGCTTCTGCGTCTTAGCATGTTTACTCAGAAGTAAGTCCCATTGTATTTAGTGGTGATGGGTATAAGAAGATTGATATATTTTGATTTTTTTTAAAAAAAACAACCATGCCAGCACCCAAAAATGGGCCCAGGATACATAAGATATAATATTAAAACATAACACATTAAACCACAATGTAATAAAATTGGGAGGATTAAAATCATTCGTTCAAATGAAAATATTATTTTAAAAGTAAAAATGTTTTAACCTGGTTCCAGAAAGAATAGAGTGTCCGTGCCAGGTCTACCTCCCTTGGGAGAACATTCCAAAACCAGGGTGCCACCACAGAGAAGACTACCTGTTTGGGACATGCATACTGTACTTCTCCTATAGATGGAGTATGATGATATATTAAGGCATGGGCAGGATTGTACGGGAACAGACACCCCTTCATATATTTGGGACCCAAAGTGTTTAGGGCTTTTTAGTAAGCGCAGATCATTGAACTGGGTTTAATAGTGGAAATGCAGGTACTGTAGTTCCTTCAGAATTACCGTCTTTTTTGCTCTATAAGACTCACTTTTTCCCTCCTAAAAAGTAAGGGGAAATGTGTCTGCGTCTTATGGAGCGAATGCAGGCTGCACAGCTATCCCAGAAGCCAGAACAGCAAGAGCGATCGCTGCATTCACTGCACAGCGATTCCTCTTGCTGATCTGGCTTCTGAGATTCAGAATTTTTTTCCTTCTTGTTTTCCTCCTCCAAAAACTAGGTGCATCTTGTGGTCTGGTGCGTCTTATAGAGCGAAAAATACGGTAATATAATATCCCATATCTGAACCAACTGAAGCCAATAAAAGCTGCCCCAGGCCACAAACTTTGAAGAACAATGCTGGATCAAGGAGCAAAGAGCTGCACATACCCTTCTTACGGACAGTGCCACCCCACCCAGGACAGATAATACAGTAACTTCCCACATTTGGGAACTACCAGCCCTTGGAATCCACAGTACATCTGTCATATCAGGATTTTACTTTTGCAGCTCCCATCCAGCCCATGACTGAGTCTAGATCAGGGGTCAGCAACATTTTTCAGCCATGGGCCGGTCCACCATCCCTCAGACCTTGTGGGGGGCCGGACTATATTTTTTGGGGAAAAAATGAATGAATTCCTATGCCCCACAAAGAACCCAGAGATGCATTTTAAATAAAAGCACACATTCTAGTCATGTAAAAACACCAAGCAGGCCCCACAAAGAACCCAGAGATGCATTTTAAATAAAAGGACACATTCTACTCATGTAAAACCACGCTGATTCCCGGACTGTCCGTGGGCCAGATTGAGAAGGCGATTGGGCTGCATCCGGCCCGCGGGCCTTAGGTTGCCTACTCCTGGTCTAGATACTAGCCCAGTACCTCCACAACCTATACCTTCAAAGGCTCACAACAGGCCTTGGAGAATTTTAGCTAGTCCAGAAGATGTAATGCCCCCTTCATCACTTAGAAGAGTTCTGGGTACCAGAGGATGCTATGGAGCTTGAGAAACAAGACGAGGAATTTCAATAGATGATGCAGCTCTATATGAAGTAGTAACTGCCAGAATTCCCCCTACTGCTTAATTATTAAGGCCCAGAAAGTCCTGATAGAGTTGTAAGCAGTGCTTTTTTTCTGGGGGTACGCATACCCCTAAACATTTTGTGAATCTAAGTTTGGCCTCATTGAGGGGCAGTATTTCAATATGAGTAGGAAAATGAGAATACCACTAAACTTTTTTTAAGAAAAACAACAACACTGGTTATAAGTATGTAACATTAGCATTGTTTTTCCGTGCTGTCACCCAGTTTGTATTCATTATACACCTTTAGGCACCAAGTGAAAACGTTCCTTTGGCTGATTAACATCCAATACCCTTTAACAGGGACGTGGGTGGTGCTGTGGGTTAAACCACGGAGCCTAGGACTTGCCGATCAGAAGGTCAGTGGTTCGAATCGCCGTGACGGGGTGAGCTCCCGTTGCTCGGTCCCTGCTCCTGCCAACCTAGCAGTTCGAAAGCACATCAAAGTGCAACTAGATAAATAGGTACCGCTCCGGTGGGAAGGTAAACGGTGTTTCCGTGCGCTGCTCTGGTTTGCCAGAAGCGGCTTAGTCATGCTGGCCACATGACCCGGAAGCTGTATGCCGGCTCCCTCGGCCAATAAAGCGAGATGAGCGCGCAACCCCAGAGTCGGCCACGACTGGACCTAATGGTCAGGGGTCCCTTTACCTTTACCTACCCTTTAACATGTGTTGTGGGAAGGAAGGGGCTTATTGGTTTGTTTTTGTTTTTATTATGCATTTTGCGTTTTTTCATCTTTATCTTTATGTGGTGAACTGCCCTGTGATCTTGCTGTACTGAGGAGGAGCGAGGTGGTAGAATCCAGCGAGGGGCAGGGTGGTTGTGCTTCTGTGTAAGAGAAGTTGTCGGTTGTGTGCAGTCAGTCAGATATGGGACTTAAGCCCAGGGAGGGGGCATGGTCCTACTGTTGCTCCAACTGTTCAGTTGGAGCCCAAGCCTGGACAGTTAATGCCAGCTTCATAGCCACCGGAAGTTGTGTGTGTGTGTGTGTGTGTGTGTGTGTGTGTGTGTGTGTGTTCTCTACACCACAGGAGCTGCTGTAAGGATGAACTTTTGTCACTAAAGAGTTAAACTAGTGGTCGTTCGTCCTCCTTGGCTGGGTGTGCTCAGGACACTAGTTACCTTCAGCAGAATCATAGAATCATATGATCATAGAGTTGGAAGAGACCACAAGGGCCATCGAGTCCAACCCCCTGCCAAGCAGGAAACACCATCAGAGCACTCCTGACATATGGTTGTCAAGCCTCTGCTTAAAGACCTCCAAAGTAGGAGACTCCACCACACTCCTTGGCAGCAAATTCCACTGTCGAACAGCTCTTACTGTCAGGAAGTTTTTCCTAATGTTTAGGTGGAATCTTCTTTCTTGTAGTTTGGATCCATTGCTCCGTGTCCGCTTCTCTGGAGCAGCAGAAAACAACCTTTCTCCCTCCTCTATGTGACATCCTTTTATATATTTGAACATGGCTATCATATCACCCCTTAACCTCCTCTTCTCCAGGCTAAACATGCCCAGCTCCCTTAGCCGTTCCTCATAAGGCATCGTTTCCAGGCCTTTGACCATTTTGGTTGCCCTCCTCTGGACACGTTCCAGTTTGTCAGTGTCCTTCTTGAATTGTGGTGCCCAGAACTGGACACAGTACTCCAGGTGAGGTCTGACCAGAGCAGAATACAGTGGCACTATTACTTCCCTTGATCTAGATGCTATACTCCTATTGATGCAGCCCAGAATTGCATTGGCTTTTTTAGCTGCCGCGTCACACTGTTGGCTCATGTCAAGTTTGTGGTCAACCAAGACTCCTAGATCCTTTTCACATGTACTGCTCTCAAGCCAGGTGTCACCCATCTTGTATTTGTGCCATTGCCCAAGTGCAATACTTTACATTTCTCCCTGTTAAAATTCATCTTGTTTGTTTTGGCCCAGTTCTCTAATCTGTCAAGGTCGTTTTGAAATGTGATCCTGTCCTCTGGGGTGTTAGCCACCCCTCCCAGTTTGGTGTCATCTGCAAATTTGATCAGGATGCCCTTGAGTCCATCATCTAAGTAGTTGATAAAGATGTTGAATAAGACCGGGTGAGCAAGGTTGCCATATTTTGAAGAGCAAAAAAGAGGACACATTTTCCAGCTTCTACTTTTAACTATGGATCTCTAGGATGGCTCTACCCATGAAGAAGAGGACATGTCCTGGAAAAAGAGTACATATGGCAACCTTGTCACGGGCCCTTCTACTTCGCAGGACCGGAAAGCTGCTTGTCTAAAACTTGAGAAACAAAAAGCCTGATGTAAGCTGATATATTAGCCTCTTAAATTTCATAGATAGATTCAGTTGGCCTGTGATCCTATTTTGCACATTGCCTTTGAGCACTCTTATTCATCCTCTGAGACATTTAAAAATTAGGCTGGACACAACGCAGCAGGATATACTGCGGGAAAATGTCCTGCGTTGTCCCCTGGGGGTATGGACTGGGTGACTTAATGTGTTTAATCCCATCTCTAATTTATTACCTAAATTTATAATTCATAGAAGGCTACAGGTAGAGGGATGGCACTTTCCCAACAGTTTCATATTGTTCAAAAATTGGAAAGCAAAAGGACGCAAACCACTTAGACGTTCTCCTGGGTGAGCGCCATCGAAATGGAGGAGAGCTGCAAGAGAGGATGTTAAATGGCTGCAAAGACTGGGATGCTGTCCTGCACAAACCCCACTGAAGCCAACAGGAGCCATTCAAGAGCAGGGGCGAGTGAAGGCATTGTGACACCCGGGGCAGGGTGTCACTACGTAGGGTGCATGCGCGGCGTCACCCTGTGGCTGTAGCAGCGATGGTGGGATCCCACCTCTGCCCATGCGATGCTCGAGTGGCGCCGGTGGCAAACCGCTATGTTCAGCGCATGTGTGGCGTTGTTACGTACAGCGCATGTGTGTGATGCTGCATATGTGCTGTACATGGCGGTTTGCCACCGGCGCCGGGATCATCTGCATGTGGCTGCAGCGGTGCGGTGGCACACCGAGCCCCCATGGGGTGCCTTGTCATCTCCCCCAGACATGGCACCCGGGGCGACCCACTCCCTGCCCCCGTTGCGACGCCACTGTGCCAGTGCACAGCAGTGCTCTTCCATTCATGTCAATAGTGCTTTCATTGGAGTATTTCCCAATGGATTGTGCGGCCACATTGGGCAGACATGAGATCACAGAGATCTCATGTTGGAAGGGACATAGAGAGCCATCTAGTTCAGTCCTCTGCAATGCAGGAATCTCAGCACATGGCCCCCTATCCAACTTGAAGCAGGCAAGGGTGGCGTGTGCTGGTGACACTGTGTGTGTGAGAGAATGAATTATATCCGTGGCTGCTCAAAATGGGAATTTTTGTGCAATTTGACATTCTTTTGGTCATGTTGGCAAGAATTGCAGATCTCTAGGCAAGATCTCCTCACCTGGAGTACTGTGTCCAGTTCTGGGCACCACAATTCAAGAAGGACACTGACAAACTGGAACGTGTCCAGAGGAGGGCAACCAAAATGGTCAAAGGCCTGGAAACGATGCCTTATGAGGAACGGCTAAGGGAGCTGGGCATGTTTAGCCTGGAGAAGAGGAGGTTAAGGGGTGATATGATAGCCATGTTCAAATATATAAAAGGATGTCACATAGAGGAGGGAGAAAGGTTGTTTTCTGCTGCTCCAGAGAAGCGGACACGGAGCAATGGATCCAAACTACAAGAAAGAAGATTCCACCTAAACATTAGGAAGAACTTCCTGACAGTAAGAGCTGTTTGACAGTGGAATTTGCTGCCAAGGAGTGTGGTGGAGTCTCCTACTTTGGAGGTCTTTAAGCAGAGGCTTGACAACCATATGTCAGGAGTGCTCTGATGGTGTTTCCTGCTTGGCAGGGGGTTGGACTCGATGGCCCTTGTGGTCTCTTCCAACTCTATGATTCTATGATTGATTCTATGATTCTATGATTCTACGATCTCTTTAGGATGTAGAGCCTAAGCCCAGCATCTTGGTTGGAAGCATCCTTAGATCTGAAGGGATGTCCTCCTTGCCTAGGTTTCGATACTCCTGCCCCATCCCATACACTGATTCCTCTACCCTACGGTCTTATGATGCTTCCTTGTTCCATGAAACCTCATTTTCTATTGTGTGTTCTGCTGGTCTTCAGGGCAGGGATTTTGCAGTTGTGGTGCACGCTCAGCTTTAGGTCTTACCTTATTTCAGCATAAGAGCAACATCATTAAAAGAGAGAGAGAGGCATTCCTAGCTGGATAATTTAAAAACAGCACCAAAACCAAACACTGCATTTTAAACTGATTTACAGTGGGTTGTGTTGGACTTTCTATCTTGTGTTTCATATCAGCTTTATGTGTTATTTCAGTGGTTTTTATTTTGTAGTTTTTAATTTTCCTTTAATTGGCTTTTGATCCCCCCCCCCACTTTGCAATGTAAGTCAATATGATTTTTTTTAAAGAAAAGCAACCAATACATGTATACATAAATAAATGATTCATCCCCCAACCTTATTGTTCAGGGTTAGGTGCAACCAGCTTTGTTGAGACACTGTTGTGGCTCCAGCTGAGACATTTATCCCTGCACCGGACCACCTGCTCCTTCCCTTCCCATGAGCCAGTTCTTCTTTTGCAGACTTGGCCTGTGGCGCTCTCTGTTCCAGCCAGCTCAGCGGCCCCTCAGCCAGCCCTGGGCAGTTCCAGTTCTTCTTTCTCCACACTGTTCCCTCCCTCCCTCAATCTCTCTCTGAAAATCTGCCTGTTTGGAACTTGAACCATTCACAGGCATGTAAACACTAAATACAGTGGTACCTCTAGTTATGAACTTAATTCGTTCCGGAGGTCCGTTCTTCTTCTTCTTTTTAATATTTTTATTAAACAATTTCAACATAACAAATTATCAGTCCAAGTAATCAATTACATTATTTCCCCCCTCCCCCCCCACCAAGGACTTCCCTCAGCTCCCCTCTCTGATTTCTTTGCACATATTGTTCTCTGCATGTTATAAAATTGTACGTAGCCTTGCCTTATCTATCATGTATTCAACTAATAAATTTGTGGATGTTTATTCAAAACCTGCCAAGGAGTCCAGTTCATTTTGTTGTAATTTGTAATTTGTAATTTCTTTTTAGGTAATTTGTAAAAAGTTCCCATTCTTCCTTGAAGTCACAGTTGTCCTTATCACTCAGTTTGTATGTCAATTTAGCCAATTCTGCATAGCTCATCAGTTTTTCTTGCCACTGTTCTTTTGTTGTGATGTCCTCATTCTTCCATCCTTCTGCTAACAAGACTTTTGCTGCTGTTGTAGCATCTGGAAGTCCGTTCTTAACCTGCAACTGTTCTTAACTAGAGGCGTGCTTTCACTAATGGGGCCTTTTGCTGCCGCTGCGCTGTCGGCGCACAATTTCCGTTCTCATCCTGGGGCAAAGTTCTCAACTTAAGGTAATTCTTCCAGATTAGCGGAGTTTGTAACCTGAAACATTTGTAACCTGAGGCGTTTGTAACTCAAGGTGCCACTGTACTGCTTGCTGCCACTTGGACCCAATTGTGCTGAAACCTCCTCCCAACATCTGGACCTGTGACGAGGATCGCTATGTTCCAACTTCCATACAGGGTTGCCAGCTTCCCATCTGGCAATTCTTGTTTTTACATGTAAATCTCCCACTGAGTAGAGAGATGCGATAGCTGCTGCTTTCCATGTCCATTCCGTCCCCATGTCCTGTTATCGCCACCCTCTTGCAGCAAGAGTGGCCCATTCAGCAAGTGAGAGTAGCCAAAAGGACCAGGGTGGTGGTGGATGGATGTGGGAATCAGATTAAGCATCAGATTTAAATGCAGAGCATTTATTTCCAGGGCCATGACCCGGACTTCCAGCACAGGTGTAGGCACTGATCCAGGAGCAGCACCAGCCTAGCAACACAATTGAGCCTGAGCTCAATAAGGTAGCACCTCCACTGATCATGACCTTTAAGTTGGACCCCACCAACAGACCAGTATCTTTAGCCCAAAGCTCTCATGTCCCCGTCTGTCTGCACATGAACACAGACAAAATTGCCCAATGAGCATTAATAGCAGCTGATGGACTGCTTGGCTTCAGGCCTGCCCCTTCCAGGGTCTGCATTGTCCCTGTCAGGGCTTTTCACTTAACTTTCCTCCACGCTTTTCAGGCATGGTCCATGCTTTAAAGCTCTGTGTCCAAACTCTCTCTCTCTCTCTCTTGCTCTGGAGCTTCCCCTGTGAAAGTCCACTCTTTACCGCTGAATGGGAGCAAGCAGCAGTCCTCGAAAAACCTGAATTGCTGTTTGTTGCTCTTCAGCTTCAAAGAGCAGGTCAAGTGCTGGATTCAGGGCCATGTGGGTAGTTCCCCTGCACAGGGTGCCGAGCCGAGGGAGTGCAAAATTGAGAAGATCCATAACTGAGAAGATCCATTTGGGAGCACCAATTTTTGGCCTCTCAGCCCCTGAGCAGGTTTTTGTATAGAAAGCTCTGATGCAAAAAAACAACCGGGGTGTGTGTGTGTGTGTGTGGAATGCTCAGAAATTGAGCTTTAAAGCCTTGAAAGAGTAGAACAAAATTAGCACAAATTAGCTTTTGTCAGAACAAGGCGTCTCTTTTCCATGGGAACTGTCCTGTTGTTGTTGTTTAGTCGTTTAGTCGTGTCCGACTCTTCGTGACCCCATGGACCAAAGCACGCCAGGCACTTCTGTCTTCCACTGCCTCCCACAGTTTGGTCAAACTCACACTGGTAGCTTCAAAGACACTATCCAACCATCTCGTCCTCTGTCGTCCCCTTCTCCTTGTGCCTTCCATCTTTCCTAACATCAGGGTCTTTTCCAGGGAATCTTCTCTTCTCATGAGGTGGCCAAAGTAGTGGAGCCTCAGCTTCAGGATCTGTTCTTCCAGTGAGCACTCAGGGCTGATTTCCTTAAGAATGGATATGTTTGATCTTCTTCCAGTCTCAAGAGTCTCCTCCAGCACCATAATTCAAAAGCATCAGTTCTTCAGCACTCAGCCTTCTTTATGGTCCAGCTCTCACTTCCATACATCATTACTTGGAAAACCATAGCTTTTACTATATGGACCTTTGTTGGCAAGGTGATGTCTCTGCTTTTTAAGATGCTGTCTAGGTTTGTCATTGCTTTTCTCCCAAGAAGCAGGCGTCTTTTAATTTCGTGGCTGCTGTCACCATCTGCAGTGATCATGGAGCCCAAGAAAGTAAAATCTCTCACTGCCTCCATTTCTTCCCCTTCTATTTGCCAGGAGGTGATGGGACCAGTGGCCATGATCTTCTTTTTTTGATGTTGAGCTTCAGACCATATTTTGCGCTCTCCTCTTTCACCCTCAATAAAAGGTTCTTTAATTCCTCCTCACTTTCTGCCATCAAGGTTGTGTCATCTGCATATCTGAGGTTGTTGATATTTCTTCCGGCAATCTTAATTTATCCAGCCCAACCTTTTGCATGATGAATTTTCGCATGATGAACTGTCCACGGTGCTATGATTTCTGATCCCCCTTGTTCCAGACTCCAGGCCTGTCGCTCCCCTTGCTCTTGCTACCTTTTCCAGACCACTGCCCAACTGGCTTCCTCTACGCACCAGTATGGGACAACACATTCAGTTTACAGCCTGATTACCCTATAAAAATAGGGCTGAGGTTTATACTTCTGAGAGTGGCGTGTTTCTCTCACTGTGCAGGACTTTGATAGCTCTCTTGCCCCTGGCAAGCTAAGATAACTAGAAGCCTCTGCTTCACTCCATCCGGGCAGAGAAAACTGCTTGCTTTCCTTGGGAACAGAGCTAACTTGTGTTGTGGGTGCAAAGACAGAACAAGGGGAAAACTCTGTGATGTGTCCTGTTCGCTTAGCTTGGCTTTGTATTTAGCATTAAAGTTCCCCTTGCCTTTCCCAATCTTTGCCCGAGGGAAAGGGAAATGAGTTAAAACCATCTTCAGACACGTTTGTATTGATTCTGTCACTTTTTTTGCTGCTTGCTGACAGGTGATGGATGGCTCATAATACAGCCAGCACAGTACATTACGTTTCCCATCCAGGGACTCCTAAATCATTTCAAATTTTCAAATTCCACAATCAATATTTTAGCAGGAGCAGAAGAAAGCAGAGCGGGCCCATTTCTCTGGAGAAATGAGAGCTCTCTCTCTCTCTGTGTGTGTGTGTGTGTGTGTGTGCATGCTTGTAAGACAAGAGATATGTGAATATGTCTATTCAACAAAGTCCTGAATCTGCAGTGATTGTAATTCTGTGGTTGTGTCCAGAGTGCTAGGTTTCTAATCCACGCTAACATAATGGCTAGTCAAACCTCACCTAGAAACAAGAAACCAACTTCCAGCAGCCTTTCCACCTCCAGGCAAATTTGCTTTATTGTGTTATATGAAGAAATCATCTGTTGGGTGCTCTGCATCTCTCTCTCCTTTCATATCTATATCTAGAAAAATATATAGATATGTCTCCCTATGGTCTTTATTTTTTACCTTGAGGTTATTTGATAGTATATGAACCACCTTATTTTTGGAGATATTCTTCAAAGGCATGGCTGGTGCCAATTGAGATTAGGGCCTTTTCTGTTGTGGCTCCCTGCTAATGGAACATGTTCTTTAGGAATGTATTTTGACACCAACTTCTCATACGTTAGGAGCCAGACCAAAGCTGTTTTAGTTTCCTGAGCATTTAAGGGATGATTGCTTGTTGCTCTTTTATTGCTGCTGTTTATAATCTGGATTTTATGGTTGGCTTTTTATTGTTATTTTTGAGGCGGAGGAGACAGTGTTATTTGATTTTGCTATTTATAGTTAGCCATCTTTGATTGTCTAAAAAACGAAAACAAAATGTGTGACAAAGTATTTCTGATAATTGCTTCTGAAGACAATTCACATGATTACTCTGACATGTTGTGTCTTCCAAATGCTAGCATATCTCTGACATTTAAGTGCGGAACTCTGTCGACATTTCCTGCAACTTGTTCTGATCGATTCTGGTCCCAGAAATATCTATATTTCTTAGGAAAGGAAGCAGGTGGGACGAAAGCCCAGTTAGTGAGTGAGACAAAGAAGATTCCTGATATGATTTTTCTGTGTATTTAACACACAACACCCCTCTGTTCCGGATATTGCAACTCTCTATCTATCTATTATATGCCCCAATGAGCACTTGAGAGCAAATGTCACACTGTGGTTGATCACATGAGTTGTGAGCCAGGAAGTTCATGATTCAAATCTTGCATCAGCTTTAGTGTTCACAATGCTGCCTTAGGCAAGCCCCTTCTGTTCTGGCTCTTGAAGTGCAATATGAGGTTAGTAATACTGGTCTGCCTCAGACCAGTATTACTAACCTCACATTGGGCTATGGCTTGGTCTTCAGTGAGCATGTATCTGAAAAACATCAAATATGCTAAGCTGCTGCACTGGCAAAATTCCACCTGTGGGTCCCTGAAAACAGGGTGGAGTTGTGGTCAGGTGTGAGTGGCAGAGGTAGGGGGTGGGAGAGCAGCTTCTTCTTCTTCTTACACTTCTTTGAAATCTCTCAGTCTCACTCACCTCACGGTAGACTCGTAATCTGGTGAACCGGGTTCGCTTCCCCGCTCCTCCACATGCAGCTGCTGGGTGACCTTGGGCCAGTCACACTTCTCTGAAGTCTCTCAGCCCCACTCACCTCACAGAGTGTTTGTTGTGGGGAGGAAGGGAAAGGAGATTGTTAGCCGCTTTGAGACTCCTTTGGGTAGTGATAAAGTGGGATATCAAATCCAAACTCCTCCTCCTCCTCCTCCTCCTCCTCCTCCTCTTCTTCTTCTAGACTTCACCCCATGGATATGCCCCCAATCCTTCCAATGGGAGGGAACAAGGTAGGAAGAAGATGGCATTTGCCCTCCCAAACATGGAAAGGTTTGGGTGTCGTAGAGTGTCCACTGGTTGACCTGGGGTGTAGCTCTGGGCTTGGCATTCACAACCCCAGGGTTGCTCAGACCAGTAGTCAAGCCAGTACATTTTGGGGTTTCCTATTACTATAATTATATTCCAAGGATTGATTCAATCTTTAAATTTTCTGGTTAATTTTAAATGATTTTATCCTTTTTATTTCTATCATGACTTCATGGTGCAAGGCATGGAAACTACAGTGTTAAGTGGTATGAATACATACATTTCCAGAGAAGTATCGTATTTTTCGCTCCATAAAACACACTTTTTGTCTTCCTAAAAAGTAAGGGGAAATGTCTGTGCATCTTATGGAGAGAATGGGTGGTCCCTGGAGCTGAATTGTCCAGGGGCAAAAAGCAGATCATGCTTTTTTTTTTTTAAAGAGGGAAGTGGGTGTTGAAACAAAGTCGCTGATTGTTTGCCGATCGTGGAGAGAGATAAGGGATGCTAGAGATAAAGGAGGCTGCCTGGGAGGGGGGAGATAAAGACAGAAAACTTGCAAAGGGTGGAAACAGGAAGATTAAAGCAATAAGGAGAGAAATTAGAAGAAAAGGAGGAGCAAAAAACTGCTCCAGCTAAGGAAAAGACACTAAGGCAAACAAGAGGGAAGGGAGTGTTAAAAGGAAGCAGCTGATCGGCAAGCAATAAGGGATGTGATAAAGGAGGCTGCTTGGGAGGGGGGAGGTAAAAGTCCATAGATCCTCAGGATTTTTGCATTGGGTCACCCCAAATTCACCATCAGATCACATAGCATGTCCATGGCCAGAGCCTGCACAAAAAAATCACACATCCACTGTTGTGTGTGGCCGTAATGGTGCAAAAACATGGTTACAAAGCACGGATCCACATGGATTCTCAGGATTTCTGCATTGGGCTACCTGAAACTCACTGTCAAATCTCATGTCTGTGGCCACAGCATGAACCACAAAAATCATACACCCTCTGTTTCGTTCAGAATATTTTTTCCCCCTTGTTTTCCTCCTCTAAAAACTAGGTGAGTCTTATGGTCAGGTGCGACTTATGGAGCGAAAAATACGGTATATACCTGTGCAGGTTATTGTTTTCCCAAAGAGTAAAGTCTCCAATGTAGTCATTGCGAATGAAATGAAAACACCATAGGGCTTAGCTAGATTTAAGACAAAATTTGTTCTTATTTTGTTCTTGTTAGTATTAACATATTTAGAACTTCTTTTATACTTAGACCTGCAACTTAACCACAATAATGCTTGAAGTTTAATCAAACAGAAATATTTTTCAACTTGGATACTTATTTTAGCAATTTAAACCAGTTTACCATCTTGTGATAGTATCTTATTTATTCTTTCTTTTTTTTCTTATTCCATAGATGCTGAGTAATTCTATTTCTTTCTTTTTTTTGCCAGTTTCCTGTTGGATGTCTTCAATTTGAAATATAACATTTACAGTGCAGTCCAGTCCAGTCCAGTGTGAGAGAATTTTAAGTAGGAGTGGAGGGGATTGAATTAATTGTTGGGTGGTGTGAGAGTGAATGTCAGGCACAGATGGTCAGTTGGAAAATGACAGAGCGTGGCTGGCAGAGGATCAGAAAAGGAGAGGGTTGGGAGAGAAGGAGCAGAAAGAGGTATAAAAGTATATTATATTAGTTTATTACAAGCCCACTCTTGTAGCCCTATTGTTAAGGGTGAATCACCTGAATTGCATCCACTATTGTAATGATAGGGGACACGGGTGGCATTGTGGTCTAAACCACAGAGCCTAGGACTTGCCGATCAGAAGGTCGGCGGTTCGAATCCCCGCAATGGGGTGAGTTCCTGTTGCTCAGCCCCGGCTCCTGCCAACCTAGCAGTTCGAAAGCATGTCAAGGTGTAAGCAGATAAATAGGTACCGCTCTGGCGGGAAGGTAAACAGTGTTTCCGTGCACTGCTCTGGTTTGCCAGAAGCGGCTTAGTCATGCTGGCCACATGACCCAGAAAAACTGTCTGCGGAAGTGGACAAACGCCAGCTCCCTCGACCAGTAAAACGAGATGAGTGCCGCAACCCCAGAGTCATTTGTGACTGGACTAAACTGTCAGGGGTCCTTTACCTTTACCTTTATTGTAATGATAAATTAGAGGTTCATTAGGTTCTATGGCTTACAGGTTGAAAATGACAATACAGGATAATAAATTTGATAAAGTACATGTTGAATTGGGGATAGAAACGATAAGAAATGGCTCATTTTGAAAAGTTAAATGCTTGATGAGAAATTCTGGTGCGTTGATAAGCATTCTGCGTTGTTTTTTCTTCTGTAGAGTTTGCTGGGGTGTTTTGTTGGAAAGATCTCTCTCTGTTTTTTGGCATGTTTTGCTAACTGGGTTGTTGTCTTAGGTCCAGGGAATTGTAGGTAGTTGCCTGGTAGCTTCAATTGCACAGGCTGCTTGTGTCTGTTCTAGTGAACAGACAAATTTGGGACTTAGATGCAGCACTCTGCTGAAAGCCAGCCAGCTCCAAGCTAGTGGTGAAGTTGGAACCAACCATTGGCTCAGATATAATTGTCGCCTGAATGATGTGTCTTTTAAAAGTGTGGCCCTTAACAGCCAGCTGCAGTTTCCTAGAATTTTGGAGCTTGAGTGAAGATAGAAAACACATGTTAAAACAAAAGCATTGTTGCTACTCATATATAACAAAAAATGGAATGACTTTTGATGCCAGTTTTGTGTCCCTTTTAAGGTTGTGTCCATGGTAGGTGCCTCAGTGCCCTGCTCTAGTTTAGAGGTAGTAGTCAGTGTGTTGCCCCCCAGATGTTGCTGGACCTCAACTTCCATCTTCTCCTACCGTTGGCCATGTTGGCTGGGACTGATGGGATTTTTTAGCCCAATAACGTATGGAGAGCACCATACTGGCGATCCCTGCTCTAGGTAGACCAGTGAAACAGAGAGGACAGCAGGCTGAAGTTAAAATGTTGTACCTCAAACAAGACCTCCGTCTACTCCCAGGAAGCCACAAACCAACTCTTTTCCTTTCCACCATAGAGTTGTATCTTTTGCAGCATTACCAAAATAAAGTAGAAAATCGATGCCAGTCAATTTCCTTCACAATAGCTAAGCTAAAGGGAAACTTCTCTTTATCAGGTTGTCCCTCAGGAGATATGAAGGAAGGAGGGTGTGGGGATGAGCAGGACCTGGAGGCAATTTCTCCATTTTTATCAGATGCCTTCAAAACTCCCAGTCCCTAGCCACCTACGATGTTTGCCTCAGGCCAAAAATAACTTGCCGGAGCCAGCATGCCATAGCAACATTTCTAATTCAAAAGTTAATAACCTTTGAAATTGGATTTTAATCAACTCGTCTTTAGTTCTCAGCACTAGATCCCCGTTTGGGGAATCCAATAAACTCGACCGTATTTCTCTCTTGTCTTCTGTCTGCCTCTTTTGTAATGATATGGGGAAAGGAATAATGTATCTTCCTTTTTGGTTCCACTCTCCTATCTTTTTATTTAGGACTTCTTCAATCCCAGATTTTTAAATCTCAGTTGACAAACACAAATTATCCCAAGTCTAAGAAGCCCTGTTTTATGTGCATTGCTGAATATTTGTGGAGAAGGTGTTAAGGAAAGTACTTTTATAGTTACCTTGAAAATAAGTCTACCAAAAGTTACTAGCCTGCATGTTTTACTAGCTTTCTGAATGAACATGCTGTGATATTTATTTGTGGCCTATAAGAAAACAGAACCAATTTGCTAACATGTCCTTGCCTGGTCGCTTGGAGAAAAATCTTACTTGCCACAGGGGATCAGGCAGTGTGTGTTTGCAAGCCCCTACCTCATTTTACACCAGGCATTCTGCAAAACCACTCAGAGAGTTTTTGAACATCAAGAGTAAGCTACCACGTGGGAGGCCAAGTAGAAGCATGCCAGCTTATCTGAGAATTCAGTGGATCTAATCATATTATGGACTTAGTAATGGTGCGGCCAGTATAATGCACTCAAACCTATATAGTATACACAGGCTATAGTCCCCCTTGATAATGCAAGCCGCCTCTAGTCTTCATCATTGCCATAATAGTTGTTGGAAGACAAGCCAGCATTCTCATCAATAAAGGATTGCTGATAAGCTTCTAAAAAAGGCCAGGATTCCTCAGAATTTGCTCTGAAAATGTGTGATCTGAACATGACTTGTGCAGGAGGGGTTGGCTTTTATTTCTCTTACATGTCATAGACTTCTTCTTCTTCTTCTTCTTCTTCTTCTTCTTCTTCTTCTTCTTCTTCTACTTCTACTTCTACTTCTACTTCTACTTCTACTTCTACTTCTTCTTCCCCAATCCTCCTTGGCTTTCTTTTGCATTCTGTCTGGAAAGAGAAAACAAAATTACAACCCCATCCAGAATATCAGGCACAGAGTGTATTTTACAGTTCATGGTTATGACAAGCTGGTCGATGCTGAAGTACAAGCCTGTCAACATTAACTGCTGCTCTTGTCTCCTGGAAAGCAGGTGAAATAACTTCTGGGCAGAAGGGTGCAGAGTACTAATGTATTAATGCTTCACTGGGACTGCTCTGCTGATGTATTACCAGAAGTGCAAATGGGGAATGATCTTCTGTTGGTGTAGGACTTGGCACATGCCCAGATTACACAAAAATATTAATTAGACATATAGGTTAAAGTAAAGGTAATATGCACATCATCTGATTTATTGCCTTGTGGAAGACACAGATATTCCTGTAGCTTATGGTAGTGAGCTTATCTGCAGTTTATAGTATTCATGGGAATGCTATGGCCCATATCTGCTTTTTTATTTTATTTTGCTCAGTCTTTTTCTTAGGACCATTGCATAGCAAGAATATTATTGGCCTGAACAGAATTTTATTATTTGGGTTAGTTGCCAAAATTGGAGGACAGAAAGTCATGCGGGGGAAATCCACAAAAACCTGGTGGGCTTGGGTGTTTATAATCTTTGATTTGATATCGTTGTGTGCGCCCCAGTCTCTGAGCTGCAAGAGAGCCCAGGGGTTCCACCGCTTACTCAGGGGTCATTTTCCTTGGAATGAAGGTCATGGAAGACTGTTACGTCATTCTGATATATGGCTTTATTTCATAGAATCATAGAGTTGGAAGAGACCACAAGGGCCATCGAGTCCAACCCCCTGCCAAGCAGGAAACACCATCAGAGCACTCCTGATATATGGTTGTCAAGCCTCTGCTTAAAGACCTCCATAGAATCATAGAGTTATTTACACATGAAGACAACCTGAACATAGGATGGAAGAGCTCACAGCATTTATTTATTTAATTCATAAAAGTTTATACACAGCAGATCTTGCTTCCCCATTAGGGTTCTAGGGAGGGTTTTCAGAATTTTGGATTATCCTGGCCTTTGGCACCTGAGATGTGTGTTTTCAGACTCCACCCTTTTCTTACGACTGTATTTTATTTTATTTTATTTTAACTCTCATTAATTCTGAATTTTAAACAGTTGTAACTTACTCTGGGACTGGCTGGTAATGGGTAGCTAATAAGTATATTTAACAATAATTCAGCACACGGAACAAGTCAAGCTTTTTGTCTTTTAAGAGCTCCAGAGCAGCCTAGAACAAATGTTAGCTTTTGGGCTGTTGTTCTTCTGCCTGCACCCAGGTGATGGGGGTGGGGGGGGGTCTTTCTTCATCCTGAAAGAGCATCACTTGCCAGTTGTCTCTATGGCAAAACTTCTGTACTTGACCAGCTATTTAGACAGGAAAATGGATGCCTAAAAGACCCGGCCATTCCCCTTACCTTAACAAAGAGACTGGCCTGAGCAGTCCAGCTACAAACTCCCATCTCACAGATACCCAACCACAGGCTTGGAGGCGACCCGCAGGAAACCCCTGCCCCCAATCCCATTAGAAATATATTAGGAAAGATGTAATTGTCTCCTGATATGTTAGCATATTTCACTGCTCCAAATGAATCTCACCAGTTCTGTGGCAGAAAATGGCAGGTTGTACTTCACACACACATGGAACCTAGAGGTAAGATGCGTTTGCTTCCCACGCAGAACGTCAGCTTCTAGAGAGCAAGGGGAGTGGGTTTAAACTCCATCAATGGGAATTCTAGTAAACATGTGCTGCGTACAAACAACATTAAAAAACACACAGCTGAGACAAAGTTTTACCAGGGATGGATATCAGAAAACAGGGGATATAGTATCCTCCCTCTTCCACACAAGAGATGGGCACATGTCAGGCTTGGTTTTCCTTTGTTTTTATTTTTATTTTTTACTAGATCCCTGAGAACCACCAACTGCAGCCAATTGTACAGAGCTTAGCAAGACAGACATTCACAGAATTAAAGAAAGGGTAAAAGATACTTCTGAGCACATGGTCAGCCCGAGAATCTGTTTTCATGATCAGAACTGGGTGCTCATCCCTTTCACACCAAAACAAAAACCACTCTTTTTAAATAATTTTTAAATTAGATTTTCCACAATGATAACACAAACCACAAAGCAAAATGATACACGAAAACAGAAAAAGAAAAAGAAAAAAGAAAAAAAGAAAAAAGGGAACAATAAACATATAAACAATAACAACAAACTTAATTCTTCACAAATCCAACCTTTTAAACATCTTGGTTGACTTCCTCAAATCCCTCCCTTCTGAGTTTCCTTGTAATTAAAAGTAACAGCTTTCCAATATCATTATTAAACTAAAACAATTTCCAATTATAGTCCATTTTTTCTTAACATTTTCTTAACACTCTAAATCCCATTTATTTAATTATAATTTAGTTTAATCCTAGGCCTATTTGTTTCTTTCAAGTAATTTCTAATTTTTTATATTTCAATATTTATTCAAATAGTCCTTAAATTTCCTCCAGTCCTCTTGCAACTCCTCTTCTTTCTGGTCACGAATTGTTCCAGTCAGGTCAGCTAGCTCCGAAAAGTCCATCATCTTCATCTGCCAATCTTCCACTGTTGGTAGTTCTTGTGTTTTCCAATTTTTAGCAAGTAATATTTGGGCGGCCGTTGTGGCATACCAAAAAAATTTAACATCTTTCTTGGGCAATTCCAAACCTATTATTCCAAAAAGAAAGGCCTCTGGTTTCTTAATAAACGTATATTTCAACGTTTTTTCCAGTTCATTATATATCTTCTCCCAGAAGTCTTTCACCTTGGGACAAGTCCACCACATATGGAAAAAAGTACCTCCTTTTTCTTTACATTTCCAACAAAGGTTATCACAATTGTGATAAATCTTTGCTAGTTTTACAGGGGTCAAGTACCATCTATACATCATCTTCATAATATTTTCCTTTAACATCGTACATGCCGTGAACTTAACCCCTTTCCTCCATAGCCTCTCCCAATCCTCCATCATTATATTATGTCCCACATCTCTTGCCTAATCAGTCATAACCGATTTAACTTGTATGCCACTCCAACAACAAATTATACATTTTAGACATATTCTTATCCTTAAGGTAAAGGTAAAGGTACCCCTGCCCGTACGGGCCAGTCTTGCCAGACTCTAGGGTTGTGCGCTCATCTCACTCTAGAGGCCGGGAGCCAGCACTGTCCACAGACACTTCCGGGTCACGTGGCCAGCGTGACAAGCTGCATCTGGCGAGCCAGCGCAGCACACGGAGCGCCGTTTACCTTCCCGCTGGTAAGCTGTCCCTATTTATCTACTTGCACCCGGGGGTGCTTTCGAACTGCTAGGTTGGCAGGCGCTGGGACCGAACGACGGGAGCGCACCCCGCCGCGGGGATTCGAACCGCCAACCATGCGATCGGCAAGTCCTAGGCGCTGAGGTTTTACCCACAGCGCCACCCGTGTCCCATTCTTATCCTTAGTATGAAACAAAAAACACTCTTAGTCCCTCCTGAGATTTTTTTATTTTTCACTTCAGGGAAGAACAGCAGGCAGGTGGAGGGAGTGTTTTCAGTGCTGCAATTGTTTAACAGCGAAAAGTCAGGCCAACTTGCCCATTTGCTGCAAGTCACACACCTTTTGCAACCCTGCTCTGCTTCCATTGTTCTGCCACTAATTGCCCTTTGTACTACCCACAGCCCTCTGAGCACTGGAAGCCACAGAAACACTTACAGCTTTAACTTACAACTACTAAATGCCAAATCCCAGTCATAATGATGTGAAAAATGCTAAATTCATCGTTAGGCATCCACTAAAATCCTCTAAATTTTGTGATGCACAAGGCATTAGTCACACATTTAAAGCAGTGTCCAAAAAAGAAACACAGGGTAGTTTATGAAATATTATTTTTTGCTGGCAAGAGGACAAGAAATAATTGGACATTAAATCAAGAAAATGGGAAGGATGGAACAGCAAATCAAGGCAAATGGGGGAAAATTAGGTCTTAGTGTAGAGAAATGTATCTACATTGATCCTTGACAGTTCCAGCGTAGATAAACTAGCTATATATCTTCGCTTTTACCCCTTTTAGCAGTGTGCAGGTCTGGAATGATTGAGTATTTACCGGGGTCCGCAAGACTGGCAAAGGACCTATTGCCCCAAGAGGGTTACCATTCCTACCTGATTGTATAAAGCATTCAAGAAGGTCAGAGACAGCGCAAGAAAATCCTCTGTTTTTGCATGCCAAATCTTCCACGCTAAGCACTCCCCCCTTACCTAAGCCTAAGAATCACTGAAATCCCAATTGACACGACAGGAGCATGTGACAGGGTAGAGAAGGGTTCCTTCTGTCAAGAGACTTTCAGGTCACCATAGTCTATTTTCATGCTACCCAGAACCAAAATCTACCAACAACATTGAGAAAAGCATAGAGAACTGATACAGAACCACCCCCTGTCCTGAAATAGACATCCCAGTCTCTTTTAGATGTCTCGATCCCTGATCCAAAGGCAGTGCTGTAGCTATAGGGGTAGGGGGTGGGGGTGGGCTAGCCAGGTATTTTGCCCCCGGGGGGCATGTGGGAGGGGTGTGAAACGGGGTCTTTGACCTGTGTGAAATAAAGCCTAGTTTCACTGCTGCCAAAGGTAATATTAGGCCTATTTTCTTTTTTTTAAATCAGTTTTTATTGGTTTTCATACATATTATTCAACTTAACCAAACAATCGTTTTATAAATTCCCCTCCCTCCATTTCCATTTTTGATTTGTTAAACTGCTTGCTTAGTGATGTATGGAAGTGAGAGCTGGACCATAAAGAAGGCTGATCGCCGAAGAATTGATGCTTTTGAATTATGGTGCTGGAGGAGACTCTTGAGAGTCCCATGGGCAGCAAGAAGATCAAACCTCTCCATTCTGAAAAAAATCAGCCCTGAGTGCTCACTGGAAGGACAGATCCTGAAGCTGAGACTCCAAGACTTTGGCCACCTCCTGAGAAGAGAAGACTCCCTGGAAAAGACCCTGATGTTGGGAAAGATTGAGGACACAAGGAGAAGGGGACGACAGAGGACGAGATGGTTGGACAGTGTTCTCGAAGCGACCAGCATGAGTTTGACCAAACTGCGGGAGGCAGTGGAAGACAGAAGTGCCTGGCGTTCTCTGGTTCATGGGGTCACGAAGAGTCGGACACGACTAAACGACTAAACAACAACAAACTGCTTGTTGCATTCTGCTGCTTATATATAGTAGTATATTATCACATTGTTATCTTTCTTGTTCTCTCTAATTACATTATGTATGTTTATTTAAACCCGGCCAAAGAGTCCATACTTTTACATTGTTTCTGTAAATATGTTACAAAAGGTTCCCACTCTTTTCCAAAGTCACTATTATCTTTTTCATGCAGTTTATCTGTCAATTTTGCTAATTCTGCATATTCCATCAGCTTTTCCTGCCATTGTTCTTTGGATGGTATTTCTCCCGTCTTCCAGTTTTGTACTATTAAAATTCTTGCTACTGTTGTTGCATACATAGTGTCCTCAATTCTTTCTTCACATCTTGTCCTAAAATACCCAACAGAAAAGCTCCTGGTTCTTTAGGCCTATTTTCAGAGTCACCAGGCACAATCTACCAGGAAGTTCTCCTGCAAAGTGAAATGAATGGGAGCTATGTGAGAGTTGATTGTAGAGACCTGGCCTCAGTTTATTTTAGGTTTTTGGTGAGAAAGAAAAATGTTTTCATTCTACTGGACATTCAGGTCAGTTTGATTCCCCCAGATGTTTCATTAGGTTTCAATGGCTCAGCTTTAACATGTCACATTCTGGTTTGATTCTTGATCCCTCAGAGCCTCCAGCACCACGGAGAGCTCCCAGTGAGCCACTTGCTCCAATAAAGGTCCAGAGCAGAGGAGCCTTTTAAAGCTCCTGCCAGGTTACCTCTTCCAGGTTCCCTCCCCCTCCTCCTCATTGCTTCTAACCTTAAATTTTTAAAAGGACAACCCTCTGGCCCAAAGATGAGGCCTTCTCCTCCATTCCATAGCTTCCCACCTGCTGCATTCTCTGCACCATTGGACTGGTGAGGTCCTGTGGGAGTCATTTAGTTCCTCTGGAGAAGGTGTCCATGAAGGTCCAGCCTCTGGGACCACAGGCATAGGAGATTCTTCTGGAGGCTCATGTCCATCAGGACTCAGTGGTCTCCTGATCTCCAGACTCAGAGCCCTGCACCTCAACTGGCTCCTTAGCTGGAGACTCTGAAGCCCCCAATTCCCCATCTTCATCGCTGCTGAGCTTGGGGGTCATGACATAACTTGTCTGCTGGCTGCTTTTGCAGTAGTTGCTCTGATTTTAAAAATGGTCTGGTTTTTTGTTTCTGTTTTACTATTTATTGTAGCTATATAAGTTGCCTTGGGAATGAACAATTTTATAAATGAATAAAGAAAGTTAAGCGTTGAGGGTGTAAGGGCAAAGTGTGCCTCCAGTATTAATTCAGGAAAAAGTGTGCCTCAGCTATTAGAAGTCTGGGAAATGCTGCCCTGCAGTTTAGACAGCAAAATCTTCTCAGCAGCTCCATCATTCAATCTCTCACTAGGTTTAGACCTCATCAAACTGCCAGCATTTGGGTGAAGAGCCACTCACACCCTCAGGGGTTTGAATTCCAAATGGATCTCAGGGAAAAAAGCATCTTGAAAAGTGTTTGGAAGGTGATTTTTTTCCCATTTTAACCTTTAGTTTGTCTCCACGTTGCTGTCAAACCTTCTGCTTGAATTCCATTCCTCAACTGTTATTGTGGCAGTAACTGAAAAGGCGAGTCGCAGAGGGTTAAGGAACAGCTGCAAGAAGATAATTAATGCTCTCTAACATTTTCGTGCAGCCTTTAGCACCTTGCCGTGACACAGCCTGCAACATCTGTGCTTCTCAGCAGCTAAGCCGTAAAAAATTAAATAAAAAAAAGCCCCCCCCATTGCTCTTCACCAAGCAATTGTCACCCATCCAGGCACAATCAAGGCAACAACATTTAAAATAGCTTGGAAAAAAGGATAAGGACTTTGAAGACGCAGATGCCGGGTCCTCCAGAGTTGCAAAGTGGTGCTTGTTGAATCCTTTCCCACTTATATAACTGATTCTTAATGCCATGCAAGTCCCACAGAGGATCTTTTGGGATGCTTTGGCAGGGGAAAGAAGTTCCAGGCAGATCTCACATTCGGCTCCTGCTGAAACAGGCTTGGTTCTGATTCAGATCTTGGCTGCTCTACTCTCTCCCTGTAAAACAGAGTCACTGAGGCAGCCAGCATCCCTCTGAACAGCTGGGCTGTGTGATCCTGCGCATTTTTACTTGGACGGCAGCCCCACTGAGTTCAGTGAGGGAATAAGCCCTTAATTTGCTTGAAGCTCTGCTTTGAATGGTCAAGAAAATAAGTGGCGTGAAAACCACAGAGGAGGAGGCAAACTTACACTGTTTTACCTTCAGGTAAGTGAATGAATAAATCAAGTGAGCAACTTGCCTCTCAATGAAGGCCATTAATTTATTCCCCAATGCTTCTGGTGAAATGATATATGCCTAACCTTGTAATAGCCTCCTCACTTTCTGCAGCATATTGAAACCTACTGAGGTGGTATCCAGCTAAAGCCCACAGCATATGCAGAAACCGCCATTTTGACTGCTGGACCCACCATTGATCTCATCCTCTCAATCTGCCAGAGCCTGTCTTTGCACGCAGCGGAAGTCCCTAACTCACTGAGGGTTTGAGAGCCATCAGCTCTCCTCACCTGGTTTGGGGAAACAATGTGTAAATCCAGATTGGTCCCCCCCCCCCCCGGCAACATATTGGCTCCTATCTTTGTTAAGCATTTTTAAGCTTCCCCCCCCTTCTCCTTCTATACTCAGTACTTTGCCTTATGCTATTTGATTACTTGATCTAAGAACTTTCTGCTTTTTCCTCCTTTTTCTGGAAGGTGGTTTTGGGGCCATTGGTATCCTTGTTATCTGGCTGCTTATCTTACAAATAGTAACAAGGGAAAAGCAACATATATTTTGAGAAGGTGGTTCAAAATTCTGGGCTACTTTAAAATAGCATTTTGTTTCCATGAGAAATTACATTTTAGTGTTGGCTCTAACAGCAGAATGGCTCTCCACCTTCCTGTTTTCTCTTTCACTGTGTCTTTTCCTCGCCCCTTTAACATGGTCACAAGGAGGCGATCGAAGGCTTTCTTTGTGCAATTCCTCATCCCCTCTCCTCTGCTGGCATGGCCACAAGGAGGAGATTACAAACTTTTCCTTCTGTTTTCTTTTTTTTGAATTATTTTTTATTCATTTTACAATACAAAATATAAAAACACATAACACAATTTTTCGCAAATACATTTTTTTTGGAGTTCCCTCAGCTCTTCTGCAAATCCTCCGTTTTAATCCTTCTTCCACATTTCTTAATCTGATATTGCCTTTTATTAAAAAACCTCCTCCCTCTTATTCCCTTTTTTACAATATTTCTGATATTATTTTCACAGAGCCTCTTGCAAACCTACAAACGTTAATTGTTCATCGCAAATACTTTTCAAATAGTCTACAAATTTACTCCAGTCTTCAGTGAATCTGTGGTCTCGTAGGCCTCAGATACTTCCTGTTAGTTTATCAAGTTCTGCGTATTCCATTAACTTCATTCTCCATTCTTCCTTCGACGGTAATTCTTCTTGTTTCCATTTTTGGGCTAGCAGTATTCTTGCCAACTTTTCCTTCTGTTTTCAATTAGCTGCTGTGGTTGTGTCCAAATAAAGAAGTGTAGTTAGTGTTAATTATGTTTTTTAGGGAAACAGTGTTAAGTATATTTAAGGAAATGACAAACTAAAGTTGACTTGTTTTCCCTAAACCATAGTTAATGTTAACCACAATTTGTCCTGGTTTGGACACAACAAGAAGCTGTGGTTAACTGAACATGGAAGCAAAAGTGTCTAATCTCTGTCAGTATATGGAAACATCACAGCTGCAGACACCCAGATTGTTGACATCACATGATGCGCCTATCTGTGGGAAAGAAGAATTTCCCAGGACGTTCACAGGCTGGATAAGTCTTTGTGAAGAGTGTAATTTGAAACCTTCTGTGTGCGCATGTTCAGGAAGTTTGTCAGATGTGCTAGAAGAACTGAACTGAAAGGACGTGTTATTCTCTAGTGCTATAATGTCAGAAATAAACATCATGTAAATAGATTTCTGACTTATTTTCTTTCCCCTGCAGAAGCAGGAAGAGGAGGAGGGCTTGTGCATTTTACCCACGCTTGGGAAAATGTTGCCTATCAAAATCTCCCTGATCTGTCCGGGAAGTCAGCCAGAGGAGGTTACCGGTAAGCAAGCTCCGAGGACAGTGAGAAGGGCCAGCCTCTGTGGAGGGGGCTTGCAAACCGACAATCTCCTCCTTGTGGCTGTGGCAAAGGTGGAGATGGGTATACTGGAGCCAAAGGCTTGCTGCTGCTTGTGCACATAATACTATATTTGTGAATGCAGCCATTGACTTCATGGAACTTTTAGAACTGTGTGTCCTAGTGCAAGTCTGCAATGTATTTTCAGATTACCTTTAACAACTAAGGCTGCACCTGTGGCGCTCAGTTTCCCTTCACATTTAAGTTTATACCATGCTGTGATGACATAGGACATTTAAGCTCAGTCTTGAGAGGGGGCACTGGAACCACCCATCACTCATGGATGACATAAAGCAACATCTAATTTAGTAGCTAGCAGCTTTTTACACTGCATTGTTTTGTCTAACAAGCTCAAGATTTGCGATTAGCTTGGTATTTATCTCGGAAGGGACAAAATAGATCTATGGTAGCAAATGCCCTTGCTCTCTGTCTGGTAGAATTAGCAAACTTCTCAACCAGAATTCAAAACTCTAGCTCAGCCTTCCCCATCCTGGTGCCCTTCAGATGCTCTGGATGACAACCTGCAGCAGCCCTGGCCCAGAAAGACATGTGTTTGCCTTATAACAAAAATTCCCAGTGTTGTGTACACTGATGGCACTCATCTTCATCATTGCAATAATGACTGACAGCTGGTATAATGGACTAGCCAAGATCCTGCTCTCAAATCTCACCTCTGCCACGAACTTATTAGGTGGCTATCTGGCAACCTCAGCCAACCATCTGCAGAGTGAGTGTAACAATACTAACCTAATTTACAGAAATATTGTGGGATTCCACAAACTGTGTTTGTTAAGTGCTTTGGAGAATATTAAGCACCATTTAAAGGCTGAACATCATTATCCAAAGATGTTATTATCGTGCATGGAAACAGGCAAGCTATTTTTCAAGTATATGCCAGTGTGCTTAAGAAAAGAGTGAGCACACATACATTTTGCTGCTACAAGAGGGGAATAGAATTACACAGATTTGCTGCTGTAAGGGGAACACAATCCCTTGAAAAAGGCTGAGAATGTAAAAAGGGTAATTAGCCAATATCCAGCTGTTTTGCATCTGTTATGCCATTGAGTGAAGTGATACACTGGCTCAAATCCTCTCTGAAGGGTCACATGGCAGATATTAAGCTATAGAGATGATTCCCTCCCCTCTTCCTGAAGTGCAGCTTTGCATCGTTGAATTTCTTTCCCCAAGGCCATGGTGCCTACTGCCCTGTTCTTCAAGTAGAAAAATCTTTAATTAGGAAGATTCATTGATCCAGAGAAGGGCCAGAAGATGCTGAACATCTTCTCCAAAGGGATATTTTCCCATTGTCCTTTTAAATTAGAATTGCTTTGGTATGGGCTAGATGGAAGAGCTCTTTTCTACTCTAAGGACCCTGTGATATATGTATATTTTTTCCACTCGGCTTGGTAACTAATGGACAAAAACTCAGATCCTTGGTACAATCTTGCTAAATTGCCTTGATGGTAAGGCTCAAGCTAAACATCAGGCTATAGATGTGCCGGGCCTGGGATTTGTATTTCCACGACTTCTGTGCATGTGGGGCTCTTGTGCCCGCCCCCCAAGCAGTATGTACAAGTTACTGCTGGCATCCATCTGTCTCAGGAGACAATGGAGGAGTGTGCCTTTTGGAAGGTTGCAGCGCCTGCTGTGGCTGTGGAGACCAATGCGGGAGAGACTTTGTTTTGTTGCAGTTGGGGCAGATGAAGGTGTCCAGTTGTGCTGCTGCAGATGCACCATGGCGTTTCTTCTCTCTGCGCTCCTCTCAGTGGTCATTCCTCCTCTGGTCGCTGCTGTGGATACACAGCCTGATTGTCTGTCTCCATGCACTGCAGTCATCTGCAATGGATTCCCACCAAATGGGGCTGATGCTGCCAGCCTTCATTTCACATTTGCAGACATCTTTATAATGCCAAGTTGGTTTGCCAACTGGCCCGATGCTTGGAGACAACTCCCCATAGAGCACCTCCTTGGGGATCCTGCCATCTTCCATTCTGTGGATCTGACCAAGCCAACGTAAATGTCATGGAGACAGGAATGTGAACATGCTGAAAATATGGGCTTGGGAGAGCACATCTTTGTCTGAGACTCTGTGATGCCCAAAATCTTCCTGATGTAGCCCATGTGGAAAGCGCTGAGGCGTTGCTTTTGGCAGGTGTAAGTTGCCCACATCTCCCTACTGGAAAGCAGCTTGCTCAACACTCAAGCCTGGTAGACTCTCATCTTGGTATTGCTTGTTAGCAACACCCCTTTGGAGAGGTGAGCCATTGCCATAGCTGCCTTGCCAATGCGTTTGTCCAGCTTAGTATTGATGGAGACAATGCTGGTTATGGTGGAACCCAGGTAGACAAAATCTCAAGTGTGTGATCACCAATGCTCATGCATGGAGTGCTGGCAATGTCTTGCCCTGGAATGTCGGTCTTCGTCAGGCTGATGGTAAGGCCAAAGATGGGGAAGGAGCAAGAAAGAGTGGTGACAGAGAAGGGGCTGCCCCACCCACATTTGGCTGCCCTTGCCTTCCCAGCACTGACATCAGCCCCTCTCACTACCACTATGGTAAAGCAGTCCTCTGCAGAAAAAAAGACCCTACCTCTATAGTCCAAAGATAAATGTTCAGTTATGTTCTTGAGCCTTGGGAGAAAGAAGCTGCTCCGCCCCAGAGTTAGACAAAGGGAGCCTTCTTAAACTGAACCTTAAAACAGAAGCAAAGCCTATTATAGCTAAGACAGGCCCCACCCAATGTTTTATTGACTTCTTCAGCCCAGATGCGCTGGGTATTACTGCTGCCATTTGCATTGAGCACACCGGAGGCATCTTTAGGAGTCTTCTGTTGTCTGCACATCTAACTGTAAGCTAAAGAGGTGAAGACACCATAGAGACCTAACCAGAAGAGTGACAGCTTTTGTTTTTTTATTGGGCTTGGTTACCCAGAGCTTGGTTTTAGAAACTCTGGGGCTGAGAAGCTCCTTTATCCCCAAATCTCAGTAGCATAATATGTTTGCCGTCTGGTCTTTAGACCTGTAAAAATCCCCATGAGATTCCGCCCCACCCCCCGCTTTTGTGACCAGTAGTTGATGTCCAGGACTTTGGCTTTAAACACATTTAACTAAAAGTGCCCTTTCTCCTCCTCTTCCTCTCTGTAATCTTCACCTGATCTATTCTAGCTGCCAGAAGAAAACAAATGAAGAGCACCATTTGGAGCTCATTTATTACTCTGGCATCCACTTCATAACAAATGAGCTCCATTCCTTTCTGTTTTTCACTTGTTACAAAACAAATGTGCACCCTTTACATTGGACGCAAGGAAGATTTGGGATAATTGTGTGTGCTAGTGGAGCGGCAACATTCATGTCAGATCTGGCACAGTTCCTAGGCATCCTTACGTGATGCTGCTCAATGCCATTGAGATTACACACCCACATGAGAAACTGAAATCCCACTTTCAGTTATTGAATTCAAGTCCCACCTAGCAAAACCTAAACCTCCTGAAATTCCAGTTTCAAATATGAGATTTATAAGTTCAAACCATTTCCAGATCTAATACAATGCAACTAATAAAACTTCAGCAGGTGGCATTCAGCAAGAGAGTTCAGTGGTGCCCCTGTTAATGGAATGCTCTCCCCAGAGAGACTCACCTGGTGCCCACACTGATATTGTTTCAGCACTAGGCAAAGACTTTGCTCTTCTCTTGGGCATTGCTGCTGTTGTGCAATAGTGGTGAGGGAAACATTCACTGACTAATTTTAATGGTGATCATGCTTAGGTGAGTTCGATTATTTATGTGATTACTTGTAGTAATTTAGCTACAATAATTATTGCTTTTAATAGGTAAATCGTTGTATTTAGATTGTATTGTCTGATTTTATTGCTGAGTAACCTTGAACTCAGATGGTGAATACGTTGAATGAATAAATAACAACCAAAATGTCAAGGGTACAGTGGTACCTTGGGTTACATACGCTTCAGGTTACAGACGCTTCAGGTTACAGACTCCGCTAACCCAGAAATAGTACCTCAGGTTAAGAACTTTGTTTCAGGATGAGAACAGAAATTGTGTGGCAGTGGGAGGCCCCATTAGCTAAAGTGGTACCTCAGGTTAAGAACAGTTTCAGGTTAAGAACGGACCTCCAGAATGAATTAAGTTCTTAATCTGAGGATTCTGCAATGGAAACTGCTAATAACTTCTTGACATGGGTGGCCAATGCAGATTACAACTCCCACCATCCCTGACCGTTAGCCCTGCTGACTGTGGCTGATCAGATTCAGGAGTTCATGGGACCTGGAAGGCTCTACACTGGCTACCCCCAAGGATGGGGAACTATGCACATTAAATGATGGGTTAAGAAGCGAGCACAACATAAAATGCTGAACAACATATAGCTGAAGTTAGGCATTTCTAAGGGCTGGTGCAAATGTTCCCTGTGATACCCACTTAAGCACTGCTTCAACTAGGAAACTGAGATGCCAGGTGGCACATGAATATTTGACTGTTGAACAACCCCCCCCCCCCCCGCAACCATACCCATGTGTGACTTCATACATTACAATGTATCTTGGACAATATTTCTCAAGTTGATTGATTACACTGGACTGGGAATTGAGTATATTGATCCCTGACCAGGGGCTGGTTCAGGGGTCAGCAAACTTTTTCAGCAGGAGGCTGGTCCACTGTCCCTCAGACCTTGTGGGGGGCCAGACTATATTTTGGAAAAAATATATGAACAAATTCCTGTGCCCCACAAATAACCCAGAGATGCATTTTAAATAAAAGGACACATTCTACTCATGTAAAAACATGCTGATTCCCGGACCATCCGTGGGCTGGATTTAGAAGGCAATTGGGCCGGATCCAGCCCCTGGGCCTTAGTTTGCCTATCCATGGGCTAGTTCCATCCCAAAGACCTTGATCTCTGTCCACTTCAGAGCTGAGTTCTCCTGCTGTACATTTTTCAGTTACAAGAGCATTTGCTCTCTATTTTGAGTAGGTAAGTGTTTTAGTTGGTGAACAGCTCCTCTGCAAGCTGAAGCAGCAGCAGTTGATGCTATCCTCACCAGGACTTTAATGTCCTTCCCACCTTTGTAGAACATGACCACAGATTGCACCACCCACGTGTGGAAACAGTTAATGCTCAGTTGATTAAGGAGTGGGTGGTAAAACCTGGATGAAGCTTGTTATCCACACTGGTGGTAGCTGTACTCTTGATTTAACTGCCTGCCCTAGCAACACAAGATGAAAAGCTAGCTTGATTGGCCACTCAGCTCTTATCTATGTCACTATCTTCCCTAAGTGCTTGCCTTGCTGGATAGCTTGGTGAATGCTAATGTCAATAGAGACATTTTCTGATCAGCCTTAGAAGGAGGGCTTCTTGGTAGTCTGGTTTGATTTAAATCAATTGAATTTGAATCAATCACTCATTTCAATCAACTTTCTAATTTCGAAATTCCTGTATTTCCTGACCATGCCTGTATAGTAACTGGTTGCCTTAACGATTAAAATACATTGGGTTGCAACTAAATCGAGCCTTTTGACAAATGAGGAACATAATCCTAAAGTCTTGGCGATGCATCCTGCATGCCTTTTGGTAATGCAGAATTATGTCCGCTAAAAGACAAAAGACCGTCTGAATTTCTGGGTACATGCAAGGATACTAAGCAAGATCACTTACTTGAAGACCCAAGCAATCCTACATGAATTCATTTGAGAATTAGTTTTTAATTGAGCAGAGGAGGAACCCAGAAAATGCTTCAGGCCAGGGCAAACTATTTGTCTACCTAGTCCAGTACAGTGGTACCTTGGGTTAAGAACTTAATTTGTTCTGGAGGTCCGTTCTTAACCTGAAACTGTTCTTAACCTGAGGTCCCACTTTAGCTAATGGGGCCTTCCGCTGCTGCTGCAGTGCAATTTCTGTTCTCATCCTGAAGCAAAGTTCTTAACCCGAGGTACTATTTCTGGGTTAGCAGTCTGTAACCGGAAGCGTATGTAACCCGAAGTACCACTGTACTGTCTTAGAGAAGTGGCAGCAGCGCTAAGGGTGTCAAGCAGAGAGAGGGCCCCTCGCCCACCACCTGTTACCAAGAAGTTAGTCTTGAGACATACTCAAAGTTCTAGTTGAACCTATGTGCTCATTTTGGCTTTGCTCTAGGGAGTGGGTATCGTATTACTGCAAAGAATCAAGGGATGTGATGGTAGTTCAAGCCAAGAATCAGGGGGTGTCCTATTGGCTCCCAGAAAATATCCTCCTCATGGTAGTTGCTGGGCAGAGGAATTCTTGCCAGTATGCATAATGGACTTTGTAAGTGCGAGTTTAATTAGTCCCTGCAACTTCCACCATATCCAATATGTGCAGGTGTCCTTACTTAGCATTAATTAACTATGGACAGTAATGGAGGCAGCCTCCAGCAGGCACCTTCCCCTGGTAATTGGATTAAGTCTCAATGTACATTTCCTGGGAAATAGCTCCACTTTTCCCTCTGAGGGAAATCTCAATCACATAGCAGCAAGTTCTGACTGAGCAGAGGCCCCCTGTGACCTTGCCACTCTCTGGCGGCAAAAGCATATTGGGATATACTGACAGCTGTGCCTGATGTCTCTAAATGTCCCTTGCAGCCAGCCATGACCTTCATAAGTCTGTGGCTTTCAGGAAGGCCTTTTCCTGAACTAGATGCCTCTTCATCCCCACCTTTGTCAGCCATCTGCCCAGATTTCTGCACCAGCTCAGTCTTTCCCTACCAGGGCTATACCACTGTTGTTGTTGTTTAGTCATTTAGTCATGTCCGACTCTTAGTGACCCCCTGGACCAGAGCACGCCAGGCACTCCTGTCTTCCACTGCCTCCCGCAGTTTGGTCAAACTCATGCTGGTAGCTTCGAGAACACTGTCCCACCATCTCGTCCTTCCGGTGAGCACTCAGGGCTGATTTCCTTAAGAATGGATAGGTTTGATCTTCTTGCAGTCCATGGGACTCTCAAGAGTCTCCTCCAGCACCACAATTCAAAAGCATCAATTCTTCGGCGATCAGCCTTCTTTATGGTCCAGCTCTCACTTCCATACATCACTACTGGGAAAACCATGGCTTTAACTACCGGTATACGGACCTTTGTTGGCAAGGTGATGTCTCTGCTTTTTAAGATGCTGTCTAGGTTTGCCATCGCCTTTCTCCCAAGGAGCAGGCGTCTTTTAATTTTGTGACTGCTGTCACCATCTGCAGTGATCATGGAGCCCAAGAAAGTAAAATCTCTCACTACCTCCATTTCTTCTCCTTCTACTTGCCAGGAGGTGATGGGCTCAGTGGCCATGATCTTCATTTTTTTGATGTTGAGGGCTATACCACACTCTTCTCCAAAATAGTCTTTTGTCCAGGAGATGACTCCTCTGTGTTCAGCTTTTTTGGAATCTCCCAGGAGGCTGTTTCATGTTGCTCTTTCCCATCCCTGTTTTGACCCTGTGGATGCTTGCAGGAACCAGCCTCCTTCAGCTTGACCTTGCCTCTTCTTCCTACCTGTTTTTCAGCTACGTTATTGTTTTTCTTTCAAATTAGTCAGGACTGCAGCAGTGAGCATGTCACCACTTCTGCCTGCCGCCCCTTCTTTGGTACAGCTAATTATTATTACCAGCTTTTCCTGCCTCTCCATCTTCTTTCCTTAATCTTCCTTTAGTTCAAATTCCAGCAATTTTTGTTTCAGCCTCCACTGCCTGCTGCCTGGTTTCCTAGAGGCTATGCCTCTGCTCCATATAGAGGCATTATCTCCCACGCCTATCTCTGCCTCTGCAAAGGGATCAGTTTCATTTTATGGTCCACATAACATGGCTTCAGATAACGTGTGCATAATTTCTAAAAATGAGCCACTGTGCTATTTTATATTTCTGTACCAGTGCTTCAAGTTGCAAAGCTGTCTAGGGTGAATAACTATTTTAATTGTAGTAAATTGTGTGGTTCTTGCTAACCCCACAAGGCAGGCAAGGCAATACAGTATCAGCATCTTAAAGTAATTGGGTCCATTGCAATAAAATCTGTGTTGCACAATTGCCTCCTGTAAAGATCCCTGAAGTGGTACTTACATGAACAAGTGCATAAGACATGGGTTGAGGTGCATCAGTGCATAGAGTCTGTAAGACACCTGCTGCCTGGTCCTTTTAACTAGGGATGCCAAAGATTGAATCTGTGTGCTACCAATGAGTGATGGTGCCTCCCCTCAATATTCCTGGCCTTGGGCCATAAGGAGGGGTGGAAGGACCTGTCAATTTCAGTTCTCCCAGTTTCTCATTTTCCTAAATTAAGTTCTCCACATTTCTCCAGCCATTTGATTTAGAGAGAGAGAGAGAGAGAGAGAGAAGCAAATTCTTCAGCATGTTAGTGGGAATTTATCATATGAAGCACATTTTTGACTGATGTCTACTAGGAAAATTTCATGGCAAGAATGCTTGCTATTTTGCATATTATTTTCACTAATATATTCATTTTGATACACATCTACCCCAATATTTCCATTTTTACAAAACAATGGGGAAATGCATCACAATATATGAATAAGTGCAAATTATAAAGGACGGCTGTGTTTTGCTTCTCATATTGCTTAGGAAGTATGGCTTTGATAGATTAAGCTTTAAATGTAAACTGAATCAGATTTCCGTCGCACCCCTAGCTGGAACAAGCATACAGAGCTTTCCAGGTGCAGGGAATACTAGTTACAGACACAATAGTAGTTTTCTCCATGAGACAGGGAGAAAGTAAATTTCTGTGCTATTTGGTAGGTAAAGTAATAAATATTCAGAATTTGAGAACATGACCCCATTCAGAGCTCCAGTCATCTGAAGGCTTAATGAAGAAATACAAGATGTTTCATATGAGCTCAGTGGCTGATCCTGGTGAGATATGGGATGGCAACTCCTGGATTTGGGAGCCTCTGGTGACTTGCTAGTCTCCAGATCCAGTAGGAAGCCGACAGTAATAAATTTGATACCTGACTTGTGCCATTTAAAATGCTTAACTTCAGAAGTCATATAATTTTTCCATGTGGTTCCATTTGTCTACACAGAAAACCAGATTTTAACTCTGTGTATGATGATTCAGTTCCAAGAGCTATATATCCAGAGCCTAGGTGTGCTTACTCATAAGTAAGTGCCACTGAGTTTAATGGGGCTCCCTTCCTTGTAAATATTAATAGGATTTCAGCCTAAATGTAGGCTTCTGCATGCTTATTCGTATTAAATTTAGACTTCCTTTCAAACCAGGTTTTTTAAAGGGTGCTTAATGAATATATATATACATACATATAAAATATTTCACTTCATTTCATTTATTAGATTCTATGCTGCTTTTCACTCACACAAGTCACAAAGTGGCTTACAAACAAGAAATTACAACATAATAGAACGTCATAATTACAACATGCATCATATAGAATAAATAACAAATCAGTGAAACAACAATCTTCATTTTAATGCACACATTCCCTTAATAAATGCATTTTTGTAAACGTTTGTTTGGAGAACTGCATTGCAAAATCCAGATAATGCAAATAATGCAAATTTCAAAGGAGACCTGTTTCAATTTGCATATTACTTTGGGAAGTGCAAATCTGATAGATACAACTTTAAATGCATACGGAACCATATTTCACTTCCCTCCCCAATCTCAGGATGTGGGGATTACCTTGCAGAGTTAATATTTTTTTAAAAACAATACATATGCATGTTCAGTGCTATTTTTATAGAAAAAGAGCTCACCACGAACTTCTCCCTTGTTCTCTAGAATGACAATGGCGACCACTTGAGAGGTGCTGGAGCTAAGCTCCAGTGAGCTGTGGCTGAAAAAAAAGGCCCTGTTTGTGGTGCAGGACATAAAAATATCAATTTGTGCAAGATCTGGAATTCTGTGTGTACACAGATATTTTTTTTTAAAAAAACTTGTGTACATTCCCAGAACAGGGAAGGGGACAGAAAACACAGCAAAGAAACAGTCTATCAAGACTTAACTAATAAGTGGAGTCTGAAGATGGTAAACTTCACCCAATTGTGCAGACAGAAAAAATGGATCTTAGTGACTTGTTTGTAACATAACTGCCTCCCCCCCCCCCCGGAAGAACCCAAAGACAACTTCACATGTGCATGATATTATGTAGGATTGAAGGAGATTTCCCCCCTTATATCCAGGTTTCCTTGACTCAGCTGAGCTTGCATCCACAGCTACCTCCTGCAAGTAAAGTGACTCGCTTTTATTGCAAAAATAGATCTTTGAGAGCCTTTCCTATTATTCTTCATACTGCTTCCCTGACAAAAAGTGACAGCATTTGCGTCTGCCAATTATCTGTAGATATATAGCTGTTGCAAAGGCGGGGATTTCTGAATTATTTTGCATATTATCTCAAATCCTAGCTTTACTTTGTTTTGTTCCCTTTTAAAGGCACAAAAACCTGACTCAATTGTGCACGGCTCTCAGCTGAAAGGCATTGAGGCCATGTAGGTATTGTTCATCCCTTGTTCCAACTGGGGCTCATTTCAATTCCCTGTCTGCTGATTGGCTTGTTACTGCACATCCTTCCTTATTTTGTGCAATTAGGTTGATTGTGAAACACCTTGAAGAACCTTTCGATAATCCAGGGAAGAGTCTGATGTCTTCTAAGATTCCTGAAAAATTGTCTGAAATTCTGACCGAGTCTGACGCGCAGGTGCAATCTAAGTATAGGGCGCATAGCTTCCAGTTATGGAGGGTTCTTCATCAGACACCAGGGGAATGCAGCTGATTCTCTGCTGTGCCAAGATAAAAATTGGTTATGTATTTCCAGACACCATGAAATTGCATACCTTTATAAAGGTGAGCACACTTCATTGAACATCTCTTGTTTACAAATAGCTGTAATGGTAATTCTGCTTTCACCAACATCGTCAGGAACAACTCTTCCATTAATGATGTGTTTACTAACTGCCTACAATTCTAGAGCATTTTGAAGTGCTCCATTATAGAGTCTTTGTTTTGCTGAATTGTACTTGCTGCCTAAGGTTTTGCAGTGTTAAATAGGCTGGCAGATTTCAGTCTACATTAGTTTATTTCGGGCTGGGAAAGGCATAGTATTCATACGCTTCAGGTAACAGACTCCGCTAACCCAGAAATATTGCCTCGGGTTAAGAACTTTGCTTCAGGATGAGAACAGAAATCGTGCAGCAGTGGCGCAGTGGCAGCAGGAGGCCCCATTAGCTAAAGTGGTGCTTCAGGTTAAGTTTCAGGTTAAGAACAGACCTCCAGAACAAATTAAGTTCTTAACCCGAGGTACCGCTGTATATCGCACCCCTCGTTTCATATTTGTGCATGCAGCTATGAAACAGGAAAAAAGGCAATTCTCTGCCCAGAGGAGCTTCCAATCTAAACTTCAAGGAGGAGATGAACACAGATAGGAAGGTAGGGGATAAAAGAGGCAAATACAAAGGTGTGTCTGAATGTGTAGAAAGGTTGTTAGGTGGCAAGGATTTATGGCCATGACTATTAACACTGTGCAAATCTGACATTACTGGCTTCCATGGGGGGGGGGGGGGTGACACTCACACAACTCCATTGAGGTTGGCTGCTAGCAAAGCAAAAATCAGTCTCACTGGGCATACTGTATCTTGCATTTCCTTTGTCTATCCTTATGTACAGCCTGTTGTATCTTTCCCTTCAGCAGCAGCCAGAGGTATCCACACATTGATTTTGTCTAACCTGCCTGTCCCTCCTAGAAGCTGTCATTTAAATTTCTCTAGTTAGTGCATGCCGTCATTCATGACTTGCCCCGGTCCAGTTCGCTCAGAAACTGGGAGGCACAGAGGTATGATCTTGCAACCATGGTGGGATGCTTAAAAGCAGGGAAGGAGGAGCTCTTTCTTCGGGGCTGTCTTAAGCATATGCGGCACTGGGGTGCAAAGATCTGCCCGGCGCCCCCCCCCCCAGTTGCCCAGTCCTGGGCGTGCAGGAGGGCAGAACCGGCCAGCTGCCTCAGTCTCTCGCTGACTCAGCCCCCCCCCCCGAATTTGCAGCACAGAGTCGCCTGCAGCAGAAGTGCCCGTCGCGGTGCTCCAATGGGCAGGCTGTTCCCTGGACTCAACTCTTGGGCCCCGGACTCTCAGCCTGGCGCCTGGGTGCCTCACACCTCTCGCACCTATGGGTAAAATGGCCCTGTCTTTATTCTCTCTCTCTCTCTCTCTCTCTCTCTCTCTCTCTCTCTCTCTCTCTCTCTCCTTCTGATACCTGGGTGGTAAGGAACACATGACCTGACTGGAACTGAGTCAAGTGCAGCCAAAAGCCATTGCACTAATCCATCTGTTGAACTTTGAAAGAAGAAAAAAAGCATTAACTTTCAGAACCATTTAACTCAAGCAGTTATAGACCTGCCCATAGGAACAGAACTTTTGAGAAATATTTTCTGTGTTTTGAATTTGCCACTGGTGTTGAAACCACTAAGTTTAAATGTTCTGTTGTACACCATGCTACTGAAAAACATTTTAAAAAATCTGATGCACCTCCAAATGTCTAGATGTTTGCAGGAAAACTATTAGTTATTTAAGTATGAAGTACCTACTGTTAATGGCAGCCAGGAGAGCTATTAGTTATAAATGGAAGCAAAAAAACACCAAATCTCCTTTTAAGGGACTGAGATAGGGCATATACGTTAATGTTCCTAAATATCAGTGTTAGGACAGGAATGCAGAGAACAATATAAATCTTATTCAAAGTGTTCATATGGTTTTGGAGTAAGGTGCAACCGTAAAAATTATTGGGAAATCATTGAAAGATAATTGTGTAACCTGGTGTGTTTAAATGGGATTACTGCTATCTACCATTCTGTGTTATAAGCTGTGGTAGTGTGATGTTTGATTGTCAGGTGTGGACAGTGCGCAGCAGTCTGAAGCAAGCCAGGATCTGGAAGCAAGGAGCTGTGGGGCAAGGACAAACTGGAACGTGTCCAGAGGAGGGCAACCAAAATGGTCAAAGGCCTGGAAACGATGCCTTATGAGGAACGGCTAAGGGAGCTGGGCATGTTTAGCCTGGAGAAGAGGAGGTTAAGGGGTGATATGATAGCCATGTTCAAATATATAAAAGGATGTCACATAGAGGAGGGGGAAAGGTTGTTTTCTGCTGCTCCAGAGAAGCGGACACGGAGCAATGGATCCAAACTACAAGAAAGAAGATTCCACCTAAACATTAGGAAGAACTTCCTGACAGTAAGAGCTGTTTGACAGTGGAATTTGCTGCCAAGGAGTGTGGTGGAGTCTCCTACTTTGGAGGTCTTTAAGCAGAGGCTTGACAACCATATGTCAGGAGTGCTCTGATGGTGTTTCCTGCTTGGCAGGGGGTTGGACTCAATGGCCCTTGTGGTCTCTTCCAATTCTATGATTCTGTGATTCTAAGCCAGTAAGCAGCACCCAAGAGCAAGTCAGGAGCAGAGGCCAAGCCAGGGGTAGGACTGAGCAGCAAAGCAGAAATTGGAGTGATAAGAACAACTCTGCACTTAAGGGTGGAGCCACATGGAGACATTGGTCCTCGCCCCAGGTCCTGAGGGTCCTTTACTGAGAAGCTGCCGCCTGCAGTTCAGTGGCTTTGCACACAAGGACAGCTCCCATCCATTTGCAGCAGCTTCTGGCAATGCTTGATCTCGAATTTGCTGACCAAGGCAACTGAAATGATACTTCTGCTATATGCGTCTCCCTCTGTTAACAACCCACCGCTCCTCTTTCTGGTTTCCCCTAAATCCGCAGCAGAGGAGTCACTGGTGGTGTTATGGTGCTCAGACAAGACTTGCTCAGAGACTCTTCCCTCGTACGTGGAGGAATTTGGTCTGTAGCATTTGGTGTCGTGATTTCCTCAGGGATTCTTAGAATAATGATTTCTGTAAATAAAGGCCGGAGTCAAGATCTGTCTTGTAATAGGATTGTGTTTGCCTAAAGGCTGGACCCATGATCCCTTGACTCTGCTGTGTAATAGGATTTTTGTCTGTCTAACAAATGCTGCAAGAAGTAGAATAAAAATGCAATTTGGTCAGAGAGCTTGCTCCATAGTAATAGGGCCACAGATTTAGAAAGGTGTGTTTCTTACTAGTCAGTGTTGATATATGCATCCTAATCCCCCCAATCCAACTGGCTTACCAGAGAGTCATAGAATATAGTTGGAAAGGACCATGAGGATAATCTAGTCCAACCCCTGGAAATGGGGGAATCTTTCATCCAATGTGGGGCTCACATTTGCAAAATCTGAGCAATTACTGGCCAGTTTCCTTCCTGGGCAAGGTTCTTGAATGGGTGGTCACAGACCAGATCCGGGTGCTCTGGGATGCAACTGATTCCCCCCCCCCTCTCCAAACAGCTCTTGTTTATTCACAGAGCTCCAGTACAACAAAACTGTAACAACTTTCTGTAACTATCCAATCACTGAACGTCGCTTTCGATCCCTTATTTGCATATGTGGACCTGAACTATCTACAGTATTCCCCTGCTGGCCCAAGGTGAGAACTTCAGTACATAACACCTAGGGATTCCCTCCTGCACCAAAATCCACACAGCAGGGCAGTGTCAGGAATCCAGGAAGCAAATTTCCCGTCTACTCTCCTGTCCTTTTTTTTTTTTAAGAATATTTATTGATATTATGCAAAAAATTACACATAGAGAAAAAACAAACACAAACACAAGCTAGCAAGAAAGTTAACAATAAAGCAACCTAAAAAGAAAGAAAAAAAGAAAATGATACAAAATACAAAAAACAGATAACTAAGAAATAGGAAAAAGAAGAGGGAAAAAATATTTTAAAAAAGAATAAATCCATTTTTCAGCATCTTTGAGCTCATTTGCTTATTTCCTTGACCTCCTCACACCTCCCCTTTTGTATTCCCGTTTTCCAAGTCTTTTCAGCAAATCCTTACCCTCTTTCATTTATCTTTACTCTATAACTTAACCCATTATAACTATACATTTTCATCCGTATAACTATCTATATTTATCTATTCTTATTAACTTTATTACCAAAACCACTTCTTTTCAGTCCAACATTATTTTAACATTCATTAATTTTACAGTATTTCTGCAGGTAGTCTTTAAATTTCTTCCAATCTTCCTCCACCATTTCTTCTCCCTGGTCTCGGATTTTGCCAGTCATTTCTGCCAATTCCATATAGTCCATCACCTTCATCTGCCATTCTTCCAGAGTGGGTAAATCTTGTGTCTTCCAATACTTTGCAATAAGTATTCTTGCTGCTGTTGTAGCATACTGATTTTTAAAATCAATTTCAGTTGGAGTTTAGACCCAAATTTGACACAGAAACTGTTTTGGCTGCCCTGAATGACGATCTCCAATGGAAGAGACCTCTCAGTGGCATCAACCATGGTATCCTTCTGGAGTAGCTTTCTGAGTTAGGGGTGGGGGGCACCACTTTGCAGTGGTTCTGGTCCTACTTAGATGGTCGTATCCAGAGGGTGATGCTTGGACAGTACTCTTTGGTCTCTTGGAGACTTCAGTGTAGGGGTCCTCAGGGTTTGATTTTATCCCCCATGTTTGGGTTCATCCAGAGTTTTGGAGCATTGGTATATTTAGCCTGGAAAAGAGAAGAGACATGATAGTCATCTTCCAATATCTAAAGGGCTGTCACATGGAAGATGGAGCAAACCAGAGAGCCAGTGTGGTGTAGTGGTTAAGAGTGGTGGACTCATAATCTGGTGAACCAGGTTCGCTTCCCCGCTCCTCCAAATGCAGCTGCTGGGTGACCTTGGGCTAGTCACACTTCTCTGAAGTCTCTCAGCCCCACTCACCTCACAGAGTGTTTGTTGTGGGGGAGGAAGGGAAAGGAGATTGTTAACCGCTTTGAGACTCCTTCAGGTAGTGATAAAACAGGATACCAAATCCAAACTCCTCTTCTTCTTCTCCTGCTCCGGAGAGTAGGGCTTGAACCAATGGGGTCAAGTTACAAGAATGGGGATTCTGGGGGGAAACTTTCTGATGGTAAGACTGACAGTACAACAGACTCACTCAGAAGGTGGTGAACTCTCCTTCCTTGGAAATTTTTAAGCAGAGCTTGGATGGTCACCTGTCATGGATGCTATAGTTTAGATTCCTGCATCGCATGGGGTTGGACTAGATGACCCTCGGGGTCCTTTCCAACTCTATGATTCTTTCATTCTATGAGGCAGTGTTACAGCTACAAGGACAATTACTGAAACTAAAAATATTTATGGTGCGGGGCTTCAGACACATATTGAAAAGATGCGTCTGAGAATTACAACATGTAACCTTCTTAAATACAAATAGTTTGAACAGATCTCTTAAGTCATTGCAAGAACCTAGCAATCCCTTCTGGGCAATGACTTGTACTACACAGGGGGCTGCCTGCAGCATTCTTCTGTAGTTTGTGTGTTGGGCTTGGGCAGAAGGCAGGGGGAACTCTTGTTCGAAACTTGGCTCAGCCGTGGCCTTAGGCTATCTCTCAGCTTCAGACTCTCATCTAGAATAATACTAGGGTCTGCGTCTCAATTTATTCCTTTAAAAATGCATATCTTGCTTTGTCACATACATTTCAAAGAGCCTGGCAGGATTCATATTCAGAGGCAAAGTATGGTCTGAATTCAGCTGATGAACTGCTGCCACTGCTGCTGCTGTTGCTGAGCAGGTGTGGGGCTTTGTGAACTGGTGGAATAGGCGGCTGGAAGCCATATGTATCTGATAAATATCAGAAGACAAACATAAATTGCACAATAAAAGCATTACCTATCAGCAGTGGCGAAGCATCCCAATTTGCTGCCTGAGGTGGAACGGAAAAGTGCTATCCTGCTCTCTCTGCCAAAGGTGAGATCTTGTGAGATCTCACCAGAAGACGCCACTGTTTCTCCTCACTTCTCGGGTGGCAGCAGTGGTGGGCAGGACACTTGTGGGGCACTTGAGGTGGCTGACTCAATTCGCCCTGCCTATAAGACCAGGACAAGCAGCAAGAAATTGAAGGTATATCAGTAAGGCATGACAAAGCAGATTACTAGACAGTGACCTGAAGCCTGCAGTTCAAATCTTCCATTAAATTCATGTGATGGTGTAGATCAAATCACCATCTCTGGGCATAGTCCACCACTCAGAATTGTTGTGGGAATAAAATAGGGTGGCCCCACTATCGTGAGTTCCTTGGGAGACAGAGCAGACTAAAAATGCAACAGATAAATAAATAAAGCCAGGGTTGTTTTACCTATTCATTTCTACAATTTGTGCACTGCTTAATTGTGGTGTACAAGCAATCCAAGACAATGGGACTAAAAACGAGTTAAGACTGTAAAATCAGAGTTTGATATAAAAGCCTGCTGCAATTAAAAAAAATAAAAGTATTCAGTAAGTGCCAGAAATTCAAAAAGGAGTGGGTCTGTCTGGCCTCCAATGGAAGGGAGTTCTACAAAACTGGGCCTTAAATATTGAACACATGGCTGCTTGGGGATACAAGCCATGCAGCCAAGCCATGGGGACCACTAACAGTGACTCGTCCAAAGACCACAGTGACTGTACTGGGATAAAAGGGTCCAGAGGAGGGCAACCAAAATGGTCAAAGGCCTGGAAACGATGCCTTATGAGGAACGGCTAAGGGAGCTGGGCATGTTTAGCCTGGAGGAGAGGAGGTTAAGGGGTGATATGATAGCCATGTTCAAATATATAAAATGATGTCACATAGAGGAGGGAGAAAAGTTGTTTTCTGCTGCTCCAGAGAAGTGGACACGGAGCAATGGATCCAAACTACAAGAAAGAAGATTCCACCTAAACATTAGGAAGAACTTCCTGACAGTAAGAGCTGTTTGACAGTGGAATTTGCTGCCAAGGAGTGTGGTGGAGTCTCCTACTTTGGAGGTCTTTAAGCAGAGGCTTGACAACCATATGTCAGGAGTGCTCTGATGGTGTTTCCTGCTTGGCAGGTGGTTGGACTCGATGGCCCTTGTGGTCTCTTCCAACTCTATGATTCTATGATTCTATGATTCTAGGTGATCCAAGAGGTATCCTGGACCCAAGGTATAGATTGATACATGAGCCTTGAACCTGGCCCAGGGGTGTAAGGGCAGCCAGTGCAAGCTTTGGAACACCAGAGTTGCATACTGGGAATAGTCTGTCCCCACCAGCAGCTTGGCTGCAATGCTTTGCACCAGCTGGAGCTTCCAACCAGGACCAAAGGTAGCCCTCCATAAGGTGTATTGCAATAACTGAGTCTGCTAGCCCACCAAGAACAAACAAGTGGACAATCTCCTGGGCATGGGTACCACCAGCCCACAGGGTCTCCATCTTTCCTTGGTTCAAGCTCATCCCCCAACTCCCATTCTGCTTCCTCCTCAGTCTGAGTCTGCCAATCCATGCACGTCCCAATGAACTCATGGCACTGCCTTAGCTTTCCCCTTGAAATGCTAGTTTTCTATATGAGGGATCTGTTTATTTTTATTTATTTATTGTAATTAGGCACAGTCAGTTATTGAGGCTGCAGCTGATGTAGCTCAGATTTAGGTTTCTTACTTCACTGAGAATTAGGCTTAGGATACCACAGGATCTCAAAAGAATCCTGGAGACAGCAGGATGTTAATCAAGCAAAGTCCAAAGCCCAAGCCAGTCCTTTTATCCCTGAGCAAGAGAGAACTGAGTCAAGTGATATTCAAATTGCAATTAGGAGTACATTAGGTGATTGTTACTCTCCCCTTTTTGCCTTCTAACAGGACACAGAACTCTTCTGGTTATCTCAGGTTATTAGCACCATTGAGCCCTTCACCAAAGCCCTGACACTTTTTTGGGGGAGGCCTTTTGTCAAAGCCAATTACTGCTGGACAGATGTGATGGGCTCTCCATTATTAGGTTTTTATTGTTCTTACCTAGCATTGATTAGTAATTTGCAGCTCCAGGCTCCTTTCCTCTGCCTTTGAGCTGAGTGTTTGTGAATGTGTCAATGCCATTTTCCAGCCAAGGGCAGTGGATCTTTCACTTGGTGCATGCTTTATTTCCTTGGTGATGGCGCTGGGGAAGGGTTGGAATATTTAAGCCAAACCTGGTGACGGAAATGCTAGGACCCTCCTTTAAGGTGATATAGTCCAATTTCATACTGAGAATATAGAGATGCACTCCAGCCTTGCCTTACCTTGGGAATCAACAGCCAATGTCCTGATGGCCAAATTTAGCCCCCAGAAATTTACCCAGGGGTCTTTTAGAAAGCATCTCAGCTGCTTTCACCCAAGCTAAAACAAGAGGCATGGTGCTTTTCAGATCCCACCTCCCAATATTAAATAGCAAAAAAGTTTTCTTGCTTTGTTATGCATCTCAGTTGCTGACTCCTGCGCCATGTGAGCCAACACAGGACAAATGAGAAGAAGTAGCTGCCAAGTTGTCTATTGCTCTTCATGCTGAAAAGCCAGGCCAGGGGACCAGCTGCCCTCCAGATGTTGCTGAATGACAACTTCCGTGGTCCTTGATCATTGGCCATGCTTGCTGGAGCAGATGGGAACTGGAGTGCAACATCTTGAGGACTGGCCTCCATCCCTGCCAAAGAGCAGGGGGTGAAATAGCCCTTTGTGTCTTAGCTTGAGTTGGCAGAGCCAGTGTTGCTGGCCCTTGCTCAGTTCAAAACATGGTCCCTGTAAAATGAGTTGCTGGGCAGAACCTTATATAAATCAAATATGGATCATTGTCAAACCCAACCCATCTCAGTGGGCATGTGCCAAAAAGCTGAAAATAGATTGGAGGTTTTTATTTCTTTGTATCTGTGGTCCCATTTAATGACAGCCAACTTTTAGGATAAAGGTAAAGGGACCCCTGACCATTAGGTCCAGTCGTGACCAACTCTGGGGTTGTGGTGCTCATCTCGGTTTATTGGCCGAGGGAGCTGGCGTACAGCTTCCGGGTCATGTGGCCAGCATGACTAAGCTGCTTCTGGCTAACCAGAGCAGCGCATGGAAACGCCATTTACCTTCCCACCAGAGCGGTACCTTGACGTGCTTTCGAACTGCTAGGTGGGCAGGAGCAGGGACTGAGCAACAGGAGCTCACCCCATCACGGGGATTCGAACCACCGACCTTCTGATCGGCAAGTCCTAGGCTCTGTGGTTTAACCCACAGCACCACCTGCGTCCCTAACTTTTAGGATAATAAGTTGTTAAAATGGCACAAATCATGCATATATTTGCCTCATACAATTGGACTGTGTGTGGTGTGTCATGTAAGACATGGAGGGAACAACATGACCGTCAGTTTTCCTTTGTGAGTTTACTAGAACTGTACACCAAGACAAAATGCACCAAAACGTAACCATCTAAGCAAGCTTAACACAGTGTCACCTGTGCAATTAGAATATGATATCTATTTCTTATGGTGGGAGTGGATAACACACGGATGATCCATGATTGCATTGCCTAATATTTCTATGTTTTCTTTAAAGCAGATGTTGTCCCACCTTCCATTAAATTGGGGACAGGTTTAAATCCCTCACCTGCACCATTTTCCTGGTCTTAATCATCTTCACGATGCTGATGTTTGCCCTACCACTTGGGGGGAAAGGTTATATGACCAACCCACAACACCACAGTTCAGTCCAGTTTGGGACCCCCCATGGCTGCTTTTAAGAAAAGACAGGAAGACTGGGCAATCTGGTCACAGATCTCTTCACTCTTACCTAATTTGATCCATAGCCTGGTTCCGGTCAAAAGGATCAAAATAACCGAACTTCATAGGCTGGTATTGGATAATAGAGTGGTTAATGTTAAGGAAAAGTTTTGGTAGATTTTTTTGGACTCCTGTGTAGATGAATGAAAGGAAGGGAAATCTTTATTGGTTGAAAGAAATGCTGGACTAATGCCAAAGCAGAAGATAAGAATGGGGAACACTGAAGGGATCTTCTAGGGAGTGGGGAAATCAGTTACAATTATAAACCCTTTGCAGCAAGAATAAGTCTCTGGGGAGAATGATTGCAACCTTCTTACTAACAAGAAACACAATTTGAGTAGGTGGGAGGGGGGGTAGCCTAATGAACTGCTGAATTGTCAGCATAATGATAAAGACATCCCATGAAGGCAACTAGACATTTGAAAGCATCCAGCCCTTAATTAAGGAACTGACCTTTGATGAAGTCGTCCAAAGTGTGGAACTGATGAAAAAGAAACAAAGCTCCAGGGATGGACTACATCTTGGTGGAGCTGACAAGAAAATGGCATATGAAAGAGAGTTCCATATGAAAAATAGATAAGGTAATAAGGAAAAAAATGAACTGAACACCAAATCCCAAGCACATGGGCTGCATCTGTTCATCCAGCCTGGTTCGGATAATGGAGGGCCAAAAATGTTCAAGCAGCAGAGCACAGGGAGGTTAAGGCGGCGGGGTGTGTGTGTGGAGGTGTGCATTTCACTCTGCTGCCATCCAGTGATAAATCAAACCCCACTGCCCACTTTCTAGCCAAACTCACAAGCGCATTTTGGCAAACATCCCAACATCTGGATTGACCCTTACTTAGAGGCATGCAGCCCAATATTTGGCTGATTTCAGATCAATTTGCAAGTGTCAGCCTTCCTTTCATCATCACCATCTGTTGTTTGTTTGTTTTAAAATTTATTACTCACCCTCCACGAACATGTCCCAGGGCAGATTAAAATTCAGAACCAAAAACATTTAATACGATTTACAGTCACAGAAATAGGCTGGGTCCTTTGGTATAGAAGGCCAGGGTACAGGGACACCTGCAGCTCCTAGGTTTCTGCACTTTTCTTGTCTTCCCACTCTCTCTCCCACTTTGTCCTACCTCCCTGGCTTCTCCCAGTAGCCCCTCCACTTTCCAGCACTTCCCTCTTTTTGTCCTACTTCTGTTGCCCACCTAACTGGGCTCGCTGTCAGAGTTCTAACTCTGCTTTCCACCTGTAATATCAGATATATCTCCTGGCACAGTATGGTAACCCTTTTTTTTACTGTGTCATATGGTCTTGATATGTTGTTCATTCTTGCCACGTATGAAGTTTGCAATTCCTCCTCCTCCTCCAGTTGCTTAGTATTAAAAATCTTTGAGATGGTTGCAATTAATAGCAGAAGAGTCTGCCCCATTGCGTATAATTTTGTGCACAAATGGCAAGACTTAAAAAAAGGCTAGTTTTTCAGAGGAAGGCCCTGTAATGAACTGCATGTGAGTGTAGATTACCTTGAGACATTTTTATTTTAAATGAACAAAGAATGCCAAGTCAGCACAATAAAAAAATTCCTTCCAGTAGCACCTTAAAGACCAACTAAGTTAGTTCTTGGTATGAGCTTTCGTGTGCATGCACACTTCTTCAGATACACTGAAACAGAAGTTGCCAGACCCTTCTATATAGTGAGAAGGTGGGCTCATCTCAGCTATCTGCCAATCTCCCATTCCCACCACCCTTCTGAGTAATACCCCTCCCCACCTTCTCACTATATAGAAGGGTCTGGCAACTTCTGTTTCAGTGTATCTGAAGAAGTGTGCATGCACACGAAAGCTCATACCAAGAACTAACTTAGTTGGTCTTTAAGGTGCTACTGGAAGGATTTTTTTTATTTTGACTATGGCAGACCAACTCGGCTACCTATCTGTAACTGAAGTCAGCACAAGTTATTCTTCTGATCCATCCAGGGATTCTATCATCCCACAGGAGCAATGGCTCATGTGAGAAGGCTAGCTGGTGCTGATCTAGGCCAGGGCATGTTCAGGACTCAAGACAATACTGCAGGCAGGCCCAGCAATTATTGACATTCATTCAGGACCATGGCTATCACTCTTGCAGATGATATAAGGCAAGTTATCGCAGCACCAGCCTTGTGCGACTTCCAGAATTTTAAAGCCTGGTCATGATAGTTCTGCTGGAGGCTCCATCCCCTCAAGAGCTCCATCTGTCTATTTTAAAGGCCCCCCATATTGTCCTGATTTCACTGACACCTTCTAGGAGATGAAGGTCTGAGAAGTGGTGATTTGGTTGGGGAAGGGCCTTCCTTCTTCCAGTAATACATTCCAGCTGATTTTTCTTCCAAACTGGCCAGTTTAAGCACATCTCCCCCAAAGTGTGTAGCATGGAGTATGGTCCTCAGAGATGCATTACCTGAAGGGTTGTTGTGCTTAGATGCTAATGCACAGCATATATGTAGAGTTTCCCCAACATAACCAGGAAGTCTCCTAACACACCCTTTCGATGTAAGCCAAGTATGGTGGGCAGCTGAGAATTGCCCCACTCGTTCAGCCCATCTAGCCCCACATTCTGTTTCTGGTGGTAGCCACTCAGATGCTCCCAGAATCTCACAAGAAGAAGGTGAGAAGGTGGCAACCATCTTGTTTCTTCTCCCAAGCCTATGGTACCATGCTGCTGCTGCACATGGAGGTTTCACATAGCTTTCTTGGCCAATGCCATTGATAAATTGAAATACTTTATTGTCACTTGTACAACTTGTATATAGTGAGATTACATGAGCACCCCCCACTCAGCTTTCTTAATCTTAATTCCCCTTGTTTACTGATGCACACCCACCAAACCCAAAAGTCAGTTGCCCTGTTGTTATCTTTTCATTCAGCAGCTTAACAGCCCACGGATAGAAGCTGTTCTTTACCCTGTTGGTGCGACTAATCATGCTTCTATATCTTCTGCCTGAGGGCAAGAGATCAAGTACGTGCTGGTCAGGGTGTGAAACATCCCTGAGAATTTTCCTCACTCTCCTGAGGCAACGTTCTTCCACTATTTCATCCAGCGGATTCACGGGACAGCCCATAATATCGTGTGCTGTATTCACCACCCTCTGTAGGCATTTCCTATCAGTTGATGTCAAACCAGCATACCAGTATGAAAGGACACTTTCTATTGTTGACAGGTAGAAGGAGATCATCAAATGTTGATTGACATTATTCTTCCGCAATACTCTGAGGAGATGGAGTCTCTGTTGGGCTTTCTTAACCACCTGGGTTGTATTTATTTTCCAAGTAAGCTCTTCACTGAGATAAACTCCTAGGAATTTAAAGGAAGAGACTCTCTCCACACAGCCCTCCCTGATGTACAGTGGGGTTAGTTCTCCTCTCTTCCTCTGAAAGTCCAACACCATCTCCTTTGTCTTGCTGATCATAGAATCATAGAGTTGGAAGAGACCACAAGGGCCATCGAGTCCAACCCCCTGCCAAGCAGGAAACACCATCAGAGCACTCCTGACATTTGGTTGTCAAGCCTCTGCTTAAAGACCTCCAAAGAAGGAGACTCCACCACACTCCTTGGCAGCAAATTCCACTGTCGAACAGCTCTTATTGATATTAAGGTGCAAGCCTACCTTCTGTGAATTTGCCTGACAATGGATTCCTAAATCTGCCTACCACACACACTCTTGGTGACCGGGAGGGTTAGGATACTGCACAGTCCCTTCTTTGCTGGCTCCTTTAGGCAGAAGGTATTTGTGTGTTCCACCACAGTAGAGGCTTCACCCAGTTGGGTAAGAAGCTATAACCAGCAGCTCTCCTGCCAGCGGTAACCAGCAGAGACCCCCCAAATGGGGCTTTTACTGGTGGCTTTCGATCCAGGTATGCTACCCAGCCTAGTGAAAATCTGAATCTCTCCCCCCCTCCCCTGGTCTGGGCTGAGCCAACACATAGGACAGTTAACATGCTCCTTTACTCTGCAATCCTGTTGGGAAACTGTGTACGTGCAGCCACTCGCACAGAGTCAATTAAGGTTTGGCAGACAGCCAGAAGGCAATCTGAATGAGTAAGTCTGGCTGGAGATAACAGAGACATGGAGACTGCTCCCTGATTGGTCAAGCTCTCTCAAGGAAGTGATAATTAATGGCCTACTAACTGTTAGTTCGGAGTTCTTGTCCAGTAATTCTGTGTGTCAGTGTAGGAGTTATGAGTCGTGTCAGAGAGAGCTAGCTAAAGAATCGTGTTCTGTTCCTGTAAATAGTCCACTGTATATAATAAACACCTAACTACAAGTTCCTGGTTCCTGCTTCGTCTAGCCTGTCTGCAGCCAAGTTGCCAATTGCTTCCGTGGATTCTGCGTGTACTCTGCTAGGTCTGGGTAAGGTCCTGCAACTAGTCAGAAAGTTGCGAAACACCAAATAGGTTTTGCCAATAAATCCTGCTACCAGGAGTTAGGATTGCCTGGTAAATTGTGTTTGTAAAGCTAGGGGCCGCTACCATCCCACTCCATTTTTTTATAGTTAAGTACTGTGAAGGTTGAAGTTTGGATCCCTCTGTTGCTAGTAAAACATGTTCATCTCTTTTCCCTACTTAAGGGTCCAACTTTGGGTTTTTGCAGTGACAGTGATTCACAGCCAGCTTCAAAGGCCCTGCCCTGGGATGGTTTCGAGGAGAAGTTGCAAAAACAACCACACCACATTAATTTCATTTTTTACAATTAACATTTTGAAAATATACCCAGGACTTGCCCAAGAGATCTTGCTGCCCGAGGCAGAGGATCAAATGGCACCCTGCCCCTCCAAGTCAAATCCGGTTGAATTATTTTGGCACCTGAGGCAGAAAATCCCACAAGCGCCTGATCCCCTCCCTGGCAGTAAAAATACAGTAAATAAATGATGGTGATCATTTATAATTTATCATTTTCATTAACCATTTGCTGCCTTTACATGACCCCCCAAATCAGCTGCCTGAAGTGGCTGCCTCAGTCTCTTTAATTATAAGGCCAGCCCTGAACGTACTATTTACACAGATACTTTAGGTGATTATAGACATTAGACATGAGAGAATAGAACAACATTTTGTGGATAAATACACCAAGATAGAATACACCCTGACAGAAATAAAAGCAGCTTATTTTAAGTACAGTTTTGTTACTTCAAAATAACTGCCAATATAGGTACTCCAGAAAAACAATCACTTGTGGCCCGAAGCCCCTCACCCCCTCCATCACCTGGAGAGGCCTGCTTTGGTGATGGCCCCTCCTATATGTATCAGTGCCCAGTGCATGGGCCAATATTTAGAATCATCTGCTACTTGGCTGTGTGTTCTGTTTTGTTTTGAATACAAATCTCTGTGCCTGGGGAAGAGCTCCTCTCGTTGAATTTTATCTGGTTCAGCCTGCTACCAACCTTTTTCAGGAGAAGCAGTGACCTGTGCTCTTGCCAGCCACCTCCAATGCTGCCTTGAAGCATTTCTTTGCTGGCTGGATTGTGTCTGTTCTCTGTCAGGCCTGACATGCTTGACATGACATGCTGCAGGCACATTGGGGCGACACAGAGAAGGCTGCAGCAATAGATTCAGGACTCTGGTGCGAAAGCAAGAGGACAGCAAGCTGTTCCAGGGAGGTCTCCGCTCTCCCTGGGGCGAGTGACACTCAGGAAGATAAGAGCCACTTCCCACAGTCCCACTAACAGCCTGAGGAAGGGCCCAATTCCCTCAGAGGAAAGTGGTCAGAGGCTGAAATCAGATGGCAGGTGGCGCAGTGCCCAGTGGACAAGGCAAAAACATACACACCTATTTATCTCTCTCTCACACACACGATACGATAATCTTTACTGTCATTGTCCCATACAGAACGACGAAATTGAAAAATCTACATCAGACATTAAAAAACCCACAAGCCTGCTATCCCAACTCTCCCAGCCTGGTTAGCCCCTAAAAACTCTGATACCCCATAACTGAATACAATATACTCACACAGTGACTACCTTACACTGCATTTAAAACCAAAATCACATTTGGATAGAAACTGTTTCTCATATACGGTATACAGGACCAGATTGGGAACTATCCCTGTTGTACAGTGACCATGAAACAGAACCGAAGATAGGACAGTACAAATGAAGGCGCAGGCCTCTGCAGATGGAGGCAAGTCTGATGCTCGGTAATTTGGGCTGGCAAGGAAGGGAGCAACGCACCTTTAATGTTCATACCAATGATATCTCCGAGCAGACAGCACAGTGTCCTCTCAGATGTGGGAATGTTTGCTATTCAGTCCCATGGCAGGGGGAAGCAGAGCACGCCACTTGGAGACATTGTTCTCCAGGTGTTATTGACTCCAGCTCCCATCATCCCCAGCTAACATGTCCAGTGGTTGTGGATGATGGGAATTGTAGTCCAGAACAACTAGTGGGAGCCTGTGGTTAGCAGCCTGTGGTTTAGAATAGCCTCACGTCTCCCAAAAGTATGCACTGTAAATATCCCTTGTTTCATATCAGTCTTTACCAGCTAGGCCATACTGCTTGGGGAATATTAGGACATGGGAGAGGCTTGGCTTCTCGCTCATGTCATTGCTGGTATGTGGAGCATCTCTTATTTGCCATAGGTTAGAACAGAAAAGGTAAGGAATCAGACCTTTACAATGCCTTTAGGACAGGCTTCACCAACTGGGTGCCCTCCCAGTGAGAGTGATATATGAGTACGCTATCAGCTGGGGTTGATGGAAGTTGTAGTCCAAAAACATCAGGATAGCACCAGGTTCAGGAATCATGCTTTAGAATATTTTGGAAGTTAAGAATTGCTCTTCTGTGTCTGCACTTTTCCTTTTACTCTTTCCCTCCCTCTCTTTTTGATTCATTTTTGGCTCGTTAATCTGGTGAACTGACAGCTGTTTTTAGCTGATTATCCTGTTTTAATTCTGAGTTTGTTTCCCACTATATCCTTAGTCTTTGCGAGCTGCTTGGAGTTGCTTTGGAAACCTGAAAGATTTTGATTAATAAATAAATATACTTTATCATCAATAAGATAAGGTATACAAGCCTGGGATGTGGCAAGGTTCCACAAATGGAGAGGTCCATCCTAAGGTTAAGCATATTGATCATGAGTCTTTCTATCACATATACAGTACATAGGGCCGAAAACGGAATTTCTGTAGCTCTGTGAATGTTTTCGCCATGCCAGTTTAGCATCATGCCTGTAGGTGGCGGTATTACTGTTCTGAAGGCTGGAGTGAGACCCACTGTAAGGCAATGTCATTTAGTTTACTCTCTGAAGTCATTCAGATTAACATTCAGCACTCAGACAGGCGGATAGCATCTTGCAGGTTCTCCGGGTTCTGCTTTAAACAAGTCAGATTACAGCTGTGGTGTAAGGGACCGCATTAGAGAGGAAAGCCAACCCTCCTGTCTTAGGTTCATAGTCTAAGGATGAGCCAAACATGGGTGTAACCATGAGGGGGGGGCAGCTGCTCCCCTAAATCAAGTAAAACGATAGAAATACTTAACAAACTGTACAACTCACACACCCTCCTTAAAATCCTCTGCTGAAACTTCCCTTTCGATTCTCTTGCCCTGGGGAGTCTGCAGCCACAAGGAGCAAGGGGCAAGTCAGCAAAACTATTGGAGGCAGCATCCCTCGGAATACTGGCTGCTGGGTGAGGAGGAGAGCGCTGAGGTCCCGATTGCAGGCTTCCCCTAAACATCTGGTTGGCTGTGGTGACCAGGCTGGCCTGGTTAATCTTCAGGACTCTTTTGTGCCTGTTCCCTCCAGCTCCCAGAACAATTCTGCAAGGTAAGTTGTAGGGATGTGGGTGGCGCTGTGGGTTAAACCACAGAGTCTAGTGCTTGCCAATCAGAAGGTCGGCGGTTCGAATCCCCGTGACGGGGTGAGCTCCCGCTGCTCGGTCCCTGCTCCTGCCAACCTAGCAGTTAGAAAGCACATCAAAAGTGCAAGTAGATAAATAGGTACCACTCCGGCGGGAAGGTAAACGGCATTTCCGTGCGCTGCTCTGGTTCACCAGAAGCGGCTTAGTCATGCTAGCCACATGACCCAGAAGCTGTCTGTGGACAAACGCTGGCTCCCTTGGCCAATAAAGTGAGATGAGCGCCGCAACCCCAGAGTCAGTCACGACTGGATCTAATGGTCAGGGGTCCCTTTATCCTTTACCTTTAAGTTGTATTAGTAACTGGGTGCTGTTTCCATTGCCTTCTGGCAAAGTATTGGGAGGTATGCATTGCACCTCGGGGGGGGTGTCTTCCTCCCCCTCCCTCTCCCCCCCTTTTGTTGGTTCCCTGAAATTTTTTTAGAGGAATGTGTGGCTTTCCGACACTCAGAAAAACGTGAAGCTATTTTTTGTTTTTTAACTCAGTCCTTAAATTGCATTTAGTTCCACTTATCTACCTCAAACTACATGGTTATATCTATATAGTGATATATAGTGATCAGCAACAGGGAGCAAAGGAATCAGAGTTCAAGCTATGCTCCCCATAAAATACCAGTTGCTGACCCTGGGAAATGTAGAAAAACAAGAATAAGGAGGGCAGGGGTGTGCCACATAATCTCTGTCGGAATGGTGAAGAGGCTCCTTTTAGGCTTTTGCTATACAGAAAGCATTTCCATGTAGGAAATAAGATGCAAAGTGTTTGTAGATTGTCACCCATGATGATCTGTGCTCAGGTTATTCCTCACAGGGAAGCGCCCTCCGTATTTGAGAAGGAAAAGGACTGTCTGTAGCGGTTGCAATACAGAACTTTGTTTAAAAGGAGATGGTGGAGGAAAAGGAACCTACCCCATATCAAATAACGTAGCAAAATCAAACAGCAAGTATGTGTTTGACTCCCTTTTCCTGTAATTCCTGGCTCTCATTTTCCCCCTTCCTGAGTGGCTTCCTTCAATCAAGAACTAGACCCAAATTTCCCAAGCTACATTTGCTGCTCTGATCCTCAAAGACAGAGCGAGAGGGCCCCATTTGCAGTCACCCGCCTGCCTGTCAGATTGCCCTGCTTTGACACAGAAATGACATATAAAATCTAAAAATTGGTTTGTTTCTGATTGAAGAGATTTCAATGCACTCCCATCACTCTGAATTTGCTTCACCCAGTTGATAGACAGCTACATATTTGGCTGTGATGAATCTGCTAGCCCAGAACACATTTTGTGCAGAGCAGTGAGAAGTGGACTAAGCAGCTGGTTGTGTGGTTGACCGGTTCAGGAGTGGGTGGGTTGTGTGACACAGGCTTGAATGTTCCCCATGAAACCATCTCCTGTTAACAGACGAGCACCCCTGGCCTGAGGGCACTAGAGGGTTGCTCAGAAGGGAATTTTGCTCCTGGGTGGAAAAATCTCTCCCTGCTGCCTTAAAATAATAATGAAAAACAAACAAACACTAAATACAGATAAAATAAAACTCAATGTCAAATCAGTATAGAACCACAGGAATATATCCAGGGCTATGTTACCAGCTACCTGCAACTAGTTTAGGATCTGCATGTGAGGCACTCAGCAGTCCTCTTTGTAGCATACTACATTTTGTTGCAAATGCATTTGGAAAAAGTAAATTACCAAGTGCCCTGGTTGAAAATAAGCTTTCGGGAGTAGCTTGCAACCATTTTCCTAAATTTTAATGGTCACGCAGGGTTGTCTTCAGCCATTCCATCCACAGCTTAGGAGAGGAGGGTGCAAAATTGGAAGCTGCTTATTTTCAACCAGGGCACTTGGTAATTTACTTTCGGGAAAGCGCAGAATATAAATCAAATAAATGACCCCAAATGGGCCATCAGAGTGGCCCAAATGATACTCCATTGGAGCTCAGTCACCTGTCGCTGACAGTGACCAATGAACACAGCTGTGACAACATTGAAAAATAATGGTCTGGTGCTATTTTCATTATGGTTTGCTTTCAGCAGCCTTGCTCAGAGAGGGACATTCTCCTTCACGGATACCAACACCTTTTCTTCAATGAAGCCAACACCTTTTCTTCAATGAAGCTGTTTCAAAGGCCTTTACGGCAAAAGTGCAGCCTTCCTTTCTACGGACAGAAGCGGCGAGTTTGCGCCATTGATCCCTTTCCTAATGTTGATCTTTACAGTTTGTGCTCACACCTTAAGAGAAACGGGGATCTCGGTTTGTGTCTGAAAAGGACACACCAACAGAGTTATTCCCTTGGAGAGAGGATGGGAATGGCGGGGGCAGGGGAATATTCCAATGGGTTTATAAACATCTGTGAGATGAATCAGGCAGATGTATTATAGCTCCCCGAGGCTTCATGAATCTAGCCTCCACTCTCATCTTCGAGGACAGGTTCTGTTCTGTGAGCCAAAAGAGGCACATAAAAATCCCTGCAAGGTATGGCTGCCTGCTGGGTAAGCCATGGAGGCTGGCTCTGTTCTTCCCAATCTGCAGTCATTTGTGTTTCACCTAAACCACTGTCTGCTCTAATCCTTGAATAAGCATGCTTCATGCCCTCTCACGTCCCCTCTGGTTTGCAGCTAATCTGGGAATAGGTCCATTTAATAAACTGTTTTGGATGGCTGTGCTCCTGTTTCGATGGCTGTTGTCAGAAACAGCAGCTGGGTTTAGGAAGGTTCTGCAATGGGGCCTGAAATATTTATAGAGTAATGGTAAATGCCAAGAGCATGGAAATGCTGTTTGTACTAGATTATTATTTTTTTGGTCCAGTTCTGGAGGTCTGGCAGAAAAAGAGCCCGTTTCAGATCAGACCCCATTCCATCTGGCATCTTCTGCCCATTTTAAAATGGGTCTGGATTGAGGCAGGGTCTCCCCATGGGCCTGTAGACTTTTGTCACCAGGCTGGTCATCACTGATCACAAGGTGTATCGGGCAACGGACCATTCTGCAGCATTCAAAACATGAATTGGCCATGCTCCTCGCCAGCTCCTTTGCCTCTGGTAAGTAATAAGAAGTGTGGGGAGACCAAGAGCATGTGATGTTAATGCTGCAATGATGTCTGAGTCCTGTGCTGCTTCTCTCTTCCATTGATTACATCTTGACCCAGACTAAATTCAGAGTTTGGAGTAGTTCTTTGGACATCTTGGAAATAAATCTCGCCATTCAAAAATAATACCAACTTTGCATTGTTATAGACAGCTCTCCTACACAATGGGTTAATCATTACATTATGCATGCTACATGTGGCGTAGGTCATGATGCAACTGCCACATGGGTTACAGTGTGTATGTTCATTGTATTTTCTTGCAATGCTCCCTGTTTTGGAATACACACCCATCAGTTCATTGGCATTGCATCCTGAGATTTCATTATGGGTATCGCATAACGAGGGTGTTGAAACGTTTGTTTCCATTCCTTATAAGGTGCCCTGGTTTTTTCCATTTGCTTTGCAAAATAAAATTCACTCTTCTAAATTCCTTGTAGCTCACAGATGAAATGCCCGAAGCAATCATCAGTATTCAAAAGGTATGTGGTTTTATTTATTTAGAACATATACGGTGTTTTTTGTGCTTTCTTGGTTGAAGGGCAATCAAGTTTAATCAAGTCTCCTGCTTGCACACTTGTGACTGAGGCAGTCATGAATCCTCAGGCCCAGGGAAAGGCATGTTCCACATTAAGGTGGTTTTTTTGTATTTTGTTTTAAAAAAAACCATTGTGGAAGGATGTATTCTTTTTTAAAAATTAAAAATCTAGACATCTTTATTGAAAGTTTAAAAGTACACAATTATATGTGCACTAACATGGTGAGATGTAAATAAAAGACAGAGAAAGAAAAAGAGAAACAGAACACGTGTAAAAGTGAAAGTAAAGGGGAGAGGGGAAAAACCCCAAAACTGTATACTTTACAAAGTTGTTATTGTACTTCACCAGATCTTAACCTATTGCAGTATTTGTAAAAACGAATTCCAACTATCACTGAATTTGTCCATGGCAAATCTGTGTTGTGAGTCTGTATAAGTTTTCAATCCAATCATAGAAGGGAGCCGCATTTTTATTTTTCCAGTTCATTAGTAGCAGTCTTTTTGCCATAGTTAGGGTGCGGAAAGTCCATGCGTATTGTCCTTTTGTAAGGTTCCATGTGCTGGGCATATAATTCAAAAGGATATTTTGCTCTGTAAATGTAAGGTTGTTCCATACAGTTCTGTTGATAGTTTCACTTACCTTCTGCCAAAAATCTTTCAATATAGGACAATGAAAAGACATATGTTTTAGAGAAGCATTATCCCTATTGCCTCTCCAACAGTTAGATACCTTAGTTAGCCCTTTTTAAAAACAAACATAATGGGGTCCGGTATATTTAAAATTTTTTTTTTGTATGAGTCTCAATTTAAGGCCCAGAGATGCCCTTGTTATAGCACTTAAAACAGTTTCCCACTGTGTGGCCAAAACTGAGATTCTTTATTCCATTCCTACCTCAATACCTGTATATTTACTTTGCTAGTAACAAAGATGTTGTTGGCCGGTTTCTTTGTTGCACAAGAATGAACCAACTGCTTCTATATTTCTGGGGCCTCTGAGGCTGTAAAAGCTGCTGGTCCATAGATGGTGGTTAGCAAGTGTTTTATCTGGAAATATTACCATTGAACATTTGTATGTAATCTGTATTTGTCTCTTAAAATGGAATATGTATAAATTTCATCCTCTTTGTTTATCAGCTGGTCCGACGTTAATATACCCAAATTCATCCACCTCTTCCATACAACAATTTCTCTCCCAATTTTTGAAGACATCTAATAGTACGTTTTCCATATATTGTTTGTGGAGCTTATCAAAAGCTTTTTTCTGCATCTAGAGACAGTATAGCTAAATCTTCAATGTTCCAGTTAAAATTGATCAAATCCACTACCAGCCTGATGTTATTTGCAGTTTGTGTCATCTTTATAAATCCTGTTTGGTCATTTTTAGTAATAGTCGGTATTAATCTTTGCAATCTATTTTCCAAAATATCTGTTAAGATTTTTGTATCAATGTTTATCAAAGAAATTGGGCGATAGTTGGCACATTGCGTTAGGTTCTTGCCGGGCTTTGGAATAACAGATTAGGATGAATTATTTCATTGAAATAATTTCATTGAAACCTCCTATTATAAGTTTATCATATGTACTTTGACTCAGATGACTAAAACATTGATAAAACATATCTGAGGAATCTACATTTGGCCCATATATATTAATTAGCATTATTACCATTTCGGCAATTTTCACACACAAAATTAAATAGTGTCCATTTTCATCACTAATACAGTAGCTTGTTCTATATCCATCCTCAATCTTTTTTGTATCAAGATAGTGAGACCTCTAGCATTAGAAATATAATTTGTAGTATATACCTTTCCTACCCAATCCTTCATTAATACTTTTTTGTCTTGTTCCAACAAATGTGTCTCCTGTAAATAAGCAATATCAGTATTTAAAGATTTTAAATATTGCAGACTTACTCACTGTTTTTTGGAATCTCTTAGCTCTTTTACATTTAAACTAACTAACTTCATATTGTATTATTAATTTCCTTTTGGCCCCTCTTATCTTGGTCATAAATCCAATATTCATTGTTACGTTTCTTGTATATGTGTGTGTGTATCTATCATCTATCTATCATCTATCTATCTATCATCTATCTATCATCTATCTATCTATCTATCTATCTATCTATCTATCTATCTATCTATCTATCATCTATCTATCTATCATCTATCTATCTATCTATCTATCTATCTATCTATCTATCTATCTATCTATCTCTTTCATCTATCTATCTATCTATCTATCTATCTATCTATCTATCTATCATCATCTATCTATCTATCATCTATCTATCTATCTATCTATCATCTATCTATCATCTATCTATCTATCTATCTATCTATCTATCTATCTATCTATCTATCATCTATCTATCTATCTATCTATCATCTATCTATCTATCTATCTATCTATCTATCTATCTATCATCTATCTATCTATTATCTATCTATCTATCTATCTATTATCTATCTATCTATCTATCTATCTATCTATCTATCTATCTATCATCTATCTATCTATCTATCTATCTATCTATCTATCTATCATCTATCATCTATCTATCTATAACACCTGCCATTCATACACCTCAAATACCTTACACATCTCTCTCTGTATAATTTGGCTTTGTATACATAATAATAGCCATAACCAAACAATTTCATTATTATTGTTGTTGAAAAGAGAGGGAATAAAGAATAAAAAAGTGAACACACACAAAAAACATAACAAAAATAAGAAGAGGCAGAGAAAAATCTCCTACCACATTAATGTTACATAATGAAAATAATAAAACAGATTATCCAACTTAACCAGTTTTGAAAATGTAAGAAAAAATAAAAACAGAAAAAATAAACCAAATGGAAAAATAAAAATAAAAATCATGATATCTGGAATGGGCTGAGCTCGCAATTTCCTCCTCCTCCTCTCCTATCAGCTTGACCTGTTAGTATTTTTATTCAAAAAGCGGTGGTGACTTTTGCTGCTTCACTAGTCAACAAACAGGTGATATAAAACATTCTCTTGTTTACACTCCAATCTATTGGCGGAAGGCCCAGACTGGCAGAACAATATCTTCAACAGTGAATCCTCTTATTAGTTAGTTAAGGGGTTCAGTCAAAGCTTCAGTTCCAGGATTTTCACTATTTTGGGTGTGGAATGCCTCTGCAAAATCTGACTGGTTGAATTTGTGAGTTTGACCTGAAGACTGAATACAAAACTTTGCCGGGAACTGAATGTAGTATTTCACATTTCACATTCTTTGCCCTAGCAAGGGCTTTTGCATCAACAAATTTAGAGCCGCTTGAATCACATCCTTGGAAAAGTTTGGAAAGAGAAATATTTTTCTGTTCCCACGTCACCCACGTTCCATTGATTTTTGGCGGGATTTGTGTAAGAGCTCATCTCTATCATGAACATGCACAAACTTGACAATGAGGGAGCCCCCGTCTTTCACCTTTTCACTGGGATGTTGAAAAAACGTGTTCTGTGTCAAACTGATGTTGAGCAGGCCAAGACAACACCTCTCTGAATACCTGTTGCAAGTCTGATAGGAATTTTGAGGTCTTAGATATATGTTAAATGTTCATAAGTGTACCAACCAAGCACCTACATAGATCAGCACAGGAAGACCGACCTGAAATCAATTTTTATTTCCAAACTGACCAATTTTTTTCTCTGCAAGGAGGGAGTGGGGGCAGGGAGCCTTCCCATTGTCTCAGGAATTGAGTAATCAGCATTTTAATGGGTGACAGACTATCAGGAAAGGCAATCAGATAACCTGGCAGATAGGAAAAACAACAACACCTTTTCTGTGATGTAGGTGTGATGTATCTGAGGGGTGGTCTTAGGTTACACCCTTTCTGTGATGTACGTATGATGTTTCTGGGGGTGGTCTTGATCTACAGGGTGGCAATTTCAAAAGTCTTTATAAGGCCTTGAGGGCCATTTTTCTGGGTCCCCCCTCTCTCCTGTGGGTGAGGGGAGCACCCTGTTGCAACAGATCAATAAAGATCAAGCTTACTAGCTGCTTTGCTTCTCAATATTCTCTGGTTGGCCTCTGTTATTTTCTCCTACCAATAGGGAACCTATGTAAGGACTCTATATGGGCTCTTGGATACCCCATAAGGGAAAAAAGGCACATTTTTGTTTACAAGTAATCTGTCAGCTCTATTTGGCTTGGCGGGTTTTCAAGGCCGATAATTTTCAGGATCTTTCATCTTTGCTGAGATTCTAAATCGTTAAGGCAATGATCAAGAGTGCTGTGAGAGTCCCATGAAAGGTTTGTGGCAGGCACCCCCAACCTGTGGCCCTCCAGGTGTTTTGGCCTACAACTCCCATGATCCCTAGCTAACAGGACCAGAGGCCAGGGATGATGGGAATTGTAATCCAAAACATCTGGAGGGCCAAAGGTTGGGGATGCCTGGTTTGTGGCATAGTTATTCTCAGTTGCCCCAGACCTTTGCTCTCTGGAAGCCCTGCTGCTGTTGGCTTTCAGGAGCTCATTTGAACAGCGGCTCTCTGTTCTCTAGACTGCAAATGCCTGGAACAAGTTAGATTGCCTAGGCAAGAGTTGATGCTTTCTTCCAATGTTGTTGCTTTCTGTGAGGCTAATGTGAGCCCCTTTCTAAGGCTAATGTTGATTTAGTACTCTAATATTTGCAGTAGGCTGAATGCACACATTTGAATAAATTCAGAAGAGAGACAAACTCAATTTTAGAAGCATGAGAAATGCTCAATTAACGGGTTCCCTTTTCTCGCAGGCATCTATTGCTCTGGCCTGAAATCAGGGAGAGGAAGGGGTTCCATCCCCAAGCATTTGCTAGGCATCTGCCAGATGTTTTTTCCTCTCTGGGTGAATGACTGGCATATGTGTGAAATCAATAGTGGGCTGGGCTGTGTGACGGAATCCAATGCAAGTATGAGGAGACTGGCACCTGCTGCCATAGGAGCCACCTGATGCCATGGGGCCTAAAATATGTGAGCCCCCCCCCCCAAGTTGATGGGCATTGCCATGTCTTGTGATCTATTTTGCAGGAGAGCCAGTGTGGTGTAGTGGTTAAGAGCGGTAGATTCGTGATCTGGGGAACCAGGTTCGTGTCTCCGCTCCTCCACATGCAGCTGCTGGGTGACCTTGGACTAGTCACACTTCTCTGAAGTCTCTCAGCCCCACTCACCTCACAGAGTGTTTGTTGTGGGGGAGGAAGGGAAAGGAGATTGTTAGCCGCTTTGAGACTCCTTAGGGTAGTGATAAAGCGGGATATCAAATCCAAACTCCTCCTCCTCCTCTTCTTCTTCTTCTTCTTCTTCTTCTTCTTCTTCTTCTTCTTCTTCTTCTTCTTCTTCTTCTATCCCCCCCCATATTTTATTGAAGTCGGCACTCCAGCCTGCTGCATAGTGTTCCCTACACATTAGCATAATGGACAAAGGGCCAGGACAGGCCTGGTGGTAGCAGGAGCCCTGCAGTGGATCTGTCTCCCTCGACAAAACTAAAACTGAGAATACCGGGCACAATGATTTCTCCACTGTATACAAGTCTGCTGCCACGGGAGCCTTGCTGATTAAAGATGCTCTAAAAAAATGAAAGCAATGTGTTGATGAGACAAATGGCAGCAAACAAATTAAAGCTTCCACTCTATTGTTTATTCTGTGTTAATGTGGCGTGCGTGTTCCGCGCTTCTTCCAAAGCTCAGCTACATTTCCTCCATATGACTCAAGGCAAGAAGAGCCAAGGAAATGAGTGAACAATTCTGAAATCTATCCACTGAGATTTCCAGCTGACAATGAATGTCAACAGAGCTGCCCACACAAGCAGATAAAAAGAACCCACAGATGTAAGGCTTGTATTATTACCTGCAGAAAATAACCTCATTGCTACCTCGGAGCTGACTCCCTATGCATTTACACAGGTAATTCAATTTGGCCATTACTGCGCTGAAGGTGCTGGAGTTAATTGCTCAGGCTGCATAGGCAAATCAAGCCTTTAGCATATGTTATCCGGTGGAAGCTTACACTGTCTGTACCATTTTGCTCAGAGTTCCTCTGCTCACCATTTTGTTTCCAAGAGACACTCAACTTGGGATGCTTGAAGAGTTTAATTTCTATGGATTCTGATGTGAACTGACCTGATCCACACCTCCCAGGCTAATGCAAGGATCAGAATGTAATTATCCTTTGAATTTCACACTTCTCTGAACTTTGCTGTGCGGTTTTCTGCTGGAAAAAAAGATACTGAAGTGCATTAAAATTGCATATTTTAGGATAAAATATTCAATATTAAATGTATATAGCATATTTCTCCAAGGAGCGGAGGGTGATGAGCATTGTTCCCTCTTCCCATTTTATCCTCACAGTGACCCTGTGAGATATGTTACATGGAGAGACCGTGACTCATCCAAGGTCACTGTGAGTTTCATGACTGCGTGAGGATCTGAACTCTAGGTCCTAGTCTAACCACTACACCACACTATGTTTAGAAATACATAGAGATAAAATATGTGGTTGAATACTTGTTTTGTGATCTCCTCTAAGCTTAGCACATGTAAGGAAGAGTAGAAATTATAATTGTTGTAGGTTATGTGGACAACAAGGATCTTGTGTGTGTGTGTTTGGGATGGTCCAAAAATAGCTGCATAATGAAATTTGATAATTAAAGAAAACAGTTCTGCAATACGCCAGATGATTTCACACTAAGTGATACTAAATGTATGGGAGGGGGCAGGGAGGAATTAGTACATAAAATGCTATTATCCTACATGTTACTGGGTGCTTGACTAGGAACGTCAAAAACCTGGAAGCTGGCGGTCAACTTTTGAGCAATGGCTTCATAGACTTTTGCATATTGCGCTTGCAGAAAAATTGATGTTCAATATAAAATTGGTCAAAGGAAAGGCAAAACCCTTTGATTTTTATTTGCCACTGGGAGCCCACTCGGGGAATACATTAAGGGACACATACAAGGTCTTGGTCTTTCATCTGCTTTTCTGAGACTCTGGACTGCTTCTGTCCTCTGCCATGTGCACTCCAATCTCTTCTACTTCAGATGTCCTCAAAAGCTTTTCAACTGCTTGCACTTGTGTGATTGGGGGAACTTTTAATTTTGATTATGTATTTTGTGTTTTATATTGTGATTTTATCTTGTGAACCACCTTGAGACCTGTAGGCATAGGGCGGCATACAAATTTAATAATAAATAAATAAATAACTCGCCTGCTTCTATATTGCTGTTGTTTTCTCAGGAAAATCAATAACATACTTTTAAAAAAAAACAACACTTGTTTTGTGATAAAATACATTTTAATTGCATATTTAAATATGAACATTCAAGCTCAGACTAAGCCAAAATGTATTTTCTCTCTCCCTCTCCCTCTCTGTCCCCACATGGGACTTTCAAGGCAGCTAACAAACTAACAATGAATAAAGTTTACACACACACACACACACACACACACACACACACACACACACAATTTTTATTAAAAAGCTTTTTATAATAAAAAAAATGTATTCTACAAATTCCAAAGTCCAATTGCCATTTATCTACCTGCTGCACTTCAGATGCAAGGACAATGAAACAAAAACTAATAGAAGGTGCTCTCTTGCATTTAAAACAACATCACAGTAAACAAAAGGAGAAGCAACTTAGTTATTAATCATGCCCAAAGCATGCCAGGATAGCACTGTGCTCCCCGTTGTGAAGAGGGAGGGGCTAACCGAACCTACTGAGGTCAAGAATTCCATAGCCCAGGCACCATGACCGAGAAGTGATGGGATAGGTCCCTAATTCCACATCTCCTGGGCTCTTATGATGGTGGTGGGGAGAAACAGTGGGGTGCCTAATCGCCCCACAACCTGCCACAGTTCTACTAAAATAGCCTTAGTTTAAGAGAAGCTTGGTCTTGTGTTATTCATAGCAGCAAACTCAAGGATGCTCTTTTACATCACCCTACAAGGTTAAACCACAGAGCCTAGGGCTTGCCGATTGGAAGATTGGTGGTTTGAATCCCCATGACGGGGTGAGCTCCCGTTGCTCGGTCCCTGCTCCCGCCAACCTAGCAGTTCGAAAGCACGTCAAAGTGCAAATAGATAAATAGGTACCACTCCAGCGGGAAGGTAAACAGCATTTCCGTGCACAGCTCTGGTTTCACCAGAAGCGGCTTAGTCATGCTGGCCACATGACCCGGAAAAACTGTCTGCGGACAAATGCCGGCTCCCTCGGCCAGTAAAGCGAGATGAGCGCCACAACCCCAGAGTCGACTGCGACTGGACCTAATGGTCAGGAGTCCCTTTACCTTTACAAGGGATACAATCTGTGGTTATCTCCACCTTCATTTCCTTAACTTTATCAACATGGTGTTGTAGTTGGAGCACAGGAATGAAAAGAAAAGAGTAAGATTATCTCCTTATGTATGCCCTTACCTCCATTGAGATCTTTGGCAGGGGTCCATTCTGCTTCCTGCCCCACGGCCCCCTGAAGTGCAGCAGGTAAGGTATATGAGACAGGGCTCTCCCTTCCAGCATTGTTTAGAGGATGGTACAATTGTCATCTAGCTTGACATGCTATTTAGGGACAAGTGATGAAATTATGGACCTCTCGAGACAGACATTTACCAGCAAAAACTATTTCCAATGCCACTGTTGAATGTAAGGGAGTTCTGTCTCCTGGGATGCAGAACTGCTAACATTTTGTAAAGGAGGCATTTTTTAAAATATCTAGAACTTTGAATTCTTAACCAGTACTGTGATTTTTGTCCATGGAGTTTTCTTGGCAGGGATACTGGAGTGGGTTGCCGGTTCCTGCTCCAGGTGGATCACGTTTGGTCAAAACTCTCCACTATGACCTGTCCGTCTTGGGTGGCCTTGCACGGCATAGCTCATAGCTTCTCTGAGTTATTCAAGCCCCTTTGCCACGACAAGGCAGTGATCCATGAAGGAGCCCTGAGTGCTCACTGGAAGGACAGATCCTGAAGCAAGAAGATCAAACCTATCCATTCTGAAGGAAATCAGCCCTGAGTGCTCACTGGAAGGACAGATCCTGAAGCTGAGGCTCCAATACTTTGGCCACCTCATGAGAAGAGAAGACTCCCTGGAAAAGACCCTGATGTTGGGAAAGATGGAGGGCACAAGGAGAAGAGGAAGACAGAGGACGAGATGGTGGGACAGTGTTCTTGAAGCTACCAGCATGAGTTTGACCAAACTGCGGGAGACAGTGGAAGGCAGAAGTGCCTGGCGTGCTCTGGTCCATGGGGTCACAAAGAGTCGGACACCACTAAACCACTAAACAAACAACAACAACAACAACAACAACAACAACAACAACTGTGATTTGGGCTTTGAAACAAATGGGGAACTGATGAAGATGACAAACTATCAGAGTACCATTATTCGAAAAACATACTCCAGTCAAAATTCTGCACCAGCTGATGTTGTTGTAGCTGACATCCAATTTGAATATGTTCTCAAAATGCATAAAGGTGGTCAGATTTGCCTTCTCAGGAAAGGGGGCAATTGGGGCACCAGCTGCCACTTCAATATCCAGGAGCAAAGCTAGACCCAGGAGCACCACCAAGCCACGGGCCTCTTTCCCCAAGAACACAGTGCAGCCACGTCCCCAACAGTCTCTCCATCTCACCCCGACCACATCAGCTTTTCAGCTGACCAAAAATCTTCCACCTTGTCTGGATTAATCTTCAGCTTGTTAGCCCACATCCAGCCCATTACTGATCCTAGCCATTAATTCAGAGCCTCCCATTAACTTTCTACACCCTGTGAACTGGAACTGAAGCAGGCCATATGGTGTACTGAATCTCTTACGGAATCATTCTTCATTCGATTACATCAGTTCTGGGAGGGGAGCGGTGGGAAAGAAGGGAGAATTGCAGCAGGATTTGCAGGGAGGAGGCGAGAAGGAAGGGCAGAATGCAGCTGCCTGGCTCTTAAGTGGGCTGGCAAAGTGAGAGCCTATAATACCAATCCTGAAAGCACTTCCCTGGCATCCTATGAGCTACTGGACCCAATTCAAGTTGCTGGTGTTAGTATCTAAAGACCTTGCAGGAGCACTTTCTCCAAAATGTGCCTTAAGATGTGCACCTCAGCTGAATGTTCTACCTCAACTGTCAGAGGCAGTGTGCCTCTGAACAGGGACGTCTTTACCATTGGGCGTAGTGGCGCAGCAAGCCAGGGTGCCAAGGAGTGGAGGGCCCCAGGCAGAGAGTCCTGGGAGAGTCCGGGGAGGGGAGAGCAGGGAGATAAGCGAGGTGGAGTTGGGACTTGGTGCCTCCGCATCTCCAAGAAAGAAGATTCCACCTAAACCTTAGGAAGAACTTCCTGACAGTAAGAGCTGTTCGACAGTGGAATTTGCTGCCAAGGAGTGTGGTGGAGTCTCCTACTTTGGAGGTCTTTAAGCAGAGGCTTGACAATCATATGTCAGGAGTGCTCTGATGGTGTTTCCTGCTTGGCAGGGGGTTGGACTCGATGGCCCTTGTGGTCTCTTCCAACTCTATGATTCTATGATTCTATGATTCAGTGTCCGTCGGAGGCGGGAAGGCTCCAGATGCTTTCCCACAGTCCGGAGCTCTCTCCACTGGCTCTGCGACACACCACCTCCTCGGCTGCGTGGTGTGTGCTTGCATCCCAAGCTCTGTGCATAATAAACGTGACTCTACCACCGCTTCCCCTGTCCACTCTACCTCAAAAGATACCTGCACTCGAGGCTACACGCTGCAACTGCTGCCCCCAGCGCCCCTCCCACCTTCCCCTGCTTCTCCACCGCCTTGCACGGATCCTGCCTCCTCCCGCTGCCCCACCACCCCTGCACTCCTTCACACGAACCGCGTTTCCTTCCCCTGCCCAATCCCCTCCCAGTCACGCTCTCTCCTCCCCCCCTCCTCCCCAAGCAAGGACTGTGAGACTGTGGCTGAGTAAGTGCGCTTCTCTGCTGCGGCAACGCGGACGGCCCAGCTCGCTTCGCCTGTCCCTGCCTGGATGAGACCCCCCGCTTCCTCCCCCATTGTGCCTGGCTGCCCAGCCCCACACCATGATCCCGCCGTGGGAGCTGATGCCTGGCCACGCACGAGCATCATGGGGCAGCAGTGCAAGGGCGGGAGCAGCCTTTCCTAAAAAAGGTCAACAACTTTGGGGTCCACCCCTTAAAAAGGTCAACCACTCTGGGAAATGGGGGGGGGGCGCCAGAGGGATCTTTGCACCATGGCAACCGGATATGCTTAAGACGGCCCTGCCTATGAATACCAGGTTCTAGGAGTTGCAGGCAGGGAGAGGTCTCTTGTACAGTGGTACCTCTGGTTACATATGCTTCAGGTTGCAGACTCCACTAACCCAGAAATAGTGCTTCAGGTTAAGAACTTTGCTTCAGGATGAGAACAGAAATCGGCTCCGGCGGTGCGGCAGCAGCAGGAGGCCCCATTAGCTAAAGTGGTGCTTCAGGTTAAGAGCAGTTTCAGGTTAAGAACAGACCTCCAGAATGAATTAAGTACGTAACCCGAGGTACCACTGTATTCAGGTCCTGCCATGGAGCTCTACTCATGTCGCCACACCAGTAGGCATTGCCCATTGGGCAGCCACATGATGCAAGGCCTTCTCCACGGTGGCCTCCTAGTTAAGGAATTCTCTTCCCCCATGTTGGCATCAGTCCAGAGACAACTAAAGACATATCTGTTTGTCCATGCCTTTGGGGAATGGGGATAGGGGCGGACAGGCTGCTTTGCCCCCCATTGCTGTGTTGTCAAACTGCTTTTTAAAATAGTATTTTATATGGTTGCTTTAATTAGGTTGCATTTTTCTTTTCTTTTTTGCTTATGTGCACACTAGGCTCCTGTGGGAGGTAAGGCAGGGTGTGTGGGGGGGAGGAATGTAATAAAGAAAGAAACTGTTTCCTCGCTTTCATTTGTTTGATCCTGTTCTCACGTCCGCAGTGGAGAGAGGGTGAAATATTTGTAGTGGCACCTAATGCATTGGTGGCTCATTACCGAGCCCTTCTCATCTAATGGAGGCTGAAATTTCCGATTAATTAAAAATATAAATAAGTGTGTGGGTTGGGATGTGAACTGGTGGCCGACTGCCCAGGGGGGAGAAGGGAAAGGTGGCTGGGAATGGGGCGGGGGGGGGAGAGATTCTATTCAAGGAAGGCAGTTTCATGCTTCATTACCATCCTTGCTGCAATCTGCAAGCACAGCCTTTCAGATCTGACACACTGCAACGTGTACACACACACACACACACACACACACACACACACACAGCTACCCCTTTGGTTCTGCGAGGAAAACAATGCCTGCAGTAAACACCAGCTTCTATCTGTCTTAAAGAACCAAGCTCACTATTTCTGGGCTTCGGAAGAGAACTAGTGGCAGGGGGCGCTTAGCCGCCTTGAATGCTGTCAGCTCAGGTAATTTCCTCCGTCATCGCTTGGGTTTCTTGTTCTCAGTCTCTGGGACATAGTTAGCTGGTGCAGTGCCAGGAATACAGGTACTGTCAGCTTCTGCTACAGTAGTGGCCCGCCTCACAGGGCTGTTGTGTGAACAAATGGAACTAAAGGCTGTAAAGCACTTAAGACAAGAAGAATAATGGATAATGAAATATATATTTCATGTTCACGAAAGTGGAAGGTTCATTCATGTTGGTGCTAGCAGCACCTGTGAATCTTTCCGTGGAAATGATAGCATGGAGAAATGGGCCAACAGAGCAGACTTTAAAAGTCAAATAAAATAATGGCAGAGGAAAGGATAATCACAGCATTGCAGCTTTTGTGCTGTACGCTATTTTTGCTGCGAACAAAAGTAATCCAAATGGATTTTTTAAAAAATCACTGCTCACTTTCAAACAAACTTCTGCTTTTTGCTGAGTGGTTTTCTCAAGTTCTGCATGGAAATGGATCACCTCTCCACCCCACAAAGCAAGCATCTTCAACACAGTATCTTCAGTGCAGGGACTCTCCATCTGTTGCAACCTCCTATCTCCATCTACCTGCACTCACACATGCACATATAACCCAAGCATTTATAGTTGACCCAAACTTGTCCCTCATCAACTACATCCAACCCAGCCCTGCAATGGGTTCCCATAGTAGCCTTTTAATACATATTGAACCTGACTTACAGAAGAAGAAGAAGAAGAAGAAGAAGAAGAAGAAGAAGAAGAAGAGGAGGAGGAGGAGGAGGAGTAGGAGGAGGAGTTTGGATTTGATATCCCGCTTTATCACTACCCTAAGGAGTCTCAAAGCGGCCAACAATCTCCTTTCCCTTCCTCCCCCACAACAAACACTGTGAGGTGAGTGGGGCTGAGAGACTTCACAGAAGTGTGACTGGCCCAAGGTCACCCAGCAGCTGCATGTGGAGGAGTGGAGACGCGAACCCGGTTCACCAGATTACGAGTCCACCGCTCTTAACCACTACACCATACTGGTTCCCCAATTTCTCCAGATCTCATTAAGAGCAGGTGTTGAAGTATAGCTCTTGCTTGAATGTGAAGCACAGAATTGTATCCTAAAGAGCATGCCATTCATCGTGCTATCCCAATGTATCACATGCCCATAGGTTCCCCATATTTTATCCCACCTTGAAAATAGGTGCAGGGGTCAAGCTGGTTTTCAAACGTCAAGTGAAGAAGTGGCCACCAGGACCATATAACTCCGGTCCTGAGAGATCTGCATTGGCTCCCAGTATGTTTCTGAGCACAATTCAAAGTGTTGGTGCTGACCTTTAAAGCACTAAACGGGCTCAGTCCAGTATGCCTGAAGGAGCCTCTCCACCCCCATCATTCAGCCTGGACACTGAGGTCCAGCACTGAGGGCCTTCTGGCGGTTCCCTCATTGTGAGAAGTGAGGTTACAGGGAACCAGGCAGAAGGCCTTCTCGGTAGTGGCGCCCACCCTGTGGAACGCTCTCCCATCAGATGTCAAGGAAATAAGCAGCTATCCTATTTTTAAAAGACATCTGAAGGCAGCCCTGTTGAGAGAAGTTTTTAATATTTAATGCTGTATTGTTTTTAACACTGGATTGGGAGCCACCCAGAGTGGCTGGGGAAACTCAGCCAGATGGGCAGGGTATAAATAATTATTATTGTTACTATGAAGAATGCAGTAGAAGGGGTTAATGGTCTGTCCAACTAGACAGTGTTATCAGCTTGATTCGCCCATAGAATAGCTTAATGTAAACAAGAGAATTCTCGAAATCAGATGAAGTACCGGTACCTAACACAACCCTTCTCCATTTCAGCGGCTTTGAAATCAAACTGCTCCACGGCTTCTTGAGATGTGGAACCAAGCTCATTCTAGCCTCACCCCTTTACAAACTTCCCTCCCTTCTCTAGGCCTCAACTTGTATTCGCTGCTGCTATGCTCTTCCCGGTAGCCTCCCAAGCACTGGAAGACATTAAGGTTTTAGCTTGGGTCACCCACCTAGACATTTACCTGTCCTAACAATCAATTCTACCCCTACTCTCTTGGAGTGTATAGCAGGGTTGCATACCTTCCAACATTTCTCCGATGAAAATAGGGGTGTCCTATTCCATAAGAATAATAATTTTACTATTTATACCCCACCCATCTGACTGGGTTGCCCCAGGAACTTTGGGTGGCTTCCAACATATATAAGAACATAATAAAACATTAAACATTAAAAAACTTCCCTATACAGGGCTGCCTTCTAAAGCTTGTAGAGTTACTTATCTCCTTGTTCTGGGGGTCGCATAACTCCATACCCTCCAACAGTTCTCTGATGAAAATAGGGACGTCCTGAGGAAAAGCAAGACATTCAGGAATCAAGTCAGAAACTGGGATGGCTTCTGTAAATCTGGGACTGTCCCTAGAAAATAGGGCCTGGGGTTGCCAGACCCCCAGGGCTGACTCAAAGTCCTCTGGGATATCACCAGCACCAGCAGCGCTTGCCTCCAGGTCTCAGTTTTGGGCCCTGAAATATCAGGGTGTGGGATGCTCCTGACTTCACAATTCCATTTTGTAGCAAGCTTCTGGATGAGTCCAGGGTTTCTTTATTGTATGCTGTGGTATGGATAATACTACTTGTTTTATTTTATTTTATTTTATTAAGATGTGAGTTTCTGGTTTTTTGGTTTTTTGGTTTTGCTTTGTTTATCTTCCTCCTGACATTCAATGAAAGTATGCACACCCATGGAGATCAACCTGTCAGTATTCGAAAAATAAAGAAGAGGAGCTTATGGCTTCCTTGCCTTAAAGGTAAAGGTAAAGGGACCCCTGACCATTAGGTCCAGTCGTGACTGACTCTGGGGTTGCGGCGCTCATCTCACTTTATTGGCCGAGGGAGCCGGCATCCAGCTTCCGGGCCATGTGGCCAGCATGACTAAGCCGCTTCTGGTGAACCAGAGCAGCGCACGGAAACACCGTCTACCTTCCTACCTTCCTACTTGCACTTTGACGTGCTTTCAAACTGCTAGGTTGGCAGGAGCAGGGACCGAGCAATGGGTGCTCACCCCGTCATGGGGATTCAAACCGCCGACCTTCTGATCGGCAAGTCCTAGGCTCTGTGGTTTAACCCACAGCGCCACCACATCCCCTGCGCCACCCGCGCCCCGAGGCTCCTCCTCCCCACACTTGTGCCTCATAGTCCTCGTGCCTATGGGGTAGCTGATCTGGGAAAGAATACCTTTTCAGGCTCCCTACGTCTTAGTGGGATGGCTGCCATTGGAAGTGGAGGCCTGCTAAAATACCCCTGTGCTGGAGGAGGAGAGCACCTACAGCGCTTAAGATCCACCTAGCCCACGGAACGGGAGATTTTCAAGTAGATTGCTTGCATGACTTGCTTTTAGCAGCTTTTAACTATCTCAAAGTCAGATGACATAAAACTGCACCCGGCAGGAGAGAGCGAGCTCCACAGATCACTGTCAGGTGGCGCTTCGGAAGTTAAGCACGGATGAGAGAGCCGGGGTGGGATTGACATGGCAGGCAATGAATGTTTAAACATTGAAATGAAGGCACATAGGCAGAGTCCTATGAGGATACAGGGCAGGATCTGTCCAAGGCGTACCAGTGTCCATGGATCTGGGGATGAGGCAGCAAAGACCACAAGAAGCTTGATTTAAAAGGACACTGAAATAGCCTTTTCAGAGGTCAAATATTATAATGTAAGGTCAGAACTAATAATATAGGTCAAGGCTCATCAACATACACAGAGTTTTGGAGGAACTGAATGCAGTTGGCCCAGCAGCCGTGAGGGAGGCAGAATTTAACAAAGTGGAGCACATTAACAATTTGCAGAAGGTTTCTTTTCTTTCTTTAAAAAAGAAACATTATCAGAATCTGAGTTATTACTATAGAACCAGGACTGGGTTTGTTTGTTTGTTTGTTGGAACTCTGTAGTTATATCATGTTTTACACACCAGGCCTCCGATCTTGTTGACTTGTTGCCTTCCTGCTACTCTGCAAATATGGTTACTCTGCCTGCGTCACGGGGCAGGGACTCCTTGCAATTCTGCATCTTGGACTAAATGAAATGAGCACATTCCCAAACTGTCAAGACTGTGAAAAATGTGGCATGTGCAAAATTCACCTTTTGCAGTTGTTGCCCTCAAATATGAAAAGAAGTGATATCCATCAGAATTGAGAATCACGAAACCTGCTTTGTGTATATTTATTTCATCGTGAAGCGTGGAGAGCTAAAGAGAAACCGAGATTGTGTGACAGTTCACATGTAAAGGGAGCTTGCATTCTGTGAGCTAAACAAACCCTTGAGCTGTTGTCCAAAGTTTCTTTTTTAAAAAAATAAATTTTTATTAAAGTTTCACAAATTTTTATAAACATATAACACAAACAAAGACAAACAAAATAAACAAGTAAAACTTGAAAGCCATATTTTCATATACCTTAGTTCACCGACTTCCCCGTACCTCCCCTTTCTACATTCCAATTTCAAAATTTAATTCAACAAATCCTTATTCTTAATTTTATCTAGTTTATAATCCTTCTTCTTCTTTAACTTAACCCTTACAGCTGTAAACCGCACTTTTTAGAACCAACATCATTCTAGCATTTGTTGTCCAAAGTTTCCTTTCTCCCCAATTGTTGTCTTGCTTTGTGATGCAATGCTGGCCTTGGGTATAAACTTTGTGTCCCCCTGTGTCCGAATGTCTTAATAATCAATGTCTCTTGAGCTATGAGCATACCAAATCTCACTTCCACTTACCTGGGGGTTCGGACAGGGCACTGGGCTTCTAGACTCCTACTAGTCCCACTCGCTAATGCACAGGAACATCCTTATATTCACCTGTGAAATGTCATTGTGTGTGTATCTGCATGTGTTCGATGGGGCTGTGAGAAAGTGTGGACCGGGCCTCCTTTGCAGTGTGAATTGCCTAACAGCTCTGGAGACTTTTAGCAAGTGGTAGTGACAGGGGCTCCAGCTCCAGGGGGGCAAGCCTTTTTGGCACCCCTATATTTTGTGGGGTGGGTCCCTCAATGTCCAGAAAGTGTGGAGGTGAAGTGCAGAACCGAGTGCGACGTAGCTCCAGTGGCCAACTCCTTCCTCCTGCCAGTGGCAGCACCAAGAGGAGGTGAAGGAGGAGCCGCTGGCCATTGAGCTGTGTGGCCATTGTGTTTTGCCCCGCCCCATCTCCTCCCAATGTCCTGACATCACGCACGTGGCGTTGCCCCCCCCATCGCCATCACAAGCTGGTGCCTCTGGGTGGTGATGACCTCATCATGCACTGGGAACATACTGGACTGGTCTTCAGAGTTTAAAGGTAAAGGTAAAGAGACCCCGGCCATTAGGTCCAGTCACGGACGACTCTGGGGTTTCGGCGCTCATCTCGCTTTATGTGGCCAGCATGACTAAGCCGCTTCTGGTGAACTAGAGCAGCACACAGAAACGCCGTTTACCTTCCCGCTGGGAAGTATTTATCTACTTGCTCTTTGATGTGCTTTTGAACTGCTAGGTTGGCAGGAGCTGGGAGTGAGCAACGGGAGCTCACCCCGTTGCGGGGATTCGAACTGCCAACCTTCTGATCGGCAAGCCCTGGGCTCTGTGGTTTAACCCACAGCGCCACCCATGTCCCCCCTTCAGAATTTAGACCAGGATAAAACCCAAAATGACCCTGCAGACTCTCTAAATTTGGGTTTAAAAGCTGGCTTCAGTGGAGTCTTCTTCTATTTGATGGGATGCACCTTATCACCCTGTTTGCTGATTCCTGCTTCAGCCGTTGCATGAGTGAAATCCCAGCTGAAGTCAGCTGCTGATTTAGTTCCTGCCCTGAAATTTCATTACAGTGCAAGCTGTACCTCCGTGAAGTCAGAGCTGCCGTTCCCAGTTTGTTTATGGGCTTTAGTTTTTTTTTTTTTTATTGCAGACTTTAAAACTACCTGGCAACTCAAGTCATCTTGAAGGGGGAAGGGTAGGTTGGACTGGTGATAAGGACTCCTGCCTGGAACCTGAGCCAACTGTTGCTATGGGTCTATCCCTTATTTATCGATGTGGGGTTTTGTACAATGCATTAATAATTACCCCTAGGATAGGCTTTGCCTGCCACTGCTATAAAAACAAAGTGCAAATTAGGCTTCCATGAACAGCAATAAAACAGGCAGCTCTCCTTAAACCAATGAAGAAAAAGATGGTGTTACTGATTTTGCAGCAATCCAGCAGATTCGATTTCAGATAAAGATATTGTTCCATTGGTGTAGACAATGGTCTCCAAGTTACTTTCTTTCTGATATTATCTGATGTAGTTTGCACCTGGGCATTTGCAGCTGGAAGTGCAAACTCTTGTACAGTGGTACCTTGGGTTAAGTACTTAATTCGTTCCAAAGGTCTGTTCTTAACCTGAAACTGTTCTTAACCTGAAGCACCACTTTAGCTAATGGGGCCTCCCGCTGCTGCCGCGCCACCACCACGTGATTTCTGTTCTCATCCTGAAGCAAAGTTCTTAAGCTGAAGCATTATTTCTGGGTTAGTGGAGTCTGTAACCTGAAGTGTATGTAACCTGAAGCGTATGTAACCCGAGGTACCATTTTATAGCTGACATGTATATTTATTGTTGTTTATCAAACTTATTAGTTGCTTGTGACCCCCCCCCCTAGGGACTTACAGCTATCATTTATCTATTATCTATCTATCCTGAACACATTCGCCAAAAAAGATCACACATAGTCCATAAAAAACACACAAAGCAACCTGCAATATCAGAAACCTTTGATAGCACACTGACAGTAGATAACGTCACCACAGTCCACCAGAAGACTGGGAAAAATACTTTTTTAAATACCTGAGACTGAAAAGACCTCAGGAGGGAGGGTGGTCCACGGTGAAAAGGTTCCTCTCCCTTATCTTCCTCAAAGAAGGGATTCAGAGAAGAGACTCAGCTGAAGGGTTCAGGGTACATTCGTAATGCAGGAGATGTTTCATAAGTTATTAGGGTTCTGGGCCATAAGGAATCAGCCTTTTGAACAGAGCTCAGAAGCACCTCAGCAGCTGATGTAACAGAACTGGTGTTATATGAGCTGTTTACCTCAAATTGTCAAGAGTTTGGGGCTCACATTCTGCCATAGCTCAGTGGTAGAGCATCTGCTTTGAATGCAGAAGGCATCACCAGGTAGGGCTGCGAATGTCCCCTGTCTGAAACCCTGAATAGGTGCTGCCAGTCGGTGTTGACTCCACACAAGGTCACTTCCTGTGTCTTGTATGGAGTCAGGGAAGTTTTTAGTATGTGCTGTTGTGCTTTTACAATTGTTGCTGGGAGCCACCCAGAGTGCCTCGGGCAACCCAGTCAGATGGACGCCTAATAATAATAATAATAATAATAATAATAATAATAATAATAATTCTTGCATAGCTGAAGTTTCCAAACAGTTTTCAAGGGTAGTTCCATATAAAGGACATTGCAGTAGTTTAATCTTGAGGTTGCCAGAGCAGATTACTGCAACCAAGTTACCCCTGTCCAGATAGGGGTGGAATCTACACACTTATAAAAAAACGCTGTGAAAATGCTTTTTTAAAAAATGTTTTGAAACATACATCAAATTTGCCATAGCTCCCTGTCTCCATCTTGTGTCTCATTTGTGTATTGCACTTTACAACACACTTAAAGCATTTTATTTGCAGCTGTATAGCTGGTTCCACGGTCATAGTTTAAGGTCACTAGTCTAAGCAGATAAAAAGCACTGCATGCCACCAAGGCCACCTGTGCCTCACATGACAGCAGTGGATCCAGGAGAACCCCAAATTGCACAGCTGCCAGTGGCGTAGCGTGGGTTGTCAGCACCCGGGGCAAGGCAAGTAATTTGTGCCCCCTAACCTGTGGATTTGCGCCCCCTAACCCTAACCCCCAGATGTTGCGCCCGGTGTGGCCGGCCCCCCCTGCACCCCCCACGCTACGCCACTGACAGCTGCCCCTTCAGAGGGGGTGTGAGTTAAGATTAAGACGGGGCTGTGTGCGCCCACTAGGAGCAAAAGGGCAGCACCTGCATTTAGAGCCACAGGCAGCTTGCAGTTCCTAAAAGCCAGGGCACTTCAAACACTCTGTACCATTTCAGTGGAGCAAAAAAGTGGAAAACTCTGCAGAAATAAAGAGACTGGTTCCGTACAGCACTAGTACTAAAGTGTCAGAAAGCGGAGTCCCAAAGAGCCCTTATCCGTTTGGGACCTAAAGCTTTGGCCTTATCAGACCTTATGCAAAACATGTGTAAGGTTTAAGGCAGGGCAGGGTCACTGGGCCTGAGCAAGGCCACCACACTCCCACCTTGATGTATGTTCAGATTTACATCGGAATAGACCAGTGTTTGGGACAGCTTTAGCATATTCACACACACATCCAGTATCCACGTAGCTTGTATTTAAGGTAGTTTTTGAAGTATTTTTAAGGCCATACATTGGATCACATTCCAAGCACATCGAGACCTCATACAGCTTGTGTTTTTTATGTTCCCTTCTGGACACCTAAAGATCATTTTGAATTAATGTTTTCAGGTCCTCACCCTGAGCATAGCTCGGTTATTTTCAGCTCCCATTTCTTCTTTACTAGCCATCCATTTTACAGTTTGCAAGGATGAGGGAAACCCTTTGTGTTTGCTTAGGTTTCATTCATTTTCCTGGACTCCGCAAAATGGCCAATGGGAGAAAATAAGGCATGCTTATGTTGGCTGCCATATGGAATCTCCTAAATAATGTCTGCTAAAGGCAAATGTGTCATTTGCCCGGTGGGTGGGCTGGCCTAGAGGCCAGAGGCTGAATTCCATGTTAAGAATTTGCGTAGATGCCAGATTGCTGCATAGTCTTATGTGCTACATTAATGAATGCCAGCCGGTGTTGTATTAATTGTCTTTGCTGACAAGAATACGCAACAGCAGGGCATGGTGATTTTCATCCATAATGTGAAGGGGTTTTCATATGTGCCTTGCTTACTTGTGCACTTACAATTCCTTAACTGTAGTAGATAGGTAGCCGTGTTGGTCTGCCATAGTCAAAATAAAAAAATTCCTTCCAGTAGCACCTTAAAGACCAACTAAGTTAGTTCTTGGTATGAGCTTTCGTGTGCATGCTTTCGTGTATCTGAAGAAGTGTGCATGCACACGAAAGCTCATACCAAGAACTAACTTAGTTGGTCTTTAAGGTGCTACTGGAAGGAATTTTTTTAATTCCTTAACTGGTTTTTGTTTTGTTTTTGCAACCTAAGAATAAAGTACGCGAATGACCTAAAGTCGTTTATCCCACCTGAACGGCTGTCACCTGCTTTCTCCTCCCTCACAGCTAGAAAAAGACATGAATCATCAGTTTTCACCCCACTTCTGTTGTTTGGTTGTTGTTGTTGTTTTCCTAGCCAGAATGAAGAAGCACGAAAGCAAATAGGAATAAATACCTCCAGCTATAAAAGTGGAATAAATCAATAGCGTTCTTCTGAAGCCAGAAATGCTTAATAGGCAAAGATCACTGCCAGACTGTAAAAAATGTGTTTAGAGTGCAGCTGGGGCAAGTTTAACCCTAACAAATAAACAGCAGAACTGCATCCCTCACTTTCAAATTAAATAACTAATCGTGTGGTGGAGAGAGGATGTGATATATAGAGGCTTAGACCAGTTCTTGCCATGTTTACTTCAAAAAGAAGTCCAAATGACTGAAATGAGACCAGTTTGCAAGCAGGTGGGCATAGGATTACAACCAAAGTATACACACACGCGCACACACACACACACACACACACACACACACACTATTGGTAACAATTTCAGTCAGCAGCATAAAACTCAGTTGCAGTGTTTCCGCCCTCTCTGATCTGGAGACAACACACACAATTTGGAATTCCATAATCTGGTGGTCATAACGGACTGGGCATGGATCCCTCTTCCGCTAACCTTTGCATTGATTTCCTCTTCCTAGGAAATTCTTAGAGACCTATAGTCTCCCTGTGAGGGAGAGAGAATAGGACTGTCCTTAACCTATTGCCCCTGAAGGATAGAGCAGCATGACAGGACCTCTTCAGAGTCCCAAGTCCACTCAGGTTTGCAGAAGTGACTCAGTGACTCTTTTACTCCTTTATTTGAGGAGGCCTGAGTCTCTTCTTGTCCTATTGATTCCTGTGAGGCTTAATGGTGCGGCTTTAATTACCATGGAAGGTTTTACGTTTATGCACTCAGGGTCCTTCCAGTGCCCAGGACTGTGCAGTCACTGCCCTCTGTTTTAGAAACCCCCACTTCAAATCTGCCTTATCTTGGCTTTTCCTTCTGCCTCCAAGGTTGATGGGTAGGCAAACTAAGGCCCGGGGGCCAGATCCAGCCCAATCGCCTTCTAAATCCGGCCTGTGGATGGTCTGGGAATCTGGTATTTACATGAGTAGAATGTGTCCTTTTATTTAAAATGCCCCTCTGGGTTATTTGTGGGGCATAGGAATTCGTTCTTCTTTTTTCAAAATATAGTCCAGCCCCCCACAAGGTCTGAGGGACAGTGGACTGGCCCCCTGTTGAAAAAGTTTGCTGACCCCTGTTATCCCCCAGTTTCCTTCATTTGGTGCTGCTGTTTTTGCTGCTCTCTGCCGGCCTCCCCTCCCCCATCCCATCCCACCCCTGATATGCAGTTTGGGGCAGGGGCTGTGTCTGCAGGCTGTGTCAGATCTAGTGAAGGCTAAGAGTCAGGTCTGTTCCTGGCTACCTCTTCACAAGGGATCTGAAAAAATTATTTCAGGACTCTCCACCCAAACTGCCATTCCGAGGTCCTTTGGAGAAAATGAATGTAAGCAAGTAGGGTCTAGACAGCCAGGTGCAACTGTAGGTCCACACACCTGAGTTATGCAACAATTCTGATTTATTTTTGAGGAAGAATGGCTCAAATGAAAGCACGGGTATAAAAATGCCTGTGACTGTGAACACACATTTCATTCTAGCATTGAAGGAGACTGACTCCTTTTTTCCTCTCTTTCTATAGAGTCTACACAGAATCTAGAACCATTGCATATATTTTGACTCTAAAAAAGCACTTCTTGAGAATCTGGTTTCATTCTTGGTGGGGGGAGGGAGGGGGGGAATAATTGCATATTGGTTCTACATTACCTTGCAGTGTGTCCATTAGGGAACAGATGTAGGCAGTCCCAGGAATGGGGGTTGTGTCCACATGATGTTGTGGGTGGGCATATGCCAAGACCATGACCCTCCTCCTTCAGTAACCTGGGAGGAAAAGGAGTGGATAAGCTGGTCAAGGGAAGGGTTTTCAATGTGTATCAAGTAACCACAACCACCCTTACGGACAGCAAGATCAAGACTCAATCTAGATTGCAAATCGCATGTTGAGGATGAGCACGAACAATTCCAGTGTGAGAAAAACAACAGCACATTTTTGAACTGCAAAAAGGCTAGTCTATATGCATCCTGGTTTAGTGACAGTACAAACCTGTTCCTGATTTCCAGCGTAGCTCTGCAACCTGGACAGCGATTGCACAAGGACTCCTTTCTTCAGCTGATGGTGAACGAAACCGAATTGCCTGCAATCTAGGCCCTAGATCTCGCAGTGCTGCAGTGGAAGGCAATCCACAAGGCCACTTTGCCTGCCCGATGTAATATTTTAGGAGTGCTGGAGTACAACAGACCTTGCTGCAGTGCAAACCATTGCTATTTTCAACAGCCTTTGTCAACTGTAAGAGCTGCCTATACCCCATTTGTCTCCAGATGCACCTTGAGAAACATTTCAATTAACAGAGCACCAAACACGTATTCTTTTCACTTAAGAAAGAAGGGCAAAAAGAAAGGAACCAGCCTTGTATGATTGAATTAAAGCAAATATATTGGCTACACTTTAATGTTACATTCTGATCTCATGCCTACCTAGCTATAATTCAAGACAGAACCATGCACGATACGCTCTAATAGGAATTTTGCAAATTAGGTTGTTGTTTTCCATGAAATAAGAGGATTTGCTACACTGTGAAACAGGAGGCTGATACATTTCACACTTCCTCTATTCTCCTTTAAGGAGGAACATACTTCTTCCAGAGCCAGCATGTTAGTGAGCACATCTCCTCACAGGAACTGACAGAACCCCTATTAGCTTCATGTTATCCCAAGATGTGTATTTTCCAGCTATCTTATGGGGGGGGGAGATGGAGGGGGCATGGGTTGGGTTTGGCACAGGATTCACAGACAAAGCCATGTTTTTGTTGTTGTTGTTTAGTTGTTTAGTCGTTTAGTCGTGTCCACCTCTTCATGACCCCCTGGACCAGAGCACGCCATGCACTCCTGTCTTCCACTGCCTCCTGCAGTTTGGTCAAACTCATGCTGGTAGCTTTGACAACACTGTCCAACCATCTCGTCCTCTGTCGTCCCCTTCTCCTTGTGCCCTCCATCTTTCCCAACATCAGGGTCTTTTCCAGGGAGTCTTCTCTTCTCATGAGGTGGCCAAAGTATTGGAGTCTCAGCTTCAGGGTCTGTCCTTCCAGTGAGCACTCAGGGCTGATTTCCTTCAGAATGGATCGGTTTGATCTTCTTGCAGTCCATGGGACTCTCAAGAGTCTCCTCCAGCACCAGAATTCAAAAGCATCAATTCTTCAGCAATCAGCCTTCTTTATGGTCCAGCTCTCACTTCCATACATCACTACTGGGAAAACCATAGCTTTAACTATACGGACCTTTGTTGGCAAGGTGATGTCTCTGCTTTTTAGGATGCTGTCTAGACAAAAAGCCATGTTATTCCTAGTCTTTGTTCATGACACTGACTTTGGTTTTATAAACAACTTTGAGAGCCAGATGCTTGAACCTACCGTTACATTAAAACAACAACAGGTAGTTTTAAGAAATGCTGTTGTTTTTCCTCAGAGGCTCATGAAGTTACGCTATTGCATTTTGCATATATAGATATATACGTATGAATTAATTAGAATATTTGGTCAACTGGAAATATTGCTAGGCAAAGGTAAGACTGCATCGTAGAACAAAATTATAGTAAGAAAGGGGTTAAAACAAGAAGCTGAAACTACTAATAGTTTGAGATCGGAGATATATGCTGGATAAAACATAAATTTGTTTTGGCTGACAACTGAATGCGAACCTACCTTATTTGCACTTTGTAAAACTATAAATGAGCCGAATTGCAGCTATCCTATGAAATATTCACACTTCTCTGAATTTTATGAGGCAGTTTTCCATCCAAATGATGTGTACATAAATGTATATATTAGGGAAATATGTGACTATTAGGCAAGGATACCAACAGGATTTCCTGGGCCCAGTACAGTCATACCTTGTGTTCAGCTTACAAACGCGGCAAACCTGGAAGTGTTTACTTCCGGGTTCGCTGCCTGTGCATGCGCAGAAGCGATCTACATGCGCAGAAACGTGCTTCGCGCATGTGCAGAAGCACTTGTTCACGCACATGCGCAGAAGAGGCACTCTAGCTGCGGATTTTTTGGGGTGCAAATGGCACCCCGAAGCGGATTAAGTCCGCAACTAGAGGTACCACTGTACACTGTAGGTGAATTGGGGCCCCTGTAAACTATGAGCAAGAACTGCTGCTTATGCAGAAACCCAACTTCATGGGGCTGTTGAAAAAATAGAGAGGAGGATAAGAAACACACCACTGAGCTCTGGAAAGGAAAAACATAGTGTAAATATATAGGGTAGTAGTCAGCTATGCTTTACTCAGAGTAGACCTTTTGAAATCAATGAAGCTAACTTACAGTGTGATCCTGCACATGGCTACTCTGCAGCAAGCACATAATATTTTATTGGGGGGGGGGCATTACAATATAAAAAAGTTTTTTTCTCAGTAGGATGGAAGTCTCATTTATTTGAAGGGAGTTACTTCTGAGTAAAACATACAAAAACCAGGCAACTGTGTTTTATACTGTGATGGCAGCACACTTGGGGAGTGAATGAAATAAGGTGGGCACCGAGGAAAGTGCTTAAACAAACATACTTCATTACACAGACAGATTATTCTCTTCTGTCCAGGGCCAAGCTAGCAGCAAGAACCATGAGCCTCTCCTGCTCTGGGAAGCCCCCTCCTCAAGTCCCAGGTGGTCAGCCTTCTTTCCCCACAGCACTTAGCAGCAATGGTGATTAAGCATCCATAAAAACAGCAAACTCTCTGTATGTGCCTCTGATAAGCCTTAGAACATTGCTTTCTAACAATCCTTAAAGGGTAAAGGGACCCCTGACCATTAGTTTCAGTCGCAGATGACTCTTGGGTTCTGGCGCTCATCTCGCTTTATTGGCCGAGGGAGCCAGCCTCAGCTTCCGGGTCATGTGGCCAGCATGACTAAGCCGCTTCTGGCGAACCAGAGCAGCGCACGGAAACGCCGTTTACCTTCCCGCCAGAGTGGTACCTATTCATCTACTTGCACTTGATGTGCTTTCAAACTGCTAGGTGGGCAGGAGCTGGGACCGAACAATGGGTGCTCACCTCGTCGTGGGGATTTGAACCGCCTACCTTCCGATCGGCAAGCCCTAGGCTCCGTGGTTTAACCCATAGCGGTCCTATCCTTATATATATCCAATTGACTTGCTTTTTAAAACAATGAAAGGCAAGAATCTGGGTCTTCTGCCGCCCAGGACATGTGTAACCCCTGCCCCTCCATTGGTGGCACTGATATTAGGGGGAAGTATGCGTATTAAGGGAATATCGGGGGGGGGGAAGTATATTACTATGCATTATGTTAGAGGGAATTGCATGTCTGTGTGTGTGTGTGTGTGTGGCAAAATTGCATACAAAAATGTGTATGTTAGGAGAACTGTGTATTAAAATGGTGATAAATTTTCATAAGGACTGTATTTATTTTTTAAAAATAGGAAAGTGATATGGAAATGTGGGGGATGAAATTAAGGGCTTGGCCACACTTCCACTTGTCCTGTGCCTAGAAAGCATGGGTCCAGGAAGTCTCCCATTTGTGGCACAGGTCCAAGCTGTTTTGCCTTTGCCTTGCTGCTTTCCCCTGGGAAACCTGCTCTTTAGTGCTAAATCGGAACAAATGGCAGCCCACGGAGAACCCAAGCGCTGTTCATTCCACTTCAGCGCTAAAATGCGAGTTTTCCTGGGAGAATGTGTATGTGTGTGTTGGGAAATAGAAGCGTACATGAATGCTAAGATTAGAAAAAAACAAGAAACTGCAAGAAACCAGCATGACAAATTCACCCATGGAAAGTGTTTTCTTAACCATGTTAATGAAAGTCTTGCAATGTGCTTGTTAAGTGCAGTAAGAGCTCTCTCTCCTTTTATCACCAGCTTGTTTAAGGCACTGAGAAGATTTGTATTGTAAAAAAAACCTCTCTCTCTCTCTCTCTCTCTCTCTCTCTCTCTCTGCATTTGTATATGAGATACTTGAGTGAAAGGAAGGATAAAAATATGAGCTTAGACAAAACAGTTTTGCAGTAACATTGTGATGTGCTGAAAGATCATCAAAAGATGCAGCAATACTAGTGTGTAGTACGTGCTTTGTACTTTGCTGTGGGTCACATAAATATACTTCCACCATTTGTTTTCCGACCCTTTTGTCGAAGGCCAAGGTTTTGGCATTCTAAAAGTGCTGTTATGTGATCAATTAGACACTTTCAATTATTCACTGTGACAACTGAAAACAGAGGTAAGTACCTAGCTCTAAGAATCAGTGTCCTTGGGACAAGCATTCAGTGGGGCTATTTATAATGTTTTATTTATTGTTAGGCTGGAAATCTGCTGTACATAAGGCCCTTAAAAATGTAGTCAGCAGGAGATCAACACTGAAACTAATCAGAAAGAAATCTTTGGTGTTTTGTGTGAATGACACTCAATGCAAAACAGCTGTTTGGGAGAGACACAAGCAAAAACCTTCAGCGGGAGATATTTTAGGTTTTATTTAACAGTTGTTTTGAATTGTTGAAAGTCATTGCGATTGGAACAAAGTTATTGACAAGCTGACTTTGCAAAGCACCTTAACCTTACGATGTCAATATCTGAGTAATATGGGCTGCTTTTGTGCAGTGATATTAAATATCTCACACACTGGGCCCAGAAGATGATGGATCACCATCTGCGATGAAGTGCTGGGATGGATCCCTCAAATGAGTACCAACTGGAAGCCAATGCAGATGTTTCAGAATTGGCCTACTATGAGCACCAACCAAGGAAGAGTGGCTAACTAAATTAATGGATTATGCCAAAATGGCGAGGTTGACAGGTGTAATGAGAAACCAGGAAGAAAAATATATGTTAAAGATTGGGGAAAATTTATGGACTATTTGGAAAATTCATGTATGGAAATAAGCAGGGTTAATGTAAAACAAGCAATTAAATATATTATTAAGAGAAACTAAAGAGTAACTTAAAGATGGAGTAATGTGGAAAATGCAGTATAAAAATTAAAATGAAAAAGAAACCACAAAAGTGGGGGAGGGAAGTCAAATATATGTGTACAGTCATATCTCGGGTTGAAGTAGCTTCGGGATTAATATTTTCGGGTTGCGCTCCACAGCGACCCAGAAGTAACGGAGCTTGTTACTTCCGGGTTTTGCACCTCGCGCATGCACAGATGCTCAAAATGACATCATGCGCGGAAGAAGTGAAACGCGACCCGCGCATGCGCAGACGTGCAGTCGCGTCTTACGTTTAGTTCAGGATGCGAACGGGGCTCCGGAATGGACTCCGTTCATATCCAGAGGTACCACTGTACTGTAAATGTATGTGATTTGTGTTTTTGTAATCTGTATGTAAATTTTTGAAAAACTGTGTATACACACACACACACACACACACACACACACACAATTGGCTATATTCTCCATGGAGCAGGCGGTGCTGTGGTTTAAACCACTGAGCCTCTGGGGCTTGCCTATCAGAAGGTGGGCAGTTTGAGTCCGCGCAATGGGGTGAGCTCCTGTTGCTCTGTTCCAGCTCCTGCCAACCTAGCAGTTCAAAAGCACACCTGTGCAAGTAGATAAATAGGTACCGCTGTGGTGGGAAGGTAAACAGCATTTCCGTGCACTCTGGTTTCCGTCAAGGTGTTCCGTTGTGCCAGAAGCAGTTTAGTCCTGCTGGCCACATGACCCGGAAAGCTGTCTGCGGACAAAGGATAGACTGAACCACTCTAAGCAGCTTGTCTATGTCCTCAGGCAACAAGAACTGGAAGTCATTCAAGCACCAGCAATTCTACCAGTCCCTGAGAACGTCCTATATTTGCAATGCCTGTAACATTGATGATGTCCAAGACAGAGGAGATGTGAACAATTTTTCTCCACGAAATGCCTTGATCAGAGGTCACAGTGTGCTTTTGAAGGTTCTGTGTTATTAGCTTGAGAGAGGGGGAGACACCTAATCATTCCTAAGAGCTCTGCTGGATGGCTTTGTACAGACATGTTGGCGGCAGAGAAGTACTTCTCCTGTCATCATCTCCACACACTTGACTCTAAATGGAGCTCCCACCGGCGATCAGTCATGTTTGCTCTGAGCCTTCCTCCATTTGAGCCCTATTTACAGTGAGGGCAATGCTTCTTACATAAATAACACAGATGGAGTCCAGTGAAAAAATGAACCCTGATAACACTTCACTGAGGTAACTGCACAAAAACAGCGTATAATCTAAGGAGAAAGAAACAAAGAGGTTTTGTCTTTCTTAGCTCAGGCCTTTTACACAGCAGGTTAGATATCCAACTAAAACAAACAGAGGAAAATCTCCTTAGAATTGCACGGGCAATCAGAGCATGTGCTCTGAACAGTGAACATCATGCCACTCTGTCTGGCTGATAAGCAACATCTCCACCCCCCCTCTTGGTTAGCTGACTTGCTGATAGCAGAATTAAATTCGCCCATTAAGTTACACACAGAATGGTCTCTGTTGTTTTACTTCCTATAGACCAGCCCCTTCAGCTTCGCCCTGAGCCCATCGCAGGCTTTGGTTGTACATATGCTGGACATGACAGCATCCGCCTGGTATCCCCTGTTGAGACAGGCTTTGCATGTTGCAGCTGCCAAGGGCTGGGTGGGAAAAGAGGGGGTTGCTTTCAGCCGTCGTCTGCCTTTTGGATTAACGGGAGCAAGCCTCTGTTCACTAATTGAAACAGTCAAAATGTCAAATGAAGCATTGCAATAACAGAGCAGAGAGGCCCCATCTTCAGTGGTGTGTATTATTTTATTTCAAGATGTACGGAAGGACCTAAGCTGTTATTTGCAAAACTGTATAAAGAAGGGAGTCCTGGGGGGGGGGGGTGAGGGAAAGAGAGGGACACTTTTAATCCCTTCTGACTCTGGCATTACTGTGCTTCAGCAAATATTTTGCAAAGGATTTTCTGGATGAACTTCAAATATGAAAGCAGCTCACTCCAGTAGCTGAAAGAGCTTTGCAAATTAAAAAAAAAGGAAGAGAGCAAGAGGGAATGAAGATTGTTTTAGCTGACATTGAAACTGCCATTCTTTTCTTACTAGCTTGTCATACAACTTAATATATATATTTGGGTCAGGTGCAGTGCTTTTTTCTGGGGGGCGGACGCATACCCCTAAACATTTTTTTTTAAAGAAAAAAAGCACTGTCTAGATGTATTAGGTATGTGCAATCATGTGCAAGTGCATAAACATAAACCAAGAGCAAAGAGATGTTGAGAAAAGGAAGTAGTCAAAGCTGTGGTCAGAATTTGCTGGTATCTCTCAAGATCGCAACACAGTTTAACCATTGCCGCTCTTTGTTCATACAGTGGCATCTATTGGTTTCCATTCCAGAAAGCAGAATAATCCATTTTACTCTGCCAAAAATCCAGAATGGATTGTGGAATGGATCTTGCAATCTGTTCCAAGCATGTCTAGACCTCTCTATTTGTGCTCAGGGGGTCTCTGGTATGGTGAGGGCTTAGTGATATTGTGCCCATCTGCCTGTTAGGTAAAGGTAAAGGGACCCCTGACCATTAGGTCCAGCCGTGGATGACTCTGGGGTTGGGGTGCTCCTCTCGCTTTACTGGCCAAGGGAGCCGGTGTTTGTCCGCAGACAGCTTCCGGGTCATGTGGCCAGCATGACTAAGCCACTTCTGGCGAACCAGAGCAGCGCATGGAAATGCTGTTTACCTTCCCGCTGGAGCGGTACCTATTTATCTACTTGCACTTTGATGTCCTTTCAAACTGCTAGCTTGGCAGGAGCTGGGGATTTTAATTGCTGACCTTCTGATCGGCAAGTCCTAGGCTCTGTGGTTTAACCCATAGTAGTTTAAATTTGCTGAAATGGGAATGTTTGAACGTATATTGCTGTGTGTTTAAAGAAAGCACTTTGAGTTTGGGTTGGTTCGATAGCTAATGGTAGTATGTTCTCCAGTAGCTCTCATGCGGTTGGTCAACTTTGGTCACATGTGAAGTACCAAGTCACAGACCCCATTTTGTGTGCATGAGTTCGCTGTGATGACACAGTGTGGGAAGATGGCTGTGAGTGAGCAAGCCATTATGAACACAGCCGAGAGAGATGGCTGCATGAAGAAGCTTCTCTTGACACTGCTGAGAAAAACCGTGTCAATGCTCTCTCTCTGAGAATAGGAGAATGAGAGCAGTGCAGCAGTTAATGAGGTCTCTGAAGTTAAACAGAGAGAAGGACTGAAACAGAAAGGGGATTTTTCAAGCAGCTGCCTAGCCTGTATGGCAAAGCACAGGGTGGGTGCAAAGCTGGAAGTTTTGATTGAAAGCAGGAAGCTGTATTATTTCCTAAAAGAAGCTGAGCCTATGCTTGGATAAGCATATGTCTTGTGAATGTGTCTATATGATTCTTTTCACCATCTGTTCTGCAAGCAAAGCTTTTGAATATTTTAAGGGATGTCTGGACTGCTCTGGGCCTCATGCGCATGCACAGTGACGTGGAAGCGACGTCACCACCACCTAAGGATGCCATAAGCTTTAGTGACGCTAAGTCTGGATGGTTCTGGAAGCTGCCAGAATGAAGCAAGTCCTTCTTGGAAATGTGCCCATGCCGACCAGAGCTTCTGGTCCATATTTCCACGGGAGGAGAACTTCACCCCTGTCTCTAATTTCTTGCTCCAGTCTTTCAAAGTGTGCTCATGGCAGCAATTTAGTGTGACCTAAACTGCACAGGAACATCATTTTTATTCTCTCTGCGGACAGAGGAACCACACAGGTAGAAGACACAGCTTCTAGCTGTAGGAGCAGTGCTGCAGGGAGAGCTCAGACTGGGACAGGAAGGTGCTGTGCCATTCATGGTTCCTCTGCCTAGAGATTGCAGGACATAGCATCAAAAGGAGCCACAGGAAAGTGGCTGTGCATCACTGTGATAATGTATAGATTGGGCCTCGTGGGTTTCAGCAGTACTGGTGACAGAACCCAGGAATGGCCATTGTGCAAACGATCCTTTCCAACCTGGCTGATCCTTCCATCAGCACAAGTTTGTCTCCGACATTAAACCACACCTGTCCAACAGCACACAATCAGTGCATTGGTGCATATTTAATGTATGGAATTCACTGTCACAAGATGTGGCTTAGAGGCTAGATGGCCATGAGCTAGGATGGTTTTATCAAAGGGTTAGGCAAATTACCGGTAACTGAGAACAGGCTATAAGGAGCAGGGGTGCTATGTCCTACTGCTGCCACCTGCTCTGCTGCATCTACCCCTGGCAGAGAAGTGGCACTGCAGTCCTGGGCAAGACCCCAAATGGATGTGATCTTGCTCAAAATTGGCGCTGCTGGCAAAAGTGGTAGTCTGGGAAGCTTCTTCTGCGTGAAGCAGCAGCAGGGCTGCCTTAAGCATATGTGGTGCCAGGGTGCAAAGATCCGCCTGGTACCCCCCCCCCAGTTGCCCAGTCCCAGGCGCGCAGGAGGGCAGAGCCAGCCGGCCGCCTCAGCGTCTAGCTGGCTTGGTCACCCCTGAACTCGCGGCGCAGAACTGCCCGCAGCAGAAGAGCCTGTTGCTGTGCTCCGACTGACAGACAGGCTCTTTCCCGGACTCAACTCTTGGGCCCTGGACTCTCAGCCTGGCGCCCTTGAGAGCCTGGTGCCTGGGTGCCCCACATCCCCTAGCGCCTATGGGTTAGACGGCCCTGAGCAGCAGCCTCATCCTGCTTAATGGCCGCGCCAGCTCTGATAAGGAGAGAGGGCCATTAGCTATGGCATAGCATAAGCCTATATTTTAATAGTGCATTAATCTGTCACAAGGGACGCGGGTGGTGCTGACCAGTAACTGGATTCCTGCCAGTTACCAATAAAAATGGTTGACTTGTATGCTGTTGGTGGATTACTGTCATTGTCTTGTTGGGCTGTGTATGTGATAAAGGGGAGCCACAGGCGTCTTCCTCTGTTTGTCCCCATGTCAGTTTCAGTTTATTGGTTATGTCAGGGAACTGCCATCAGAGGGAAGAGGAGAGGAAAGTCGCTCCAGTGATGCAGGGGAGGGAACTAGCAAGGAGAGAGAGAGAGCTTCCACGGGGAAAGGAAATCCAGGGGACACCAGGGAGAAAGGGGAAGCTGAGAGTACGGCGGAGGGGAGGCTCAGAGACTCTTCCAGTGAAATCAGTGGAGAGAACACAGGACCTCCGCTTGGCACGCCCACGCTGCCCAGAAGGCTTCCACGCAGAGAATCTAGGAGGAGACTTGGAGTCAAGCAACTTTTATGTTGGAAGAGATTTAGATCCCGCCCACTGACGGATTCTGCCAGTGACTAAGACAGTCGCGTTGTAAGGGCTGTCAAACCAGGGAAAGTTTTAGCTATACGATTAGCTTGGAGCAGTTTGCAGTTTACGCACAAGCAACCCCAATTCCCATTACAGGTTAATTTTTCTAGTAGGGCTGTTTCCCATACTATTTGGTACCATTGGTCCATGCTTACTCCTGACAGGTCTCTCCAGTGTCTGGTTATGGTGTTTCTGGCTGCTGAAAGCAGGTGGGTTATGAGTGCTTTGTGGTATAAATGGGCATTATTGTCTAACCTGATCCAAAACACTCACCCTCCCCACTCACCCACGAAAACAAAGATCACCACAGCCAATCACAAACAAACAACCACACCCTAGGCCAACCCCAACCTCTCTCATCACCAAAGGAACACAAGTGAACAACACAAGCAATGCTGACACCAAACCCTACACACATTAAGCAAAATAGAAACATCGCCACCCTCCCCACCCTCCCCCCAATGTCTCAACAAATGAAACTGATTTGTAAAAATGTTACACGGAAAAAATACGAGAGACATTACACATACTTCTGTAAAACAAGAAAATCTTTAATAATAATAATAATAATAAAATATGGTTGACATTTTAACCCACACCAGTCATTGCTTCCAAGCAACATGACTTTGTGAACGTGGTGCACAATTAACAATAACTTTTAAGCAGTGGATTCCACCCCCCCCCCAAAAAAATGAGGTGCCAGAATTCACCATGAGCCCCTCCCTGGTTCTCTTATAAAGGCAATGGCGCTCACCTGAGAGGTGCCAAAACTGAGTTCTGGCTGAAAAAGGCCCTGCTTTTAATGCCATTGGCATCACCTTCCCCCACCTTCACACCCAAGGTTTGTGTTTTGGCCATATATCTTTCTTACAGCTCATTTCTAAACACTTTATGGTTTCTTATCATCCTTTGATATGTAGCATCTTAAACTGAATGGAGTATTCATCAGTGCTGAATGGCCAGCGTTATTTCTGACTATTAGCCATTTCTTCAGCAAACCGCTTGCCCATAAGCTTTGCAGCCAAACAATATATTTCTTAGAAACCAGAAGGTTATAAATTATTATTACTGAATAAATCTGTAATGTTGAAGCTATAGGGGAAGAGAATTCCCCAGGGTTCAAGAATTTTATATGGCACATTTCAAGTATTCCACATCTATCATGCCCATCGTTTTTTGCAACCTCCTGGTAAGACAGACCAGGATAGTTAGTCATGTGGAGGCAGTGAGGTGAAGCTGAGAGACAGTGTCTTGCCGAAGGTCGCTTGGAGTCCGATCCTAATCCCACACCTTGCAGGGGGTTGAGGGTGGTGTGTGCTTTCATCTGCACCAGCACCTGTCAACAGATAGGAATGTACCTGGTAGAGGGGGGGATTCCACTGCAGCAGAGGATTTGCGCTATAGGGCAGCAGGGCACAGAAATCCCCGAAACAGAGAGTTTTGGATTGTGGGCAGGGAGCCAGTGTGGTGTAGTGGTTCAGAGTGGTTCACCAGAGTAGACTCGTAATCTGGTGAACCGGGTTCGCTTCCCCGCTCCTCCACATGCAGCTGCTGGGTGACCTTGGGCTAGTCACACTTCTCTGAAGTCTCTCAGCCCCACTCACCTCACAGAGTGTTTGTTGTGGGGGAGGAAGGGAAAGGGGAATGTTAGCCGCTTTGAGACTCCTTAGGGTAGTGATAAAGTGGGATATCAAATCCAAACTCTTCTTCTTCTTCAAAGGGTGTATGGAAATACGCCGGTCCTCTTTAGCCAAAATAAAGACAGCAGGGTCACGGAAAGATCAGCTTTATTGCTTACTTCAGTAAGAACAATGGTGGTCCCAGTGGATAATTCCAAAAGCTGGGCAGGGGATGAAATAATTCAAGGCATCTATATAGCATTCCAAATACATGAAGCCCTTGTGCCCGTTTCATTTCTGCAATATTATTGGTTACAGCAACGCGTGAACACCTCATGTCTCTTTACCTGGCCTTCCAACTGGACACCCCATATTTGGAGTTGTTTTCTACATAAGAAACTCCCGTTATCTTATCAAGGTGTCTTCCTAAATCATCTTCCAGATGGCTCTGGCCAGCCTAATTGATTCTATACCAGCCTCTCCTTTACACTGGGATGCATACTTGGACTCTGTTAATGGGGCGGGGCGGGGGGGGGGCTGCCACTGTGTGTATTGCATGCTCTCCTCGCTTGCCGATAATGGCGCAGCTTTGGTTAAATGAAAAGCAAAAGAATACAGGAATACAGAGAAAAGCATACAATACAGTTAGGCACAATTCAACATAACAAAATATCAAAACATATCATATTCGTTATTTCCCCTCTTCTCCTCCCCATCAAACCATCCCCCTCTCTCCCCGAGACTTCCCTCAGCTCCCCTCTCTGATTTCTCAGCACATATTATTCTCTGCATACTGTAAAATTGTATAAATCCTTATATTATCTGACCACTATATTAACAATCAATAAATTTGTGTATGTTTATTCAAAACCTGCCAAGGAGTCCAGTTCATTTTGTTGTCTTTTTAAGTAGTTTGCAAAGAGTTCCTATTCTTCTTTGAAGTCACAGATGTCCTTATCTCGCAATTTGTATGTCAGTTTAGCCAGTTCTGCATAATTCATCAATTTCTCTTGCCACTGTTCTTTTGTCGGGGTTTCCTCATTCTTCCATCCTTGTTGTATCAAGACTCTTGCCGCTGTTGTAGCATACATGAATAAGTTCTTTATTTTCCTTGGCAGGACTTGTCCTACAATCCCTAATAAAAATGCTTCTGGTTTCTTTACAAATGTTATTTTAAACATTTTCTTCAATTCATTATATATCATTTCCCAGTTTTTAAAAAATTTCTCTACATTCCCACCACATATCAGTTAGGCACAATTCTAAACTGGGCAGAGGAGCTCCTTCGGATTTGCTGAATTGAAAGCCCTTTGTCTAAAACAGAATGGAGCTAGATCAGCAAAGAGAATTGCATGGGGTGTGTGTGTGTGTGTGCATCGAATTAGACCTCTCTGCCCATGTGAGTTGGCAGGACTTCAGAAATAGTGGTGGATCCACTATTCTGCAAACCCTGGCCCTTCATTAAGCTGGCTTTGTTAACTAGTTTGAGGCTGAAGTTAGATTTGACTTTTGGGTGTACAAACTTGGCAGCTGCACACTTAGTCATCATTGTGCATTAGTTCTCAGTTTATGAATGGCCGTCCATGGTTCCTCTTTTGGAGCCTCATTTATGAGGTATGCTTCACTTTGCTTAGGCTACCTCACCTTCCCCCACACCAGGGGATTCACATTCTGGGGCATCATTGACGACCCAACTTGGGAAAGGAAACTGGGAAGTGTGGAATTGCACTTAGTGAAACCAACTACGGATGACTCTGAAGATGCTGGAGGGGATTGTTTTTGCTGTTAGCTGCCTTTTTCCTACCCATTGCTTTTTGTTCCCTTTCATGCCCCCTTCAGTGGCTTATTTTCTCCATCAGTTGGGAGCGGAGGGAGCAGCACCAACTAGGTGATAAGCAGAGACCCGACAAGCACAGACAAACAGGATGGAGAGAAAGGGGCCAATTCATCTGTGAGGCAGATGGAGGCAGCTGAGATATTGCTGGAACCTGGAAGCCGCAGAAGGGCTTTGGAGCAGGGGTTGGCAAGGCTTACCAGGCATGAACCAGATCACTCCTGCAGAGATCCTCCATGGGCCGGACCAGCGCAGTGTGACTCCGGAAATCGCATCTGCACATGTCCCCGGAGCCAGAAATCGCTTCTGCGCATGCCCAGATGCCAAAAATTGCGCCTGCGCAGAAAGAATTTTGGGTGTCTGGGCATGTGCAGACGTGATTTCTGGCGCCGCGGACATGTGCAGACGTGATTTCCAGTGTCTGGACATGCACAGACGTGATTTCCGGTGTCTGGGCATGTGCAGAAGCAATTTCTGGAGCTGCGGAAGAGAGTCCCTGTGCCGCGCTGGTTTAGCGCAGTGCGCAGGGACTCACTGAGCAGGCGGCTCGGTTAGGGGACAGCTCATGGGCCAGCTAAGTGACCCTCATGGGCCGCTTCTGGCCCATGGGCCTTAGGTTGCCGACCTCTGCTTTGGAGGGTTGGCAGAGGTGGGTGGGTGGAGCATGCTCAAGGTGGCCCCTTCCCTTTTCACATCTCTGGCTTTCTCTTCCTGTCTCCAGAGGAGCACGCAACATTCTCAGCAATAAGAGCCAGACTGATATGCACCTACTTTTCATGTGAAAAGGCTGCAACATGGGTGAAGGGGCCACCTGCGGTGTGGAAGTAGTCATAGAATCATAGAATCATAGAGTTGGAAGAGACCACAAGGGCCATCGAGTCCAACCCCCTGCCAAGCAAGAAACACCATCAGAGCACTCCTGACATATGGTTGTCAAGCCTCTGCTTAAAGACCTCCAAAGGAGGAGACTCCACCACACTCCTTGGCAGCAAATTCCACTGTCAAACAGCTCTTACTGTCAGGAAGTTCTTCCTAATGTTTAGGTGGAATCTTCTTTCTTGTAGTTTGGATCCATTGCTCCGTGTCCGCTTCTCTGGAGCAGCAGAAAACAACCTTTCTCCCTCTTCTATGTGACATCCTTTTATATATTTGAACATGGCTATCATATCACCCCTTAACCTCCTCTTCTCCAGGCTAAACATGCCCAGCTCCCTTAGCCGTTCCTCATAAGGCATCGTTTCCAGGCCTTTGACCATTTTGGTTGCCCTCCTCTGGACCCGTTCCAGTTTGTCAGTGTCCTTCTTGAACTGTGTAGTGCATGATGTCTGTGACACACACACACACACACACACACACACACACACACACACACACACACTGTTTTCAGTGGAGCAACTTTGCACCTTCTGCTGTCAGTCATCAAGTGTTAAGGAATTAGCTATTAGCTGAAGATGTGAATTGACTGTATTGGGAGGCAATATAAAAGTTTTGGGTTGTATCCATAGTTAGGCCTACTCAGAATAGACCCGTGGAAATGGCAAGCACAGGTGGATTATTTTTAATAGGTTTAACGTGAGTAAAACGTATCTGCATGCAACCCTCTGTCTGCCCATTTGCATATGCAAAGTGACAATGTTGCAGGAATCAAGTGGTGGAGATACTGTACATGCCTGATGGGGTAGCCCTTAGATACTAGCTCCCCCACTGCCCAATTTCCAAAGGCAAATAGGAACTCTGCTTCACATGCAATTAGCAGTTTTTCTTCCGCTGCCCTTCAGGATTCTCCAGGCAGCCGAGCAGGGCTTCCTTTGATATCCTTTGCAACTTGGCTCTGTCTGGGCTCCACAGACATTTAATAAGCAGCTAGAACTAGAGATGCCAATTTATTTTTAGAGCCTTCTTCTGTGGTTATTTTTCCAATGATCTGTTATAATTTCATGCTTAAATAACACTAAATAACGTCCTGTGTTTGCACAGTGTAATTGGAAGAGATGAGAAGCCCTGGCAAACCATCGTCATTTTTACTGATATTCTCAACCAGAGAAAGGCTTGACAGTTAACCCTTTCAGAGCACTTCCAAACAGAGCATCCCACTTTGGACAAACAACCCAAAACAAATATCCAAAGATGACTGGACTTTGCTAAGGTTTTTTTTTTTTTTTTTAAATCAAGCATTTAAAACATTTATTGTTGTTTATACAGAGCCATCTATGTGCATAGGATTTAACTGAGAAGCAACATGCCAGCGGGGAGGGGGTTAAAATGATAAAAATGTTCCCTGCCCCTTAGAGCTTACAGACTAAAAATGCAGACAACAGGGAAGGCAATGAAATATATTCCTAACTGGGTGGGAAATTGCAAGTGCCAGAGAAGGTGAGTTGTGTTTCCATTTCCGAAGCCTACAGCCAGAGTTGTGTCTGTGTCATTTATGGTTACCAGAGTCAGTAGTGGGGGTGGTGAGGCAAAAGACCCTGGGCCCAAGCACACCTGCCTAAATGCACAGAGCTTTTAAAAAACTGGGCAGTGGCATGCCGCCTGACCATGACCTTCCCCATCTCCTTCCCCCTTCCCCCTTTGTTTTGACAGATTGGGGGAGGCTTGGGAGTCGTGGGCGGGCAGCCGTTGCCCAGGAGGGGCGCAAGGCATGCGGTTTCTCTGCCAGGCAAGGTGCAAAGCCCTTCTTTCGCACCTTGCAAAACATAAATGTGCAGAGTTTTTAAAAAACTGGGCAACAGCCGCCTGCCCGCAACTCCCGTGCCTCCCCCGACCAGTCAAAACAAAGGGGGAAGGGGGCAGGGGATCTGTACCGCCGGACGTCCCCAGTTCCCCTTTGGCAGTGGCGGCGGAAGTGGCAGTCAGAAAGTCCGGAGCCAGCCTGGTAGCGCAGCTGGCTCTGGCTGGCTTCAGGAGCTGCTCATGGCCGTGGCGCCTGCCATTTTTCCTCGCCAGAAGTTCCAGCAAGGAAAAATGGCGGGCACTATGGCAGTGGGCAGCAAGCAGCTCATGGAGCCAGCCGGCGCCAACTGCACTACCAGGCTGGCTCCGGGCTGCTGACTGCCGCTGCCACATTTCCCAGGGACAGATTTGCAAATCCGGGGACTGTCCCAGGAACTGGGGACATCTGGTAACCCTAGTGTAATTCTTTTTAAATGCCAAAGTAATCTCACCAATATGGAGAGTAGGGTGCAGATAGATTCAGTTCCACACCAAACAGCTTATCAGTGGGATTCCAGATTATTATTATTTTTAATGACCTATACTTGACTCGTCCTACTATCTCTGCATTATTATTATATTGATTTATATTCTGCCTCCCCTCCGACTCGACACAGATAAAATACAGAGGGCTAAAACATATATAAATTAATTAATAGTTAAAGTGGTACAACTATAATAGAGTTAAAACAACATAAAAACAGATCTATTAAAGACACAGATAGTAAAAACAGCACAGCACTATTTTTTTCTTTTAAAAAAAGTCAGCTCCCCAAAGCCTGTTGGAACGAGAGGGTCTTCAGATGCTAACAGAAGGGAAACAAGGAGGGAGCCAGTCTAGCTTCTCTTGGAAGAGCATTCCAAAGCCTGGGGGCAGCCACCAAGAAGGCCCTCTCCCTCGTCGCCATCAAGTGGGCTGTGAGGGTGATGGGACTGAGAGAAGGGCCTCCCTAGAAGATCTCAGAGCCCAGACAAGTTTTTACGGGAGAATGCAGTCCTTCAGATAGCCTGGTCCTAAGCCTTCACTTAGACTGGAGCCAGAGATGTGGAAGGGCGTTTGTGGAAGTGTAGGAAGAGCACAATTCAAAGTGCTGATGCTGACCTTTAAAGCCCTAAACGGCCTCGGTCCAGTATACCTGAAGGAGCGTCTCCACCCCCATCGTTCTGCCTGGACACTAAGGTCCAGCGCCGAGGGCCTTCTAGCGGTTCCCTTATTGCGAGAAGTGAGGTTACAGGGAACTAGGCAGAGGGCCTTCTCAGTAGTGGCACCCGCCCTGTGGAATGCCCTCCCACCAGATGTCAAAGAGAAAAACAACTACCAGACTTTTAGATGACATCTGAAGGCAGCCCTGTTGAGGGAAGCTTTTAATGTTTAATAGGTTATTGTATTTTAGTGTTCTGTTGGAAGCCGCCCAGAGTGGCTGGGGAAACCCAGCCAGATGGGCGGGGTATAAATAATATATTATTATTATTATTATTATTGGAAGAGAGATGTTGGTAACCAGGGGGAAAAGTGAGCAAATAGTTACATGTACAGTGGTACCTCGGGTTACAGATGCTTCAGGTTACAGACTCCGCTAACCCAGAAATAGTACCTCGGGTTAAGAACTTTGCTTCAGGATGAGAACAGAAATCGTGCTCTGGCGGCACGGCGGCAGCAGGAGGCACCGTTAGCTAAACTGGTACCTCAGGTTAAGAATAGTTTCAGGTTAAGAATGGACCTCCGGAATGAATTAAGTTCTTAACCGGAGGTACCACTGTACTGGGCTTCAGCTATGGGGTCAAGACTAAGGATGTCAGCTTCAGAGAAAACCAAGGGAGTTTAAAAAGAAGTATTCACAGCTTCCCATGAATTGGGACAGGGAGGCATATGACAATTTAGGTATCTCCTCTCTGCTAATGCTTACAGCAATGTACAATAATTACAAATACAAAACTCCACCACTCACTGTTAACAGATTATTCCTAGTACAATTGGCCTTAATATTCACCAGTCCCTCTTCTTGATTTTAATACCACAAAGGATGCAGCGGCAAAACATTTAGAGTCCAAGCAAACAATTAAGGAAGCAATAAACCTTTTATCCAGGAGCAGGGAAGTACAATATTATTTCAAAAGCAAGAATGACTGAACAGTGTAAACTTACTTTCCTTGCATTTATTCTGGCAATTATTTGTAATTTGACATTGCTACACAAATTATTAAGAGGAAGCCATACCTAATGAGAAGTATGTGGCTCTGATGTTGGCCTCTATTAAGGGGCAATCACCTGGGTTTGCTCTGGTGACCTCAGGTTTGACTGAAGTGTGTTGAGGGATGCTTTTTTCGGCTGCCATCACTAATTCTTCTCCATCTGTCACTGCTTGAGACAGTGTCCTAAGCAGCTGTTGCCTTTGACTACTATTAGGAAGTAAACTATTATGAAGTTTCAGTTTCAGCTGTTGGGGTGCTGTATCTGTAAACTGTAGCCACTTTCAGATACACACAATGGGGTGTTTAGAGAGCAAGGTAGCTTCCAGGTGGAAAAATCAAAGTTGGAAACAGAATTGTTAGCTCCCAATACTAAGATACTTTCAAGAATGTATAACTTGCTGTTAAAATGGAATACTCAGGATGAAACGGTAAAATCTGCTATGATCAAATGGGCACAGGATGTTGGACATAACATTATGTTTGTTGACTGGGAACAGTTGTGGACCACAGGTATGAAATTTACGGCATGTAATGCCCTAAGAGAGAATATTATGAAAATGATATACAGGTGGTACATGACACCAGTCAAGCTTGCAAAAATCTATCATTTGCCCGATAATAAATGTTGGAAATGTAGAGAAATTGAAGGTACATTCTTTCACCTTTGGTGGACGTGCCCAAGGATTAAGGCGTTCTGGGAGATGATCTATAATGAAATGAAAAAGGTATTTAAATATACCTTCCTGAAGAAACCAGAGGCCTTTCTCCTGGGCATAGTCGGCCAATTGGTGTCAAAGAAGGATAGAACTTTCTTTATGTATGCAACCACAGCAGCAAGACTACTCATCGCGAAGTATTGGAAGACACAGGAGTTACCCACACTGGAAGAATGGCAGATGAAAGTGATGGACTACATGGAATTGGCAGAAATGACTGGAAGAATTCATGACCAGGGAGAAGAGTCGGTGGAGGAAGACTGGAAGAAATTTAAGGACTACTTGCAGAAGCACTGTAAAATTAAGGAATGTTAAAACGATGTCTGATGGAAAATAAGTGGTATTGGTAAAAAGATTTCTAAGAAAATGTAAATAGGGATTGATAATTGGAAAATTGATATTTATAATAGGTTAATATCTTGAGTGAGGATAAATGTTAGAGGGCAAGGATTTGCTGAATTTAGTATTTGAACTGGAATACAAAATGGGAGGTGTGAGGAGGTCAAGAAACTAGTGAATGAAATATAAGATTTGAAAATACTAATCTATTTTCTGTTTTGTCTTTTGGCTTTTCTCTTTGTTCTTATTCTTTCTTTTTTTCTCTCTTCTTTTGTTTACTGTTTTTTATTGTGTATTTTTTATGTGTTTTGTTTTTGTATTTTTATATCTTAGTAGTTTTTCTTACGTTTAAATTCTGGAATTTTTTATTGTTTGTGAAACTTTAATAAACATTATTATATATATATATATAAATAGAGAGCAAGGTAGTTGCACCCTTGGCTCTGACTTGGGGCCATTTCTAACATACTGCTCCAGTTTGCTCACAGGTAATCATTTTTTTTTTTTTTAAGATTTAAAAGCAATTCTATATGGATGACTTATGTGCTCAACTTCCCCGGAGCTGAATCAACCATCTACCCAACAAAACCTGTTCATTGAGACATCATGGAAATGGTGAAGCCCTCAAGTAACATTCCTGCATTGTGGGTGCTCAGATTCCAGGTCCCACCCCAATATAGTTGCATACCTGGACAATAAGTTAGGTATTAAGCAAATACCTAATAAAATTAATTTAAAGGGGGCTTGTGAAGAAGGCGCAGCAGAGACTGTACTTTTTGAGAATTCTAAGGAAAAACCATCTTCCGCAGAAACTGCTGCTTGCCTTCTATCACTGTGCCATTGAGAGCGTGCTCACTTATGGCTTATGTGTGTGGTACGGAAGCTGTACTATCCGGGACAGGTTGGGGTTGTGCAGGGTTGTTAAGGCAGCAGAGAGCATTGTTGGCTGCCCACTCTCCACCTTAGAGCAGATTTATGCCACAAGGTGCCATAGGAAGGCACTGGACATAGTAAAAGATCCATCGCATCCTGGTCACTGTCTCTTCGAGCTCCTGCCGTCGGGACAGAGATACAGGACAATGAAGACAAGAACGAGCTGTCTTAAGAACAGCTTCTTCTCCAGAGCGATCTCGGCCCTGAATGGGAAGCCCGGACTTTGAAAGTCATCTAATCTTCCTTGCTGTATTATACTGTATTGTTTTAATTAGTGTTTTTATAGTTGTTTTGATTTTGTGTGGAGTGCCCTACCTGGGTGGATGGAGCAGCCAAGTAATTTCGTTGTCCCCGAGAGGGGGCAATGACAATAAAGATATTATTATTATTATTATTATTATTATTATTATTATTATTATTATTATTAAAAATAATTAAAATTAAAATTAATTAAATCACAGCCACTCTCAAATAAATGACCTAATTGAGAGACTATTTGACTTCATCATTACTTCAACTGAAGTGCTTTTTACAAGCACGTATTACAATATACAAGTATTATTTTATAAGTTAGAAATTAAGGTCTGGGGATTTTGTGTACGCAGTGCGGGGAGGATGGTTGGTGATTTTAGTGGTGCTGGCCAATAGGCGCTCTCCACTGCCAGCCAAGTAGTGGAAACCTTTGTAAATAGTTGAACTTTTAGGCCTCACCCAGGACCAGAAAAATGTATTTTTCCTTGAGGAGATGCAAAATCACCTTCACCGCTGTAAGACATTGCATCTGTATTCATCCTTGACTGCAGTCCCCGCCTCTCCCATGACATATCGGTTGTTTCCTTTCTGTCCTTCTCTCTTCCCAGCTTCCGTTTTCCTTTCTCCTGCCTCGTGTGCCTTGGCTCCCAGCCACACCTGCCCACTCTTCCCAGCTGTTTGGGCTCCTGCTCCATCCACACGCCCCCACCCCCTATTCCCCAATGTACAAACCTGCCCTGGCTCTGTTTGTGCCAACATTTGCATTTCTGCTGACTGCAAGGGTTGGTTTAATTTCATGGGTGTCACTTCCTTCCAGAAATCTGTCTCTGAACAGCGGCCCGACGAATCCCCGATAAAACGTATTTTCCTACGGTAATGATTTTATGGGCCCATAAGTCATGAATTTATTATGATCTCAGCCCCTGCTGCTGATTGCTGTAAAATGCAAAGTAATTAACAGCGAGCGACAGCTACTATTCCCACCTGGTAGCCCGTTCTTTCCTACACTGATGGCTTTGATTAAAGTAATGACTAAAGTGTGAAGCCAGGCTGTAAAATATTAGCATGATTAATGCCATGTCCTAAATAAGAAACAAAACTAATGGGCAAAGGTTTGAAAAACCATATATATATATATATATATATATATTGTTTTCGTAGATTTTCACGGGTACAGGAATGCAGGTTTTGGTGTCCTCGGGTGTCTTCCCGTGTAAAAGTTGGGGTGTCTAGGCGACGTTTCGACGAGGTCTCACTCGTCATCTTCAGGCTGGTGCTTTCGGCTTCTTGTTACTGGAACAGAGCGGGATCTCAGTGTTTGAGTTCCTATAAATACTGTAGAGGGGTGTGGTGTATTGCCTCAAAAGTTCTGGGCAGAGGGGAAGTTCCCAGGCTAGTGTTCTTTTCTTCTTTTGTTCCTTAATTACTTGAGGGATATCTTGAGTGATTTCTTGAGTGATATTCTGAGTACCACTTAGGTGGGTCATTAGGTGTGGATTAGTTGCTAAAGCCTTCGTGTCTTGACCTCTTGAATTTGTGAAGAGTTTTTCTGGGAAGATGGCTGTACTGCACTTAGTTGTGCTTTGGCTTGGCTTCGTGTATAGGGGCGAGCTGTGGTTTTGTGCCCTGTGCCAGCCAGATCTGTGTAGGGATTGCAGGGGGGTGCAGCATCCGGAGGTGCCACTATGGTTTGGTTACTGGATGGTGTCTGTAATTTATCTGTGGAGAGGGTCTGGGTTTGGGTCTGGTGTGGTTGATTGGTGGTGGCGTTCTGTGTGCCTCTGGATCTGGTGTCGGTTTTTGTGGGGAGGGCTAATTTCCAGATGTCTGGCAGGCGGGACGTGTCGTCACGCTTGTTCATGTTGTGAGGGTGTTTCTCTATCTCGATGGCTTCCATGATTATTCTCTTGTGGTGATGTTCCATGTTAAAGAGCAATTTGGAATCTGCAAAATTAATTTCGTGTCCTGTTTCTTTCATGTGTTGGAAAAGAGAGGAAGATTTTTCTTCTTTTTTGACGGCATTCTTGTGTTCTGCGATACGTGCATTTATTCGTCTGTTTGTTTGTCCAATGTACGTGGCTGGGCAGACTTTGCAGGGTATTTCATAGACCCCTTGGTTTTCCAACTGGATTTTATCTTTGGGGTTTCTGAGGATATTGGCCACGTACATTGGACAAACAAACAGACGAATAAATGCACGTATCGCAGAACACAAGAATGCCGTCAAAAAAGAAGAAAAAACTTCCTCTCTTTTCCAACACATGAAAGAAACAGGACACGAAATTAATTTTGCAGATTCCAAATTGCTCTTTAACATGGAACATCACCACAAGAGAATAATCATGGAAGCCATCGAGATAGAGAAACACCCTCACAACATGAACAAGCGTGACGACACGTCCCGCCTGCCAGACATCTGGAAATTAGCCCTCCCCACAAAAACCGACACCAGAACCAGAGGCACACAGAACGCCATCACCAATCAACCACATCAGACCCAAACCCAGACCCTCTCCACAGATAAATTACAGACTCCATCCAGTAGCCAAACCATAGTGGCACCTCCGGATGCTGCACCCCCCTGCAATCCCTACACAGATCTGGCTGGCACAGGGCACAAAACCACAGCTCGCCCCTATACACGAAGCCAAGCCAGAGCACAACTAAGTGCAGTACAGCCATCTTCTCAGAAAAACTCTTCACAAGCTCAAGAGGTCAAGACACGAAAGCTTTAGCAACTAATCCACACTTAATGACCCACCTAAGTGGTACTCAGAATATCACTCAAGAAATCACTCAAGATATCCCTCAAGTAATTAAAGAACAAAAGAAGAAAAGGCACACTAACCTGGGAACTTCCTCTCTGCCCAGAACGTTGGAGGCTATACACCACACCCCCTCAACAGTATTTATAGGAACTCAAACACTGAGATCCTGCTCTGTTCCAGTAACAAGAAGCCGAAAGCACCAGCCTGAAGATGACGAGTGAGACCTCGTCGAAACGTCGCCTAGACACCCCAACTCTTACACGGGAAGACACCCGAAGACACCAAAACCTGCATTCCTGTACCCGTGAAAATCTACGAAAACATATATATATATATATATATATCACACCCTGGCTCTCTGGCCATTGTTCCATCTCATTTATGTGTTCCTCTTTGTTAAATAATGTATGGTTTTGAGGAAGGGTCAAAGGGCAGGGCTGCCAAAGCGTCTTGTAGCCTTAAGTGCTTGTGTTAATTTCTCTTCTCTTTTTCTTTGGACGTAGGAAGGGAAACAAGATTTCTGAGTTTGGCAGGGATTCTGGTGTAGCTTAGAAAGACCAGAGATATAGAAGGCAAATAACACTTCTATGTCTACAAGAAAGTTTCTGACACCTGCCTCCTCATCCCACCAGCCTTGGGTATATGCAGAGCTATGCTGAATATTCTAAACTTTCCCTTTTTAGGCAAAAACTAGCAATTTTGGCAGACTGGTTTCCCCCCTGCAAAACACCTGTGCACATATATTTGCCCTTTTTTGTCCTGCTCATTACTATTGCGGCTTATCATTCCTTCTTTCACATGTCTGACCCCACCCAGTCACGGTGTCACAAGGCCACATAGCCAAATACAGTTGGCTTAGTGATGCTTTTATCAGAGGACAAGTGAAGGCAATGGAAATGTGAAGATTTCTGCAAGAAGGGAAAACAAATTTCCGACAGATATGAGTAGTTTCTGCTGAGTGCCAGCTGTATCCCCACCCCTCCTTTTATGCAGTGGTAAAAGTGAATTGCATATTTTGCTGGAACGTCCCGTAACGTTTTGTCAGTGCTATAAACTGATTGATGAAAGTTGGTTGAAATGTCATTTTGGAAGTCGGCAGCGTTTTGCTTGTACTGCATATATGTCATTTCCTGCCTTGTCCTTTTTCCTGTTCTTGCTTTCTCTGCTACCACTGATATCTCCTTTTGTTCCATCTACTCACTTCTGTCTCAGTATCTTAACAGGACCACTTCCCAGTGCCTATGTGCCACACTATGTGACGTTAACATATGAGAGTGCTGGAGGCGAAATAGTTAAACAGGTTACCCAATCAGAACCCAGGGGGTGGAGTCAGAGGGACTATAAAACCAACTTGGGGGGGGGGGAGTTCATTGGGAGTTGGGTGGTTGGTTGGAGTGGGACTGAATTGGGATGGAGTTTGTGGGTAGGTTGAGTTAGTGTAGCCAGTGGCGTAGCGTGGGTTGTCAGCACCCAGGGCAAGGCAAGTAATTTGCGCCCCCTAGCCCATGGATTTGCGCCCCCTAACCCATGGATTTGCGCCCCCTAAACCTAACCCCCAGATGTTGCACCCGGTGCGGCCGGCCCCCCCTGCACCCCCCACGCTACGCCACTGAGTGTAGCGAAATAAGCTGAGTCAGGAACAGTTAAGGGCTAGGAAGACAAGTAAATATCTGAGAGGTGGTTTAGTGAGTGAGAGCAGGTAGCGGATGTTATAGGTCTGGATAGGCACCCTATGATTGTAATGGACCAATACCGTTTATGAAACCACATGTTTGTTAAACTGCAATAAATAAACAAAGGTTTATGTTCCAGTTTAACCCTGACTGGACTCAGTATTGTACCAGGTAGGGCCTGGGTGGTGGCAGCGAGAAATAAAGTGGTGGGACAGGGATCAATAGACGGTGAAACGTCCGAGGACCCTGTGTGATTGCCACACGCATTACTCTCGTAATGCTTGGCAACCTGGAGATTGCCTTTCCTCTCTGCCTCTTTGGGATATTCAAAGGAGGGTGGGATCTGCCTGCCACTAGAGGTTTGATTTGATATTTATATTCCGCTTTTCCAACCAAAAATGTTGAGCTCAAAGCGGCTCTCGATAATCACAGTATCATTAACAAAACAACAAACATCGCAATCACTGTACTAACAAACACAATAGCATGTAAATAAAAGCACTGGATCTGATACAGGAGTTCGGACAAGTAGCGGGTTTTAAATTAAATAAAAGCAAAACCAAGGTGTTGGGGGGAAAATTAGATAATGAGGAGAGGAAAATCCTCCAGGAAAAAATGGGCCTTGTGTTTGTTAAAAAAGTAAAATATCTGGGTGTGAACTTATCTGGGAAAAATTTGAATGTTTATAAAGACAATTATGAGAAATTATGGAATGAAATTAAGAGAGATTTGCAGATTTGGTCTATTTTAAAACTGTCTATAATAGGCCGAATATCGGTGATAAAGATGAATGTATTGCCAAAAATGTTGTTTTTATTCCAAGCATTACCTATCATTGACAATGTAAGATGTTTTAAGGAATGGCAGAAGACGCTATCTAAATTTATTTTGCAAGGGAAAAAACCCAGAATTAAATATAAATTATTAACAGATTCAAAAGAAAGAGGGGGATTCTCCCTGCCAGACTTAAAGATTTACTTTGAAGCTGCAGCCTTCTGCTGGATTAAGGATTGGATACAACTTGAGAATGCGGATGTGTTAGACTTGGAGGGTTTTGACAATGTATTCGGTTGGCATGCATATCTATGGTATGATAAGATATTGGCACATAAAGGGTTTAACTGAGACCATTTGATCAAATTAAAGATAAACTGGGGGGATGGCTACAATATCATCAGATTAATGAATTGTATAAACTTGATAAGAAAAATGGTTTTGCAACCGAAAAATCCAAATTGGAAATGGAATTGATGGATACAAATGTTAAAAATATCTCTAAAATGTATAATTTATTGTTGGAATGGCATTCAAAGGATGAACAAGTTAAATCTGTTATGATTGATTGGGCAAGAGATGTGGGTCACAATATAATGATGGAAGATTGGGAGAGGTTATGGAAGAAAGGGGTTAAGTTCACGGCATGTACTGTATTAAAAGAAAATATTATGAAAATGATGTATAGATGGTACCTAACCCCGGTGAAACTAGCAAAAATCTACCACACTAATGATAACTTATGTTGGAAATGTAAAGAGAAAGAAGGCACTTTTTTCATATGTGGTGGACATGTCCCAAGGTGAAAGACTTCTGGGAAAAGATTTATAATGAATTAAAAAAAATGTTGAAAAATACATTTATTAAGAAACCAGAAGCCTTTCTACTTGGAATAACAGGACCAGAACTGCCCAAGAAGGATGTTAGACTGTTTTTGTATGCCACTACAGCAGCAAGACTTTTATTAGCCAAAAATTGGAAATTGCAAGAAATACCGACAATAGAAGAATGGCGATGAAGATGATAGGCCTTTTCGGAGCTGGCTGACCTGAATGGAAGAATCCGCGACCAGAAAGAGGAGGAAACACAAGAAGACTGGAAGAAATTTAAAGAATATTTAGTGAGATACTGTAATATAAGATAATTAGGAAATCCCTAGAAGTAACAGATTGAGCTAAGGGATAGAAAAAGATTAATAATAAAGATTATCATGGATGAAAATTGGAAGGAAGGTTAAGAAGTTTGTAATGAAAGAAGATACTGATGCTATAAATATGAAATTGGGAACTGCTAAATATGTAACAGGATGAAATCCAGATTGGAGGGTGTCGAGGAAGTCTTTTAGCAATGTAAATACACCAGGGAATAAGAAGAAGAAAAAATTCTTTTATTTTGTGTGTTTTTATTGTTGTTAAGTTTTTATGTTGTGTCAAACGTAATGTTTTTCTTTTGTGTTTTTGTCTTTGTGTTATAAAAGAAAACTAATAATTTTTTTTGGGGGGGGGAGTAAATAAAAGCAAACCACAACCAATTCAGCAAATGATTAAATTAATTCAACAAAGTAATTCAAAATATCAGAAACTGCTGCTGAGCACCAAACTCATGGCAGATGACATCCTCTCTCTGGGAAAGGGCTTCTCCTTTGCTCAGGGCAGCAGGCAGGGCACTTCCAGGCAGTAAGATCTGTCCTGGTTTTTAATCTTGACTTCTTTTTCACCCTGCATGGATCCACAGGTGTGCCTTCAGGTGGGAGCTCTGGTGAAGGCTGGTGGAGAGTGCTTGGAATGGTTACCTGCCCGTCATCTAGTCTACCATCAAGTAGCGATAGCCCTGCTGTTGCCAACCACTGGCAGAGGAAGAGGGGTCTGAGGGGAGCGGACCACCCTGGCAGCAGGATCCCCGTGGGGTGCCATCATGGCTGCCCTCCCACCCGCGCTGGCCGCCACGCCCCTGGGACGTGCGCCAGCCCCGCCCCTGCCTGCTCTCTGCCCCCCAAGTGCCGGAGCATGAAGCTCCGCCACTGCTGCCAACCCCCCCCCCCCTCCACGGCACAGTTGTGCTCAGGAGTAACTATTTAGGGTTATTGATTCTTCTTACTCAATCCCACCTCAATATCAACCTCTTATGCAAATCCCTTCCGAGATCATCACAGCACACTACTCTTCCTGCTGCAAGAAAATCCTGGCTCTTTCCCCCCTGTTGCTTAAGCAGCCTTTGCCCGACTTCCGCTATGTTTTCGGAACGGTGGTCCTTCTGTGCATCGGTTTATGACATCAGCTAAATAATGGGGTGGTAGTCAAAACAAGTGTGTGTGTGTGTGTGTGTGTGTGTGTGTGTGTGTGTGTGTTGGTCTTACATTCCCAAGCTAGGGGCCTTCTGTCCCAATGTTTTCTTCCAAGTTTGCCTGCAGTCAGCCCCTTCCCTGTCTTGTAATGTGCCACTAAAAAGGTAAAGTACTCCTGACAGTTTAGTCACAGACAATTCTGGGGTTGCGGCGCTCATCTCGCTTTACAGGCCGAGGGAGCCTGCATTTGTCCGCAGACAGTTTTTCTGGGTCATGTGGCCAGCATGACTAAGCCGCTTCTGGCGAACCAGAGCAGTGCACGGAAACGCCGTTTACCTTCCCGCCAGAGCGGTACCTATTTATCTACTTGCACTTGATGTGCTTTCGAACTGCTAGGTTGGCAGGAGCTGGGACCGAGCAACAGGAGCTCACCCTATCGCGGGGATTTGAACCGCCGACCTTCTGATTGGCAAGCCCAAGAGGCTCAGTGGTTTAGACCACAGCGCCACCCGCATCCCAATGTACTACTACCCTTGGGCAAAACTAGGCTTGTAAGGGTGCTATCAGGCAGCTAGGCAAGGAAGCTTTCAGAAGGCTAGTTGCTTTTTATGTCTCCCGATGACTGACACATGTGTGTTTAAGCAAGCTAGCACATATTTTTATACATGAATACATCAGATGAAAATTAACTAAGATATGTACACAACCAACTTTGGTTAACCAAACAGTTTTTAGCCATGGATATAAAGAAATAATACAAGCCTGGGGATCACTGATTACTTAGATTAGTGGACCCTGCAACAAAATGCTGCAGCGTGGAGGATTGCAGCCACACAATTCCATTCCTGCTCCCTCAGTTTCCCATTCAGCACCCCAGTCCATTATCTGGCCACTAAGCACACAGTCCTTCTTGGTCTGTTTGGGGGCCTTGGATCCCCAGCACAAGTATTTGTACTTCTGCAATGCTTGGGGTTATTCCAGTCACTCTTGTGGGTCAGTGGTGCCATTTTGGCCCCACAAGCAACTGACACTCAAAGCCTGGACATCAGAAATAGAGGGAATGAATAAGCTCCAGTCAAGACTTTATGGATCCATGATTAATGTTGCTCCCTTTTGGATTGGTTTAATTACCTCTCTTCATTGCTATTTCATTTTATTTCTTTTTTAAGTATACTTGCCCTACTTGCATGTCTTGCGGGGCAGCAATATTACATGTTCACTTATTCTTTTGATATGTATTGTTAATTACCTAATTGCTTTGTCGTAAGCTCTGAAGCATTAGAATTTTGTATTTGTTTTTTTTCAAAGATGCAGGCATGCAGCATTTGTGATTTGCAAAGCTGAATTGAGACCCTCCCACTGGTGGCTTCCCTCCTCCCTGTTCCCCCCTGACCATGATGGCTGGGGCTCATTTCAAGAGCATCTGAAGGGGTTGGCTACGCTGGTAGAACATGCCTATCAATTTTCTATTAGCGGACTTTACGTTACAGAAAGAAACAGCCATAGCTTTGGCTGCTGCTTGTAAAGGGAATAGCAAATGGACTGAATAGCTAAAATCACTCTTGAGTCAATAGCAAATTATCTGAAGACTGTACGTTACTCAAATTAACTCTGGAGCCTGTATGCACACAATAAAATTGAAGGATGGCACTTCCATTGGCTGGCCTGTTCCTTCACTTTGCCCCTGCTGATCATGGCTATTATTTCCGATTTCAAGTGAAAGAGGAAGAGGTTTCAGCAAAGAGGGCAGGATTCTCATCAGGGTTTATGGTTCTGCTCCTGGGATATAGTCGATTAAAATGAAAGAAGCAGTATATTTTAAGGGCCTAAGTAAGTAGAACCCCAGTTTTGCAGGGTTATAAAAATTTCAGAGGGACGCGGGTTATGCTGTGGTATAAACCACTGAGCCTAGGGCTTGCCGATCGGAAGGTTGACAGTTTGAATCCCCACAACGGGGTGAGCTCCCGTTGTTCGGTCCCAGCTCCTGCCAACCTAGCAGTTTGAAAGCAAGCCAGTGCAAGTAGATAAATAGGTACCGCTCCAGCGAGAAGGTAAACGGTGTTTCCGTGCGCTGCTGTGGTTTTGCCAGAAGCAGTTTAGTCATGCTGGCCACATGACCTGGAAAAACTGTCTGCAGACAAACGTCGGCTCCCTCAGCCTGTAAAGCGAGATGAGCGCCGCAACCCCAGAGTCTTTCGCGACTGGACTTAACTGTCAGGGGTCCTTTACCTTTAAAATGTTCAGGGAGAAGAAGAGACTTCAGACTTCAGTCCCTGCTTCAGACTTTGCCTCCAACTCAAAGACAGTGGTGATGGCAACATAAGAAGTGGAGCTTATTGCACTAGTCCTCATTTGCTGTGAGGACAGTCAATTGTAACGCTTTGACAGGGCTTAGACCTCACAAGGGAAGCCGGGGTTCCCAATAGCACATTTCCCTCATCTTGGGAAAGTTTTTAAGCACAATTTCCTTCTGCCTCTTGATCTTCCCCTCTAAATGCCCTCTAAGATTCCCGGTAAAACTGGCAAGCAAAATCAAGATTATCCATACAAACCCGACTTTCTTTCTAAGCAAAGGGATGTCTGTCTCTGACATGCATGCTGAGTAGTCTTAGTAATTAATTGTCTGTCTCAATAGTCACAGTTTGTACAGTTTGTGCAACAGGTCAGGAGTGGAGGTGTGCTCGTGTGGAGTAATCGCATGGAGTCTGAATCCCCATCGGGGTGAATCTCCTCACCCCAACCAGCCTCCTTGAATTATGTTCTTTCTGCTAATTATCTAGATGTCTCTACGGGGCTAAACTGTTCTAGTCTTGCCAAAAGTTAACCTGCCAAGCCAGATGCAGCAAAAAGCTTTTAGAAGTTCTATCTAATAAATACAGCATCTGTGATATTTAAAAGCTTCCAGATAGTGATGGGTGAACTCTCCACAGCTCAGTTTAAACTCCAGCTCTGTATTTATGGGCTCAACTGATGAATGTTGAGGAAAAAGCTTGAGTTTTCTGAATGTTCTCTCCTGGCTCACAATGCTGGCTTGTGTGCGCTGATGTGCCAAAACACTCCCTCCTTACGATAAACCACCGAGAATTGGCCCACACAGAACTGAGTTAAAACCATCTTTTAAAGCTTTGTTTTCGTTTTTGTTGCTGTCAAAAAGCACCCCCATGTTTTTGTGAGCTTTCAACTACTTCTCCAAATTGCACCTCCCCCTCCACTCCTGCTCTTGCCCAAGTCCTGCACACCAACCGCAGTTTAGCTGGATTATATAAGACAAGACTTCAAGGCTGATGTTTAATTCCCCAAATAAGTGTAGTCCCTGAAGTGGCTCATAGGGAAGCTCATGTGCCATGGAAGCAATATAACTCTGCAGTCCCTGAGCTTTTGCCAAAACTCAGAGAAGCTTTCTGACTATAGTGGCAGAGCACCTGCCTCGCCAACAGAAGATCCCAGGTTTGATTCTCCCCCTACTTCAAAATAGGGCGAGGAGAGAAACATTTGTCTGAAACCCTGGATAGCTGCTGCTTGTTCCCAATGCCTCCCCCAGCCCTGCTACACTGCGATTAACAACAGGGAAAGAGGCCTCTTCTACTTGCACAAATGGGAGCTTTTTTTCTATTGCCAGGTGTAAGGTAAAGGTAAAGGGACCCCTGACCATTAGGTCCAGTCGTGGCCGACTCTGGGGTTGCGGCGCTCATCTCGCTTTATTGGCCGAGGGAGCCGGCGTACAGCTTCCGGGTCATGTGGCCAGCATGACTAAGCCGCTTCTGGCGAACCAGAGCAGCGCACGGAAACGCCGTTTACCTTCCTGCCGGAGCGGTACGTATTTATCGACTTGCACTTTGACGTGCTTTCAAACTGCTAGGTTGGCAGGAGCAGGGACCGAGCAACAGGAACTCACCCCGTCGCAGGTATTCGAACCGCCCACCTTCTGATTGGCAAGTCCTAGGCAGTGGCATAGCGTGGGTTGTCAGCACCCGGGGCAAGGCAAGTAATTTGCGCCCCCTAACCCGTGGAGAGAGTGAGTGAGCCAGGTAGGGGCAGAGAGCTACGAGTGCGAGCGCCCCCCCCCAGATGTTGCGCCCGGTGCGGCCGGCCACCCCTGCACCCCCCACGCTACGCCACTGGTCCCAGGCTCTGTGGTTTAACCCACAGCACCACCCACATCCCCTGCGCCACCCGCGTCCCCTTTGCCAGGTGTAGCATGGGACTATTTTAATCGGCACCATACCTGGGGAGGAAACGTGTCAATGAAATTTGGGCTGCTGCCCTGATCTTACTATTAAACAAACAAAACAAAGTGCCGATGTGATTTGCCACTGATGATTTAGCATACGAACTTATGTATATGCAGCCTGGTCAGCCTGAAAGCAGGATGGCCTTGTGTAGTGTTTCACTTCTGTTCCTATTAGAAGAAAACTTAAGGATATATATGTCTATACAATTATACAGTGGTGCCCCGCAAGACGAATGCCTCGCAAGACGGAAAACTCGCTAGACAAAAGAGTTTTCCATTTTGGAGGTGCTTCGCAAAACGAATTTCCTATGGGCATGCTTCGCAAGACGACAATGCCTTGCGAGTTCCTGCGGTTTCCCCCCTTTTTTCTAAGCCGCTAAGCCGCTTATCAGCTGATCCGATCAGCAGATAAGCCGCTAAAAGCCGCTAATAGCGCTAATAGCGCTAATCCGCTAATCCGTCAATGGGCTTGCTTCGCAAGACGAGAAAACCGCTAGACGAAGAGAATCACAGAACGGATTCTTTTCGTCTTGCGAGGCACCACTGTACAATTATATCTCAGTCTTGTGGTGTAAATGCAACACTAAAGGTGTCTTACAACAACAGAAAGCACAATCTAAACTAAACAAAACAAAAATATAATACAGCCTTTCCCCCTAGGCCAGACAAAAGGCAGTTTTGGCCTTTGGTGACATAATTACTTTTCAATGTTAATTGATCTTCAAGAGTTTTCCAACTAGAGCTGGGCCAAGCTTTATGGAAGCCTGAAAGTTCATTCCACATATGGGGAGGGCCGAGCAAAAAGGAAGGGAGCAAAGCTTCCACCTCTCTCTCACTTTTTGGGGGAGGGACACACACTTTTCAGTTTCTTCAGCACTAGTGGCCAACAGTTTTAGAATTCCCAAAATGTCCCATTCTAAAGTGCGTTGTGGTAGGGGGCGGGGAGAGAATCCTTGGAACATAGCATTCTGGGAAACTGACCCCCCCCATTGAGCATTGAAAAGATTTGGTAAGCTTTGTCTACACCCCAGAAATGGACCCACCCCAAAATCACCCAGCCTCTCCTCAAAGGGAGCTGTGAAATGAGGAGGCGATTTCAGCTAGCCAAAGGACAAAAACTCTATAGCATCCTAATGCCAAATACCTGATGGATACCCAAAATATTCCAATAATCACAAATGCATTTCACTGAGAATATGTTATATACAAAGAACTATGTTGCACAATCTGAATTCAAATAATGCAGCATTTCAGCCCCCTAATACATTATCTGGCAGCCATGAAAAGCGCTTATCAAATGAACGTCTCATATCCAAGACATTTGACAAATTCCAATTCATACCTTTTTAGCACTGCAATGAGCTTCATTCGGCTTTGACTAAGTTGCCCGATTCATCTTTTCCAGTTGGTTAAGGCATGATTTGTGATTTCAAACCTGTTAATTTCTTACTCAGTACTAATCTCTGGCAGTATTGCAGCACTCGGGCTGCCATCTGTGTTGAGGGATATAAAATGCCCCCCCAGTACCTTCCTTTTATCACTCCTACTAGCAAAGCAGTAGGAGTGAACCAAATTTCACTAATGTCCTGGCAGCAGTGGTGGAGGAAGGGGTGTGTGGTGAGTGCAGGCTGCCCTGGGTGTCATCACTGAGGGGGGTGACAAAAATATGAGTTTAAAAAATTGGGCTCACGAAACTTTTTAGTTCAGTCAAGAAACGTTAACAAAATGTAGCTGGCACTGGGCTCCACGCTGTGGGGGCTGGCACTTACCATGGGGCCTGCAGTGTGCCCGAGCTATGCATCTCTCCTAGGAGTGACATAGTGGCTTGGGTGCCTGCAGGCTTGGTGCTGCTTGAAACGGCAGTGTGGGGCTTGCATCTGCCCACCGCCTCTCCCTCAGCCGCCCTACAGCTGAGGGGCAGGCAGCGGAGAGGCTCCACACAGCTCACCCCGCCCCCATGGGAGGCTCACCCTGTCCCCGGCTGTAGGACGCACACCAGGCACCCAAGCGGCTAGCTATGCAACTGCCTGCCAGCTTGCCAGAAGGTAGAGTGTGTGGTCAAATTGCCTACAGTAGGAGTAGTTAGCCTTTTGGCTTGGGGCCCACATATGCTCTTAGCCAAGCCTCCAAGGGCCACATGCCAACGGTGGGCATGACCAAAGCAAAAATGGGCATAGCCAATGTTTGTGCTTGCATGAGAACCCATACACATGAAGCGACAGGTCATGAGACACATTGACCAAATGGCTGTGGGCATTCCTCCCATTGCAGCTGTTGTCACATCATTTTTCTTCCACACAAACTGACCTTTCGTTTCTCTCACTAAAGCTGCGCTCTTGGTCAACATTCAGTTGCTGAAAAACCCCAAGCTGTAAACGGGAGAAGCTGCTCATGTCCTCTATCCATGCCTAAGTAGGGCCATGTCAACTAGCCCTGTTCCCTGCATGACATGGACTGGCTAGTTCTGCCACTGGTATCTGCATAGATAGTGCAAACTTTTGCAGGGAAGGAACCCCCCCCCACGCCCAAGAAGTGTGCATGGGCCTCAGAATTCATCTTGTATATGTATCTTGCATTTTAAAAAATAAAAATCAAATGTTTCCGAGTTGCTCTGTGCTCTCTCCATTGGATATGTGTTCTGGGGTGTGAGCTGATCTGTATAAAATGAAGCTCCCTGGTTCCCTTTCCCTGTAACAGAGACAATTGCTACACGTGAGATTCCAGGGGTTCCAGACTTTGTGTTTCCTTTGGGGAATAAGGTGCCACAGAGACTGGTGCCTTTACGATACATGGTTTTTGTTAAGTTGTGGGTGAACATATCAGACGACACAGCGATTCTTCAAACAGTTCTTGTTTATTCACAGGCCAGGACAGAACTGAACTGAAGGGCTCAGTCAGCCTGCTTATATAGAGCTCCAGTACAACGTAACTGTAGCAACTTTCTAAAACTATCCAATCACTGAACGTCATTTTCGATCCTTCATTTGCATAATTATCTAGAGTATCCCCCTGCTGGCCCAGGGTGAGAACTTCAGTACATAACAGTTTTATTTACACACATATACAACCTGCCCTGAGATGGAGGGATTGCAGACCATTCACATCTGGCTTCAAAGGATAGTAAAAAGAAAAAAGAGCCACTCTCCATCTGTCATCCCCAGCTCACGTGCAATTCTGCCTTTCCTTCTCCTTCTTGCTAACCTGTTCTAAGGAACTCCCCCCAGCCTATGCCATTCAAAGTTAAAACCCTCAACCTGGCCTTTGCCTCTGCTCCCCTTTGGCTGACACAGCCTTGCTCTCTGAGGGTTCCCTGGACGGACCATCACAGGCCTTTGTCCCTTGCTAATGGACCATTCAGCTAGCTCTGCTGAGATGGCTTGGCTTGGTAGCATAACTAAATCTGGGGGTTTCCGTGTTTGGTAAAGTTTGATCAAACCTTGATTAATTCTTTTACTAAATCCTAATGCCCCTCCCCACAAACTCATCCTATCATAAAATTGGCTGCCTCTCCAAGCTGGACTGAGCCCACCAAATTGCAGAGAAATGGGTCTAGGGGCTTTTTGTGGGGGAAGTAAACAATTTTGTTCAGGGTCTCTCCCTGCTTGGAAGGAGGAGAGAGAACTCTGTTGCAACAGAAAAATAAATAGCTGTCTTGCTTTCCACTGGATCCTGCCTCCATCCAATCTTCTCTGACCGATCGTGGACTTTGGGGACTCAGAGCCCCATGGGGAGTGGGCAGCAAAAGCCAAACCCCAATTTTTACATCACCTCCATAATTGGAATGGAGGGGGGGGAGCAGTTTTGTCTCTTGCTCTTTGCTATCAAACCGTTAAGAGGTGCCTGAGTGATATGTATTCTTTATGGTTCAATTTTTTTAAACTTTGCAGCTTCACTCTGGCCTTTTCCTTCCAGCGGTGGTTTGTGGCCAATCAGCCTAGACGCTGCTGAGCCAGATGCAGCAATGGTCTGACCAAAGGCAGTTCCCCATGTCCCCATTTTTCTCTGCATCCCCTGTTTGTTGAAAGGGAGGGGTCAGGAAGTGGGACAAGAAGGGCTGCTTTGCTCAAATTCTTCCAGGGCTGCTCCCAATACCAGAGTCTGGCTCTGAGCACAGTTCATTCTAGTGCACGGGTAGGCAAACTAAGGCCCGGGGTCTGAATCCGGCCCAATCACCTTCTAAATCTGGCCTGCGGATGGTCCAGGAATCAGCGTGTTTTTACAGGAGTAGAATGTGTCCTTTTATTTAAAATGCACCTCTGGGTTATTTGTGGGGCCTAGGAATTCATTCATTTCCCCCCCTCAAAATATAGTCCGGCACCCCACAAGGTCTGAGGGACAGTGGACTGGCCCCCTGCTGAAAAAGTTTGCTGCCCCCTGTTCTAGTGCTGCTAATCCACCCCTGTTTTGCACAGTCCTCTACAGTGTTCCCATGCTCAATGCTACCAGCTTCAGGTGAATCTCCCACCACACTCTCTGCCCACTACGGATTTAGCAATGTCCAACAATCTTTGTGCCTGGAGTGTTTACCCAGAAATATCTATATTTCTTTATGGAGTGAATCATGTTGTTGAAATTGAGCCACAATAGTGCTGATGCTCTGAAATTGCCCAAAGATCAATAAAGAAGGATGTGGATGGAGTCAAAAAAATCTTGCTGCTGTTTTCAAGGAGGATATAAACAAATTCTGCTCCCTTTCTTTTATTCCATCTCTTGCAGCAATTGTAATGCTTCGAGTGTACTGAGAGGAATGCTGTTTTCTTACCCTGGTGCTTCTGGACTGGAGAGGGGTGTGTGCACTTGAGAACTTTCTCCCGCTCCCCATACACATATACTGGGAGCACTTAAAATCTTAACATGATTGTGTTGGGTATGGGAGATTTATACCTGCTGTGAGTCGGATGATGTGTTGGAGTAAATCATGGCTGACATCTGTAGCATCTTCTTGCTCCCCCCTCAAATAAAATAAAACTGGGGAACTGTGTGTGAGAGAAGTAATTGCATTTTACACCTTCATTCCACTCAGCTAATCATGTGTGAGCTAAAGGCATTGTGTGCCCCAGGAAACATTCTCCCTTGGTACGGTTTTATTTGCTTTGCTTAGAGTTTTCCCCAGCTGTTCGCATCTATGACCCTTCTTAAGTAGGGGGGGGGGGACAGCAGAAAGAGAGGAGAAACTCCCAAACAATAAAGCTGAGGATCAGACTTAAAAACAAGCAAGAAGCAAAACAAACAAACAAACAAACAAACAAACAAACAAACAAACAAACAAACAGCTTCTAGTCCCAAGCCATGATTAGTTTTTCTCCAACTCCTCCTCCACGAACAAAAATAAAATAAAATCCTGCAGTACTTTATTTAAAGAAAGATAGATGCCTCAGGTCTAGAATGGCTAACAAGGGTTGCCAGCCATTTGGATCAGTGTACAGTGGACTTTAGCGGGTGGTGCTGTGGTCTAAACCACTGAGCCTCTTGGGCTTGCCGATCGGATGGTCGGCGGTTCGAATCCCTGTGATGGGGTGAGCTCCCATTGCTCGGTCCCTGCTCCTGCCCACCTAGCAGTTCCAAAGCACGTCAAAGTGCAAGTAGATAAATAGGTACCGCTCTGGCAGGAAGTTAAATGGCGTTTCCGTGCGCTGCTCTTGTTTCGCCAGAAGCGGCTTAGTCATGCTGGCCACATGACCCAGAAAAACTGTCTGCGGACAAACGTCGGCTCCCTCGGCCAGCAAAGCAAGATGAGCGCGCAACCCCAGAGTCGTTCATGACTGGACTTAATTGTCAGGGGTCCTTTACCTTTACACATTTGGTATTTGGAGAAAAAGCTGGGTGGGTGTCAGTCCCAAAATAGCTGCTGTGGGAATGTGACATAACACAAAATGGCTGCCACAGCCAAAAGAACATAAGAAGAGACAGGACCACAGGACAGAGCAGGCATGCCCTCCCCTTAATGGAAAAAGTCTAACCCTGGCCAGGGTGGATAATCACTGAAATGTGTCCATGCTTAACAGATGTAATGACAAGACTTGGTCCTCAATATCTGGTACTGGTTGGCTTGTGGTTACTCAAACTCCACTTTTTTCTCCCAGGAGATATACAGTGGTAACTTGGGTTACAGACGCTTCAGGTTACAGACTCTGCTAACCCACAGTGGCGTAGCGTGGGTTGTCAGCACCCGGGGCAAGGCAAGTAATTTGTGCCCCCTAACCCGTGGATTTTAGCACTCGAGTGCGAGCGCACCCCCCCAGATGTTGCGTCCGGCACCCCTGCACCCCCCACGCTACACCACTGGGGCTGGGGGCGAGCGAAGGAGCCAAGGACCCCCCCAAAGGCTCAGCAGGAATTTATTAAATTTATTATTTGCGGAGCCCCCGAGGGCCGAGGCAGCCGAAGCCCCCTCCCCTTGGGCGCCTCCCCGTCCCCTCCTCTCCTTGGGCTGTAGGTGGAGCTCCAGATCCGGGCTTGGTGAGCGCCTCTCCTCCTCCCGGCCGGGTCCGGGGGCTTCCAGCCATGCTCCGTCCTCGCCCCCCCCCCCGCGGCTGAGACCTGCGCTGAGAGCCAGAGCCAGCGACGCCCCCTTCTGCCGGGAGTCCCTTGCCCGCCCGCCAGCTTCCTCTCGGAGGGTTTTGGGGAGCGCAGGGCGCGACGAGGCCCCTCGGAGCTCTCCTCCCTCCCAGTCGGCAGAAGCAGCCGCCGCCTGTGGCTGGGCCGAGGGGATGGCGTCGGCGTCGGGGTGCGGAGGCTGCCCGTGCCCGGCCAGGCGTCGGTGGCGGCGCCGGCGCTGCTGCAGCGGCTGCTCCTCCTACGAGCAGTGAGTGGAGCACAGCCGCAGCGGCGGTGGGGGGCGCGCGCGCTAGGGCGCAAGGCTGGCGGTGGCGGTGGCGGCGGGAAGCCCGGCGGAGGAAGGAACTTGTCCCTTCCCTCTGGACTCGCGCCCCCCCCAGATGTTGCGCCCAGTGCGGCTGGCACCCCTGGCACCCCCCATGCTACGCCACTGCTAACCCATAAATAGTACCTCGGGTTAAGAACTTGGCTTCAGGATGAGAACAGAAATTGCGCACTGGCGGCACGGCAGCAGCAGGAGGCCCCATTAGCTAAAGTGGTGCTTCAGGTTAAGAACAGTTTCAGGTTAAGAACGGACCTCCAGAACGAATTAAGTCCTTAACCAGAGGTACCACTGTACTAGGGCTCAGATTCTGGGGCTAAGCCTCTGCCATATGCCCTGTCCTTATCTGGTTCAATAGCATATATCCAAAATAGGACATGATCTGGTGCTTATATGATGCAGAAGCTACAGTCCATTTCATGCATTTCTTCACAAGCAAATGGTATCTTACAGGCCCTTCGCTGTGCCATTTCCCCACTGAGTAAGGCATCTGGAAAGGGGCACCTACTTGTATTGCATCTGCATGTGCAGGCATCGCGTACTCTTGGAAGGCCTAAGTGCATACAGCTGTTCTCATCATTTTCCAATGTTCGCTGCCACCAGAGTAAAGTCCTGCCTCCTCCAACGTGTGTAGAAAGGGCTCTTAGCATTGAGTGTAATGTGTAGCTCTGCCTATCTCTCCCATTTACTGCAGGAACATTGTAAAAAAAACCAAACAAACACCCCCCTCCCATTCTAATTATGTCTGGATAAAGAATTTGTCTCCATGTGCATTAGATTACCTGCAAGCAGATGCTCCCTGTGACAGAGACCAGTCCCATCTCTGACCATGCAGCCTTTGGCTAATTGGTAATTTGCTTGCACTCCAGGGAGGCAGGCACCCTAGTTAAGTATCTGATGCTTATTTCTGCTGCACTTAGTGTGAAGCCACCGCCAGAAGCGGCAAATCTACCTCACTAGATAATGCCTCTTTGTAATTGAGCAAGAAATGCTGTTCATCCCTGTGGGACGGTGGCTGCCTCCTTTAGTTACCGAGCTTCATTTTTCCATCGTTTACTTATTTATGTAAATGTTTCCCTTGCCCCCATTGTGATGGCTGGAGGCAAATACAACCCCCTTTAAAGCTATAGAGCTGAACAACGAAGTCTACGTGCGCATTTACTTATTTATTTAATTATAAATAGCTTGTAGCCCAGTCTTCCTCGTGAAGCGATCCCAAGGTGGGGTACAATAAAAACAATTTCAATCCACAGCGTCAACAGTACGATAATATGATAAGAGCAGATGGAATGTGATAAAATAAGAGAAGTTCTGAGCATGTGTGTGTCTCTGAAACTACTACAGGATTAGACATAAAGGTTTTACACGTTCCTTGCATTTCCCCCGGGCCTGGTCAATCAAGAGACTTCATGCTGCCTGCAGGAGTTGATGTTGCACAAGCTTTCTTTTTTTATATATAAAATATTTATTAAGGTTTTAAACAAAACAAAAGTTCACACAAAACATAGGTTTACAAAATAGAATTCACAAAAATCACAAATTACAAAATAGAGAAAATTTAAAACAAAACTTAACAAACTAAACAAAAAAAACCACACATAGGAAAAGATATATAAAAAAGAAAAAGAAGTTAATAGCTAAATATAAAAAAAGATTTAAAATTAAATCCATCTTTCCATAATCTTTTAGCTCATTTCCTTGTTTCTTTGACCTCCTCACACCTCCCCTTTTGTATTCCCGTTTAAAAAACCTTTCAGCAAATCCTTACCCTCTATCATTTGTCTTTACTTAATATCTTAACCTATTATAGCTATATATTTTCAACCATTATCATTCCATATTTACATATTTTTAATAGTCTTCTTACCAATACCACTTATTTTTAATCCAACATCATTTTAACATTCGTTAATTTTACAGTATTTCTGCAGATAGTCTTTAAATTTCTTCCAATCTTCTTCCCCCGACTCTTCTCCCTGGTCTCGGATTCAATGTTGCACAAGCTTTCTGCACCTGAAGAAAGCCTGGCAGTTCCCTAAGCTGGTTCCAAGCTTCAGAGTCTGAGGTTTGTGGCTTGTTCCCTGGAGTCCTTGACAGTGTCCCTTCTTGAACACGTAGGGCGAGATTCACCTAACAAGTCCCGTCAACAGAAGCCCACACAAGGACTTCCACTTGTACCTGTGGTTTACCTGCTTCCTTCCCCCATGTGCCCCAAGTCCCCTGAAATTGGGTTGGGGGGAGAACCCACAGAACAGTGCACAGTGAGAGGAGAATGGGTATCGTTCCACCTGCCAAGAAGAAAGAAGAAGAAGAGTTTGGATTTGATATCCTGCTTTATCACTGCCTGAAGGAGTCTCAAATGCTTGCACCTGTGGAACAATCAACATAGCACAACCCTGAACTTCTCCCACAGCTTAAGGTGCCTTTATCATATGGGTGCTCTCCTAACTTAAAGACAACCTTAAACTACAGGCATGATCTGAGGGATGGGTTCCTGCTGCAAAGCTGCCTGCTGAGTTTGGCAGCAACAGCAGCTTCTGAACATTCATCAAAAGGGCCCTGTGGATTTCTACAGGAGTCTAGCCTCAAGACTACAGAGGGATACATTTGCCAGGCCTGAGTCAGAAATGAAAGGTTTTGCTGAGACCTTTTTCTGCTAATGATATGAAAAGGACTCCTCTTTGCTCACTCAGATTGTCTTCCAAAAGTTTAATGTCAAATATTTTCAGAGCAGTTGAATATTCTATCAGGTGGTTGATACCAGCGTCTGACAGCTGATATTTGATTTGATATTTGATGGCGTTTGATAGCTGACATGCAATTGTGTTTGGAACTGGGCAGCATTTGATAGAAGGGTGATATACAATGGCATTTATTAATTGACAAGTTCTAACAATTGACACCTCCTGAGATTTCACATTTGATGCCTGTCCAAAACAAAATAAAATAAAAAACTGATCTTCCACCCATTTTAAAGAAGTAGTTACACAACTCCTGTGCACGGAATTTTGCCCTTAGACCAGGCCTCCCCAACCTGGTGCCCTCCAGATGTTTTGGACTATAAAGCCACTTCCGCCTACAAAAGGAGGTGGTGTTGCGGGCTTCACACCCCCACCACACACCCGGCGGCTGGCTCTCAGCCTCTGAACGATTGAGGGAATCCCTAGCCACATCATTCCCTGGGCAGCCAATCGGCTGGCTCTGGGGGCAGGGCTGGCCCTATTTAAAGGAGGCGTGGCCGGGAATCTCCCTCTTTTGCCGCCTCCAGCTGTTCTGGTTTCCCACCCTCCTGCCCTTTAGGGTTTTTGTCTTTGACCTTGCTATGGAGCTCAGTTGGTCGCCGTTAAGGGGCCTGGTAGGAATTTTTTCCACTTGGCAAATTGGCACCAGCCACTTGGTTTTTCGCCTACCTCGTAGCAAATTGTCACAACTTCCTTGGTATTGGCGGTTAGGCATTGGTATTGGTGTTGTTATGTAGATGGAAGAGGGGAGGAAGCGCCATCACCTGCCCCACATATTGAAGGGTAGTCTGATAAAGGATTCTGGAGGGTGTGGCCCTGTCCGAAGCCTGGGGAGGTGAGGGCCTAAGGCACGCCCCCTAGCGGTGACCCTGGGGGAGTTCCTAGTTGCTGTGCATCAGCAGGACTCCCCCTACTGGTGGTTAACCCTTCCTGGACTTCAAGCGGACGGGCTGAAGTCGGATATAGTCAGTTAGGACCAATGCCTAAGCTAATACCGCTCATCACTTGTAACCAATAAAGTTGTGGCCATATTTAGCCCATTAACCTTAAATAATTGTGTCATGTGTCTTTGTTTCCACTGGGGGGGGGGACTCACCACGCAACTCCCATCATCCCTGAGCATTGGCTGGGATTATTGGTGTGCTGTAGTTTACAACATGTGGAGTGTGCCAGGTGGTGGAAGGCTACCTTACCTATTTATTAATGTATTCATAGCAATGTTTCTAAAATATAAACTCATAAAAGAACTTTCTGACACTAAGAGCTATTCCACAGTGGAATGGACTCCCTTAGGTGGATTCCTTCCTTCAATGGAGGTTTTTAAGCAGAGGTTGGGTGGCCATCTGTCATGGGTGCTTTAGTTGAGATTCCAGCATTGCAGGGGGTTGGAATAGATGACCCTTGGGGTCCCTTCCAACACTACAAGTCTATGATTCTATGGTCACCCATAGCTTCTGAGATACATGGAAAGGGGAGTAAACATGGCTGTTTAAAGTGGTATGAAACTGCTTTAAATGTATAGGGCCGATGGGGCCAAGATGACAATTTCTTATTTTCCCTTGACAGGATGATCTCCTCCACACAACCCTTGTGCCGTTTCACACTTTCAACCCTGGGAGGATAGAATTGATGTTATGCGCTGTTTTTCCTGAGAGCATCTCCTTGGAATACTGCTTCACAGAGGAAGGGGATGTGGGGATAGGACTTCTTCACTCTGCGCATAATTATAATTATAACATTCATTATCACAGAACATGGTGATAGCCACTAATTTAAAAGGCCTGTTTAAAAAAGGGATTAGGCAAATCCATCGGAGGATAAGTCTCTCAGTGGCCAGAAGGCATTAAAGCTAAATTGAATTGTTTGGCTTTAAATCTCCAATTACCAAATGTTTGGGGGAAAACTGCAGGAGATGGTTGTCACCTTCATGCTCTCCAAGGCAAACCTCTCAAGAGAGGGGGGGGGGGTTTGGGTTACCTGAATTCTCTGAGAGGGGCTGCTGCTAGTCTCCAGCTAGGGATGGGCACTTATGCCTGTAAAAAGCAATCTCAAAACTTTTTATTTTATTTTTTAAAAAGATCAAACAGACCATTTTTCTCCTCTGCACAGGAGATCTTGCAATACCAATTTCCAGAATGAACTTTTAACCTGGATTTTCTCATTTGGCTCCGCTTCCCTTGCCTTTTTTATTCTTAACAAAGTAAAAAAAAAAAAAACCCCTTCCAGCAGCACCTTAGAGACCAACTAAGTTTGTTCTTGGTATGAGCTTTCGTGTGCATGCACACTTCTACAGATACATTGAAACAGAAGTCACCAGAGAGAGAGGGTGGGGAGGTCTATTACTCAGAAGGGTGGTGGGAATGGGTGATTGGCTGATAGGTGTGGTAAACCTGTTGAGGACTGTTAATGACTGCAATTGGTCTTACAGGAAAAAGCAAATGGTGAGATGGCTAAAAATAGCTTTATCATGTATAATGAGATAAGAATCCAATGTCTCTATTCAGACCAGGTCTCTCCATGGTTTTAAGTTTGGTAATAAGTTGCAATTCAGCAACTTCTCTTTCCAGTCTATTTCTGAATTTCTTTTGTAATATGACAGCTACTTTGAGATCTTGTATAGAAGGTCCTTTTTATTCTTGTTTAACGGAATGTCTGTTGGATTTTCTGTGTGGCTCCCTCTCTTTTATGCTGATTATCTCCACATCTGCCATGGGAGAGGAAACAAGAAACAAACAATCGTGGTGCTGGGTGCTTGAGGACTCATATCTGCTCTGAAGCAAGTCCTACTCAGTTTGGTGAGGCTCACTCCCAGGAAAATAGGGTTGGGATTCCAGCTTGTAGAGGAAACAGCTCACCTTAGTGGTGGTGTTGGCAGTGGCAGCAGTGCACCGGGGGCAAGAGAATGTGTGTCTGCCAGCATTTTAGGACTCTCACTGCAATCCTAACCCTGGCTCCTCAGAAGTAAGTCCCACTGTGTTTAATGTGGCTTACTCTCTAGTTAGAGGCTGCAATCTAAGCAGAAAAATGACACCAATAGAGCAGGATCCTGGAATGTGGGGACACAGCATCCTCCATCCTCAATATCAAGCAGACTCTGTGAAACACACTATTGTGTGCAAGAATCTTTGCACACTGTGCAGGAGTGTCACTGAGCAGAGGAACCCCAGAAAGCATCATGAATGTGGTATGTGGGTGGGGGATACATAAGCTTTAAGCTTTGAGAAACTCTGAGGCACACAGACGTACAAAACACTGAGCAAACAAGCAAACACAAAACCCAGTGGTGATAGTCTGAGGATCCTCAATGGACTCTCACTGAGTATTGAGGAACAATAAATATAAATAACATAGAACTGGGGTGCATTAGCCTGCTCGATCCTCTTGCAGCTTACAGCTGAGACCTGTGGCTTCCTAGCTTGCACCAGTGCCAGCCCTGAGACCACCTCCATGGTCAGGGAACATGGGAGTTGTAGTCCAAGATCATCAGGCTGGCTGGAATTCTTGGCAGGAGCTTCCTTGTTAGGGAGCGAGGATCCACAGCAACATGTGCTTGCGGGTCCCACTTATCACAGCTAGCACTGTTGTGGTTGTCTTGGGGCTAAAACAGCAGCACCTTGACTACTGGGTAGGAATTGCTGCTCTCCACTTAAGATTTGGAGGAGGGACATGGCCTGGCGGTAGAGCACTTAGTTTGCATGCAGAATGTCCTGTAGTCAACCCCTGGCATCTCCAAGTAGGATGGAGAAGAAGACCCCTGTGCATAGCTGTCAACTTACAGATTTGAAAATAAGGGACCAGCAGCCTCCAAAATAAGGGATCAGCAGCCAAAATAAGGAATTTTAGTCAATCAGCAGCCAAACGAAGCCTCAAGTGGTGGTTCCCATAGTGCAGCAACCCGGCAAAGGGGATGCAGTAAGGAAAACCACTGTCACCTCTCCGCTGGGAAGCGCTGAGCAAAGGCGAGTCCCCAGGCAATGCAGCCGATTTGATCAGCACACGGCATGCGAACTCCACCCCCCCATCGTTCTTAGACTCCTTATTGGGTGAGCAACGCAGCCAAGCAACACAGTTGGAGCCTCCCTCCTCCCTAGTCATCAGGAAGGGAGGGAGAGGAGCTGCTTCCTTTGAAACCCGGGAAATTTAAGGGACACCATCAATAAGGGATAGCAGTGGGACATGGGCGCTGGGATAAGGGACTGTCCTGCCAAATAAGGGACGCTTGACTGCTATGCCCCTGTGTGAAACCCTGGAGAGCTGCTGCCAGCCAGTGAAGACAACATGGAGCTAGATGAACCAATGGTCTGCATGCTGATCAGGCATTTTTGTCCACTGTCAGAATATGTGAGGTACTGCTGCTTAGGGGTCAGTATGTAGTTGCTGCTGCTGTTCCTCTTTCTCATGAGAATATGAGGAGATAAAAGCACCTTGAGCTGTGAAAGTCACCCCAGCCCTTTGTTTCACCTGCAGGTGGAAGTCTGCTCCTTTTGTTTGGGATTCCAGAAGAGGCAGATAAGTGCTCAGAATCTAAGGTTGCCATACATCCGGGAAAACCCAGACATATCCTCTTTTGGCGGGCCAACATGTCCATCTGGGCAGATTTTTACATTTTAAAGGAAATATCTGTGTTTTGGGGTGGGGGGATCACACCTTCCCCCTCATTAGGAGGAGAACATGGGACTCAGCCCTATGTGAACTGTAAGAAGGACAAACTCAGAGGCTGTAGAACCAGCCCTGACACGCTGCGAGGACAAGACAAAAGCAGGAATCTACAAACAAAGTTTACTATGCCCAGTTGGACATTAGCAGCAGGTCAGCACAGTAGCTAGGAAGGCAGCAAATCCACATCTTTCCTGCTGACTTTTTTCTTCCTTTTCAGGAAGTCCACCATCTATTAGGTTATTGATTAAGTCTAGCTGAGATAGATCGGCCAAACATTTCCAATGAACGCCTGCCTGCCTGTGTAAGCTGACCTTCAGCTGTGAAGCGGTTTTTAAAAAACCCCACAAAAAAACCAACCACCAGCAGTGCCAAACATGGCTGTACTTTGGTCCAAGTAGTCAGCTAAACTGGAGGGAGGAAGTGCACCAGGAGATCAAGGAGGCTCAAATATCAGCATGGCTTAATCCTGGCTATCTTTGAGAAGAAGAAGAATCGTTATTTGCATCAGCCACTAGCCATAGCAATAAAATAAAATAAAATAATAAAATAAAATACCGTATTTTTCGCCCCATAAGACGCACCGGCCCATAGGACGCATCAAGTTTTTTTGGGGGGAAATAAAGAAATTTTTTTTTATTTTCCCCTCAGGCGCTTGTGGGGCAGGCAGCGGGGAGAAGCGCTCTTCTCCCCGTCTCCCACCTTCAGATCAGGTCCGGGGACAGCGGGGAGACGCGCTGCGTCTCCCAGCTGTCCCTGGAGCTTGTGGGGCAGGCAGCGGGGCGAAGGGGAGAAGTGCTCTTCTCCCCGCCGCCCGCCTTGAGATCAAGTCCGGGGACAGCCTGGAGACGCGCTGCGTCTCCCTGCTGTCCCCGGAGTGGTGGGGCAGGCAGCGGGGAGAAGCGCTCTTCTCCCCGCCGTCAGCCTCCAAACCACTTCGGGAGACAGCGGGATGGCGGCGTTCCGCCTCCCTCTGTCCCCCGACCTTGTGGGGCTGGCGCTGGGGCTCTCCTGAAGTCTGGAGAGCGAGAGGGGTTGTTGCGCACCAACCCCTCTCGCTCTCCAGGCTTCAGTGAAAGCCTGCATTCACCCCATAGGACGCACCCACATTTCCCCTTCATTTTTGGAGGGGAAAAAGTGCGTCCTATAAGGCGAAAAATACGGTAAAATAAAATGTACTGAAGATAGAGGGAAAAACTTAACTATACAAAATACGTTTTGGAGGTTTACATCAATAATCAAGTAATAGATCTTATTCTAATTGCCCCTGCTAAAAACCTTGCAGGTTTTGCTGTCACCTGATCATCTTGATTTGCTGGAAGAAAGAACCAGCAGGAATGGTTGAGCGACCTGGCACAGACAATAATAGAGGGGTAATAACCTCACTCCTCAAATCTTTATAAAGATTGCAAGCCAGAAGCACACGAGCCACTGACATAATCGTTTTTCCAGCAAATTTTTTGAAATCAACCTTCAAGTACAGTCGAAGGCAATATATTCAATCATGCAAAAGTGAAAGCGCGTCTGTATTTTGGAATTGTTAAATTTTGCAAATAGAGTGCCAAAGTGTCAAAATGACTAGGTGGAAAATAATCATACCATGGACAAAATTTCCTTATTGTGTCCAAATTGTTCTGTCGCTCGATATCATATAGGCACTGTCTAATTAAATTATTTGCCTTACTGAAGCCCAGTGTTAATAACTGTTGTGATGATAAATCAGAAAAGTAAAGCTTTTGGTTGGCACTTTTAAGTCCAAGCGCTCTCATGACAATCTTGCGATACTAAGGGTAGTAGGCTGGTGGGGCTTAAATTCAGGCGATAATAAACCTGTACTTGAACTCTACAACTTCAGGCTGATGGTGAAGGTTCACCTAACTGAATACCCATCAGTGGAAATAGATAGATCCATGCACATAGGAAACTCCTGGCAAGTCATGGAGAAAGGTAGACTAGAACGCTTCTCCCTCTTGTTTTCTGTGTGAGGGGAATTTGTTTTCTGTGGAGAAGTCAGTCATTTGAGCCCCAGCCCTGATGCATCTCAGTTAGCAAGCAGAGCGTTGTTTTGGGGAAAATTGGAGACAGCCCTGTCCTTGTGGGATCTACACACTTTGTGAGACTCTGTTAGGAGAGTAAAGAGAATGTGTGAGTGGTGCATCTATATACCAAAGCTAAAGGTGTCGCTGCCGAGGAAGAAGGGCATTATTTGCATGCAGTTATTTTCCATGGAGGGTGGCACTGTGGTCTAAACCACAGAGCCTAGGGCTTGTCGATCAGAAGGTCGGCGGTTTGAATCCCCGCGACGGGGTGAGGTCCTGTTGCTCGGTCCCAGCTCCTGCCAACCTAGCAGTTCGAAAGCACATCAAAGTGCAAGTAGATAAATAGGTACCACTCCGGTGGGAAGGTAAACGGCATTTCCGTGCGCTGCTCTGGTTCACCACAAGTGGCTTAGTCATGCTGGCCACATGACCCGGAAGCTGTACGCCGGCTCCCTCGGCCAGTAAAGCAAGATGAGCGCCACAACCCCAGAGTCATCCGCAACTGGACCTAACGGTCAGGGGTCCCTTTACCTTTACCTTTATTTTCCATGCAAAAAATCCATAGTTCACTTTACAGTGCCTCCAGGTAGGGCTGGGAATTTTGTTCAATGGCATTTATTCCAGTGACAAGTTAATCCAACAACTAATACAATTCAACACAAACTCATAGTGATTCAAAATATCAGAAATGTCTGCCAAGCAACAGCCCTATGCCAGATGGCATGCTCTCTGACGCTTGTTACTTTTTCCATGCCTATTTCTTGCTGTTCACAGTCTTAGTTGGCTGGTGCCTGGGTAAAATTTTTTTTTTAAATCCCTTTTTATTTCTAGTGGCAGTGCTGCCATCCTATCACTCAGATGTGATTATGTAATGACATTACAGAAGGCAAAAAAATGAAAATTATTTCAGAGTGAGGGTCATGCTTCCTGTATAGGCACTGCTTCGTCTCTGTACAGTGGTACCTCGGGTTATGAACTTAATTCATTCTGGAGGTCCGTTCTGAACCAGAAACTGTTCTTAACCTGAGGTGCGCTTTCGCTAATGGTGCCTCCTTCTGCCGCCGCAACACTGGCGTGTGATTTCCATTCTCATTCTGGGGTAAAGTTCGCAACCCGAGGTAACTACTTCCGGGTTAGCGGAGTTTGTAACCCGAAGCGTTTGTAACCCGAAGTGTTTGTAACCCGAGGTACCACTAGTGGCAGAGCTTCATGCTCCGGCACCGGGGGGCAGAGAGCAGGCAGGGCGGGGCTGGTGTGCGTCCTGGGGGCGTGACACGCTGCCCGCAGGGGCGTGGCGCATCTCCTGGGCGCGTGGTGCCCAGTGCGGGTGGAGGAGGGCAGCCGCAATGGTACCCCACCGGGATTGCGCTGCCAGGGGCGGTGTGCTCCCCCCGCACTCCTCTTCCTCTGCCAGTAGATACCACTGTATTAGCTTTTTTGCTCACAGTGACGTTTTCACACGTCACTGCAATTAGGAATAAGGGTTAAAGAGCTGGGGAAACGGTGTTGAATCTGTTGTGGACTAGGGCTTCAAAGATGCTCCTGGAAGAGAATCCATGGTCCAGGGAGTGCAACAAGGTGGGTTTTCTCCCTGCATGGGTGTGTGTGGACCTTATTTCTGAATGTGCACCTTCTCTCTGTACTGGTCCTCATGAAAAACCAAAAAGCCTCTGTAAAAAAGAGTCGAGCGCTCTCTGTGTGTGCTTTTTGCAAAGAGAAAAATCACACAAGCAATCCTACCATCTGGGCAAAGCTGGGTGCTGGATTTCTTCCTCTTTCCCTTCACAGGCATGGTATAAAACCTTCCTGATTCTTAAAACTATTGCTCTGAATGATAAAAAATTCCTTCCAGTAGCACTTTAAAGACCAACTAAGTTAGTTCTTGGTATGAGCTTTCGTGTGCATGCACACTTCTTCAGATATCTGAAGAAGTGTGCATGCACACGAAAGCTCATACCAAGAACTAACTTAGTTGGTCTTTAAGGTGCTACTGGAAGGAATTTTTTATTCTGACTATGGCAGACCAACACGGCTACCTATCTGTATCTGCTCTGAATGATGTCTTCCTTTCTTGTGGCAATCATACTGGACAGGACTAAGAGCTGTGAACACTCCTGTCTTTTATTTCCCTGGCATTCATCCCCTTAGCAACAAATCAGCATTCTTTAGGAGCAGGTTGCATTAACCTTGTCACTGGCCTGTGAGTGCAGCAGCTATAGTGAGAAATGGATCCACCATGTCAGGTCACCATGACTAGTTTCTATACAGTAGCGGGTGGTAGGAGGGAGAGAGAAAGAGAGGGAAAAAATACCCTTGATAGGCTGCCCAACACGTCATAGGACGACAGCCAAGCTATGCTGCTGCTGCTCTCTTGATAAGCTGGCTGATGGCCAGCTAGATATGCAGTTGTCACTGTCAAGGTGCCAACCTGGTCCAGCGATCAGTTGTGAAAGCTGTATGTGCACACAACAGCATTCAGAAACCTGAGCAACCATAGACAAAGTAGACTAGAGTTCATTCACACCTGCTGCTCAAAACACTGTTTTGCCTCCTTCCTATACCTAAAGCATTGCTAAACTTCTAGAGTCCAAGGCAGCTGATCAATCACTCTCCTTCTGCTGGTCAAGTGATTAGTGTGGATCAGGGTAGGCAAACTAAGGCCCAGGGGCCGGATCCGGCCCAATCGCCTTCTAAATCCAGCCCACAGACAGTAACTCCAGACAATGGTTGGTGAAGGTTGGTATAGATCTTTACAAAATTCTGCAGTGATGCCTCAGTTTTAGCTGGTATAGGTTTGTTCACTCTTATTTAATTAGCCTTTGGTGGTTGACAGACACCTTGAAGAGATTCTTGGCAAACAGGTGAGGTCCCTGCAGATTGGAGGTGGGCAAATGGTGTACCCATCTTCCAAAAGGGGGAAAAAAAGAAGACCCAGGTAACCAGCTTGATGTCAACACCAGCTGCTAAAACACATACTGTATATATTCGAGTATAAGTTGACTTTTCCAGCACATTTTTTATGCTGAAAAAGTCCCCCTTGACTTATACTCGAGTGAGGGTCCTTTCGGGCTGCTCCTTCCTCCTCCTCCTCTGCCACCACCAGGTTTGTGGTCTGGTGAACTGGCTTATACTCGAGTCAATAAGTTTTCCCAGTTTTCTTGTGGTAAAATTAGGTGCCTCAGCTTATATTTGGGTCGGCTTATACTCAAGTATATACAGTAATTAAAGGGTCTGTCTTTGAGCACTTAGAAAATGATGCTGTGATTACTAAGACCCAGCATGGGTTTCTCAAAAACAAGTCATGCCAGACAAACCTCATTTCTTTTTTCTTTTTTTTTTGATGGAGTTACAAGCTTGGTGGATCAAGGGAATGCCATGGATATATAGAGTATGTTGATTTCAGTAAGGCTTTTGACAAAGTCCCCCTGTGAAGAAACTAGACAAGGTAACTGTTAGGTGGATTTGTAGCTGGTTGTTTAACTGAACCCAAATGCTGCTCACTAATGGTTCTAATCATCCTGGTTCATCATCCTGGAAAAAAGTGACAAATGGGGTGTTGTCTCAGGGTTCTGTCCCTGGGTCCATGTCTTTATAAATAACTTGGATGAAAGAATTAAGGGGAAGTTCATCAAATTTGCAGATGACACCAAACTGGGCGAGATAGCTAATAATGCAGAAGACAGAATCAGGATCTAACATGACCTTAAGGGACTAGGCCCAAACTAACAAAATGAATTTCAATGGGTACAAATGTCAGTTTTTACACTAAAGCAGGAAGAACCAGCTGCATAAATATAATATGGGGAACACCTGACTTGCCTGTAGTACATGTGAAAAGCATCTGGGGGTCTTAGTAGACCACAAGCTTAACATGAGTCAATAGTGTGAGAAGCAAAAAAGAAAAAGAAAAAAAAAAGAAAAAGAAAAAAGGCCAACAACTAACCTCAACCCTAACTGTAACCTCAACCCAAACCCTGAACCTCAACCCTAACCCTAACCCTAACCCTAACCCTAACCCTAAACCTAACCCTAACCCTAACCCAAACCCAAACCCTAACCCTAACCCTAACCCTAAACCTAACCCTAACCTCAACCCTAACCCAACCCTAAACGTAACCCTAACCATAATCCTATCCTCAACCCTCATAGTAACCCTAACCCTATCCTCAACCCTAACCTTAACCCTAACCCTAACCCTAACCCCAATCCTAACCCTAACCCTAACCCTAACCCTAACCCTAACCCTAACCCTAAACCAAACCGTAACCCTAACCCCAAACCTAACCCTAACCCTAACCTTTTTCATTTCTGCTTCCCTCACTGAGCAGCAGCTGCATGTCACAAGACAATGTTTTCATTCCACAGTCCAGATACTGTTGGATTCCCACGTGAAAGGGAGACTGGATGTGATGTTCACTGGTTTCCTTTGTTCTGTTGTTTCTTTGTTGTGAGTTGCTCTCTGCTCTCACAGAGGCAAGATGTACATTTGTGTGTTCTCGGTATAGCTTAGTAATAAAGTAGCAATGTAGCCATACCTGATTCATCCTTTCGTTTGCGGACTATGAGATTACACTCTGCTGGGCTCAGGACAAGATGAGCCATATCAGCTCAAGGGCCGGAGCTGAATTAAACTAACAACCCTACCCTTACCCCTACCCCTTCCCCTACCCCTAACCTCAACCCTAACCCTAACCCTAAACCTGGAGGAGGAGGATTGATGGATCTCTGCAGTGGCAAGACTGAGAAGTGAGCTGAATTAAACTAACAACCCTACCGCTACCCCTACCCCTACCCTACCCCTACCCCTACCCCTACCCCTACCCCTACCCCTACCCCTACCCCTTCCCCTACCCCTTCCCCTACCCCTACCCCTACCCCTACCCCTACCCCTACCCCTACCCCTAACCTCAACCCTAACCCGAACCCTAACCCTAACCCTAAACCTGGAGGAGGAGGATTGATGGATCTCTGCAGTGGCAAGACTGAGAAGTGAGACGCTCCATCTGGGGCCGTGCCAGCTGGCTTTTCACCCCTGGTTCCAACAGATGGGGCAAGCTTGTTTTTTCTGGCTCTGGATGGTAGGACCAGTACCAATGGCCTCAAGTTACAAGAAAGAAGATTCCGACTAAACACCAGGAGGAATTTTCTGACACTAAGAGTTGTTGGACTGTGGAATGGACTCCTTTGGAGGGTGGTGGACTCTCCTTCCTTGGTGATTTTTAAGCAGGGGGTGGATGACCATTTGTCATGGGCCCTTTAGTTGAGATTCCTACATTGCAAGGGGTTGGACCAGACGACTCTCGGGGTTCCTCCCAACTAAATAATACTATGATTCTATGAAAGTCCACCAAATAATGATCTATGGAAAGCCCAACATTTTTTGAGCTGCTCTTCTATAAGATATAAAGGTTGTGGGAAGTGAAAGCCTGAAGCCTTTTAAATTAGAAATTATTAGAATTATGAATGTGAGAAATTTTGAAATCTGAGGTGTAGGAATAATGGAGGAGACGGGAAGTTGGATGCAGGTGAGCTGTGCAGGAGCAAGTTGGCAAGCCTGCTCCAAGCAGGCTGCCAACTAGCTGTGCAGAAGCTCCTTTTATTAAGAGAAGTCAACAATTGGAAACAGTAGTGAAACCACTCTGAACATGACACATCTCCATCTAAGCACATTTCCAGCATCAGCAAATACACGTGTTAGCAGGTGTTTCCCCAAAATGTTCCCTGATACTTGATTACATCTGCGTCCCCTCGTCATGCTCCAGCCAAGCGTTAGGTCTAGTAACCAAATCTGTGAGAGGACAACCGGTCAGGCGAAAAACCCTGTTTGGTAGCCAAGAAGCCACATGTTCATGGAGCGGGGGTGAAGGCTCCTTGGCACGCTGTGGCATGCCGGGTGCGAGGTGTGCCTCAGCACAAGCGGAGCCTTACCTCCACAGCTCCAAAAGGTCAGGGGGAAACCCTGTCTTCTGGCCAAGAGGCTAGAGTTCAGGGAGAGTGGGGGTGCAAGGCTCTTTGGCACACTGTTGCATGCTGGGTGCGAGGTGTGCCTCAGCACAGGTGGAGCGTCACTGCCACACTGAGGGAGTCCTCACTTGGTATCAAATGCACAAATGGATGCCCAGCCAGATAGTTCAGCAGCTAAATGAAGGCAGGTGTTTGCATCAGAAGCCGAAGAAGTGGGCTTCTGAGCATCCCTAATTTGTTACTTACAACCAATACCAAGATGAGAGTCTACCAGGCTTGAGTGATGAGCAAGCTGCTTTACAGTAGAGAGAGGTGGGCAGCTTACACCTGCCAGGAGCGATGCCCCAACGCCTTCCACATGCGCTGCATCAGGAAGATTTTGGGCATCGCATGGCAGGGCCGAATCTCAAACAGAGATGTGCTCTCTCTTGGCCACATTTCCAGCATCTTCACATTTCTGTCTCAGTGACGTCCACGCTGGCTTGGAAACGTTCACAGAATGGAAGACTGCCGAATCCCCAATGATGTACTCTACAGGGAGCTGGCTTCAGGCACCAGGCCCATTGGCAGACCAACGCTGTGTTACAAAGATGTCTGCAAACACGGCATGAAGGTTGGCAACATCAACTCCACCATGTGGGAATCCCTTGCAGACAACCGCAATGTCTGGAGACAGTCAGTCAGGCTGTGTATCCACAACAGTGACCAGAGGAGCAATGACCCCTGGGAGGAGCGCAGAAGGAAGAAACAACCTGCATTAGCACAACTGGACGCCTTCATCTGTCCCAGCTGCAACAAAACATGTCTTTCCCTTATCTGCCTTTACAGCCACAGCAGGTGCTGTAACTCTCCAATGGTTTGACTCAAAGGCACACTTTCCCATTGTCTCCCAAGACAGACAGATGCCAACAATAACCACAAGAAATTTATTTCCAATATTTATGGACTGTTTTTCACCATAGAGGGTTACAAAGTGATTTTACAGCAATCAATAGAGGAATTCATCAATCAAATGCTACAGTATTGAAAGCAACAGCAAACCACATGTAAAAGCAGCAGCAGCAGCAACAACAACAACAACATTTTTTTTGGTCTTGTAAGCCTCCCAACCAACAATCAGACTGACTTCTAAAGCTCAAAGACAATATTGATCTACACTACAAACTTGTATCTGTGTAACTTCTATACCAGTTTAACTGTCCTGGTCTCCATAAAAGAATCATGGGAGGTTTTTTGGCGATGCTTCTGAGAATCATTTGTTAGAGAGCCCTCCCTGCACAGTATTACTGTTCCCAATGCTTCCTGGGGTTAAGAAAATACTATTAAACCATGTTAAGACAACAGCAGCAGCAGCACCAGTAGCAGTGACAACAACAATTATTTATACCCCGCCCATCTGGTTTCCCCAGCCAATCTGGGAGGCTCCCAACAGAATATTAAAAATAGAATCAAACATTAAAAACTTTCCTAAACAGGGCTGCCTTCAGATGTTTTCTAAAAGTCAGGTAGTTGTTAATTTCCTTGACATCTGATAGGAGGGTGTTCCACAGGGCGGGTACCACTACTGAGAAGGCCCTATGCCTGGTTCTCTGTAACCTCACTTCTCGCAGTGAGGGAACCAGCGGAAGACCCTCGAAGGAGAACCTCAGTGTCTGGGCTGAACAATGGGGGCGGTATAGATATAATCTTAGACCTTCTGACCTGAAACACCAGTCACTGTTCTTTGCTTCTCTATTTGTTGCATGGGAAATTGGCAGAATCTCTGCTGGGAAATGTATGTCAAAGCTTTCCTTCTCAACTCACAAAGGGATTCTAGACCTTCTGCCTACAGGCTTTTCGTCAGAAGAATTATTTATTCCACAAGCAGCCTGCAGGCTTATAAACACAAGCTGCCGTCTTCAGTTGAAAGAACAACTCCTTATTGATTTCCTCGGGGTCTGAAGGCAGATCTTCCCCTCTCCATCCCTCTCTGTGGGACTAGCACAGAAGCAGAAGCAAAGCAAGGAGACAGAATCCGAAGTAGAGGAGGTACCAATTGCTTGGATGAAGGAACCATAGAAACCACGAGCAGGAGAGCATGTGATTCCACTCAGCAGAATGGGCCTGGCTTTCAGCCATCTTGCCTGCTGGGGATGGAGGGGGTACACCTAGCTTGACAGCAGTACAGTGGTACCTCAGGTTAAGTACTTAAATCGTTCCGGAGGTCCGTTCTTAACCAGAAACTGTTTTTAACCTGAAGCACCACTTTAGCTAATGGGGCCTCCCCCTGCCTCTTTAAAGGCATGGTGTATTCACACTGACTTCCACAGGGATTATTTCCAAGTGTTTCGTTTTTGGTTTGGTTTTAGTTTGGTCTCTGGAATCAGTTTAAAGTTACATTCTAGATCCCCTCTTCTTACCACCGTTCATTCATACACATGGGCAGAAGCTGTAAAATGGAAGACAAGTGCAAACTACTACTACTACTACTACTACTACTACTACTACTACTAATTTATTTATACCCCGCCCATCTGGCTGAGTTTCCCCAGCCACTCTGGGCGGCTCCCAATCAGTGTTAAAAACAGTACAGCGTTACATATTAAAAACTTCCCTGAACAGGGCTGCCTTCAGATGTCTTCTGAATGTCAGGTAATTATTTATCTCTTTGACATCTGATGGGAGGGCGTTCCACAGGGCGGGCGCCACTACCGAGAAGGCCCTCTGTCTGGTTCCCTGTAGGCTCACTTCTTGCAATGAGGGAACTGCCAGAAGGCCCTCGGCGCTGGATCTCAGTGTCTGGGCAGAATGATGGGGGTGGAGATGCTCCTTCAGGTATACTGGACCGAGGCCGTTTAGGGCTTTAAAGGTCAGCACCAACACTTTGAATCGTGCTCGGAAACGTACTGGGAGCCAATGCAGATCTCTCAGAACCGGTGTTATGTGGTCCCGGCGGCCGCTCCCAGTCACCAGTCTAGCTGCCGCATTCTGGATTAGTTGTAGTTTCCGGGTCACCTTCAAAGGTAGCCCCACGTAGAGCGCATTGCAGTAGTCCAAGCGGGAGATAACTAGAGCATGCATCACTCTGGCGAGACAGTTCGCGGTCAGGTAGGGTCTTAGCCTGCGTACCAGGTGGAGCTGGTAGACTCTCACAGTGACCACATTTCACAGACTCATAAAATTGTTTCGTAGTCTTTTTGAAAAGGCAAATCAGTGGCAGAAAGCTAAAGAAAGGATAGAATCCCTTCCAATGTTTCAACCCCCACCCCTCAAAATCAAGCTGTGCTTGCTTAGAAAATTTCAGCTGATCATGAAAAGGAAAACTGAGCCAGGCCCTCAGCTGCCGCTAATGTTTAATCTATGCAGCCCTGAGCAGGGTATGTGCCAGCATGGAATTCTGGGTTACAATGCTGATTCTAGATGCCAAATCAGTGGGCAAATGCCTTTGTCAAAAAGCCAAATTAGAAAGATGTTTGGAAGTCTGTCTCAAAGTCAGGAAGGATGATATGTGTTCAGGTTCTCTCTTCTCTGATATGCAGCAAGCAAGCAAGCAAGCAAGAAAGAAAGAAAGAAAGAAAGAGGATGACCTCAAACATAAGTTATAAATTGGGTCAATTCACTCCTTCCAAAATCCAGGGTCTTAATTATACTTGAGCTGCTGTCCCTGAGCAGGCAGGGATTTTGCTTCCAACACAGCAGAAAACTGTAAGTGATTCTGCTTTCTAGACCAAGATAGAATTGCCGTAACCATCTTACAGCTATATCATTAACATCACCATGACTATTTCTGTTTGCTCAGGTGTGATGTGCAGATGTATACACACACAATATGGTTGGGAGAATCCAGAGGTGGTGGTTGTTGTTGTTAATTAATTAATTAATTTCTATATCTTTTCATATTTTTAAGAAAAATCTCAAAGCGGTTTACAGAATATTAAAACATCAATGAAACATCAATAAAACAATCTGAAGAAGGTCAGAGTATACAGTCAAAGCAACATAATTAACAGAAAAATATTATCTTAAAGATTTCAAAATAAAACATTACAAAGGAGGTCAACTACAGAATACATATTCAACACAAACAAAGTTAACAAATAAAACCCCTGTAAACATTTCAAGAAATAAAAAATTGCTAAGTGAAGTCAAATATAAAATGCACATTTAAAGCAGCATAATTAGCAAGAGAATAAAATATTATCATAAGCATGACATGGCTGTTTGGCAGGCAAAAGAACCCAATAGTTAGGGTTTGTTGTCAGGCATAACTAAAGGAGGGAGAGTTCCTGCAAAACAGCCCAATGCAGACTGTGTGTGCCCAGGGGCCACAGAATGCAACTTTTGTGGCAGGTCTCACTTGTGCCTGCAAAAACCAGCTCCTAGCATTCCATGATTCCACCCTTCTAGCCAGTGCTGCCCCTATTAAAAATAGCATCCTGGGTGAGGAGTGCCTTAGGTGCATCTTCCCCACCTGCCACTGTGCCCAGCTTTGGAGGGCCACCCAGAGGTTTGACAGCCGGAGCCTGGTGGAGATGTGATGTCAGGGGCCCCTACAAGGACTCATGCATGTGTGTGCAAAGCTGGGGGCCACAGGTGAGAAATCTTGCATGCACGGACCAGAAATTCTCACCTGCAGCTCCGCCCTGCCCTGGGATGAAGTGGAAGATAGAAGCACTTCATTTTGTTTTCTTACATGGGGATAAGGGATTAAGGAGCAGGTTGTACTTCTTTTGCGCGTCTTCTCCAAATTGCAACCCTTTTCTGGTGGGGCTTCTTCCCAGGGCTCAGCACTGCAGGCCTTCAAGCAACATACACAAGCAACATCTTCCCCCCTTCTTTGGTACACGATGGCTTGCTACTCATCACTCATATGAATGAGATCTTCACCATTAAAAATGAGTGACATATCTCAACCAGACCCAAGAATAACCATCAGCTCTGAAATCAAGGAGGCATCTTAATGAAACAAGCCAGAGTGCTGTGAAATTCCGGGTAGCCTGTAAAGTGAGAGAAAGTGTCAGATATTTAGTAACTACTTTATTTACTTGCCAGATCTATATCCTGTTTTTCTGCCAATGCAATATTCCTTTCCCTTAGTGAATTACTTATAAGGGAACCATTTTATGCAGGGTGCCAGCTGCATTTCTCCCCCAGTCAAGAGACAGAATTAATTTGGGGCAAGACAAGTCACTGCGTGAGCATATTATAGTTATGTGCCCATTTAACAAGTTTCCAGGGAGCAGGAGCACAAAGGATCTACAGGCTCCCTCCTTCCTCTCTGCTTTCCAAGTGTAAAAGGGAGAGAGAGGTACAGTAAAAAGGTTGAGCAATGCATTGCAAACTGAACATAAAGGGAGCATGGAATCTACTGTGGTTCCAATCTTTTCAAACATGAGGGCCCCGTTTAACTGCAGATAATTTTTTCTTCTTATTTTTTATTATTTATTAATAAATCCGAAGATCTCAGGGTGGTTCACAAAATAAAAATACAGGATAAAAGCACAAAATGGTGAAATCAAAAACAAAACAAAAACTGCCCCTCCCACAACACATTTAAAAGGCTGTGGAATATTAATCAGCCAAAGCTAGATAGTAGCCGGGTTTCTGCAACATGCAGTGAGAATTCGTGAATGTTATACAAGAGTATTTTATTTGTTAGAAGCGGATTTTGCTGAGTGATTTTATTGTACTGAGCCTTTCAGAATTTTTTCTATATGTTTGAAGAGGAATGTTCTTACCTAGTGCCTAAATATGTATAATGAAGGCACCAGACAAACATTCCAGAAACAGGGAGCTACGGCAGAAAAGCCCTGTTCTTGCCAAAAATTAATAAAAAATTCCCAATTGTGTATATATTGTGTATACATTTGTTATGCTTCTGTGAACCCTTGTTATCTCTTATATAGGCATTATGCCACGATGACATGCTCACAGAACTTTGATTCCCATTCAGCAATTTTTGGAATTTTAGACTTTCTCCAATATTTTGGATAATGGTGCCCGGTGGCAACTATTATATACAGTATTAGCTCTCTTAAATGTGCAGGTACCTTATTCATATAAGTCAGTAAACATAAAACTGGTTCTAATTCTGTTTGTGCCCCAGACCCTTTCACTGATGCTGATGAGTTTGTGGCAGAAGCAAGATGCAAATCAAGGACTTCAGACTTGCAGCTCAGTCTCTCAGCCACTCTGCTCACCAAAGAGGGTAAGTGAGGCCATGCCACCTTGCACTCCCCAGAGACATTCCACCCTTTCTCCTGCAAAACCAAGAGAGTAAGAAGGCTGGAAACCAAGTGGGTGCACAGAGAGAGAGAAATTGCCACCTCCTGCTAAACGTAGCTATGTGTTCCTTCAAAGTGGGGTAAACTCTGTTGAGAGATCAGTGAAAGGTTCCAACCCTCCCGAATGCCTACTTTGTTGTGATCCAATGATATCACCTTGATTTATAAATCATTGTTGTGCCCAAGGCTTGCTTTGTTCTTTGGTTAACCAACACTTGGCCTGGTTATTGTGACTGAGTTAATAGAGACCCCACACACCTGGGATGAAGGGGAACAACACCTCTGCCTGCCCAGTGTACAGACAGAGTTGTGCTTCAATCCCCATTTTTAGAACCATGGACAGCTCCCATCTGCTGGGAAGGCGCATCAATTCCTGTTGATTCAACCCTGGTTCCATTTAAAGCACAAACAGCCCTGCAGGAGAAGCATGTAGTGATTTCCTCAGAAACACTTCCAGTGCGCCTTGGAAGACCCCGGTGTCCTTTCTGATGTTCTGGGCCATTAAGGGATTTGTTTCCCAGCATATAAAAGGTGCTTAATTCATTTCCTATCCTCTGCTGACATTCCTTTAAGGTGAACGTGACCCATTTGCACAAATCCTCTGATGCCTCTAATTGACTTGAAAATATCTTGTATCTCCTTGGAAATGTCACCTAGGCCTTTTGAAGTGCAATTCCAGGCAATCAGGATCAATAGCTGTTGCTTTGGCTAAGCGTATTAGCAAATGGTTGGCATTCTATGGCATTTGACTTTTTCCTTCAAGCTTCTTAGCCAATAGTGAAGATTCTGGACTGAGAATGATGGTTGCAGCAGTACCAAGGGATCTGGCTTGATAGTGAAGGCAGCTTTAGGTGTCTCTCTACTTTTCTCAGCTTTATGTGAGGTGGTGGACAGTTCCCATACATTCAGACAAGGGCTGAACTGAAACTGCAGACAGGCCAGGTTAGATATAATAACCCCAGGCTTGTAAACCGTGATGTATTGGCCCAAGATTCAGCTGTGTGCTTGCATGCCCCTCCCTTCCTGGCCTCGCTACTCCTGTTGGGGCTTATTTAGACCAAAGTTTCCTGTGATGTCCAAGGTGGGAAACAGCAGGTTAAATAAGCCAGAACTGAAGCATAAGTGGGAGGATAGAAGTACACCTCAACCTGGTTTAGTTTTCACTAAATTTTCAGCACTGCCTCCTCCTTACTGTGATAATATTTGAGCAATTTTGCCAGCCTCCAACTGCTTGTGCACTCACTTCAATTGCCCTTTAAAAGTGAATCTACCTAATTTGCGCTTTCCCAAACACTATGTGGACTGAAACAAGTCATCCTTAAAAATTCACACTTCTCCAGGTTTTGCAATCCAGTTCTCTGGTCAAGTTATGTTTACAAAAACGCATATACTAAGGTAAAGTGTACATACAACGGCATATATAGTAGTGGCAAGAACATAGGAAAATGCATTATATTGGGGGGGGCAGCTTTGCAAAAATGTGTATATCGGAAGAAATTTGCACTCAATTGCTAACGAATTTCTAATATTATAAAGAAATATTATAATATTTCTTTATAATATTAGAAATATTCTAATATTATAAAGAAATATTAAATATTTTAATATTATAAAGATCACGAATAGATGTGGAAATGTGGAGAATTGTACTTAATATTGAAAAATGTGAAATGGACAGATTTGCCCATTCCTATTTGTGTGGGAGTGAGGAAGAAGAAGCAGCTGGAAAAGAATGGAGTCAGAGCAGCAAGTGCTGCCAGGAGAGCATGGTATGAAGCAAGAATGTCTGAATATTCATCTTTTCATTCCATCTAAGTGCCTCTTTGAGGGACGCAGGTGGCGCTGTGAGTTAAACCACAGAGCCTAGGACTTGCCGATCAGAAGGTCGGCGGTTCAAATCCCCGCAATGGGGTGAGCTCCCGTTCCTCGGTCCCTGCTCCTGCCAACCTAGCAGTTCAAAAGCACGTCAAAATGCAAGTAGATAAATAGGTACCACTCCGGCGGGAAGGTGAACGGTGTTTTCGTGTGCTGCTCTGGTACGCCACAAGCGGCTTAGTCATGCTGACCACATGACCCGGAAGTTGTACGCCAGCTCCCTCGGCCAATAAAGCAAGATGAGCGCTGCAACCCCAGAGTCAGTCACGACTGGACCTAATGGTCAGGGGTCCCTTTACCTTTACAAGTGCCTCTTTGGAAAAATTTGCATGGAAAAAAACCCCTCGTTTTTACCCTGAAGACCTGAAAAATGGAGAATATCCTGCATCTTCCTAATTTCAAACCATTGGGACAGAGCAATTTTAAAATGAAGCAAAACTTCTGAATAGAGGCTGTCGATTGAAAACTTGGAATATGCGAATGGCACTCTGTTTTAATTGTGCAATTAATTGACACAGTGTGTTCCATACATCCAAGCGCAGTTCTATGACAAGCTGTTCACGGGACACAATATACTGTAATGATGATAATACTAATCTTTTTAATTCAGTGCTTTGGTGGCTGTGCCCCACCACTTCCCTCACCTCCTTCCCTTCCTCTAAGCTCTGAAGAGGACTACAGCAGCAGGATCCTCACCCCTCCCCATTATAAGCAATATGCTCCAGGCTGCATATTGCAGGCAAAGGGTCCTCCATTTGAAAAGCAGGTGGGTTAGCTGAGAGTTCAAAATATATTCTCTCCCGATACTTAGAAAAAACTAAAAAATATATTGTGGCTTTATACTTGTTCTGTGTTTTTTCCAAGTATCTGCGCAGAATATCTTCTGAATTTCTCTGCAAACCCATCTGCTTTTCTAACCCCATAAAAGTCAAGCTAAAGGTGAATGAGGGGTTGATCTTGGGGGATAACAGTCCTTGAGCAGAAAAGATATGCTGATAGTAATCATGCAATTCTTTCACTTAGAACAGGAGTCCGTGCGGTTAGATTCCAGACCACAACAGGAGATACCCAGATACAAAATTCAGCCATAAAGGTCATTAGCTGTTTTGGGGTCAGCTACTATTTCTTAGCACACAGGGATGTTGTGAGGATAAAATGAGGTGAAGAGGAGAGAACCATATATACTGCTTTGAGCTCGTTGGAAGAAAGGCATAACATAATGTAATTTTCAGATTATTAATGTTGGCCAAGATACATTATTGGTCGCTGGAAGTTGTACTGAAATACTATGGCAAAGTTTTATTATGCATTATATTATGTATGCCACTGTGTATTCTGAATGTCATGTGACCAATAAGTGATTTAGATAAACGATTAAGCAAACAATGTACAGTTTCTGAAGGCAAAGACTTTCCAACTCACTCAGCCAGGGGCAACGCCAGAAAAAGTAGTTTGGGAAGTAGCAAAGACCATTATTACGGGAAGCAAGGATTTAATCTTAGGCAGGAAGAACCAGCTGCACAAATAGAAGATGGGGACATCTGGCTTGCCAGTGGTACATGTGAAAAGGATCTAGGGGTCTTAGACTACAAGCTTAAGACGAGTCAACAGTGTGGTGATGCAGCAGCAGCAGCAACAACAACAAAAGCTAATGCTAAACTAGCCTGCCTCAACAGTAGTGTCCAGATCAAGGGGAGTAATAGTACCATTCTATTCTGCCTTGATCAGACCACACATGGAATAATGTATCCAGTTCTGTATGTCACAGGATGTTAAGAAGGATGTTAGCAAGCTGGAATGTTAGCAAAGGAGGGCAACTAAGATTATCAGGGTCTGGAAACCAAGCCTTATAAGGAACAACTGAAGGAATTGGGGACCACTGGCCCTGTTAGCTAGGGATGATGGGAGTTGTAGTCCCAAAGCATCTGGAGGGCCAAGTTTGGCCATGCCTGCTTTAGAGTCCCCTCTCTGAAGAGCCAGTGTGGTGTAGTGGTTCAGAGCGGTGGACTCTGGTGAACCAGGTTCGATTCCCCGCTCCTCCACATGCAGCTGTTGGTGACCTTGGGCTAGTCACACTTCTCTGAAGTCTCTCAGCCTCACTCACCTCACAGAGTGTTTGTTGTGGGGAGGAAGGGGAAGGAGAATGTTAGCTGCTTCGAGACTCCTTAGGGTAGTGATAAAGTGGGATATCAAATCCAAACTCTTCTTGTCAGGTGAGGGAATCCACCAGCTTGCTGTGCTCCTTCCTTTAGGACTGTTGACTTGGGTAAGGAGGCTGGCAGCAACCAAAGACTTGAGTCAAACGTGTCCTCTAATCTTATCTCATTATACATGACTAAGCCATTCTTCACCTTCTCACCCCTTGCCTTTTCCTGTAAGACCTATTGCAGTCGTTAAGAGTCGTCAACAGGCTCATCTCAGCTATCTGCCAATCACCCATTCCCACCACCCTTCTGAGTAATACCCCTCCCCACCTTCTCACTATATAGAAGGATCTGGCAACTTCTGTTTCAGTGTATCTGAAGAAGTGTGCATGCACACGAAAGCTCATACCAAGAACTAACTTAGTTGGTCTATAAGGTGCTACTGGAAGGAATTTTTTTATTTTGACTATGGCAGACCAACACGGCTACCTATCTGTAACCTGTCCTCTAATATATTTGTTTGATTAAATTTCTATCTTGTACCTCCTCCCAAGTGAGCCCAGGGTAGCAAACTACCAAACAATAAAACAATACAATTAAATTTGCAGCAATCGTAAGCATAGAGTTTTTATCAATTTCTCTAACTGAAACACCAAGAATGGCTCCCGTTGCCGGTTTCAGATTCAGATTCAAAGTGCACAAGAAGGTTCTGCCCATGTTTCTACCTTCACAGCCTTTTTATCCCAGGACCCATTGCAAGGAAGAGCAAACAGCCCCAAATGGCTCCTTCTTCCCACAATTCATTCCAGCCCCCGGAGCTTATCAAGCAAAAGACAAACTCTGTTAATTTCCAGCAACTAATTCCTCCAGATGTCTATGGGTCTTGGGCACTCAGCACACGGATCCGTAAAACATGTTTGTATGCTTTTCCATAATTCATCACCATACCTATAAATCTTTGAGTTTCCCCCGTAAACAAAGCAAGAGGCAAAATGTAGCACAGAACAATCTGTACGATACTTTTGGCTGTGTTGTTTTTAGGGAAATATAGATTTTCAAGGGAGATGATAGGAGGATAATGTATGATGGAGTCGGCATCAGCTAAATGGGGAAAGTGCTTTCTGCTGACAATAGATTAAAAGGGGGAAATGGACCATCGTCAGGGCACTTTACATAGACAGAGAAACTTGAAAATAAGTACTGGAGTATAGTCAGGGCTGTGTGTACAGATATTATAATTCTGTGCAATGGGGGGGGAAGTGAATTCTGCAACCTATATAAATTATGCAAATTGAGCAAATGTGCATAATTTGCCTTATTTTACATAATTCATTCTCCAATTTGCACTGTTCCAGTTTTGTTACACGTGAGAGGCAAGAAGCTTTGCAAGCCAAGTATCATCTGTAGCCGCCAGAAATTGTATTCAGTCTTCCTTGCCCCTACCTCACGCCTTCTGAGATTTCCAGCAGATAATTGTCCACACACTTTTCAAGCATATCTTCATGACCATAAGAGCTAGGAAGTTGTACTTTTTAAAAAGTGAAAATTGGGATTCCACAAGTCATTCAACAATACTTCTAACATTTTAAGCTTCATCATCCGTCCCCCTCTTTCTGCAGTTCCTTAAAGTTATTTTCATCTTTCCCTGCATATCCTAATTTATCTTGTCTTATTCTTTTTATTCCTTTGTTATTATATGTGTTTTTAAAACTGCAAGTTTTTACAGTAGTCCTTCAAATGTCTAAATCTATTTGCAATTTGTAAATATTCAATAAATCATTTCTATTTCTTTTCCTTAATAAAAGGTTTGTTGTCTTGATTTCTAATTATTCCAGTAAGTTTTGCTATTTCTGCATATTCCATTATTTTAACCATTCTTTTCTTGTCAGAACTTCCTATTCTTTCAATTTTTGGGCAAATATCATTCTTGCGGTTGTAGTTGTATACATGAATAAATTTCTGTATTGCTTAGGTAGCTCTGATTCCATTATCCACAAAAGAAAAGCTTCTGATTTTTTTTTTACAAATGTTACCTTGATCATCTTTTTCAATTCATTATATATCATTTCCCAGTAAGCTTTAACCTTATTGCAAGACCATCACATATAGAAAAAGGTACCTTCTTTCTTACCTTACATTTCCAATACTTTCTCGATTTTAATTTGTACATTTTTGCCAATGTACTATATGTTAAGTACAATCTATATAACATTTTCATATAGTTTTCTCTTAAACCATTGCATGCTGTAACTTTTATATCCATATTCCACAATTGTTCCCATGCCTCCATTGCTATATTATGACCAATATCTATTGCCCAATGTATCATTGAAGATTTCACTTGTTTGTCTTTTGTCTCCCATTCCAATAACATCTTATACATTTTAGACATCACTTTAACTTTACAATTTAACAGGTCTTTCTCTAGTTGAGATATTTGTCCTCCAAATCCCCATTTCATATCCTTTTTAAATACTTCGTTCAACTGATGATATTGCATCCGTGTTGTTAACATTCCTGACAAATCCTTAAACTCTTTTAACTTTAATTCTCCACCTTCCTCTCTTAACAAATTTCTATAGGTTACCCAGTTTTCCATCATGTTTTTCATCTTCACCACTTTGGTGAAAGCCAAAGTGGTGTTTTTGTCTCCAATAAATTTTTATATTTATCCCATACCCTGTACAATTTCCCCCCTAATTATATGGTTTGTATATCCTTTATGAACTTTCACCTTTTCATTCCACAAATGCGCATGCCAGCCAAATATATTATCATGACCTTCCAAGTCTGAAATATACAAGTTTTTCAATAACAATCACTCCTTCAACCAGCAAAATCAGGAAGCTATGTTCTGTGTTCGGTACAACATCCTTCACCTTGGTGGAACTGTGCAGTCCTGAGCAGAGTGAACAACACTAACCCAACAAGAGGCCCTGTGAACATGAGAAACTGCCTCAAACTGAGCCAGACCACTGATCCATCTTGCCCAGTACTCTGTGCATAGGTTGGTTGGTTTGCATCCATCAGTCTTGGGAGACAGTCTTGAAGAGTGTGTATTTGAAGGTGAAGTCAAACTACTGGAGACCAATATGGGAGAGACATGTTTTGTTGCAGCTAGGGTATAGGAAAGTGTCTGATTGTGCTGATGCAAGTGTACCATGGTGTTTATTCAGTCTGCACCCCTTCCAGCAGTCATAAGGAGCTAACTCCTAGGGGCCGAGAGATCGTTGGTGATCTTCGGCCTCCCAATAAAATATTTGAGGAGCCTGCCCCCCTCCCAAATTCATAGGCATTGGCATTCAAATGCTGTATGTGCACCACATCATGTGATCAATTATTTGGGTCAGGGCTTCCCTGGGCTTCCCAGTATTGTGATCAGTTATTTGGGTCAGGGCTTCCCTGGACTTCCCAGTATTTTATGCAAATTGGCACTCCTTTCAGCAGTCATCCCTCCTCTGGTCACTGCTGTGGATACACTCTGTACACAGGCTTTCTAAGATCTACAGGCAGAGAGTTCCCCCCCAGCTTGTAGTTGCAGAGGATGGCTTTTCAGGTATGAGTTTCCATACCTGAACCTCAGAATAATATGTGTGAATTATGCTACACTGCTAAGAGTTTTCATTTCCCTGCTCTGTGTTCATGGGCACCAGAAACCTGATCGTGAAAAGTTCACAGGATTCTGCTGGGTAACTGTCAGGGAACTGACATCGGAGCGAGAGGCAAAGGGGAGGCTCCCAGATGATGCTAACGAAGGACCCAGCAGCAGGGGGAGAAACAGCTCAGTAGAGAGGGAAGCCAATCAGCGCAACACCAGGGATAAAGGGGGCAGACGGGGGAATTGGAGAGAGGGCTCCAGGACTCTTCACTGGACATCAGTGAGGAGAGCCCAGGTCCTCCGCTACCCACGCCTTCCCTGCGCAGAAGACTCCCGCGCAGTGAGAGGAGGAGACTGGGTGTCAAACAACTTTTATGTTGGAAGAGGTTCAAGAAACGCCCACTGATGGATTCTGCCAGCGACTGAGGCAGCCACCATGAGAAGGGGCTGTGCAGTCAGAAAGGTTTAACAAGGCAAATTAGCCGACAAAGGCACCAGTTTTACGCACGGGTAACTCATACCCACTACAGTAACATTCAGTATTTCAAAGCTGTGTGCTTTCGTGGTGATGCTTGTTCCCCGATAAGCTGAGACCAGGCTTGGAGTAAATGTCAGATGACTGTAAGGAGAGCCCAGCTGGATCTGACCTAAGTCTTATCTACTTCAGCAGCTTATTTTGCACTGTGGTCAACCTGATTCAGCCTTTGGGAAGCACAACACATTTCCTCATTTCCCTTTACCATGCACCTTTCTTCCCTGAGTATCATAGCTGTCAACTTACAGATTTGAAAATAAGGGACCAGCAGCCTTGAAAACAAGGGACCAGCAGCCAAAATAAGGGACCTGCAGCCTCACCTGTTCCAGGCGCTCCAGTCTTCCTGTTCTCCTGCACTCTGGTCAAACTCATGCTGGTAGCTTCGAGAACACTGTCCCACCAACTTTGTAACCAGAGGTTCAACTGAATAGAATCTGAATCACATGCACCACAAGGCCTTTGCAGCCTCAACTTAAGATGGCTCCCCGGCCTGGCTTTGCACTGCAAAGTTTGCAGCAGCATGTGCAACAAAATGGCGTCCAGCATTCAAAAACCCCCTCAGCTTACATTAACTAGCCACACACACACAGCCTCCCCCCCTCACCACGAGATCGCCAGTCACCCACCATTTTAGTCAACCAGCTGCTTTCTTTCCCCCCATAAGTCAATCGAAGGAGCCTCCAAAACAAATTCAAAAGCCCCCCCCCATGAGATCGCCTTTCCTTTCCCCCCACCATGTGTCCCCGCTCCAGACAGACCTTTTTGCCAGCAAGGGTGAGTGGGACATCGATGACGTATCCATCCGATTCCGATCCGAGCACTCAGCACAGGTATGTTCAACTTCTGAGCCCCTCTGAGGCAAAGTCAGAAAGCCCAGCCAGCAGCCAAATGAAGCCTCAAGGAAAACCACCATCCCCTTTCTGCTGGGAAGCTCTGAGCAAAGGCGAGTCCCCAGGCAACGCAGCCGATTTGATCAGCACAAGGCATGCAAGCTCCCAGTCATTCTTAGACTTCTTATTGGGTGAGCAACACAGCCAAGCAACACAGTTGGAGCGTCCCTCCTCCCTGGCCGGCAGGGAGAGAAGCTGCTTCCTTTGAAATTTAAGTGACATCATTTAAGGGACATTTAAGGGACATCCATCAATAAGGGAAAGCAGCGGGACATGGCACTGGAATAAGGGACTGTCCCTCCAAATAAGGGACGCTTGACAGCTATGCTGAGTATAGTCCTACCCACTTCCCGAACTTCCACCTTTCCTCCATGCAGAATTTTAACCAAGGAGTCCCTCTTTCTTCCGCTGCATTCCTTTTGGAAGCGAGGGGCTTTTAAATGCACTCGTAAGCAGTGCCTGCCCTGCATTTTTTATGATGAGCTGGAAATTAATTCCATATCCAGCCGCATCGGGCTATACATTTCCTGCACGCCATGTTTCCAAAAGGGTCTATAACTCTCTCTTGACTGCCGAGTTGCTGAGTTATGGGCTTCACTACCTCAACCTTTGTGACTGGCCCTTGAATAGAAGGCTCCTCTTGGACTGAGAGAGAGAGAGAGAGAGAGAGAGAGAGAGAGAGAGAGAGCACACATGCGCACTTCATTTCTCTTGCTGAAAGCTCCTTTGCATTTTGCTGATTGCACCCAGAATGACCTTGAGATATTAAAATGGGAAACCACTATTTGCATATTAATACCTATAACTCAGGACTGTTTCAGACAATATGTTTTATGGATATAGATCAAATCCACCATGTTACGATAGGTTTTCTTGGGAAGGTTCGGATGAATTCCAATTCCATGTCAATTTACCTTCTCTCCCCTCCCCTGAAGCTCAGGCCATATCCTGATCACGGGAACAGTTTATAAACTGGAAAAAGCATTTAAACTCCCATTGTTTTTGTGATGTGCAAACTGCCCTCAGCTTGATCTGGAAGCAGCTCAGTATTTATTTATGAGCTTTCTTGATGAGTTTTCAGATAAAGCCCATCTGTTTTCCAGACGTTCCCTCCCAGTTCACAACGTTAGCCTACTGACTCCTGGGAAATGCCGTGTGGCTTCATCTGTCAACAGTGCCAGCCATAGTGGGGAAGAACTATTTGGAAATTCTACTTCCTCTCTCCACCCTGGGCTAGCAAACCATCCAGCAAGCAAGAGACAAAAAGGTCTTTGGGCGGTGGTTGCTGCATTTCTTGACTGTATCACCGAGTGACAATAAGGGTTGCACATGGACCTGCAAAGCAGCTAAAGAAGGGCTGTCCGATCTACTAAACACTGTGCAGAATCTCACTTAATGCTTTGATCTGGGGTGCCTTTCTTCAGCATAAGAGGTGGCAGCTACCTGCTCCCTGGAAAGTAAAATGGAGAACTCTTACAGAGTCTCTTGTTAATATGTGGGTGAACATATCAGACGACACAGCAATTCATCAAACAGCTCTTGTTTATTAAGAGGACATAACAGAACTGAACTGAAGGGCTCAGTCAGCCTGCTTATATAGAGCTCCAGTAAAACGTAACTGTAACAATTTTCTAAAACTATCCAATCACTGAACGTTACTTTCGATCCTTCATTTGCATAACTATCTACAGTATCCCCCTGCTGGTCCAGGGTGAGAACTTCAGTACATAACATCTCTCTTGGCTTCCATGAATGTGATACACTTTAATGGGGAGAAAGTGGGGGATTAAGTGCATGCCCGTTTTTTCCTGAATTTAGTGCCACTCAGTTTGTTGGGTGTCGTCAATTTCTAACCCTCATCTGTGTTTATTCAGGCTAAGTGTCTTGCTTTTAATAATGTGTAGTAACCATCACCTTAGAAGTCTAGGCCAGAGAGTTACCATATTTTTCCATGTATAACATGCCCCCATGTATAAGATGACCTCTATTTTTGGGGACTCAAATTTGAGAAAATGGGGGGAAATGGCCCAGAGTTGTTGAGCCTTTTTTTGGGGGGGGGGTGCCGAAAATCACTGACCTGACTGGCAAACGCTGACAATCGCTCACATTGCTGAAGACAGCAAGCGTGTCCCCACTCGCCAACAGCAGCCGGTAATCACATGCCCAATTGCCGCAGTGTCAGCCAATCTGCAGCAGCACTTGCCGCAGCAACCACCCACCCACCCACCCAATAACCACAGCAGCAGCCAAGCCGAAGCAGCCCTTCACCGCTGACAACCAATCACCTGTCTCCCCTATGCAATATCCATGTATAAGACAACCCCTGTTTTTTAACATTAAAAAGGTAAGGGTAAAGGTACCCCTGACCATTAGGTCCAGTCACGGATGACTCTGGGGTTGCGGCACTCATCTGGCTTTATTGGCTGAGGGAGCTTCCGGGCCATGTGGCCAGCATGACTAAGCTGCTTCTGACGAACCAGAGCAGTGCGCAGAAATGTCGTCTACCTTCCCGCCGGAGTGGTACCTATTTATCTACTTGCAGTTGATGTGCTTTTGAACTGCTAGGTTGGCAGGAGCAGGGACCGAGCAACGGGAGCTCACCCTGTCACAGGGATTCAAACCACCAACCTTCCAATCGGCAAGCCCTAGGCTCTGTGGTTTAGACCACAGCACCACCTGCGTCCCTTTTTAAAGATTATTTTATAGTAAAAAAACCCTTGTTTTATACTCGGAAAAGCACGGTAGTTTTGTTTGACAGCATTTGAATCCCAAACCTCGCTTACCAGGGTTATGTAGCAGGATTCTGCTGTCTGAGGCAGCCACTTCACTTTGTCTGCTCTTTGCTCCTACCACAGAAGCTATAAATTGGGCTCAGGCCTGGGCTGCTCTTCTTCAAATTGTCCCAATTTTTATCTGTAGGGAAGTCTGGAAGGTGCTCAGTCAATTCTGGGTACCAAAGGAGCACTGGACCTCACCTTTGAGGCAGACCCTGGGCGAGGCCCGGGTACTTGCAGTAACCCAAGCGTATGTACCATACTCTCCAAAATTTCTCCAAAGAAAACAGGGACATCCCTTTCCATAATGATAATTTTACTATTTATACCCCACACACCTTACTGGGTTGCCTCGGCCACTCTGGGCACTTTGCAACAAATATAAAATCATAATAAAACATTAAACATTTTTTTTTTAAAAAAAGCTTCCCTACACAGGATTGCCTTCAGACGGCTTGGGGGGTTGGATAATTCCATACCCCCCAACATTTCTCCAATGAAAGTAGGAAAAGCGGGACATTCCGGGATCAAATCAGAAACCGGGATGGCTTCTCTAAATCAGGGCTGTCCCTGGAAAACAGGGACACTTGGTGGGTCTGCTGTATCATTCATGGCAGAGCAGACATCTATTGAAGGAACCTGGTGTGTGCCTCCTCTCTGTGTGTTGCACTCAAATGGGAGGATGAAAGGCCTTGTGGCATAATGTGAACGTGGTTTAATGGGGAGGGGGGAAAATCCTGACACCCCCGACGGTCTGACAAGATAATAATCCACTTCCCTTCAGCCCTCTGATTCAGTGTGTCTCTGTTGATAGCAAAGACCAAGTTCAAAAGAATAATCCCCTCTTCTGTAAACCTCGTCTTGCTAGTGCCAGTGCAAATTCATAGAAAGAGGATCAGATGTGATTTTTTATTTATTTTTTCAAAAGGGCTCTTTAATTCTGTGTTGAACATCCTTCCAAGTTTAGGGAAGAAGATTTAAGACATACATGTGGGATTAACTCACTGTTCATTTTTATGCGACAGACTTCCTTATTATTCTACATGACATGGGAGACTGGCTTGCTTAGCCATTTTATTCAACAGGCTTTTGCAGAAGTATTTGTTTCTTTTTAAAAAATGCATATCATAAATATATTCTTCCTAAAAGAAAAGCATCACCCTTGATCTTCAGCCAGCCCAAGCAAGCATTGCTGAAATATTTGCAGCCTAAAGCAGGTAGACAGATTTGAACCAGTTGAGAATACTGCCGATTTCTGCTGATTAAAATGAGAAGATTAGTCAGCCCTGCCATGGGGACTTTGGATTACCATCAGACGAGTGAATAAAAGCAAGGGGACAAGTTATTAAATATAAAATAATCCAAGGATGAACATTAACTACAACAAGGCTGCTGTGAGTTATACATTAAGGAGCAGCACTCTTTGAAGCAGGTCTATGACTGGAGATTTGACTACAGAAGCAGAAGTTTCAAAAAGATGTTATTGTCCCTAACCTGGGACTGCATCTGCAGAAAATCCAAGTTGCTTTGGTAACAGTACAAGCGAGAATAAACTTGTGGTAGATCTTGAAAGGGTCACGGTGTGAAGAGGGGAACTTATTCTGCCAACCTTAACTATTGCATAGGAGAAGGGACTCTCTGAGGAAGATGCAAAATAGGCAATCAACTTTTGAGCTTCACATAAGGAATATCCCTGAGCAGTAACAAATGCACAGGGCACCACATCGCCTTGAATTACGCTATTCTCCTACAAATTAGCGTGTTTGACGCAGCCCAACAAACTACCCAAAACATACTCGCCTTGCAAATGTTTACTTTTGTCTTGAATGCTTTTGGATACCCTTGGACGCCCCGATTGCTGCTCTTTTTCTTGGTACCACAGCTGCCTCCTCCTACGCACTTTTGGTTCTTGGTCTTGCTAGTCCTCATCGCCATTCAATCCAACTGACATTTTTGCAACAATGAGAGAGTGATAAAACTGTATTCACATTAGCCAATGGCCGTAGCAACAGTAAAACATTACAGTATACGCAGAAAAGGAAATTTGATATAAAAACACAATCAAAAGTCCTGAATCAGCAGTCAGAGGCCCTTATTCTGATTGCCCCTGCTATGAACCTAGCAACCTTTGCTATTATCTGCTCATTTTGATCTGATAGAAGAAAGGACATTGTGGCAGTGGTTGAGCGCCCTGGGATGGTTAGTATGAGTGGGGTGATGATCTCGTTCCTCAGGTCTTTGTAGAGAGTACAGGACAGGAGGACGTGTGCCGCTGTTTCAGTGCTACCATCTCCACAGGGGCAAAGACGTTTTTCATGTGGGATCTTTTGGAATTGACCCTCAAGTACCACAGGTGGCAAAACATCTAGTCTTGCAAGTGTAAAAGCCCGTCTGTATTTTGGGATAATAAGTTTGTGCAGATATGGGGCTAGAGAATCAAAATGGAGAGGTGGATACTGAACATACCAAGGGCAGAATTTCCTTATAGTGGCCAGGTTGTTCTGATGCTCAATATCTTTTAGACGTTGACCAATTAGACTGTTTGCTTTAGTGGGGCCCATAGGGAGTAGGTGTTGTGGGGATAGGCCACAAGAGTGAGGTTTTTGATAGACAGTTTTAAGCCAGGCACTTTTATGGGAGTCTTGAAATACTAGGGATAGTAAACCAGGGGGATTTGAGTTTAGGCGGAGCCAGAAGTTAAGAGTTCTTTGCCAAGTCCGTACTTCTGTTGAAGGGAGACTTGCCTCCAGTCTAAATGATGTGTTTGGGATGCATGGCAGTACAGAAAAAAATCTGCCTTAGAAACTTTGATTGAACAGCTTCCAAAGTGCTAAGGTGGTTACCAGTCCAAATCTGAGCCCCGTATAGTAGCTGTGCTGGGGGTTTAGCTTGGAAGACTGATGGTATATGGTTTTTTGCAACAATAAAAAAGACTTCCTCCAAAATATTTCAGGTGCTCCATGTAAATGTGGCCATTTGCATTGAACACCCAAGGCATATGAGGAAGCCTCTTCTTTTTTTGTCACAAAAATAGCACTGTTTTTGAAATAATAATAATTCAAGCAACATAGGGCAGGAGAATCTATAACTTTTTTTCTGGATTAGGAAGTTTCCCTTCATCTTAGTTAGACAGATTCTTGGTTTGCAGCCCAAGGAGGACAGACGGGTGGTAATTTTATTCTTTATTGACAAACCATGAACTTACAGTAGTTCCTGAGATGGACACAAAATGCTTCTGGTGGTTAGGCAGCTGGTGCCCCTCTCTGAACATGTGCTCCAAGGTGGGCTGTTGGAGCAACCATGACATCACACAAACTCAAGTACCATAGTTTGACGGTGCAAACAGAAGCATCCTGCAACTCCTGCACTGAAATTCTTGCTGCGCTTGCCTCTTCAACCCCCTCCTAGTTCTGGAAGACAGTGCTGGAGGGGACGCTGCTATCCCACCTCCCTTCAGGCACTGTTTCCCCCTGAAATATACCCAGTCGAGTAGTAATTCCATGCTCTTTATTTCAACTCATAGGAACAGTGATTGAATTCCTCCCCAAACCTCAGGCTTTATATACATTATTTACACAATGAGTCCCGTCTCAGTGGTTGATTATGTTTCCCTCCTGGGGACTGATTGGGCTACTGCTGCTGCCGGCCAATCAGTTGTTGCATCCTAGTATCCTACTAGTCTAATAGGCTGCTAAACTTCCTCAGGTTGTTGCATTCTAGGATCCTACCTGCCTATTCTTCTAGGATCCAGGCTTAGTACATAACACCCCCTCTGCTCCTGGCACATCTTGCCTTGTGGGAAGCATGAAAGCCCATAAATCTCTACTCCTGGATCAGCCTCTGGCACCACTAATGTTTCCACCCACTCCCTTGGAGCTTTCCCAATCCCTGACATTCACTCATTCATTCATTAAATTTCCATCTCACCCTTCCTTTCAAAGGAGCCCAGGGTGGCAAACAAGAAAACACCAAAGAAATAGTGTGTGTGTGTGTGTGTGTGTGTGTGTGTGTATGTACATATGTATATAATAATCACTAATAAATTCAAGGTTGCTAGGCAACTACTCTATTCCGAACTTAAAAATGGAAAACGTAATGCTGGTGGTCAACAAGAGATTTAAATACTGTCTCAAGGCAAATCTAAAAAAATGTAGTATAAACACCGACAACTGGGAAACACTGGCCTGTGAGCGCTCCAGTTGGAGAACAGCCTTTACCAAAAGTGTCATGGACTTTGAAGACACTCGAATTCAGGACGAAAGGGAGAAACGTGCTAAGAGGAAGGCACACTTGGGAAATCCACACCGTGATCAGCTCCCACCTGGAAACCAATGTCCCCACTGTGGAAGGACGTGTGGATCCAGAATTGGCCTCCACAGACACTTACGAACTCATTGTTAAAACTGTGTTTATGGAAGACAATCTTACTCGGCTACGAGTGATCGCCAAAGAAGAAGAAGTAAGTGCTAACAAGTTCAAGGTTGCTAGGCACAGTATCTTTTAGCCATAGGGTACCAGGGTGAACAGGAATGTTCTTGAATTCCTCCTGTATGTTAATAATGAGGAAGACAGACACACCTTACTTGGGGCATTCCACAATGATTGTTTCAGAAGGACACTATGGCAGCGGTGCCAACTTGAATAATATATTGGGGGAGGGGAGGTAAACCCCACCCTGCATAATCAGATTACATGATGCAGTGCATAAACACAATGTCAATGGCAATGCCCATTAACTTTGGGGAGAACTGGCCCCCTCAAATATTTTATGGGGGGCTGAAGACTCCTTGCAACCTAGGAGTTGGCTTCTGTGCACCCTGGTCAACAATGTCAAAAGTCGCTATGAGATGAAGGATAACTAACAGGGTCCCACTCTCTCTGTCTTTCACCTGATAGAGATGACCAACCACTGCAACTAAGGTGCTCAAACTGGGCCTGAAACCAGGCTGGAATGACTCTAAAGAACCTGCTTCTTCAAGGCACACCTGCACTTTGCTGGCTACCATTCTCTCAGCCACCTTGCCCAGGAAGGGAATGTTAAGAGACTGGGCAGTCTATTTCTAAAATGTCTGCATCCATGGCTTTCTTCTCCCAAGACTCAGGAACAGGGGTGGACCATCCCGTTTTACCACCTGATGTGAAACAGGAAGGTCTGTCCACCCCCCCCCCCCCAACGCAAGGCTGATACTTGAGTCTGCTTCATGGTGGGCTGGTTCTGTTCAGAACCACTGCTAGGCTTGCCTGGTGGTCCCTGGAGCCCTTACAAACCCCTTTGGAGATTGTTTACTTATTTTGCTCTTTGTGAGCAGAGATTGGTGCTTAGGCAGGACCAAGATTACTCGCTTTTTTCCTCCCTCCCCATCCCCTTCCTCTCTAGACCTTAGCTATTCCGGCTGCTCAGAGAACACTTCACATAATAAATTCATAACATTTCAAATTCATTTGTCACTCTGGCATTTGTTCTTTACGAGTAACAAATTAAATGACACAGACCCATTTGTTTTCGTTTTTCATTCATTATGAAACAAACGCACGGCCCCAATGCCCGGACGCCGCGCAAGTGGTCATCCATTCGTACGGAATGGAATCTGGTGAAACATGGATGTGATGTGAATATATTTCCAAAATACTGCATATTGTTTCTTTCCCAGGTATAGGCAACATCTCAAAGTGCTGTTTGTTTGTAATATCACAACAACTAGAACAAGCATTGCCATCAGGACAAAAGTTAAACTTGGTGGTCAGTCTAAAGAACGGAATCCAACAGTAGTGGCTGCTAGTAATGATATATTTAGACCTATTATGGCTTTCTTGACCAGGGATACTTTCCTGTTCAGGCACTCAGAACTAGGGATAGAAGGATCTGTCAATTTTGGTTCTCTGTTTCTCATTTGTCTAATCCGAAATTCTGCTCCCCACATTTCTGCAGCCATTTGTGTGCAGTTTTAAGTGCTGTACACATCCATGCTGGCAATTTCCCCCAGCATGGTGCATATTAGAATCATAGAATCATAGAATCATAGAGCTGGAAGAGACCACAAGGGCCATCGAGTCCAACCCCCTGCCAAGCAGGAAACACCATCAGAGCACTCCTGACATATGGTTGTCAAGCCTTTGCTTAAAGACCTCCAAAGAAGGAGACTCCACCACACTCCTTGGCAGCAAATTGCACTGTCGAACAGCTCTTACTGTCAGGAAGTTCTTCCGAATGTTTAGGTGGAATCTTCTTTCTTGTAGTTTGGATCCATTGCTCCGTGTCCGTTTCTCTGGAGCAGCAGAAAACAACCTTTCTCCCTCCTCTATGTGACATCCTAGTAAAATATTGGTATGCTATTTTCACTATTTATCCTTTTTATTTACACTCCCTCCAAATCTATGCATTTTTGTAACACCTGTGTGATTACATATTCAGATGAGTGTGAATTTTGAAGGATGCTTGTGTTTTAGTTCTCCTACAGGTTTGGGAAGCACACACTGGAGACATTCAGCTTTTAAATTATGAACTGAATTGAATTTCTTCCCCATCCCTACCCAGGATATATAGACAATATTTGAAGTTGTTGGCCAGCAGCTGAAGAAGGAGCCAGATTCAGCCCATGTTTCCCATTGCTCCTGCCAAAGGACTTCCAGCTCCAGCTTTATTTGCCAGAGGATGATTCTCATATCTCCTGCTATCAATTTGTATCAATATATCAATTGTATTAATATATTGTAGTAGTTCTCACCTATACTGAAGGGTTGTTGTTGCTGTCCAGGTGAGTCACAGTAAGGTCAGTCTAGGATCTCTTCCTAATAAAATGAGAGCCTTATCTGTCTCACAACACCAGCAAGATCCATTCTGCTTGCAGCCTGCTCCTGCAGTGTGATGTCACACTTGATGTGTCATGCATATGATGTCACACGTGCGCAATGGCCCCCTAAAGTTGGGTGGAACCCGGCACCTAGGTTGCCCAGGAAAGCAGGACACAGATATCTCATCATTACAAACAGTCTTCGCTGCTGCTCAGCTTGACATGGGTCAGTGGGCAACTCTATACGATTTGCTCTTGTGACTTCTGCTCTTGGGTGTGCCTCAGCCCCTTGCACGTCCCAGCAGAAATAGGATATAAATCTATTATGCAAAGAAGCCTACAGGTGCAGAGAAAATGAGTCCTAGTAAAATATGCAGGATGAGAGATTAAGTTCCAGGGCTTTGAAAGAGCCCCCGCTGCTAAATCGTAGTGAGGCTCAGCGCAAATGAAGCACCGATCTTGCACAAATACCTTGCGTAAGCCCTCTTCTCTCCAAAAGCAATTAAAAATGGAATATCTCAGCTACTTGTGATATTCATTTTGAGATGCGTTTTGCATTACATTTGCCTGACATAAAGATGAGGTGACAGATGTTGCAGCATGAAGAGAAATGGTTCTGAGGGGCACCATTCATAACATGGGCATTTGAGCATCATTGCTTCCCTTTTTATTGTTATTAAAATCCCCCACAGACACACGTAGCAAAACTCATGCCTCCTCCAAAACTGGAGTGATTTAGAGGAGAATCCGGAATACAGGATCAAGCTCACGCCAAAGAATTATCAGATGATTGACTGGCCCAGCAATCATCTCCTCCTCCTCCTTTTCCTCAGTTTTTATTTTGTAAGGCTGAACTGGATCTTGGTGAGTTATTATTTTCTTGTCAAACTGTGCATATTTGACAAGGCAGGATTATTAATTTTTTTGTTATTGTTGAACACGTATATAAATTATGCCAATTCAAAACAGTTTCCCTATTTTTCATCTGAATCCTGGACACAAACAACTTCTTACAGGCTGCGAGCCGTGTGATGTTAACAGCTTTGCCCTGCTTGCTCCTTGTTCCACCCATGTACCCATGGTTTGGTGTGGGGCTTGCAGAGAGAAGCTACTGCTTTTTGTGCCAATGGAGCTTACATAGGAGATTGTCCCAGTGGATTATGTTCCATATCAATCTTCCAGCTCAGTTGGCCAGATCATCAAACTTTTGATAATCAAAGCAACCTTCCAGTCTCAAGGGGAAAATTAATGGTAAGTCCAGTGTAAGCGAATCTTCAGATAATCTAAGTGGGATAGTTTTAGTCACAAGCCCCAACCACCAGCTGTTTGTTCATGGGCTGCAAACCTGGACCCCGCTCTAAAGGGAGAAACTCTGCACATGCACAAAGCTTGCCCCTTGAACTGGAGCTCTTTCCAGCTTTGCTTGGTGCCCTCCAAATGTTTGGAACTTACAGCTCCCATCTGTTTGGCTCAAATGGGAGTTGAAGTCCACAGCAACTTTAAGGTGCCATTTGGGCAAAGGCTGGCCTGGGCAGATGGACAGCTCTCCCTCTTTCCACCCACTGTGCTGCAACTTGCTTCTTCTGTACTTACAAAGTTTGCAGGCAGGCAAGGAAGCAGCACATTTAAAGGCACATTTGCGGGTGGTCCCCCCCCCCCAGGTGACATTTCGTATCCCATACTCTGCTTTTGTTCTAAAGCATTGGCTTTGGTGATAATTTGGTTTAGTCCTAAGTTAAAACTGTGCTTCTGCCTTCTCCTGCGTCTTTCCCAGTTGCCCCTCCAGGATGGGGCCCCCTCCTCCTCCTCACAAATCCATAGCCAAATAAGTTACCCTGTGAAATCATATCTTCCAAATACTTCTTGGGATCTTGGGGCCAGGGCCTCGGTGGCCGTAGCAAGCAGAGCTAATCACTAAAAGGAAATGATTGATAAGACATGCCTAAGCAAAAGGTTGGAAGTCTCCCACAATTTTATCAGCTAATTTTTTTATATATAAAGTGGTTAAGATTACAACAGCAGACCGCAGCAGTTGGCATCTCTGCCCCCTGCAATCGTAAATCCCTTAAGATTTACGCCTGGCCTAAATAAAGCCTTCCAAAATGGATAGCAGAGAAATTGCAGGAGGGAAAACTAATCCCTTCCTGCTCTCTAGTTATTATGAAGGTATTGGGGCATTCAGCTTCCTGTAGAAAGCGGTTTAATCAGCGACAAAGAAAATAGGTTGAAACAGCTACACAGCAAGGAAATCAATTTGAGCACCACTGCTGGACTGAACGATATTGGCACCATATCCTTGGCCCGTTTCCTCAGGCCTGGCTTCGAATGCATCCCCTCTGCTAGCTTTTGCACAAACCAACAGAGGTAGTTGTACAGATGAGGACTGGGGGCAAATGCTTATTTACGCATTACCGAAAATGAACAAAAAATCGCCAGCATTTGCCCCTTTGGATCTTGAAAGTGACATTTCCAAACGAAAATTCAAATCTGAATTTAGAGTGTGGATTTTTTAATATCCCAGTTCATAATGTGTGTGCTTTAGACTTCTTTGCATCTGATTTTGCCAGGAGTCACATTGGACAAACAATATTGAATGGGAGAAAATGGGAATTGTTGGGTATTTCAATAGGAGTGAAAGAAGCATGTGTGTTCAAAGATTGGCATATCTGCATTACAACAAAGAAAATATAATTAAAGTCTAAGAAGCTGTTAATTTCAAACACTATTGTGGCATATGAAAAGAAATATTACCACAATTGCATATCAGCTACCATTCATCAGCAAATACTAATTACCAGTATATATGAGCTGTCAAATGCAAACCTCGATTGCATGTCAGCTGTCAAATGTTGGTAAATTTTAATTTATTATCAGATATTGTCAAATATAAAAAGCATGTCAGTTGCATCATATACTGGAGTCAAATATCATTGTGCATGTAAGATACACATCAAAGGGGGATACTATCATCTTCAGAAGACACCCCATGATAGAATAACCAACAGTGAAATTATCAGAGGAGATTTGAGGGGAGCAAATTCATTTATGATCTATGTTCAAGCATTTGGTATTTTTATTGTTTTGTTATTTAAATACTGCTGCCTGAGCAATTTAAGCGCACACACAAAAATACACCGCAAAGAGTGTATAATCTAAATACAAATACAGAGAACACAGACCTGCTTCCATCTGCTTTTGACTTCAGCTCCCTTTGTCCCTACTGTATTCATTATCGGGTTGAGCCAATATGAAGGGCGATTTTTTTGGGGTGAAAACGTCATTTAAAAAAATGTGCTCTTCCCTCTTTTGGCAATTTCTCCTGGGATCATTGCACAATGGCCGAAAAACAATTACTTAATTTTTATTATTTCAAACATTTGCTTTTTAGATATTCAGGGTAGCTGAAAGCGATTCCCATTTGGATACGATCTCCCACGAGGCCAGCACAGGAAGCCCTTTTTCTAACGGACTTCTAATTTTCCCTTAGTAACATCAGCACATCACAGGGGCAGAGGAAGGAAAATAAGTGGCTTTGAACACTTATAAATAGCCTGGGGGGAAAGAGCACGAGATTGTAATTTAAGGCAAAATGGAACCTCGGCTTAGCACTCATTCGTTTTTCCTTTTGCCCCAGAAGACAATAGGCAAGGCTGCAACTGTACGGTGTACTGGGAGTGACAGGCACATCAAGGAAAGGAGTGAGCTGGAGCCTGGTTTGTGCTGCCTGACATCTTACCACCAACACCACTATGATGGCAATGCAGAAGTTGCAGACTGCGAGAGCTGCGGCTCATGCACTGGGCAACCTCCTCTAAGAGCAGGAGTTTCTGCTGCCTCTTTATGAAGAGCTGACTGCATGATCCTTCGTGCTGCACACCCAGCGGCAAGAGAATAATGGAAGGAGACAAGACCAGTGGCAGGCAGTCTCTGTATGAGCAGGGGTTGTGGGCTCAGAGGACTCTTGAATTATTTCATTACTTTTGCCGTTGCTGCTGCTGCTCTCCCAGACTTGCAAATGACTGCCTTAGGCTATTGTGTACATTGCAACCATCTTGCGTGGTCTAAACACGTTGGCTTCAGCTGTGAAGGGCATGCCGCCATCTTCTGGACTGTATAAAGCTATGGAGGGGCCTGGCTCCAGGTGCAAAGACCAACATTTTGGAATAATTGTATACCACAGTAGTGGCCCCCGTTTGCTGGGGACTTTATTTATAGCATACCTATAGCATACAGTATAGTATACTGTGAATTAAATAAGCTTTATAGAAAATCCAATCCTGCTGCCCACTTTCTTGTGTTACTTCTTTTTTGTACCCGACACTGGATTTCAGTGCTGGGCATGTGGGCAGCGGACACTGAGGGGAGCTTAATTTATTTCCAGTCGCGGACATCAGCTGGCTACACTTCCAATTATTCCTCCATAGCTGTTATTAAAACCTACCTCTGACAGTGCAGCCTTATTAGCCGGAGATTTACAAAGCACAGAAGCCAATATTGATGTTTCACTTCTGACGTCACCTGGCAGGAGGCTTCCCTCTCCTTCCTCTTTTGATTGCCCTGCATTTATAGCCATGTCCTTTTTCCTGGTTGGGAAGGAGGCTGCAGAACACATTTTGGGACTGCATTTTGAGGGGTTCTGGATCTTCTCCAGCTGGGAATCCACACACCCCATGGGCCATGTTTGACAGCTGGGAGGGGCACACACCTTCAGTCACCTGAGACACCAGAGACAGAGACATCAGGTGGTAGATTTTTGCACAGCGCAGTGCAGGGAAGTCCCAAATATCAGCTCGTGGTCAGTCCGTATGGGGCTCTATGCAAGTCCAGGGCTACCATGCCTAGTGCTATGCAAACCCTGATGATCAGATCATCACCACGGTGAGACATTTATATGCACAAAGATGGAATTATTCATCATTACCTACAATGAAGGAATGGTTGTTAAAACTATTGAACTTAGCTTAAATGGCAAAGCTGGTGGGTTTAATCAGAGAAAAACAATTGTCAAAATTTACTGAAGGTTGGAAAATGCTGATAAACTTTTTGCATGGAAAAGAAAATGAAGTTATGGTATCTGGGTTTGAGGACTGAAGAAAATATTGGTTTATAGAAAGTGGAATTGTTGGGCGTTGTCTACAAGTGGGTGTTTTTACTAATTTTCTATAAAAAGCTGACAAACGAAGAATCAGAAGTTCTTTTTTTCTTTCTTCTTCTTTCCTTTTGGTTCATAAAAAGATATTTGATATTAACCTTTGCATATATATTTTTCAAATTTAAATAGCATTTATTGCAACAAACAAACAAATCCCAATGATCAGCTGATCCTTGTCAGTGCTTGTGTCAAACCCTCCGAAATTTCTCCAGTGAAAATTGGGACATCCCATTCCATAGTAATCATTTTACTATCTACACCCCACCCATATGACTGGGTTGCACTAGCGACTTTGGGCTGCTTCCAATATATATAAAAACAAAATAAAACATTAAACATTTTTTAAAAAAACTTATCTGCCTTCAGGTGGCTCAGGGGGTCAGATAACTCCATACCCTCCAACATTTCTCCAGTAACAACAGGGACATCCTAAGGAAAAACTGGACATTCTGGGATCAAATTAGAAACTGGGGTGGAGTCTCTAAATCTGGGACTGTCCCTGGAAAATAGGGGCACTTGGAGGGTCTACTTTAAGCTCAGCATTTGCCAACTGCTGCTCACCACTCTGTCCACAGGTCTCTGCAAAGCACCTCCTTTGGCCCAGTGACATCTCTACCTGCCCAACATATATGGCATCATATATGATGCCAGTTGGGGGGCGGGGCTTGGATAAAAATGGGCTGGCAGGCCAAAGAGGGAAGACAAGGTACAGGGGAGTCTTGTGAGGAACGGTTGAGGAAGTTGGGTATGTTTAAATTCCTGGGAGTTTACCTTAGTGAGGACCTCACTTGGAAAATCAACATAACTCAGGTGGCCAGAAAGGCCCAACAGAGACTCCATTTCCTCAGGGTCTTGTGAAAGAATAATGTTAAACAACAACTGATGACCTCCTTCTACCGGTCCACAGTAGAAAGTGTCCTCTCGTTGTATCACAGTGTGGTACGTTGGCTTGACAGCCACGGACAGAAAGTCTTTACAGAGGGTGGTGAACACAGCACACAGTATCATGGGCTGTCCCCTGAGCCCGCTAGATGACATCGCAAGGGATCGTTGCCTTAGGAGAGTGAGAAAAATTCTCAGGGATGACTCATACTGCGGCCATGACCTCTTTAATCTTCTACCCTCAGCCAGGAGATATAGAAATATAATCAGCCGTACCAACAGGCTAAAAAATAGCTTCTATCCATGGGCTGTTAGGCTGTTGAATGGAAAATAGCATAGCAAAATTGACTTGCGAGGTGGTGTGTTGTTTGATAAGAGATTGAGTGTTCGATAAGAGATTGAGTGTAATTTCATTGTACACAGGTTGTACAATGACAATAAAGGTATTATTATTATTATTATTATTATTATTATTATTATTATTATTATGCTGGGATAAGAGGAGACTGAGAGGAGGTATCATAGCCATCTTCAAATATCTAAAGGGCAGCCCTAAGGATGATGGGGCAATCTTGTTTTCTCTGGAAGGTAGGACGAGTACCAATGGCCTCAAATTACAAGAAAGCAGATTCCGGCTAAACATCAGGAAGAACTTTCTGACAGTGAGAGCTGTTTGACAGTGGAACAGTCTCCCTCTGGAGGTTGTGGACTCTCCTTCCTTGGAGGTTTTTAATCAGAGGTTGGATGGACAGCTGTCATGGATGCTTTAGTTGAGATTCCTGCATCGCAGGGGCTTGGGCTAGATGAATTCTAGTCAATTCTACGATTCTATGAAGATCAGGACTAGATTTCATTAGGACTTATTTCTAAATAAAACAGCATAAGGCATAGCTGTCAACTTTTCCCTTTTCTTGCGAGGAATCCTATTTGGAATAAGGGAATTTCCCTTAAAAAAGGGGGAAACATTGACAGCTATGGCATAAGGTCAAACTGTAGGATAACAGTAGGCAAGTTGTATGGAAAGCCAGAGGACTTCTTTCCCCATTGACATGATTAAAAGGACTAGGCTGCAAAATGGCCTGAAAGGGAGAAAATGAAAACAACAACAGGAAAGGCAAGGGGAGGCCAGGGAGCAACTTTTAAGTTGGTGACTTCCAAATGGGACAGGAAGATGGATCAGAAAACTAGTAGGTGAAATCAGGATGCCTTGAGTGTCCAAGAATAGCTCTGGTCCACGTGGGAGATATATGACCTTGGACTGAAGGAACAAATAAATACCTGTGGAAACTGCTTTCCAGTTGTAAGTTATGTTTCTTGTCACGGTGTCCATTATGTTTGTTTTGGCTTAATGAGGACTTATTAATTGACTCTTGAGACAGGAATTGAGCAGGCTGGCTTGGGGAGTTTCTTCTGCTTCTTCCACTCCCGTGATCCTCTGATGGCTCATAGATGATGCCTCATTAACACACCAGCCACTTATGTTTAGAGCCATGGGAGAAGCTGGTCAAGCATAGCAAGGGGTGGGCTGAAATTAACAGCTTTGCACATCCATGTCGTACATGTAAAGCACACGTCTTCCCCCAAAGAATCCTGAGAACTGTAGTATATTAAGGGTGCTGAGAGTGGTGATGAGGTTACTACGGTTCCCAGGATTCTTTGGGGGGAAACCGTGTGCTTTAAATTCTCTTTAAACGTACAGGGCAGCTGCAGCTGTGGTGGGTATGATCATGGAATTGATTTATAGTGTAGAATAAAGTGTCATTCAGGGGGGAGGCAGTGGTCACCTCCAGTGTGGGGACCAGTGTGGGGAGCCAGTGTGGTTTAGTGGTTAAGAGCAGTGGACTCGTAATCTGGGAAACCGGGTTCGTCGTGTCTCCGCTCCTCCACATGCAGCTGCTGGGTGACCTTGGGCCAGCCACACTTCTCTGCAGTCTCTCAGCCCCACTCACCTCACAGAGTGTTTGTTGTGGGGGAGGAAGCGAAAGGAGAATGTTAGCCGCTTTGAGACTCCTTAGGGTAGTGATAAAGCGGGATATCAAATCCAAACTCTTCTCCACCCAACACTTGTTTCACATCACATAAGAATGCTGTTTGGGAGCCTCTGCTGTATTTCTGTCCTGCACACAGAAGTCGAAATTACCCACAGTGTTAAATGCAGGTGTTTAAAAATGTAAACAGCATCAGGTGTGTGTGTGTGTGAGAGAGAGAGAGGGGGGGGGGTTATTTTTATAATTAATATAATTATTTTGAAGGATTTTTTAAAGCATTTTATTATTTTTGCTGTCAGTGTTTTAGAAGTGTTGTCATGTTGTTTTTGTAGCTTAATGAAGGGCAGGTTATACATCTTTCAAAGAAATGAACCAATCAGTCAGTCCTGGGATTACAGCAGGCAGAGAGGGAGAGATGAACCCTTTCTTCCCCTGTTGCAATCCGTGGGGCTGGGGTACAAAATTGAATAAAATATGGGGTGGGGTGGAGCCCATACATACTTAGTGTTGTTATTGCTAATGATTGCCTGGGTCCCCCCCCCCCATCCCTGGATTTTTGCATCTTCTAGTAAATGTGTTTTGCCTTCTAAGAAGTATCTGTAAAGGCCATTTTTATATGTGATTTCTAACATTTTTGCTTTTTTAAACAGATTTTTTAAAAATGTTTTGCGTTTTTACAGTGCAGTTGAGAAGCAAACCAAAGGAATTTCTCAAACCTAATCCAACCCTGTCAGGTTTGGGGCAGCTGGATGGAATAAGGAAAGAGGAGTGCTCATCAACATTTGTTTCTTCGTTTTCACAGCCAGCAAGGTATGTGCAAAACAGACAGATCTCTGCCCCGATGAGTTTAAAATCTGAACTTCAACAACTCCCCCTACTGCTTTTTCAAAGTGAATTATCTTGCACTCTTTCAGGTTTGTGGTACTGTGTTTCATCTGGGGGAAATTCAGAGTAAGCTATCATTTAAAGGGATTGCATTATTTCTTATTTTATAGTCCAACTTGTCCCAATAGATCAAATATTTTACAATGTTTTCATGGCACATGTGACAATAGCAATGGCTTTGCAACATCCGGCAATGAAGCCTTAATGCTGGCAGAAACAGTGACACTAATGTTTAGGATCAGGGCACCAGTTGGCAGCTAATGGAGTGGTGCTGAGCTAAATTCTACTGCAATAAAGCTGTAATGTGGGGAATTAATGGTGTTATCACCCAGAACTAATAACCTGTGCCATCACTGAGGTTTATAAGGAAACTTGTGAAATGCCCATCACCTATGATGGGAAGGATATTTGTGCCTGGCGGGGGCAAAGGTGTTGCAGGAATTCTGTTGTCATGGCAAGCTTTGGCTCCATTGCGCTGTGTTCCAAATACAGCATTTTACTTTCTCCATAGGAATGAGTGGCAGCCGTTCATTCCAGCTGTTAAGAATGAAACCTACTGTTATCTGCGTAGCCTCATCCTGCATTCTGTTTCTTAGCCACGCTAGAGAGTGACAGCCCAAAATGTTGAGGACTAGATCTATGAAACATTCATTCATATCAATGATCTTGTTTTGGCAGACTTTAAAAAGATTGGTTCCCTTTTAAGGAGATATAGCACAGGAGACTTGTAATATTTGTTTAATTACAAGCACAGAAGATCAGCATGGGGGAGCAGTCAAGGACTCAGCATTGCTGATCTTTAAGCAGTATCAGCTCCCCTGTGATGATCATTTGCTTGAATACTTCCAACTAGCTGCCTAAATTCACTATTCTGTTCCCATGCAGCTGCTGGCAATGTTCTGTTATCCTACACTATGTCTTTTTGGTAAGTCCCACAGTGTGTAATGGGGTCTACATGAAGTTAGCCTGCATTATTGCTGCTGTTGTTGTTATTTACTGGTAGTTGTTTAGTCGTGTCCGACTCTTCGTGACCCTATGGACCAGAGCACGCCAGGCTCTCCTGTCTTTCACTGCCTCCCGCAGTTTGGTCAAACTCATGTTGGTAGCTTTGAGAACACTGTCCAACCATCTCGTCCTTTGTCATCCCCTTCTCCTTGTGCCCTCCATCTTTCCCAACATCAGGGTCTTTTCCAGGGAGTCTTCTCTTCTCATGAGGTGGCCAAAGTCTTGGAGCCTCAGCTTCAGGATCTGCCCTTCCAGTGAGCACTCAGGGCTGATTTCCTTCAGAATGGAGAGGTTTGATCTTCTTGCAGTCCATGGGACTCTCAAGAGTCTCCTCCTTCATGGATCACTGCCTTGTCATGGTGAAGGGGCTTGAATAATTCAGAGAAGCTATGAGCTATGCCGTGCAGGGCCACCCAAGACGGACAGGTCATAGTCGAGAGTTTTGACTAAACGTGATCCACCTGGAGCAGGAACCCGCAAGCCACTCCAGTATCCCTGCCAAGAAAACTCCATGGACAAAAGCAGCCTGCATAGGAACACAAATTAATCCAAACACAGATGATTAATCAATCAAAATGCTTTAATAGGTGACAGCCCAGGGATATCTTTCACAAACTCACTGCCACCTGACAATATAACATGAGCCAAAGAAGGATCCCACCTGTTTCAACCACAGCTAAGCAAAGCTGTATTGAAACTACTTTCTGCCAAAGAATGTAAGCAATGTTTTGAAAATGTAAGGAGATTGGGAAATACTTGAACACAATTCACGCACAGGAAAGGAATTTAATTTCACCACACTATTGTTTGCAGTGATAAACTCGTCCCAGTCCTTTGTGCTATTGGTTGCTGCCTCTCCCGTCTCCGCTGTTTCTCAAGCAAAAGGTGTGTTTCTGACGCAAAGAAGCAAATATCAGATGTACCTCTGTCTGACGTTCAGCACAAGGAACACAAGGTTTAAATGGATTCCCTCTCTGGTATCTGCGGGAAAATAAACTGACTTAAAATACTGTAACCAGTGGGATCTTAACCCTATTATAATGACTCAGAGAAGCACAATATCTATTTTATTTGACGACCAACAAAGGACTACAGGTTAAAGTGGTAGGCTGGGTCCAATAACTTGCAAACCCCTGATATATCGTGGCAGTGTTGCAGCAATGTACCCTTGCATACATCCAGCTGAAGTACATGGGAAATCAATTGCACAACCACAACACTAAATGATAGAACACCAGATACCGGGGACAAGCAGAAGGTCATCACTTTCACACCTTGCAATTGACCTTGTACAGGAGGGGCGAAGATGTATTTGGAACTTTTGTAGCCCAAAGTTCACAGGGCAGAGAACACATACAAATTAAAGCCTTAAAAAGGTAGTATGCTGACAGTATAATGCATGAAACAAAACGCTCCACCAAATCTCAAAACAATAAAACCATCAAGCAGCAGCAGCAAAAATATGTACATAGCTTGTTCTTCTGAGAATGTGGGCTTCCTTCCTTTTCCTGGGACCCTGGCTGGAATTCGCCCTACCTACTCCTGTTTGTTGGTCTCCAATTCCCATCAGCTCCAGCCATGGCAAATAGGGGAAATGGTGTGACTTGTAGTCCAACAACACCTAGAGTGACATAGGGTTCCTTCCTCCTGTCCTGAAGGCATCGGATTGTTGCCTTGTACAAACAGACTGCTATGTTGGAGGGGCTCCAGGCACTGTCTGCACAATGCATTTAAAGCAGTTTCATACCACTTTAAACAGTCATGGCTTCCCTCAAGAATCCTGGGAACTATAATTTGTTTACAGGTGCTGAGAGCTGTTATTTGTTGTTTAGTCGTTTAGTCGTGTCTGACTCTTTGTGACCCCCTGGACCAGAGCACGCCAGGCACTCCTGTCTTCCACTGCCTTCCGCAGTTTGGTCAAACTCATGCTGGTAGCTTCGAGAACCCTGTCCCACCATCTCGTCCTCTGTCGTCCCCTTCTCCTTGTGCCCTCAAACTTTCCCAACATCAGGGTCTTCTCTTCTCATGAGGTGGCCAAAGTATTGGAGCCTCAGCTTCAGGATCTGTCCTTCCAGGGAGCACTCAGGGCTGATTTCCTTCAGAATGGAGAGGTTTGATCTTCTTGCAGTCCATGGGACTCTCAAGAGTCTCCTCCAGCACCATAATTCAAAAGCATCAATTCTTCGGCGATCAGCCTTCTTTATGGTCCAGCTCTCACTTCCATACATCACTACTGGGAAAACCATAGCTTTAACTATGCGGACCTTTGTTGGCAAGGTGATGTCTCTGCTTTTTAAGATGCTGTCTAGGTTTGTTATCACTTTTCTCCCAAGAAGCAAGTGTCATTTAATTTCTTGACTGCTGTCACCGTCTGCAGTGATCACAGAGCCCAAGAAAGTAAAATCTCTCACTGCCTCCATTTTTTCCCCTTCTATTTGCCAGGAGCTGAGGGGACCAGTGGCCATGAAATGTGAAATGAGTGCAATTGTGCATTAGTTGGAGCATTCTTTGGCACTGCCCTTCTTTGGGATTGGGATGTAGACTGATCTTCACCAATCCTCTGGCCACTCCTGAGTTTTCCAAACTTGCTGGAGTTGTTAGGAGACCCCCTAATTCCCTCGCAGAGCTATCATTCTCAGAGTGGCTTATCCTTCAATTCCTCTTCCTAGGGAACTCTAGGAAGCATTCACTATTGAGAATAGCCCAATGAGAATGATGCTATGCCATGAATTAGTGTCGTTCCCAATGGCATTCTTGGTAAAAGAAAGGGAGAGATGCTCCCACCCCATGAAGATCACCAAGCCTTTGGGTGCTTTTTCCACCCTGTCCCTGAAAAACAAAAACCCTCCACAAAAATCCCAAACTGGATTCTATACTTTGGCCCAGGACTGCTTTATATTCAGTGCAAAAGCCTGTTGTGTATTGGCTGCTGAATCAGGGGGTAAGTGAAATCACCACTAGACTTTTCTTTGAAATTGTACACACACACCCCCCCCTTAAGAATGTCAAATAGGATGCTGAACAATGGAAAGCTGTTGCAGAAGAGCTGCAATGCAAACATTTACTGTCCGGAGAGGCAATTATGGGAGGATGAGTGGGAGTCGGGGCGCTGGCATTTTGTGCTTATGTACATGTGGATCAAGATGCATCTGTCTCCTCCAACAGATATTTAAATTCTAGAGACTCAAGAGAAAGGATGGAGACTATGGCTGAGCCAAAGTCAGAAGAGCACCTGTGAAAGCTTTCATCAGCAGCAGAAAAAGTCCCTTTCTTTTGGGGTGATTTCTTGGAGAGGGGGACTGTGAACAAGAGCAAAAGTGTTCAACCCACGGAGAGCGACTACAGAAAGCATTGCTTTCACTGCTTTGTAACAGTGTCAGGTAGCTAAATCTGATTTGTTGTGTGGCATTGTGGCATCTCCCTGGCTAGGCAGGAATAAGAATCTCCACCTTTTTAATTTGGATTGTCACAGAAACATGTGACCAGCACAGTTTGAAGAACATTTCCTTTTTTAAAAAAATGCAATAAGGGAAATAAATTAGGGCAGTGATTTACCAGGGACAGGTAGCAGAATATGAGAACCCTCCTATTAAATAGGGACAGTATGATATTTCACAGATCTGGCAATACAGATCACATTGTCTTCTCTCTCTCTCTCTCTCTCTCTCTCTCTCTCTCTCTCTCTCTCTCTCTCCCTCCCTCAGACCCAGAACAGTTTGCCTTCTGTTATCAGAATAGATTACTTGGTACCATCTACTAGAAAAAATACTGCTAAGTTGTTCAAACTGGATAAAGAACTATGTCCTGTCAGCAAGCAAATAAATCATGGGGAATTTCCCATTGTTGGGTGAGATGGTTGCTTTATTACTGCAGCCGCAGCCATGGCAGAACTTGTCCTCGGCTTGGCCCAAGCAAAACACATGATCCGCCAAAGCATAGACATGTGTGTGCCTCAGTGCCAGGGGACAGCAAACAAAATAATTACCCAACCGTCCTGCAGAAGGCAAATGAAGCAGGACTTTGCTCCAACTGGTGCCACAGAGCGCTAGTGCCCAAGAAGGATATTAAAATTAATGCTGGTAAACAAGAATAAAATTAATGGTGTAACTAGAGAGGGCTTCACAGCTGTCACTGTACTGCATGGAGAATTTTGGAGCGTTTCTGTGGTAGGGGAAAAGAATTCAATTCGCTGCTATCATGGAAATAAAGGAAGGCTATAGGCTTGCCACCAGGACCCTAATCCAGGATTTAAGGCTTGGGTCTGTCAGAAGTATGGCCAGGGTAAGGGGATGGTGACAGGGGCAACGTGGACAGGGAGTGCAAAATGGGCACCGTGTACGGAATATTAAAAAAAAATTAAATCAAGCATATTCTTTTCAGTGTCTACTTATTTTCAGCAGGTTTTCAAGACAACAGATAAAAAGCCAGGTGCCGGCATTCCCAGAGGATTAGTGAGGGCAGCAGGCCCATGCTGAACGGTACCATTACGGCTTTTCATTGGCCTTGAACCCACAGCCTAACACATTCAACCATTGTCTGCTGCTGGAGTGGGTGGAGGAAGAGGAGGAGAAATGCTTGCACTGTGATGAGTCCTCTGACCTGTCTTCAGGAAGCTCAGCTGGTGTCTGTGTTCTGCCAATGGAGTGGAGAGAAACAGGGGGTGGAATGAAGAGGCCTTCTCCTCATCCTCTTCGCTTCCTGAACAGAAGTGGTACAGCGCTATGCCAAATCTGGGGCTGGCATAGTTAGCTCCCTCCCATTGCAGTCAGTGAGAGAGCAAATTAAAAACTTCCTGCCCCCCACTTGCAGCAACAGAGTGGGGGGCAGGAGGCAGTGGTTGCTTCACCACCGCTGGATGTTCCTCACATGCATAATGAAAATATGACCAGTTAGTTCATGTTCGTATGCTTATATGCTATCTTCCCCCCCCCATCATTTTCCCACATGCATGGGAGACCCAAATGTTCTCCCACTCACCCAAAGAGAATGGCAAAACTGTTTGCTTCTGATCCATATCACCTTCAAAGGTTCCATTTCTGCATTAATATGAGGTTTGTTTGTTTTTAGATCCTGCCAAAATACATATTTAAATATTATTTCAATATGTATTTCAATCTCTCTCTCTCTCTCTCTCCACCCACCCACCCACCCACCCACCCACCCTTTATTTATCAACCTGCTGAGAATTCCATTGTAACAAAATCTGTGTGATAGCTAAGCTCCAATCTGCAAATGTGCGAGTGTCAGATTCCTCAAGCGTGCCTCCTCAGGCACAGAGCACGCCTAGGTCTGCTTAGTTTCCGCAAGATGACTCCATAACATGCTCAGGCTAGGGACGGGGAAGAAATTCATTGGCTTAACACTTTAATATGAACATATCTAATTCACATTTACCAAACCGATGTGCGACCTGTGCAACAACACCCATCATTCAAAGATCCCAATTCTCAGAATTTTGCTGAATTCTCATCTTAACTAAACCAAACGAAACCTTAGCATTGCCTTGTAAGTACTTTAAAAAAGAATTGTAACATGGCATGGCATGTTGTAGGTGGGCTGAATAAAGATGTTTCGCTCCTTTCAGCATCTCCCCGGAGATATGTTTAAAACTGTTCTGTGACCTTTATGATATTTAGTATCAGCAGCCCAGTTTCACTGCAGTTCAACTGGAGGCCATTCCTTTCATAAAGGCTCAGCTTGTCCTAAAATGTTATTGAAAAGGGAAGGGGGCGTTTGGCACTATTGAATGTTTAGAGTCGTTTCTGTGACTTTTTCCAATCTCACCCTTTCCCCCTCCCCTCCTTGCCCCTGAGGTCACCTGGGATGTTCACCAACCATATTATTTTTTGCCATTTCAACAGGTATTGCACAATACTTTCAAATATATCCTTGAAACCAAAAGAATGTGCTTTCTACAAACCTCCACTGAATGAACTGTCCATATGTTTCTGCTCTCCACTTCCTGTTACTTAAACAGTTCCTGATCCTCAAGAGACTCCTACCTCTTATTCCATAACTGTTCAGTTTACTTAGGACTTTTCGTGAGGTATTTTGTTGGAAGCTTTTGGAAAGTCCAAGTACACTATGTCAACAGGATCGTGTCTATCTATGAGCTTGTTGACACTCTCAAAGAACTCTTAATAGGTTAATGAGACAGGATTTACCCTTTCAGAGGCCTTGCTGACTCTACTTCAGCAAGGCTTGTTCTTCTATATGCTTGGTTATTTTATATTTGAGCATATTCTTCACTAGTTTTCCCAGAGCAGACATTAAGCTAACTAGGCTGTAATTTCCAGGATCCCCTGGTTCTCGTTTACAAAACTGTTGTTACATTGGCTATTTTCCAGTCCCCAGGTGTGATCCTAAAGGCAAATTACTTATTTTTGTTAGGGTTTCTGCACTATTAAGGATGCAGAAACACTGTCATCTTTTTCATCTGGCCACTCTAGTAGCCAGAGCAAGTGTTCAGCTCTCACTCAATTCATATTTTTTTAAATGATATTTATTGAAAAAAGAATTTTTTTTTAAATTACAAAGAAATAAAAAGACAAAATTACAAAGAAAAAATACAAAAACAGAAAAATAAAAAAAACATCATTTTCAAATTCTCTAAATTTCATTACCTTCTTTCCATGACCTCCTCCTCCTCCCATCTCTTGTATCTTGATTAATAATTGTCACAGCAAGTCCTTTCCATAATTCATAGTATTCTGTCATTGCATTACCTTACTCTATTTTCATCTTATAAAAAACCTTAAAACTTAAGACTTAAATCTTATTTTTATCAGCTTCTCATAACCATGACCTTTTTACCTGATTCTTTAAACATTTTTACAAGAGCCAAGTAATTTCATTTCAACATTTTTCCAACGTTCATAAAACATTTCTGATAATACAGCTCTCACTCAATTCAAATGATGGTCCCCTAAATAAAAAAGGTGCCCAACTAGGCTCTGTTTACTGACCAAGTGCCTGCTTCCCCACTGTAGCCCAGCCTGAGTCTTTTCTTCATTTTACTGGCTTCTTGGGAGGAGGAGGGTTAATATTCAGTCCCCACACTGAAAAATAACCTTTTAAGTTTGACCTCTTAAAATATTTTTCATACTAGGATTGAGCCTGCTGAGGTGAATCCTCCAGCTATATAATATGATTGTACTAAGGCAGCTATAAAGTTCCCAGCAAAAGTCATTTTTAGATTCCTGAAACTGTTACCAAAATACTACTATAGTTCTCCATCTGTCTGAAATTTCAGCATTTCCAGCCACTGAGGACCAGTTCATACATTCAGTTTATACCCAATGACTTGCAGCAGAATGTGTGAAGTGACTCTATGGAAGAGGTCAGAGTTTGAGGCCATATCAGCCTCTCTCTGTGGTGTCTGATCTGTGATGGCTCATTCATAGTGCGCATGCAAATCCCCATTGATCCTGCTGTCATCAGATGAGCATGTGTGGGTAAACCACTTCCACGTAGACCACATAGACGAACAACTCTGGCCAAATTCACACAACCCGAAATAGGTCTTGAACATGCATCAAGTCTGAGGCCTGATGCAGAGTGGGAGAAACCCTCAATTTCTCATTTCACACACTACATATACACATTTGGTTGGTAAAAGTTAAAGGTAAAGGACCCCTGGACAGTCAAAGGCGACAATGGGGTTGCGGCGCTCCTCTTGCTTTCAGGCCAAGGGAGCCAGCGTTCGTCCACAGACAGCTTTCCGGGTCATGTGGCCAGCATGACTAAACCGCTACTGGTGCACAGAGGACCATGACGAGTACCAGAGCGCACGGAAACGCCGTTTACCTTCCCGCTGGAGCGGTACCTATTTATCTACTTGCACTGGCGTGCTTTCAAACTGCTAGGTTGGCAGGAGCTGGGACCGAGCAACGGGACTCACCCCATCATGGGGATTTGAACCGCCGACCTTCTGATCGGCAAGCCCAAGAGGATCAGGGGTTTAGACCACAGCGCCACCCGCATCCCACATTTGGCTGGAGAAGTGCCTTGCAAAACCCAGAGGCAAGGACTTCAGTGGGTAGCTTCATTTTGGTTTAAATCCCTACGTAGCCATGAAGCTTACTGAGTGGTCCTGGGCTAGTTGCTGTCTCTCAGCCTGACCTACCTTATGGGGGGGGGGGAGTAGTGAGGGAAAACTAGGGGAACAGGAGAACCGTGTACATCAGCTTGAAGTTCCTTGGAGGTGGGGAATAATTGTAAAAAAATAAAACAATAAAAAAGTTTGGATAAAGGGCAGTATAAAAAATTAATAAATAATAGTAGTAGTAGTAGTAGTAATAACCACTCTCCCATCAACTGGAGGGCGCCCTTTGCATGGCCGTGCGCGGCACCCCCAATCCCTGAGACGCCGGCAGGAGTTCCTGGTCGGCCTCCCCGCTTCACAGCCCTTTGAGGTTCCCATCTAACCTCAGTTCAGGTGTACCTATCTGTGGTGGGAGGAGGCGGAGCCAGCAGAGTGGACCGTGAGTGAGCAGTCTTCACTCTGGTCCTCTCTTCGCGTAGTAAAAGGGGCGGAGCCTATCTGAGAGCACATAGCAATAATAATAGTTGTAATAATAATAATAATAATAATAATAATAATAATAATAATAAGGATGGGTGGATGAGACAAAGTGATAGAGAACTGAGTCCTGCCTAACAGTGGCCTAGTCCTGATTGGTAGGCAGCCTGGACAAACCAGTGACCCCCTCGAGTCGCAGCCCTACCAGATTTGGCGTTTTACAGCTCATCTGACAGGCTCCACCTCCTTCACGCACAAATGTCACCACTCCTAAAAATATCCTGGCAGGGGAGGCGGAGTGCAAAGGCACCGCAGATGGCTCAGAGTTCCGCACGCAGCCAAGTGTGAGATTCAAGATCGGGGCTGTCAGTTCTTTGCCTAAAGCCACGCATGAAACCTCATTAAGAATCACATGGCCCCCTCTCCCCCTCTCCCCCTCCTCGTTCATATCTCCTCCTTCCTCCCCAGCCAGCCTGCACTCAAGCACCCTTATTAAACATGCACTTGTACGTAAGGAGCACTGACTTCCCCTTAATTGAGGCATAATAATTAGAGCATTAACACATTAGGAGGGTGAGACCGCATGTTTAGCTTTTGTGATTAATTATCTGAGGACTGTAATAAGTTGTAAAGACATTAATTACTCTGGCATGTTTATTGCAATAGACTGCAGAGCAGACACTTTGCAGCAGCATGCAAAAAATAATAATAATGGAAGGGTGTGCTTGTGCACGAGAAAAAATGGGTGACACCCTGTGATGAAATGCTTTTATTTCAGATGGCAGCCAGAAAGTGCATGATGGGATGTGAACACCCTTGCCTGCTTCCCTTTCATCTTTTAGCAGTATCCCCACAGGCCCAGGAAGAGGTTTGTGGTTGTAGCATAAACTACAGTCAAATACATACTGACCTCCTGCAAGCTTGAGAGCCACATTACACATATGTGATGAAGGTCATGGAGGGATGGAAAGGTTGTTAATAGCTGCTTCATGGCTTTGTTCCATGTGGGCTGTTGCATGGCAATTCCCACCCCATCCCCAAGATGAAGTAAATAAAGACACCGGACACCAAATTTAGGTTAATGGGCGAAAATGGCCACAACTTTATTGATTACAGGAAAGAGCGGTATTGGCTTTAGGCATTGGCCCTACCAGACTATCCGGTCTGGGGAACGAAAGGGGCGAGCCAGGGCTGCCCCGACCTTAAGTGAACCTGGGAGGGCCCGCCCCTTGCGGCAGCCGATTGGCTGCCGCTGTGGGCGGTGAATATTGATGAGCTGGGGGGAATCCCTGCTTCTCACGGGCCGACGCTAGCCCCGCGAGATTGTTGAAGGGGTCGTGAGCCCGCAACCCCACCCCCTCTCTAGATCGGGAGTGGCTTTGGAGATCCGAACAACCACGCCCTTTGTCTTCAGTCAGTTGCTGTGCATAGCCATGTGCTTTTGTATTCTGAGAGTGTAGGTTTCACATATTCACCATCTGCATGGCATGCAAATCTAGCCTGCAAGTACTGGTACTTCCAAGTGTTCAAACTCACCCTGGTTCCTCATATTAAGGAGTAAAGCTGTTCTGGGCTGCACCAATTCAGACTGCCAGTAAGGGCTTACATGGTGGGGTCAGGGATGGTGCACCCCATTTCACTGCTTGATGGAAGCACTGCTGACAACGGTGTTGATTTTTATTTTTTAATTTATTTTTTTTTTAATTTAATTCAACATTAATACATCCATATTACAAATATACAGACAAACATACATTTCATACAATCCTTAAAAATATCCATACATACCCACACTCAATCCCACACATTCTTCCTATTCCCACCACCATCCCTCACACTTGTGTTAGACTTCCAATCTACTCAATTGCAACTTCTTTCCACTTCTACTACTTTCTTTCACACACTTTTAAACCAACTTTCTACTTCTTTTTCTGTCACACATTGTTATCCATCTTATTTAGTATTTCAGTATTTATAACGGAACTTATTTATTCTAATAGGAGTTCTGATTTTTCAATATGATTTTGCAAATATCCTTTAAACACCTTCCAGTCTATCTTCTCTTTTGAGATCCTTCCAATCTCTCCCATTGTTTTGGATATAATGTAGTACTCCAATAATTTGACAAACCACTCTGTTTTTGTCGGTATTATACCACTTTTCCAATTTTTCACAATCAATAGCCTTGCGGCTACTGGGCAATGGTGTTGATTTTAGGTGAGATCACACCGAAACCACATGAGTTCTCAAACGCTCCTCAGGATCGTGCATGATTTCCGCGAGATCTCATTGGAAATTGGTGCAATCTTGTCCCAAATTGGTTCTGGCGGCAGAGGTGGTGTGGCCCACAGAGGTGCCACAATCCACCCAATAGCTGTGGATTGGAACCCTGGTTGGAACACTCCATTGGTGTCTATGCGGAGAGGCGGTACTTCTGCCCAATCCTGAGTGTATTTATTTATTTCACTGCACACAGACATAACTCATATCTAGCCAGTCAACAAGAGAATTAAACTCGGATAGCACTCTTGTCGAGAGAGAGGCTGCCAGAATCAGACTCTCAGCACTTTTCCAGAGGAAAATCTCCCTGTTCCAGCTGGCAGCTCAGCATCATGCTGCTTGTTCTGATCTCATGGTGCAAAGGGCTGAAGCCCCACGATCCACTATGCCAGGGTCCCATCCCTCCCCAGCACTGACCGTTGCCACAAGAAAAACCCTGTGGTCAAGAGCAAGCAACATAATGTCACATACAGTTGGGCCCTTTGTTCCATCATGATGAGAAATAGAGGCATATCTGGGAGTCGGCAAAACTGGCTCCACCCCCTCCCCAAATCTATCAGGCTATGGCGTGTATGACCTGTGTGTGCATGTGTGGCAATGCGCCACCACTCTACCAACTGAGCTATCCCAGGGGATACTGTTGCTGCAAGATCAAACACAGGAGAAGCTTCCTATCCTTTGTGCCCACTGCAGCTCAAAGGTGTACAGATTCCTTAGGCTTTCCGCCTTGCCCTCACTCTGGATGCTTTGAGCACTTGGCTCATGTAAAATGAAATGATTTCTAATGTGGCTCATGTGGCTAAGTGATTTTTTTTCTTTGGGTGGTGGAGGGGCCTGCTGATTCAGCTCCTTTCCGAGGGCTCATGGGATTCTAGCTGTGCCTCTGATGAGAAGGGGAGATGGGGAAAGCTTGGTGCTTTCCATACGATTCTAAGCCTCTGGCAGGTAGCGCCCAAGGGGCGCTCAACCTTTTGACTAGGAAGGAGCCCAAGAAGGAACTTGGTGTTGGGTCCTCTTGTAGATTTTACAAGTATGCAAGGCACCTTATGAAAGGTAGATGAGCAGTTGAGCTGCATCAGCTGAAAGAAACCTTGCCGAAGTTGGTGCATCTGGCTTGCCTTTTCCCAGTCCAGGTCGTTTGGCATCCACACTGAGATGATCACTTTATGCGCCTGAATATAGGCAGTCGCATCAGGGTCAAACCCCATTTGGTTTTCCAGGGACCAAAAACAATAACTCATACCATTTACTATCAGGGCAACGTTTTCCACAAGCCGTGTGTGTTCCTGTGATTCCAACATTCCACAGTATTCGCCATGTCTTACCTTCCCTTTGTCCCTGACTCCTTAAAAAAATCCTTATGCCTTGTAGGAAGCAATGTAGGGATGGTTTTGTTTTGCAGCTTTTTGAGAGTACTTGCAGATTGCTGACTTGCTCAGCACACACTCAATTAGCTGAACTCATTACTGTCTCACGTTTAACAGGCTTACATTGAATTAGACCTGTTTGCTGGATAGGGAGCTATACTAGCACTGCAATATTCATACTGTTTTTAATTGCTGCATTAACCTTTCATTCACTCCCCTGGCATAATTTCAGATGAAATGCTTCTGTTCGGTGTAATGCAGCAGGCAACAAAGCAGATTGAATGGAATGAGCAGGCTTAATTTCTAAAACGAGCAGGGCGATGTGTCAAGGTCGCTCTCCGCAAATCTCTACGCAGGCTTCCCATTCTCTTCTGTATACTCCTTCAACTTGCCCCATCCTATGTCTTCATGCTTGTTTTCAGTTAGATCCCTCTCACTGACTTTTATCCTCCTCTTCTCCCACACCAGCTGCCTGTGTCTCTCCCCATCTTTTGCCAACGAAACCAGTATCAGGCCAGTAACTACAAGGGAGAGGCTGGTGTCATGAGCTGTTTGCAAATGGCCTCTTGAAATTCTCTGTCCTTTTTGTGGGCACAGAAATGGGAGTGGGGGTGGAATTTCTTGAAGGCAATGCTCGCCACCAGCAATGGCAGTAGCACAGCTTCTTTCTTTTATCCCCTAAAGGGGTGTGTGTTTGTGCGCGCACACGTGCGCGACACTGCAAATGGTAGAATAAGCAACAGTGCTGACAACCTGCATTTTGCAGCCTCCACAATGACCAGACCTAGTGTCATTCTGCAGCATGGTGAGGTGAGGAAAATGGCATCTGCCACAAAAAAATGTTCAGTTAATGTTCTTCAAAGTGGCATACTTTTTCTTGGGGAGCAAGGAGAGAAAAAGAAAAAACTCAGACATTTTTGCAGGATAAAATGTCATTTGAGAAATTTTGTCTGCGGAACTTTACACCTGACCAGTGAAGGGGCTTCCAGAGGGTTTCTATCAATGGATGTGGATGCACCCATAAAGAGAAAGTAACAAAAACACCCCTTGCTGGATTAGAAAGCTTTGGGTTCTAGGATAGCAATTCATGGCTAATGCCTGGAGTTTCGGGTGAAAGCAGCTGAAATGAGAAGTGGCAAGGGCAGTAAGTTTTTCATCTTTCAACAGAGCACTATTGTTGTATTTTGTACACTGCTTAAACTATTTTTTAAGGCTTCTAGCACTGGGTTAACTAGGTGGCAGAAAATTCATAATGATGGATACAGAGGGAAATAGCATTGCTCAGAACCATGAGGGGTAGTTTCATATCAGGGAGAAAGCACTCCATTGATGGAGGCGGAGGTTGTCTCCAAGTTCATTCATTCCATTTATTGCTCTCCTAATAAGTCCCATAGTAACTGTATCTACAACGGAAGCATATTTAAGCCCAAAACACTTTTCTCTAGCCAACAGCTTGTTAGACTTGTAGAAGTCAGTCGACCCATAACCTGTTAGACTTGGGCCCACCATTTGTTCTTGATACTACACTACACTTTGACCAGTGTGATCTGCAGAGTACGCACAGCTCCTGCAGAGTCTTCCAGCAAAACGTTAGAGTTTTCTTGCTTTCCAGTAGTCACCCTTTTCCTAGAGTTCCCAGTTCAGAAAACTCATTTCCCACTCAGTTCAATACAAAGTATGAAGTCTTTATTGTCTTGTGGCACAAGTCAAGCATAAACACACTAGCTACATTAACTTTAAGATATACTGGTACATCACAAACTGATCTACTATAATATAGTTCTTCTGGCCTTAGAAGTAAACCTTATGAAGATACAAGAAGACAGAGAGATGCCCCAACCCTTTACAATGCTAGCTCACCATACTATAGTCAACCATACAGCATGTAAACTTCAGCCTCTCCACTGATACTTTGTTGTTGTTGTTGTTTAGTTGTTTAGTCGTATCCGACTCTTCGTGACCCCCTGGACCAGAGCACGCCAGGCACTCCTGTCTTCCACTGCCTTCCGCAGTTTAGTCACACTCATGCTGGTAGCTTCAAGAACACTGTCCCACCATCTCATCCTCTGTTGTCCCCTTCTCCTTGTGCCCTCCATCTTTCCCAACATCAGGGTCTTTTCCAGGGAGTCTTCTCTTCTCGTGAGGTGGCCAAAGTATTGGAGCCTCAGCTTCAGGATCTGCCCTTCCAGTGAGCACTCAGGGCTGATTTCTTTAATAATGGAGAGGTTTGATCTCCTTGCAGTCCATGGGACTCTCAAGAGTCTCCTCCAGCACCATAATTCTAAAGCATCTATTCTTCGGCGATCAGCCTTCTTTATGGTCCAGCTCTCACTTCCATACATCACTACTGGGAAAACCATAGCTTTAACTATACAGACCTTTGTCAGCAAGGTGATGTCTCTGCTTTTTAAGATGCTGTCTAGGTTTGTCATTGCTTTCCTCCCAAGAAGCAGGCATCTTTTAATTTTGTGACTGCTGTCACCCCACTGATACTTGGTGCTAAACAAAACCCCAAGATGGATTTCGCCAGTTGAAGCAAATGCGGTAAAAAAGAAAAACATGAAAGAAGAATGGATAACATATAATGCTTTATTGTTAGAAGAGGACAGCCAAATTAAATTTAGAAAATATGAGGAGATAAAAGACCAGCTTTCTGGTTGGTTGGAATACCATCAAATATATGAAATATTTAAACAAGATAAAAAGATTGGATTTGATAATCAGCCCTCTAAACTCGAAACAGAATTAATAAATAATAAAATCAGGGTAGTTTTGATAATATATTGACTCCTCCTGGAATGGGAAGTTAAGGAGGAGGAGGTTAAGGCAACAATGATTAGATGAGCACAGGACATTGGAAGTCCAATAATCATGGCCGAATGGGAAGAGCTTTGGAAAACAAATATGAAATTTACGGCGTGTTATAACATCAAAGAAAATATGTTAAAGATGCAGCACGGATGGTATCTCAGCCCCTCAAGACTATCGAAGATGTATAAAAATTTAGCGAATACTTGTTGGAGGTGTGGTGGGACTAATGGCGACATGTATCATATGTGGTGGACATGTAGGAAGATCAAAGTGTTCTGGGGCTTAATTTATGAGGAGTTGAAAAAAATGTTTGGAATAAATTTTTTAAAAGACCAGAGGCATTTCTGTTAAGCATCGTTGGCAGGGACATCCTGAAGGCCTTTAGGGAGGTATTCTTATATGCAACGGCCCCAGCTTGGACTTTGGTGGCAAAGGGGTGGAAGGAACAAGAAGCCCCGACAATACCAGACTGGCATTACAAGCTACAAGAATTTGCTGAAATGGCACAGTTAACAAATACCCTGAGAGGCAATTCAAAACAAAAATTTATGGAAAAGTGGGATAGATATAAACCATATGTTCAAAAATACAGTAAAGGTTTGCTATCTATGCTAGCATTTGATTGACATTGGAGTGAGACTGAGTTGAGAAATAAGACTAAGAGCACATATTGATATAGGAATGCATTAGATAATATGTAAAGAAATATACAATAATAAGAGTACATTCATTTGTAAAAAAGGAATATACAACGGGATAGACAAAAAGTCTGGTGTGTTGGTATGTATATGATTTGGGGGGGTTGTTTTTGTTTTTTCTCTTTGTTCTTTCTTTTATTTGTTTCATTTTCTTTCTAGGTATATAAAATTTGTATATAATTTATGTATACATGTTGGAAATTATATTATAGTAAGTCCTGTATTGTAATATGACAGCGTTTACTGATGTAATATAAGAATGTTAACAAATAAATAAAATGCAAATTTAAAAACACACAAAAAACCCTCTTCTCAGTGAATACCTCACACTCCTGAATGCAGCCTTGGCTTTATACCCCCCCCCCAAGTAATTTCCACCCTAAAGTTCTCTTTCTGTGGATTTGGATGTTGCCTATTCTTTGGAAGTTCTCTTAGTATTCAAATCTTTGCAGAATGTTTTCTGTTTATTTGGTTTTTGTATGCAGTAGTTGATATGCAATGATATTCAGGGAAGTTTTTAACGTGTGATATTTTATTGTATTTTTGGCTTTTATGGGAGCCGCCCAGAGTGGCTGGGGAGGCCCAGCCAGATGGGCGGGGTATAAATAATAAATTATTATTATTATTATTATTATTATTATTATTATTATTATTATTATTATTATTCGCCAGGGCTGGACAAATACTATTTCTACTATTGTAATCTTATGGCGATGTTTCTTCTACTTTCCAGCATAAGCAAAAGTGGTACATTCTCACCTGTTCAAATGACTCTTGGTGTCTTTTCACGTGCCTTAAGATACCAAGTAATCATGACCAAACGTTGCAGAAGAGCATAAGGTGCGTGTTTTAAAACTCTTTAAGAGCAATTTTTGGGGGGTCCTCTGCTAGCTGGTTCCCCCCCTTCCCTGAAGGTCAGCTAATTTGGCTCCAAGCTGCCAAAGGAGAGACACTATTAGAAACCAGACTGTTTAAGTAGCAGGCTGCAAAGTCACCGGCATGACTCTTCCACTTCTGGAGTGCCAGGCACAGTATGCGAGCATTAATTAGAGCTAATTGTGTATAATTAGAAAGCTCCTTCCACCCCTCCTGTTTTCTTAATTTCTTTCCTTGAGGCAGGGCCATCAAAAGTAGCGTTTCCATGGGCCTCTCCCAAAGATCATGAAGTCTTTGCATGATGCACAGATGTGGTTTCTGACATTATTAGTTATATTAGTCGGGATGGGTGTTGGGTAGGGGGCTCAGAAGGAAATAATGAAATAAAAAGAGGTGCCTACAGGCTAGATGACCTCCACAAAGAGCAAAAAATGCAAATGACTATGGGAAGCAGGTACGTTAATCACTGTGAAAAGCAGTGCTGTGGATGCACTGTATCCTGATTTCGGTAAGGCTTTTGACAAAGTCCTCCGTGATATTCTTACGGTGAAACTAGTAAAATGTGGGCTGGACAACGGTTAGGTGGTTGGCTGACCAAACCCAAATAGTACTCATTAAAGGTTCCTCATCATTCTGGGGGAAAGTGACAAGTGGGGGGGCTGCAGGGTTCTGTCCTGGACCCCTTGATGTTCAACTTCTTTATAAATGACTTGAATGAAGAAATTGAGAGGATGCTCATCAAATTTGCAGATGACACCAAACTGGGAGCGGTAGCTAATGCTACAGAAGCCAGAATCAAAATTCAAAATGACCTTAACAGATTGGAGAACTGGGCACATGCTAACAAAATGAATTTCAATAGTGACAAATGTAAGGTTCTGCACTTAGGCAGGAATAACCAGCTGTACAAATATAAAATGGGGGGCACTGGGATTGCTAGTAGTACATGGGGAAAGGATTTAGGGGTCTTAGTAGACCACAAGCTTAACCAGGGTTAACGGTGTGATGCAGCAGCAGCAGAAAAAGAAAAAGGAAAGAGCTATTCTAGGCTGTGTCAACAGAAGTATAGTGTCCAGATCAAGGGAAGTAATAGCGTGCAGAGGACAACGACGGTTATGATCAAGGATGTGGAAACAGTTGAGGGAGCTGGGTATGTTTCGCCTGGATAAGAGGAGACGGAGAGGAGATATGAAAGCAACCTTCAAATATCTAAAGGGCTGTCACATGGAGGATGGAGCAAACTTGTTTTCTCTTGCTCCAAAGGGTAAGACCAAAGGCTTCAAGTTACAATAAAGTTGATTCCAACTAAACATCAGGAAGAACTTTCTGCCAGTAAGAGCTGTTCAGCAATGGAACAAACTCCCTCTGAAGGTGATGGACTCTCCTTCCTTGGAGGTTTTTAAGCAGAGGCTGGATGGCCATCTGCCATGGATGCTTTAGCTGAGAATACTGCATTACAGTACAGTGGTACCTCACAAGACGATTGCCTCGCAAGACGAAAAACGCGCAAGACGAAAGAGTTTTCCGTTTTTTGAGTCGTTCCGCAAGACGAATTTCCCTATGGGCTTGCTTTGCAAGATGAAACGTCTTGCGAGTTCTTGTGAGTTTGTCCCCTTTTTCTTAAAGCCACTAAGCCGTTAATAGCCACTAAGCCGCTAAGCCGTTAATAGCCGCTAAGCCGCTAATAGCCGCTAAGCCGCTAATAGCCGTGCTTCGCAAGACGAAAAAACTGCAAGACAAAGAGACTCGCGGAACAGATTAATTTCGTCTTGCGAGGCACCACTGTATAGTTGGACTAGATAATCCTTGGGTCCTGTAGTGGTTTGGAGTTACTTGTGCGTAAACTGTCCCCGTTTGGGAGCTAGGCTGCCTGGGTTAAACCGTCTTGACTGCACAGCCCATCTCAGCGTGGCTGCCTCAGTCGCTAGCAGAATCTGTCTGTGGGTGTTTCTTAAACCTTTGCCAGCATAAAAGCTGTTTGACACCCAATCGTCTCCGCCTCTCACTGCGCGGGAGTCTCCTGCGCAGGGAGGGCGTGGGTAGTGGAGGACCAGTGCTCTCCTCACTGACTTCCAAGGAAGAATCCCGGAGCCCTTCCACCTCTTCTGCCATTTGCTCTCCTGGATCCTTGGTGTTACGCTGATTTCCTTCCCCCTCTATCAAGCTGCGTCTCCCCCTAGTGCTGGTACCTTCCCCTACAGAATTGGAGAGCCTCTCCTTTTCCTGTTGCTCTGATGTCAGTTTCCTGACAGGTCCCTTCCAACTCTACAATTCAAGGATTCTATGATTCATTCAGTTGGTGCCAATTTAGGGGCAATGATCCAGCATTCCTCGCAAAAGGAGCCTGTCACAGCACCCATCCAGGCAACCCACACTGAGTGTTTAACAACACCCTAGGCCACTGAAAGTGGATTTCACCACCTGTTCCATCACCAACATTTTATTTCTTTTTGAACCTATATTTCAAAGGAGAAAAGGCAGGAAGAAGAGAGGAGTTTCACTCTTTTAACTGTGTTTAAGGCATAACTGTGTGTTGTTCGGATGGGGCTGTGTCTCCTCCCTAAAACAACCTGTAGTTCTTTATAAAAATAATAATAAATTTTATTTATACCCCGCCCTCCCCAGCCAAGACCGGGCTCAGGGCGGCTAACACCAGGTATAAAAACAATGGATTAAAATACAACTTAAAAACAAGATTAAAATACAACATTAAAATGCAGCCTCATTTCAGTAGAAACTCAAATCAAAAACTTTTTGGGGATGAAAACGTCAAATCTTCACCAAGGCTAACTATCCAGACTGGTCCTACGTGGACCAGAAAAAAGCCAGGGAAGTCCCCAAATAGGAGTTCCATCACAGAAGGAGAAAGGAAAAAGGAAAAAGGAAAGAGGGGAAGGGGATCAAATTGATTCCAAGCCAAAGGCCAGGCGGAACAACTCTGTCTTACAGGCCCTGTGGAAAGAAATCAGATCCTGCAGGGCCCTGGTCTCATGAGGCAGAGCGTTCCACCAGGCCGGAGCCAGTGTTGAAAAGGCCCTGGCTCTGGTTGAGGCTAATCTGACTATCCTTAGGGCCCAGGACCTCTAGGGTGTTGCTATTTATGGGCCTTAAGATCCTCCACGGGGCATACCGGGAGAGGCAGTCCCGTAGGTACAAGGGTCCTAGGCTATGAAGGGCTTTAAAGGTCAAAAGCAGCACCTTAAATCTGACCCTGTACTCCACCGGGAGCCAGTGCAGCTGGAAAAGCACTGGGTGAATATGCTCCCATGGCAGGGGCCCCGTGAGGAGCCTCGCTGCAGCATTCTGCACCTGCTAGAGTTTCTGGGACAGCTTCAAGGGCAGCCCCAGTAGAGCTATTATGGAACCCACAATGCACAAGCTCCATCTCATGTGTAGGTGCCCCTGAGGAACTGAGTGTACCGATACTGAGAAAGCCCTACACAAGCAAGAGCTCACTCAATGGGGCAACACACAGCTGTTGGAGGAAAGAGGCATGAGCACAGTCCAAGTAACACATGAGTAACACATGAACAGGACTGATAAGAAAGATCAAATGCACAGCCAGGATCACATGGCAGACCATCTGCAGGAGGCAGGACTGTTCACCCCCTGGCACCTGTTTGTGCAGATAACTAAGCACTGGTCAGGCTAAAAGAGAGGGACGGCCAAAGTATTTAGAATCATAGAATCATAGAATCATAGAGTTGGAAGAGACCACAAGGGCCATCGAGTCCAACCCCCTGCCAAGCAGGAAACACCATCAGAGCACTCCTGACATATGGTTGTCAAGCCTCTGCTTAAAGACCTCCAAAGTAGGAGACTCCACCACACTCCTTGGCAGCAAATTCCACTGTCAAACAGCTCTTACTGTCAGGAAGTTCTTCCTAATGTTTAGGTGGAATCTTCTTTCTGGTAGTTTGGATCCATTGCTCCGTGTCCGCTTCTCTGGAGCAGCAGAAAACAACCTTTCTCCCTCCTCTATGTGACATCCTTTTATATATTTGAACATGGCTATCATATCACCCCTTAACCTCCTCTTCCCCAGGCTAAACATGCCCAGCTCCCTTAGCCGTTCCTCATAAGGCATCGTTTCCAGGCCTTTGACCATTTAAATATGCATCTGAAATATTTTAAGTGTGCAACTAAATGCTGTGAAGTGTGAATGTGACATCATGCAGCTTGGCCTACGTTTTGGTGCGCCAGGATTGGCTGACTTGAAGAATAATGGCCATCACAGTACTTGGTGTTTCGCTTGCACTTTTAGAGCGTGCACTTTTAGAGCATTTTGTTGCAATGACTTGCACGAGCCCTTGCAAGGTAGGCCAGTATTGCATAGTGGGGACTAAGAGACAGTGGGGGACCTAAGAGATGAGATCAGAAGTGGGATAATTTTTCTGGTTTGTAATTTGGTACCTTCACCACTGCAGCAGCCACCCCCAACCTAGTGCCCTCCAGATGTTTTTGGACGGCAGCTCCCAGTCATGCTGGCAGATGCTGCTAGGGGTCCAAAACATTCTGGAGGGCACCAGGTTGAGGAGAGCTCCACTTCAGCAAACCTGCAGTTTTTCCTCTGTGATGTGCAAAAAAGGCCTGCATAGCTCACCGTGAATCTGAAGCTGTGTTTCCATGTCTAGATTTAACACACCATCCATTAGGTAAGGTGTAAAGGGACCCCTGACCATTAGGTCCAGTCACGGACGACTCTGGGGTTGCAGTGCTCATCTCGCTTTCAGGCCAAGGGAGCCGGCGTTTGTCCGCAGACAGCTTCTGGGTCATGTGGCCAGCATGACTAAGCCTCTTCTGGCGAACCAGAGCAGTGCACAGAAACACCGTTTACCTTCCCACCAGAGTGGTACCTATTTATCTACTTGCATTTTGATGTGCTTTCGAACTGCTAGGTTGGCAGGAGCAGGGACTGAACAACGGGAGCTCACCCCGTCACAGGGATTCGAACCATCCACCTTCCTATCAGCAAGCCCTAGGCTCTGTGGTTTAACCCACAGCGCCATCCACGTCCCATTACCCCCCTCTAATATTTGCTTCAGGAGTTCACAGAGCACCTTGGAGCACAGAGGCATAACAAAGTCAATTGTCTAAAATGGAAATGTTTTAGGTATTCTCCTCCACCTCCTCCTCCTCCCTGGCATCCCCTTCCCACCCAGGGGCTCCAGCGCCTTTTACTGTCTCCATCTTCCGCCTCCCACAACTTCCCTCTCTTAATGATAATGAACTGCAAAGCACCTGCGCTCCATCTTGATGAGAAGCCAGCTCTCATACACCCAACAGCAGGAGGTCGGCTACCACCTGTGCTCATTCAGAGCCATTTGTTCCCTCTAATTGGCTGCAGACCTGGCGAGCAGAAGGCAGTGCCTTCAGCATTGGAAGCGGAGGAGGCTGAGAGATACACAGTGACCTCGTGGATGAATCATGGGAGAAGAACCTTTGGTTCCCAGGCTGCACAGGGAACGCACATGGAGGTGAAATGGATTTCCAGGACACCAACACAGCAAACATCTGGAGGTTTCTTTTCAGAACCATTAACTGTCAAGCTCTGGGGAGCGAAGCATCTATCATCCTAATCTTGGAGTGCTATTTAGGTTTTAGCCAAGAATTTCAAGGAGTTTAGACTTCAATCACAGATAGGCTGGGATTGCAAAGTACAGTTTTCACTCTGGAGAAGTATTTTCATTAGCTGGAGGAACTTGAAAGGATGAAGTACACCACACACCCAGATGGGCTGTGCTGGCCTGGACCTTGCCTGTGACGGATGCGAACAGAAGCGTGAAGCTGCTAACAAAGGAAACCATGTTAGCTGCTAAAGCTTAAGCACTTGGCATGGCCAGATGCAGGAAACAGCTGTGAAACAAAGCAATAGCACTTTGCAGCCCAGCCCAGTTGTTAAAGAATCCACTCACCTCCTCATTTTTGCTTTGTTTTGCCTGCTTAAACTAGAACAGTTTAGAACGGAGATCAAGACAACAAGAGAAACAAAATGTATGGAGCAAGGACCCTTTTGGACTAGATTGCTGTTCTTGTGAGTGTACTCTGTAACATGCCATTGATGCAATAATGGTGTGTTAGCGGTAGATTTGTTTATGAGCTGGCCATGCATCTTTCTGTTTTATTATTTGTTCTGCAATGCTTCTCCATTATTGCCAGCTGGAGGGGCACTCTTGGCCAACTGCACAAGAGAAGCACGGCTAGATAGATAGATAGACAGATAGAATGGAACATTTGTAGTATGAAAAGTTACAGGGTTTTAGCAGGAGACTATGGCCCATGCACTGGCTGCAGCTGAAGCAACATAACCGCCCTGAAACTTTTGTAGGTGCAAATGGTGCTGAAAGTATGATCACATATAACCACCCCAATAGCATCGTGAGCACAAATCATCAGCAATGCACATTATAAAGGACGCCTGCTGCTTACTCATGAGACCCATGAGGCCAATGCACTGGTTGGAAGGCCAATAGATAAAAAGCTTGCCGACTTTTAACCTGACCGGTCCAGTTTCTCATGCATCAGCTGAGCTTTCTGTTCTTGCCAGAGGCACTAGATTATGAGTCTGATGGGGGCAGTGACATGGCAGTGATGATGGACTCAAGGGCATCCTGATCAAATTTGCAGATGACACCAAACTGGGAGGGGTGGCTAACACCCCAGAGGACAGGATCACACCTCAAAACGACCTTGACAGATTAGAGAACTGGGCAAAAACAAACAAGATGAACTTTAACAGGGAGAAATGTAAAGTATTGCACTTGGGCAAAAAAAATGAGAGGCACAAATACAAGATGGGTGACACCTGGCTTGAGAGCAGTACATATGAAAAGGATCTAGGAGTCTTGGTTGACCACAAACTTGACATGAGCCAACAGTGTGACGCAGCAGCTAAAAAAGCCAATGCAATTCTGGGCTGCATCAATAGGAGTATAGCATCTAGATCAAGGGAAGTAATAGTGCCACTGTATTCTGCTCTGGTCAGACCTCACCTGGAGTACTGTGTCCAGTTCTGGGCACCACAGTTCAAGAAGGACACTGACAAACTGGAACGTGTCCAGAGGAGGGCAACCCAAATGGTCAAAGGCCTGGAAACGATGCCTTATGAGGAACGGCTAAGGGAGCTGGGCATGTTTAGCCTGGAGAAGAGGAGGTTAAGGGGTGATATGATAGCCATGTTCAAATATATAAAAGGATGTCACATAGAGGAGGGAGAAAGGTTGTTTTCTGCTGCTCCAGAGAAGCGGACATGGAGCAATGGATCCAAACTACAAGAAAGAAGATTCCACCTAAACATTAGGAAGAACTTCCTGACAGTAAGAGCTGTTTGACAGTGGAATTTGCTGCCAAGGAGTGTGGTGGAGTCTCCTACTTTGGAGGTCTTTAAGCAGAGGCTTGACCACCATATGTCAGGAGTGCTCTGATGGTGTTTCCTGCTTGGCAGGGGGTTGGACTCGATGGCCCTTGTGGTCTCTTCCAACTCTATGATTCTATGATTCTAGGAGGAGGAGGAGGAAGAGCTGGCCACTGTGCTCAGCTCTGTGCTTTGCCTCCATGTATTTTTGGACATGGTGGGGGGGAGAGCTGGGGCCACCCCAAAAATATTTGGGGGACGCAAAAGGGCTCACGCCCCTAGTTCTTGCACAGCTGGAAACTTTCTGACTATACACCATCTAGGGTAAAGACTTTTCTGGCTCCCCAATGGTGGCAAAGAGACGAACAGAGATACAATTCTACTTTATCAATGGCTTGACAACATGACAATGTTGGCAACATATGAATGGACAGCTTATAGATACAGACTTTCTTTGGATAAATACAATGATATCTGGAATGAGTTTACTCAGAATATATTATGTTATTGATAAATATGTGTGTATTAGGAGAATAAGATTAATCACATCTGTATACTAATGAATGGAAATGGGACTGAATATTTTTTCTCTTTTTCATTCTCACTCCCTTTCTTCTTTCTTTTTGTCACACCATCTTTTCATAAATGAAATTCTTCTAATAATTTTTTTTAAAGAAAAACTCTTCTGGCTCCTCCCCGCCCCCACCATGACTCTTTGCGAAACCTTGACCACCTGTGTATTTATAGCTCAGTCGGAAGATCCATTAGCATCTTCCCTTTTCCTCCAGGCCTTGTTTGCATAGCATCAGCACATTTCTGCTTGCCAGGAGAGCTGTGAAGGGGAGCCAGGGAGCAGCACACATTCCTAAAGACTCTCTGGACATTTTCCCTGCCATTCTTCCTTTTATTTGATCCCTCTACTACTGTTACACCCTCATTCACATTCCAGGCCTTTTTCTTTTTGCTACATTCCATTCTTCTCACTTCACATTTTGCTTTACCTTTCCTGTCACTTAGACATAATAATTTATAGCACAGACAACTTTCACTCTGAAGGGTCAGGGTTGTTAGCCTTCAGTGATTCCATGCATATAGATATGGTGCACTATCTGGAAAGTGGTTAAAAAGTTGGATTCCCCAGAATATATCTCTCTCATTCTCTCTCTCTCTCTCTCTCTCTCTCTCTCTCTCTCTCTCTCTCTCTCATATTTATCTACCTTCCTTCCTTCCTTCCTTCCTTCCACCCACCCACCCACCCACCCACCCACACAAACACACAGTCTTACTGGCATGGCCCTGGCATCATGCTGAAAGTCAGAGGCAGAAAAGATGGCCAAGTTTCAGGCTGCCTCACTACCATTCAAGGTTCCTGATGCTTGTAGTCTATAGTCTGGAACCCTCAGAACCTGAGGCCAGTGGTCTGGAGTCTGCAAAGCTTGAGACAGGACTCTTGTAGATGTCACCCACCCACACCCAAACAAGGGGAAATAAGTGCTTCCTACAAGGAGACAGGGGGACGCGGGTGGCGCTGTGGGTAAAAGCCTCAGCGCCTAGGGCTTGCCGATCGAAAGGTCGGCGGTTCGAATCCCCGCGGCGGGGTGCGCTCCCGCTGCTCGGTCCCAGCGCCTGCCAACCTAGCAGTTCGAAAGCACCCCCGGGTGCAAGTAGATAAATAGGTACCGCTTACTAGCGGGAAGGTAAACGGCGTTCCGTGTGCTGCGCTGGCTCGCCAGATGCAGCTTTGTCACGCTGGCCACGTGACCCGGAAGTGTCTCCGGACAGCGCTGGCCCCCGGCCTCTTGAGTGAGATGGGCGCACAAACCCCAGAGTCTGTCAAGACTGGCCCGTACGGGCAGGGGTACCTTTACCTTTACCTTTACAAGGAGACAACATAAAGGTGAAGAAATGCTTGCCTTCAGATCAGAGGTTTGGCTCCTATACATTCACAGTCTTAGGCCAAAGAGGTGGATTTGGGGAGACTGGAGGAAGAGATTCCTGGGGCCTTAGTGCTTTGCCAGTCTGTGTTGGAGCAAGTTACTCACTTGGAGTTGCCCTTGATGATATAACCACTATGTTGCTACCCATGAGCTTGAATTCATGGGTAAATTATATGGATGTGTCAGAAGACTTATGGGGTGTGTATCTATCCCAGTTAGCAACTCACACCTGTCTGTTACTTCCTCCCCCATAGAAAAGTGTCGTTGATGTTGCCTGGGGAAGATGGAAGAGGATTGCAGGGGAAAGGTAGGCACACCCATTTAGGGTTTGTTTTGTTTTGTTTTGTTTTGGTTTGTTTGGAGTGATCCTGGCCCTATCAGAACTAGGTTGAATGAGGCATATGCCCTAGGCAGCAGGTGTTGCGATGTACTGCCATAGTCCTGGCCACCCCCTAGAGGTTCCTGCCCACCCAACGTTCTGCAACATGTAGCAAATAGACACCCAGTGGGGTGGCGAGTGGGCAGCTTTTAGGTACTGAGGGCAGAGCATGTGTCAGAAATTACTTTTCTGAGCAACTTCCACTCAGCCCCAGTTAAGTAAGATACAACTGCTAATCAATTTGTCATCTATATGTAGAATGAGCTCGGGGTGCCAGTTTTTCCTTCACCTCAAGTAGCTAAAGCTTCCCCAACTAAGTCTGGCTTCCAGGGTACCTGATACTGAGTACTCGAGCGTTGCATGTTTCAGCATTCAAGGCATCAGAAGGGAATAAGGGCCTTGCAGAGGGGAGGTCGCCCAGCACCAATTCCCTCCTTTCATACCTTAATAGAATAAAATTAATTTAATGAGTCTGTAAGGTAAAGGTACCCCTGACTGTTAGGTCCAGTCACGGATGACTCTGGGGTTGCGCGCTCATCTCGCTTTACTAGCCGAGGGAGCCAGCGTGCAGTTTCCGGGTCATGTGGCCAGCATGACTAAGCCACTTGTGGCGAACCAGAGCAGCGCACGGAAACACTGTTTACCTTCCCGCTGGAGTGGTACCTATTTATCTACTTGCACTTTGATGTGCTTTCGAACTGCTAGGTGGGCAGGAGCAGGGACTGAGCAACCGAAGCTCACCCCGTTGCAGGGATTCGAACTGCTGATCTTCTGATCAGCAAGCCCTAGGCTCTGTGGTTTAGACCACAGCACCACCAGCGTGACTATATCAAAAAGAACAATGCACAATACAGATACACTCTACATAAAAGTAAAATGTGTTTAAAGCCCTATGTAAATATAGGCATGTGCATATATTGGAAGTTGACATATATTTTCAAACCACCTGTAAATGTCTGTTCATATAGGAATCTTAGAGTGAGGTTGTTTCTTTTTTCCAGATGAACTACATGTTCTAATTCCCCTTTCTGTCTTCAATCCCACCACCCCACACACTGTCCAGGCTCCAGACTTATGTTGACACAGAAACATGGGCCTAGTCCCATTGCTGGTGTGAAAGCTGGGGGTTTTGGGGGGTGGGTTGGGTTGGGTCTTTGGTAGGGGAAGGCTTGAAAGGAATAGAGATGAGTGAGGGAAGGGTGAAACCCCCTCCTTCTCCCTGCCATTTCTCTCATCCTAGGAGAAAAGTTTGCTGGGCTTTGAAAGCACACAGGGAAGACAGAGCTTCTCACCCCACTGTTCAGAAGCCCAACACATACGGCAGCTCTTTGCCGCACTATCCCTTCATATTTTCAGGCTTTGGTAGTAGATTTCAACTTCTATTTCACATGTGAGTATTAATCTCAAGGAAAGAAACAGGTAAACTTTGAATCAACTCTGAGGGGCTGAGTTCTGCGAATCGTTTCATTAAGATTCTACTTAGCACTCGCTGCGAGTTGAAGACAAGCATCCCCAGAGACAAAGGCAACATGCAGAACAAAGCATGCTTTAAACCATCACGTTTTAAGAGATGGGGTTTTGTTGTCTTGTTTTTCTTTACAGGCAGTCCTATAAGGAAATGGATAAAACTCAACTGGACAATTCTCCCCTCCTCAGTATGTGATTGAAATCTCTGCATGAAACAAGCTGTCAGCAGTAGTGAATGGAGCACATCGCTCTCTCCTCTCTTGACTCCTTCGCAGTCAGATTGCCAACTCACATTTCTTATTAAGATGCTGATAGCTAGGAAAGTTTCTCCAGAAACTACGACTTCCCCCTGTGTTCTGTTCAGCACCAAGGCCAGAGGGTGAGTGAAGGATAGTGGATCAGCCAGTGTCTTTGCTGTGAGGAATACATTCTGCAGACAGGAAGCATTCTGCACGCAAAGCAAAGGGGCACTGGGTTCAGGTCTAAGAATGGGGACCAGGTAGCCTTAAGTCAGGGATGAGGAATGTGTGCCCTTCCAGATGTTGTTGGATTCCAGATGTTGTTGGGCTCCAGATGTTGATGGACTCCAATTCCCATCAGCCTCAGACAGCATGGCCAATGGTAAGGGCTGATGAGAGTTGTAGTTTGTCAACACCTGAAGGGCCCATCCCTGGCTTAAGCCTTGCTCTAGCACTGATCAAGGAGAGCCTTCTGAAATATTGCTGCAGCATAGTTTCCTTAGGCGGAATCACACCATAGGTTTAAAGCACATGACTTCCCCCAAAGAATCTTGGGAGCTGTAGTTTTATCCTCACAGAGTTACCATTTCCATCCCCACTAATATACTGAGGTTCCCAGGATTCTTGCAGGGATGTCATATGTCTCATTGCAGCCCCTTTGCCCTCTTTGTCTTGACAAGTTCTGGCTCTTTTCATTAAGAAGGGCTATACAACTCTTGTGAACAATGTGGATTGATCTGGGATATCATTCCCAAGGGACATTCAATAATCAATTTTAAGGACGCAAAGAGCCTGCTGGATCAGACCAATGGCCCATCTCCTCCAAAATCCTGTTCTCGTAGTGGCCACCCAGATGTCTATGGAAACGTGAAAGCAGTTCTGTGCATCCTTGGTTGGCAACTGAGAGCCAGTGTGGTGTAGTGGTTCAGAGCGGTAGACTTGTAATCTGGTGAACCGGGTTCACATCTCCGCTCCTCCACCTGCAGCTGCCGGGTGACCTTGGGCTAGTCACACTTCTTTCAAGTCTCTCAGCCTCACTCACCTCACAGAGTGTTTGTTGTGTGGGAGGAGGGGAAAGGAGAATGTTAGCCGCTTTGAGACTCCTTCAGGTAGTGATAAAGCGGGGTATCAAATCCAAACTCTTCTTCTACTCTTCTTCTTCTGCTGGTGGTTGCAATAGGGGGCATACAAAAGGGAAATAATTTCCCTCTTCCTCTTCCTCTTCTTCCTATCTGTCTTTCCAGCTGTTTCAAGATGCACTGGGGGGGGGGGAGAGGGAGTGGGTTCAGAGGGAAAGATTCAGCCTTTAGGCACAACATAGAATTGGAGAAGTTTGTCATCATTGCAGTTTGGACCTATTGTCTATAGAGCTGCAAGCCTACTTAAGGCCACTTTAGGTGTATTAAAGGGTTGCTCAGAGGTTAAAGTTTAGAGGGCAGTTTTGAAGTTCACAACAATGGATACAACCTCTTTTCTCATCTGCAAGGCTTTGAAAAAGTGGGCCAAACTTGGAAGGGTACCAGCTGGCAGTTACATTGGCTTTGCAGGATTGGGATGTTGCACTGGGATGAGATCAGTTCATAATACTTCATATGTGGCAACCGCAGCTTGGGTCAAATTAGCGAGAGGGGTGCAACCCCATAGAAATGTGTAAGAGCTAAACACACTCTTGTGCAGGAGATTTCCCTGCTGGACTGTTCTTCATGTCTGAACCCAGGGCACACTTTGCATCATATGCTGCCGGACGTTTTATCATATTAGAAATATTTGCATTGTTGCAACTGATCATAAGTTAATATCTTTAATGCTGCTATGCGGTGTACTACTCTACTTTGGAAACTGAGGAGATGAACCTGACTTGGGTGGGGTTCCAGCTTCCATCGGCCCCAACCAGCATGGTCAATGACTAGGGATGGTGAGAAATGTTATCCTGAAGAATCTGGAGAACCTGGTTCCTCACTCCTGTCCCTAGAGCTAGGGTGTTGTATATTGAGCGAGAGGTTTGGAAGAGATTCCTACTCTCCAGTAGTAGAGTTAACACAATGGCGATTGCTCCAAGCACATTAAAACCTGGTTAGATTTACACCTGCCCATATCCACATTTAAACAAACATTTCCCCTCATGGGGACACTTAGACCAGAATAAATCACAGACACTTAGCTTTGCAAATAAATGAATATTTTGCTCATCAAATTTCCAGAAGTTAACAGCAACAGCATCTGCTGGCAGTAAAATAAAGACAAAAAAAGTTTCCAAATTACTTACAAAAAGGATTATGCAATCTTTGAGTTAGAAAATATGCAGGTCACCAATCTCCTTTTTGGAGAGATTCAGTTCACTTGCAGGGAGCCATGGCCTCATGGCTCCTTCTTCACGTGTTCCAGGAAACATGAAGAGAAAAAGACTGAGAAGCGGTTGGGAGCAGGGGCCACTCTGCTATTTTGAGCTCAGGGCATAGGTTAACCCTTTCATGCATGCAAGTGTGAGTCAGTAACTGTATAACATTGAATTGCTGGCTGAAGGTCCTTGTTTAATTGATAGCTGGTGGGTCCTCCAAACCATTGAAATGTGTGCTTTGCCACCTCCCTAGGTTTGAAGGAACAAGTTTTGCAGTTTGATCCAGGGGAAGCAAAAGAGCCCTGTATTTTACAGTTAGCTGGCTATCCTGAAGCAACCTGCTTTGGGGAAACTGATGCTGCTGACTCAATCCTTGTAATGCTACTATTGGTGCTTGACTACTCCCGCCTGGACTACTGCAATGCGTTCTACATGGGGCTACCTTTGAAGGTGACCCGGAAACTGCAATTAATCCAGAATGCGGCAGCTAGACTGGTGACTGGGAGTGGCCGCCGGGACCACATAACACCGGTCCTGAGAGATCTGCATGGGCTCCCAGTACGTTTCTGAGCACAATTCAAAGTGTTGGTGCTGACCTTTAAAGCCCTAAATGGCCTCGGTCTAGTATATCTGAAGGAGCATCTCCACCCCCATCGTTCTGCCCGGACACTGAGGTCCAGTGCCGAGGGCCTTCTGGCGGTTCCCTCGCTGCGAGAAGTGAGGTTACAGGGAATCAGGCAGAGGGCCTTCTCGGTAATGGCGCCTGCCCTGTGGAACACCCTCCCATCAGATGTCAAAGAGATAAACAACTACCAGACTTTTAGAAGACATCTGAAGGCAGCCCTGTTTAGGGAAGTTTTTAATATTTAATGCTGCATTGTTTTTAACACTCGATTGGGAGCCGTCCAGAGTAGCTGGGGAAACTCAACCAGATGGGCGGGGTATAAATAATATATTATTATTATTATTATTATTATTATTATTATTATTATTATTATTATTATTATGGCTGCTACCATACTACTCACCCTATATTTGTACCGTAAGATTTTACAAAAAGTACTTTTTAGGCCTCAGTTGCTCTAAAATGCTGCACTGAAATTTGCTACCCGTCGGGAAAGTGGAGAGCAGGAAAAACAGCCGCTTGCTCAGGAATCCCAGGTGGCAAAGGTTAGCCCGGGCATCTCTGGCTAATATTGACACTTTAGAAGCTCCAATTGCTTTGTATCAATGGAATTCCTCACTGTACTGTGTTATTGGCAGAAATAAGGAAGACAGAAGGGAGATCTGAGCTAGTGTGCATCCACTTATCTTTGCTTCATTTTATCAAAATCAACCTAAATATGGGCACTGACTGCCTGTGTACATCCTCTGATATTTTATCTTCAGCCGTTCCCTTGATGCATGGAACAGGCAGCTGTTTCCTGCATCTGGAATCTATTAGAAGGCCCTCTAGCTCAATATGTTCTTCTCTGCCACATGGCACGTGTAATTTGGTGTCTTCTTGGGCTACTTGCCCTTCAATAACCTTTACAAGCCTGTACTAGGCACTGCACTGAATTATATGAACTGGGTGACAATTTAGGGGTTCCCCCAAATTTACCCCCATTAGTCAGGGGATGTGGGAGGAATATGGTTCCTACTGTTTGCTGTTTGATAAGTTAATTATAACTCCATCTCATCCCAAGTGCCTGACTAGAATTAAAACAAATATACAATGGGTGGTACACAACTAAGATTTATTCAGGGTAGACCCATTGAAATTAATGAACATGAGTAACTTGGGAGAAACTCTGTTGAATGCCACCCAAAATGTCTACAATTTAGGATAAAATGGCTGCAATCCCCTTGAAACTAATGAGATTCAAGTAGCCAAAAATGTGTGCAGAGTAGTATACCCTGTTCCTTTCTCATGCACACCTCTTGATTTGTTTTATCTACCTGTTAAGCATATTGTTCAAATGTTCCATTTCCATTTCCAGAGGCTAAGTTTCTTTAATAGAGGTTGCTCCAAATTTTCTCTCAGAATTGTCTCTTTTACTGATTGCCCAGTCCCCATTTATCCTTTGACTGACTGACAATTTCACCCGATGGACGCCCATTGCTACAGATTACTGGTTTTCTCACAGTCCTGTGTACAAGCCCTCATCTTCTCTTTTGCTGATTTATTGTGCAGGTTCGATGCTTCTACCTGTGCATTCTGAGATGATGTCAGGCTTCAGAACAGAAGAATTCCCCACCTCTCCCACCAAAGATATCAAATAAGAATAAATTCAGGATTAGAAGAAATAAGACTATGGTAAATAGATGAAAGCTACACTGCTAAGCAGACAGTACAACAGGGATTTCTAATTATATCTTGCTTCTAACCTAACTTAAAAAGGTAAAGGTAAAGGTACCCCTGCCCGTACGGGCCAGTCTTGCCAGACTCTAGGGTTGTGCGCTTATCTCACTCTAGAGGCCGGGAGCCAGCGCTGTCCGCAGACACTTCCAGGTCACGTGGCCAGCGTGACGAAGCTGCTCTGGCGAACCAGCACCAGCGCAGCACACGGAAACGTTGTTTACTTTCCCGCTAGAAAGCGGTACCTATTTATCTACTTGCACTTAATTGTGCTTTCGAACTGCTAGGTGGGCAGGAGCTGGGACCTAACAACGGGAGCTCACCCTGCCGCGGGGATTCGAACCGCCGACCATGCGATCGGCAAGTCCTAGGCGCTGAGGTTTGACCCACAGCGCCACCCGCGTCCCTAACCTAACATACTCAATATCAAATTATAAGTTACACAAAATAAAATTAAGTATAAGCAAATTCAAAATATTTCAGAAGAGCACAGTTTGAGTAGCATAATTTGGTATAACACCCCCCCCCCGAGAAAAGCAGACATTTTCACCACCAAACATTCACCAACTTTCAGTACACTTTGGCCTTTGCTTTCCTTCATTGCTGATTCTTTGTGCTTCCTGCAGTAATTGTACTTGTACTAATTGTAGCAATTAGGTGGCAGTGCCACCTAATCAAAGACCACACAATGATTGGGATGATGTCACAACCCTGGATAGCTGTAAATAATATGGTTCAGTACAACCAGGTTTACAGTGGTAACCTCAGGTTACATACGCTTCAGGTTACAGACTCCACTAACTCAGAAATAGTACCTCGGGTTAAGAACTTTGTTTCAGGATGAGAACAGAAATCGTGCTCCAGTGGCGCAGCGGCAGTGGGAGGCCCCATTAGCTAAAGTAGTGCTTCAGGTTAAGAACAGTTTCAGGTTAAGAACAGACCTCCAGAACGAATTAAGTACTAAACCTGAGGTACCACTGTAGTTATATACTGGACCAAGTTAAGTGACTAATTGAACAGTTTTACAAGAAGTACCATCATGCAGTCGAAAGTTAAGTTGTTTTTCATCGCTGCTGAAAATGGTTGCTTTTGCTATTTTTATCAATGTGACTGCTTTGGGATACAATATTTAGAGTTACTTTGCAATACAGATTTGGGGTTCAAAATATGGGATCAGATCAAGAATCAGAGACCAGATACTCAAGGATTGCAAAAGCTCCAGAGTTCAGCAACAATGTTATACAACTGCATTTTAATATTTATATTTCTCCTTGCCTCCAAGAAGCTTAGGGTAGTATACATGTTTCCCCTCTTCCATCTTAGCTGCACAATTAGGCTGAGACATGGTGACTGGCCCAAGTTGGGAATGGTTGTGATTTCCCAGGAAATGTCCTAGTTTATAAATCAATATTTGCACCACCTTATAGTCCAGGTGGTTATAAGGAATCAGTTGCTGTACTATGACTCCCACAATCCATTGCTGGCTGAGGCTGATGGAGTCCAAGAACTTCTGGAGGACTATAGGTTTCCAAAGAACAGTGTTCCTGGAAACCACAGGTAAGCTTGCCAACTCTTGAATCGACACCTGCAGGTGTCTCTTTTAAAGGCCACCTTGATCCATGAACTTTTGTAAGCAACAAGTGGGAATGTTTAGCTGTAAACCATGAAGGGTTTTGCCTTCTGATTTCTGCATATCAGACTTCTGTGCAGGGAACAGCAGCAGCAGCAGGCCAGACCAGTTTCCTGCCCAACTGACAGCAAGCCACAAGGTAATCATTTTTAGAAGCTTTGATTGTAACAGACAAGAGATTGCATATGATTGCAGACATTCTGTAAGCCATCCTGTTAAGCAAGGCTGGCTTTAGAGACAATGCATTTAACACCACATATAATATCAATACATAGCAAAGGGATGAAAATCCAAATCTACACTCTGGTACTTTGTAGCTATTATGTACTGAGCTGAATCTTAGAACAATAGGATCCAGAATGCAGCAGTCTGATTGGTCTGCAGGAGCCACCCAATCCAGGTGGAAATGAATCAGCGACCTGATTGGCTTGCAGGAGCAGCCAATCAGGCTCATGGATGAAGTGAATCATCAACCTGGTTGGCCTACAGGAGCAGCCCGGAATCAGCCAATCACGCAGGGCCCATTGTGTAAATAATGTATATATAGCTAGACGTTTTGGGGGAAGTTTCATTCATTGCTACTATGAGCTGAATAAAGAGCATGGAATTTGAACTCAACTCCGAGTATATTTCAGTAGCCTAACCCAGAGTTTGTATGCACCAAAATTTATAATTCCGAATGTTCAGTTTTGTCAAAAGGATTGCTAAGAAACTACAGAGCCAGTGTGGTGTAGTGGTTAAGAGCGGTAGTCTTGTAATCTGGGGAACTGGGTTCGCGTCTCCGCTCCTCCACATGCAGCTGCTGGGTGACCTTGGGCCAGTCACACTTCTCGGAAGTCTCTCAGCCTCACTCACCTCACAGAGTGTTTGTTGTGGGGGAGGAAGGGAAAGGAGAATGTTAGCCGCTTTGAGACTCCTTCGGGTAGTGATAAAGCGGGATATCAAATCCAAACTCCTCCTCCTCCTCCTCTTCTTCTTCTACAGTAAGTCAGGTTCAATATGTATTAAAAGGCTACTATGGGAACCCATTGCAGGGCTGCGTTGGATGTAGTTGATGAGGGACAAGTTTGGGTCAACTATAAATGCTTGGGTTATATGTGCATGTGTGAGTGCAGGTAGATGGAGATAGGAGGTTGCAACAGATGGAGAGTCCCTGCGCTGAAGACACTGTGTTGAAGATGCCTACTTTGTCGGGTGGAGAGGTGATCCATTTCCATGCAGAACTTGAGAAAACCACTCAGCAAAAAGCAGAAGTTTGTTTGAAAGAGAACAGCGGGTTTTTTTTGAATCCATTTGGATTACTTTTGTTCGCAGCAAAAATAGCGTACAGCACAAAAGCTGCAATGTTGTGATTATCCTTTCCTCTGCCATTATTTTATTTGACTTTTAAAGTCTGCTCTGTTGGCCCATTTCTCCATGCTATCATTTCCACGGAAAGATTCACAGGTGCTGCTAGCACCAACATGAATGAACCTTCCACTTTCGTGAACATGAAATATATATTTCATTATCCAAGAGTTAATTCCTCTTCTGTTCTCCCACATTCGAGCCTGTGTGACTGCTTGGAAGCCACTGCCATTTCCAGGTAATGTTTGACTCTGTCTTCCTTTAACTGGTTACACACAGTCTCTCTCTCTCTCTCTTTCTCCCTCCCTCTCTCTCTCTCTCCCCCCTCCCTCCTTTCCTACTCACCTTATGAAAAATGGGCTTGCTATCTGCAGCTGTCAAGAGTCTGCAGAGCTAGGAGTACGCCTCAGTGAATATACAAATGTGCTATTGGACTGAAGCCTCCCCTCCCCAACCCCGTATGGCTGGTGCTGAATACAAATTGCTCCGTGGGAAGGGAGAGTTCTCCTCCTAATGTTTGCTGCTTCTGCCGCTGATCTCCCATTGATTTAGGGAGGCATTAAGAAGGGGCCATTTGGGAGAATACCTGGTTGCCCAGAGACAGTCTGATTGTGAATGTACTATCATGTAATACATCTGTTTACTTGTTCAACCAAGAAAGTCAAAGGAAGAATTAAAAATGAACCAACCCAGAAGTACATAAAAACACACAAATGACTCGCTAAAGAAACCCTTTAAAGATTTACCATGCATGCTGATAAAACTCCAGACCTGGCTTTAGCAGCAAGAGCAAACATAACTGAAATATATGTTCCATTCGTAGTGTAAAAAAGCTTAATTCTCATTGGTCAACCTTGAATCTAATACAGCAAATCCTGCAATAACTTTTTCTAGAGTTGGTCAAAAATCTGACACCTGAAAAAATACAATATGTAGAAGTGGGCAATACCCTCTTGATCAGGCACCCCCAAACTCGGCCCTCCAGCTGTTTTGGGACTACAACTCCCATCATCCCTAGCTAACAGGACCAGTGGTCAAGGATGATGGGAATTGTAGTCCCAAAACAGCTGGAGGGCCAAGTTTGGGGATGCCTGCTCTTGATGAATGTTCTAATCCTGTTGATAATATTTGTTTAAATAACATTAGAATTCCTGTTGATGTTTTGCCTAACTTCAGAGTTCACCATCATTGAAACTCTATGGCAGCCCTCCCTAGCATGGTGCCTTCCAGATGTTTTGGCCTTCATCTCTCATCGTGCACTGTCTTGCTGGCTGGGGATCATGGGAGTTGTACTCCAAAACATCTGGAGAGCACAAGGTTGGAGAAGGTTGTATGGAACTCCCTTCCTCTGCAAGAAGCCATTGCATCCTTCCTTGTCATTCCTTGGAGGACTCCCTCAAATGCACTTCAAATTTTGCTATAGCTGGAACTCGCTGGCCACCAAAGGCATATGAAACTTTCCCTTTGCTTATACCCCTTCATGTTGAAGATAGGAGGTGGAGTGCACCATAATGTGTTTGTTGTTGTTTAGTCATTTAGTTGTGTCCGACTCTTCGTGACCCCATGGACCAGAGCATGCCAGGCACTCCTGTCGTCCACTGCCTCCCGCAGTTTGGTCAAACTCATGTTTGTACCTTCGAGAACACTGTCCAACCATCTTGTCCTCTGTCGTCCCCTTCTCCTTGTGCCCTCCATCTTTCCCAACATCAGGGTCTTTTCCAGGGAGTCTTCTCTTCTCATGAGGTGGCCAAAGTCTTGGAGCCTCAGCTTCAGGATCTGTCCTTCCAGTGACCACTCAGGGCTGATTTCCTTCAGAATGGAGAGGTTTGATCTTCTTGCAGTCCATGGGACTCTCAAGAGTCTCCTCCAGCACCATAATTCAAAAGCATCAATTCTTCGGTGATCAGCCTTCTTCATGGTCCAGCTCTCACTTCCATACATCACTACTGGGAAAACCATAGCTTTAACTATACGGACCTTTGTCGGCAAGGTGATGTCTCTGCTTTTTAAGATGCTGTCTAGGTTTGTCATCACTTTTCTTCCAAGAAGCAGGCGTCTTTTAATTTAGCTCTGTAAAGCTTCCTAACGGAGGCTAAGGCCATAAAACTACGTAACATGGAGAGTGGCTGGGTAAAATACTGCGAGATAATAGAAAGAGTTGGTGATACCTGGAGGTTGCAGAGTTTCGAAAAACTGAAAGGAAAGGTGCGAGACTGGTTTCACTATGCCCAAATTTCAGAGATCTTTAAAAAGGACAAAAAAATTGGTTTCCAGGTAGAAAAATCAAAATTAGAGACAGAGCTACTTGAACCTAAGACGAAAGTGCTTTCAAGGATGTATAACTTGTTGCTTAAATGGAATACTCAAGATGAGACAGTTAAATCAGCTATGATAAAATGGGCACAAGACATTGGGTACAACATTATGTCTGAAGACTGGGAAAGGTTATGGACCACCGGTATGAAATTCACGGCATGTAGTGCCTTAAAAGAAAACATTATGAAAATGGTATACAGGTGGTACATGACCCCAGTCAAACTTGCAAAGATATATCATCTGTCTGACAATAAATGTTGGAAATGTAAGGAGGCTGAAGGAACATTCTTTCACCTCTGGTGGACATGCCCGAGGGTGAAGGCTTTCTGGGAAATGATTTACAATGAGTTGAAAAAGGTGTTTAAGTACACCTTTTATAAGAAACCAGAGGCCTTCCTCTTGGGCATTGTAGGCCAGAGAGTGCCAAAAAAAGATAGAACTTTCTTTTTATATGCAACTACAGCAGCAAGAATCCTTATAGCTAAATACTGGAAGGCACAGGAGTTACCCACACTGGAAGAATGGCATTCGCAGCTGATGGACTACATGGAATTAGCCGAAATGACCGGCAGAATCCGAGATCTGGGAGAAGAGGCAGTGGAAGAGGATTGGAAAAAATTTAAGGACTATCTACAAAAACACTATAAGTTATATGAATGTTGAGAATTTGCTAAGCTTTCGGGAAAAATATGCTTCGGTATTGAGATTTGTAAATGATGGAAATTAAGTTATGACTTTGAAAAGTATAAATTATAGATTATATAACTAAATGAAAGTACAAAAACACATAAAATAAGTGTCAGAGCTGCTTAAAGATCCTAGCTCACAGAGGATCACGCTAGCCAGCGATCATTAAGTAAAAGTCTTTATTGAGTTACAGTTTCCATTCTCAAGCTGCTGCGTGCAACTCTACATCTAGTGGCTAGATCGGCGAAGCTCCGTCTGAGTCTCCGCCCCTTGTGCACCAACTTAATATCCTAGCCCGGCTCCACCTTTTCCGCCTGACTGTCCTCCTCTGGGTCCCTCTACCCCCCGGGGTCTCTTCCTTCCTGGATTCTTCTGACGCCGACCCCCCGGACCCTCCTGTCTCCTTGCGCCGGGCTTTAGGACCTGGCTCTCTTTCAGGGCTGCCCACTGCGTCACTTTCCTGTGCATTTGAACTTGGCGCGCGCGCCCAACTTTCCACTTTCCGTTTGACCGTTTCCTCGCTCCCCGATGGAGGTGTGGCCACTCCTGACTCATGCCCTCCCTCCTGTTGTGAGCTGCCAGCGCTTGCCCCCTGGCTCCCTTCCTCTTCCCTGCTCTCTGGCGGTGACGCTGGTCCCGATTTCCAACTGCTCTCCTCTGAGTCCCCTCTGGCTCTATCTTCCTGGGGTGCCCCCCTAGACTCCCCCCTTGCCCTGGCCACTGGTGCTCCTTTCTGTGAATCTTCTGATTCACTGGAAAGACTCGGAGATCTCGGGTCGTCGTCATCACTCATCTTTTCTTCTGCCTCCTCCCCTTCGCTCTCTGTTTCCTCCCTTGCCCTTGCCTCTGCTCCTGAACCCCTGACAATAAGGTATCAATTTGCTGTTTATTTTCACTGTAAAGAAAGCAGGGGATGGAGGACGTGGGGAAGTCCAGTCGATTATGAAAATAGACTTGAAAAAGTGAATTTTCTTTCTTTTTCTTTTTTTATAATTTCTTCTTTTTTCTGTAAAATCGCTTTTGTTGTCTTATTGATGATGTATTCTGACCTTGGAAAAAAAGCAATAAAAAAAAATTATTAAAAAAAAAAGATAATGAAATTGTTTGATGTGTTTTAAATGGGTTTTGTTTTTGTTTTGTTAGTTTTATGTGTTAGTGTTTTGTAGTGTTTTTGTATTGTATTGTCCTCTTTTTATGTTTTTTCTTTTGTAGTGTTGTGTTTAAACTGTTGGAAAATTAATAAATATTATTTTTTTAAAAAACAATATCTCCATCTGTAATCAAGTCATGAATGGCAGTGGTCTTGTGGATCATTGACCTGGCATTGCACAGCAGCACCTTCAGGTCATGTGGGTCTCCCTTGTTGATTCCAGTATCCTTCCGGTCAAGACCAGACCCGGAAGCAGGAATAGTCTCCAGACAATGACTAAACCTGCCTCCTCAGTAATGACATGGTCTGGTCTTAGCGTAACTCCTCCTCCTGCCCATGATCACTAAGATTGGGTATCTCAGTGCACCCCCCCCCCACCCATGGAATATGCCCCAGCCATTCTCTTGGCTGGGGCCCACTCCCAGGGGAGCCAATTCCCTCTCTCCTTAAAACAACTTACAGTGGTACCTCGGGTTACATATGCTTCAGGTTACATACGCTTCAGGTTACATATGCTTCAGGTTACATATGCTTCAGGTTACAGATTCCGCTAACCCAGAAATATTACCTCGGGTTAAGAACTTTGCTTCAGGATGAGAACAGAAATTGCGCGGCGGCAGCGGGAGGCTCCATTAGCTAAAGTGGTGCTTCAGGTTAAGAACAATTTCAGGTTAAGAACGGACCTCCAGAACGAATTAAGTTCTTAACCCGAGGTACCACTGTATATGATTTAACTAACATAAAAAACTAAATTAAAACTACAAGTGCAAATGAACATGCAAGCATATCACAATTTAAAAGCAATTTAAGACATCTCCCACCCCTAGTAAAACAACACCCATTCCCATTAAACACTAAATTAGTGTTAGTTTTAAAACAGTTTTAAAATGTTTCAGATACTTGGGGCCACGACAGCATACCCCAACCACAAGGTCCAGTCAGCTGTGCTCCGTCACTCAGTCAGGGCCTCAGCTGCTGTCAAATGGTCAGTCTGGACCCCACCCTCCTGGCTCAGATGGAAGTGGCCGGCCTGCCAGGCAGGGGGCAGCTCCAGCAAGACTCACAGCCAATGGTCTCGGGCTACAGCTCCCATCATCCCTGGCCATGGGCCATTTATGCTGGGGCTGATTGGAGATGCAATTCAGCAGCAAATGGAGGGCCAAAGGTTCCCCTACACCTGCTCTACCCCATCTGAGGGCTGTCAGGAAAAAGCAGCAATGCAAGAGCGAGCTGCAAGTGGCTGGAATGCAAAACAGGATGTTGATGTTTGGGACTGTACTATTGGAACAAAGGGGCAGTCTATTCACTGTACTGAGCACCGGATATTAGCTCAGAATGTCATCTGACCTGTACTGGAAGTACAGGGGTGGAGTTTCTCTCTCTACTGTTGGAGTCTGGAGAGTGCAGACGTGTTTCTCTGTACTGCTGTAATGACAGAAATAAAGCAATGTAAATAGATTTCTGTCTGTCTCTTTCCCTCCCTGGGGGAAGCAGGGAGGAGGGAGAAGTGGTGTGTCCCTCTCACGCTGAGTGGGATCGTCGATCGTGACCTTGTCTGTATCCTGCCGGGAGACGCAGACGGGGAGGTCTACAAGGATCTCAAGCCGAGTGCCGGGAAAGTGGCAAGTTACCTCTGATAAAGGCTAGAGAATCCGACAAGGGCAGCAGGCCAGGCCATGTGGCCACCACATCTTCCTCCTGAGGCAGCCTACTGGCTGAGCCAGCCCTAGCTGTCACCAGCTTTTGCTGGGCTAGTTTCCTGAACTAGATTTGAAATGGAACCTGCTCAGAGAAGTTAATTAATTTGGGTTTGAATCTAATAATAATAATAGCAATAATCATAGTAGTAGTAATTGTTGTTGTTGTTGTTTATACCCCGCCCATCTGGCTGGGTTGCCCCAGCCACTCTGAGCAGCTTCCAACACACATAAAAATAATAATAAAACATCAAACATTAATAGCAACAATCTGATCCAATGCAAAAAATCACAATAACTTTAAAAACAAACAACATATATAAAATAAAGCAAAATTCAACAATCCATTAGAATCCAATAGTGAACAGTCAAACTAAACAGCATCAAATAATAATTAAACAGTTTACACGTATCAATTGCAATAAAGAATTACGAATTTATAATCAATAAAAGATACCAGCAAATGACAATGCATAAAATACCACAAAATCCTGTAAAAGGATCAAATTGAGAAACAAGGACACACAACTTATAAAAATATTTTTGTTTTTATATTTTAAAAAAACCTACCCCTCAGCTCCTTTCTTCCCAGCTGCTTTTGCTCTTCTCAAAATCATGGTCTGGGAAAGGCTCCCCGGGGGGGCTGGAGGGGGGCAGAGCAGGTGGGAAAGCAATTGCCTGCAGAAAGTCTCTCTCCCCTCAGGCCAACAGCAACTCGTTGAAACTCAGGCCCAGTTTGAAGTGGGCCTCACTGCCTCACATCAGGTCTTTGCTATGCCAGGCAGTGGTGGCAGGGACCGTTGGTGAATCAGGCACCTTCTAAAATGAAGGCTGTCCCCTTCCATTTCCCTTTTCAAAAGTGCCACCTGCAATGTTGACATTCACCACCATCACTCGTAGCAGGGCTCACCCCGCCCAGCTCAGTTCTGGCACTTCTTAGGTGGGCACCCTTCTAAGAGAATGGGGGAGGTGTTTGTGGTGAGTTCCAGTACCCATTTTTCTAGAAAAATAGCCCTGGCTAGTAGCCACAGCCAAAGATTTGCCTCCCCTGACAGAATCCACTTGGCCTTGGCTGAGGAACTCCTGCATGCTCAGCTCTGAGGAACAGCGGAGCCTAAGGGTCGGCTAGGGAAGCATTTCTGCTGACGGCTCCTTGCTAATGATCCCTCGCTTCCCCCCCTGAGCAGCGGCGCTGACACTAAAAGCAGCCATAACAAATGTTCCTGAAAGGGATATGTGTGTAATTGCAAGCTTTGTGCCATAGATTTCCATTCTATCTGATTGATTTGAGCAGACCCGCATGCTACGCTGCCCTGTATATTCATCCGTCTCCCTCTCTCGTCGCTTTTTCCAAATGCCAAGATGCCTTTCAGAGGTCTTTCTTGTGGCTTGGTCCTGTTCTCTACTTGAGTAACTCCATGGAGTGCAGTTTCTTTTTTTCGTGGGGGTGGAGGAGGCTGAGTGGGTGTAAACAAGGACAGGACGTATCCACCTGGATAAAACGGTCAGTGATGTTCTAAATGTTCATCAGATTGCCTGTTCCAGTTTGTGCCTAGCAGAAGGGCCAATAGCAGGGAAATGTATGTCAGAACACGTCTCCTGTGTGTGTGTCCATCTGGCTTCATTTGTCTCCATGTTGGTTAGAAGGAGCGATGAGCAAACTCCCTTCAGTTCGAATCAGAAATGGGTCACCAATTACATGCATTTTTAGAGTTCTCTCAGAGGGAGAAAAATCTGATCTCCCCCCCCCCCAGTTCTAAATTGACTCACAACATTGTGAGCTGCAAAATCAGTCTATTATTTTGTCCGCATTCTAGGCACTAACTTTGACTCCAGCAGAGCAAAGCACATTTTAAAGATTCCAGCGACTAATGGGTAAGCCCCATAGCACTCTGAAGCTGTGCAGCCCAATAATTTAGGCTTAGGGGACCCAGCCAGAAGGGTGGGGTATAAATAGCATCAGCATCCTACCTCTATTGTTGTTGTTTAGTCGTTTAGTCGTGTCCGACTCTTCGTGACCCCATGGACAAGAGCACGCCAGTCACTCCTGTCTTCCACTGCCTCCCGCAGTCTGGTCAAACTCATGTTAGTAGCTTCGAGAACACCGTCCAACCATCTCGTCCTCTGTCGTCCCCTTCTCCTTGTGCCCTCCATCTTTCCCAACATCAGGGTCTTTTCCAGGGAGTCTTCTCTTCTCATGAGGTGGCCAAAGTATTGGAGCCTCAGCTTCAGGATCTGTCCTTCCAGTGACCACTCAGGGCTGATTTCCTTCAGAATGGAGAGGTTTGATCTTCTTGCAGTCTCAAGAGTCTCCTCCAGCACCATAATTCAAAAGCATCAATTCTTTGGCGACCAGCCTTCTTTATGGTCCAGCTCTCACTTCCATACATCACTACTGGGAAAACCATAGCTTTAACTATATGGACCTTTGTCAGCAAGGTGATGTCTCTGTTTTTTAAGATGCTGTCTAGGTTTGTCATCACTTTTCTTCCAAGAAGCAGGCGTCTTTTAATTTAGCTCTGTAAAGCTTCCTAACTCAAGGAATCACTAGCACAGGGGTGGCTAACTTTGCTCCAAGGGCCACATTCACCCTGGAGCAACCTTCTGGAGGCCATATGCCTCTGGTGGGGATGGCTACCTAACACCCTCAAACACACCTTCTGACATGCACTAGTAGATCACTACTTCACACCTAGTGCACATGTGCACAGTTCCCCCTCTTCAGCTGATCACCTGAGACTGGGGAGCTGCTGTTGTTAATTATAGATTGTGTGTGTGTGTGTGTGTGTGTGTGTGTGTGTGTGTATGCCAACATGGATCTGTAAAATCAGTACGTAATTAAAATACGCAAAAGCAATTCCATTGGGGCACTGATACATCCCAATTTAAAATATACAGTAAGACAATTAAAGAGCATAACAATAGAGCAGTTGACAAACAGGTGAAACAATGACACCAGAAGTTCAGCTTACCTGAGCAGGTGCAAGTGGAATGCCAGCCCTGATGAGGCCTCTTGTATTTCAGCAGGGAAATGTCCCTTTCTGCTCATCAAAGGGGACAAATTTGCATCCCCACCAGAGTGCTGGGCTCTACCCACCCCAGTGTTGCGTCTTTCCCCCACTTTCTGGTGCCACCATCAAAATCAGTGAGATGGAGAGAATTTGGCATATGCAAAGCTGTCTGTTTTACCCAACAGAGCAAATAGCAGAAGAGAACCAGGAAAACAGCACCATAGTCTTCTCCCCCAGCTCTGCAGTCCTGGTCCAAATCCTGACACCCACCCACACAAGGCTGCATTTGCCAGATGTAACACTGCAAGAGATGGAATCCATGCTTTCATCTATTTATACTGAGTGCGAAAGGTCTCAGATTGCAGCAAGTTACATTGGGGCAAAGAAGCAAGGACCAATCTCTGTTTGAAAATCTAAAACTACCATTTTAAAAAATCTGTCTCTATCGCTAATTGGAACATATGGCTGAGGCAGGAAGCAGAGGTAAAGAAAAATATAATAAATCATTATATTAGCAACACTGGAGATTCCTTTTAGATTTTGAAGTAGGCACAGAGTCAGTAGTAGCCAAATTGGGCAGCATTATCAAATGGGTTTCCGTCCACTTCTGGACCATAGATGAGAGATTACATGCTTTTCATTGGATTACTGTCAGAAAAGCAACTGAAACATTTTTGTCATACAATTGTTTACATAGGCCTGATTCAGACAAACATTTGCAGCATTTGATGACTCAAAGGTGGACATGTGCAGAGATGTCACTGAAGGTCATGTTGTGTGATTGTGTGTGTGTGTGTGTGTGTGTGTGTGTGTGTCAGGTGGATGGAAGTTCCCTCTGTGGTGTTTGATCTGCAATGGACAAACCTTGACCCGTACCAGCTCATGTGATTTGCCTAATTTCTTTGCAAACAGCAAGGCATTTACTGTGGATGCCATCAATCTTCTTCTGTATGAGTTCACAGTCTGAAATGTATTATGCAGTTCTGAATATGCAAAATTTAATAGGAACCTTTATGAAAACTGGCTCCTTGCAGTCCCTTCTCCCCTCCCCTCCCCTAAATGATGAAAATACAAATACGCTTCCAAAATAGATTATGCCATGCAAGGCTGACATGCTTTTAGGGCATATATTCTTTTAACTGCTGCATGGTTGTCAGAAATTCAGTAGGTACAGTTTTTGCAGGCAGGAAGATGCCATTGCAGAGAAAAGCTAACCTGTTGAATAACACTGTTAAAGGAACAGAATCTTTGCCCATGAAGCAAGTCCCTCATCCAGTACAGTGCATATTTATGTGAGGGCTGAACTGATGTGCAAAGCAGTGCAAAAGTATATGTTGGCTCAAAATGCAGACTTTCAAAAACATTTCTCTGTTATTGTTCTGTTGAAGTATGAACTATTGTAGGACTCGGTCCACAAGGCAAGGGTTGACAGAGATGTCCTGATAACACTTCTCATAACTGGTAGCACATATTTACATAAGCTACAGTCTATATGGGTGAGTTCTGAGTATACAAGATCCTATGCAGAAACCGCAAGACAGACAATCACACCAGTGAAAGGAAGCAGGAATGAAGGGGGAGGGGGTGATGACAGATTCTTCTTGACATTTCAGTTGCTATCAATTGGAGTTGATGGGTGCTAATGACAGAATCCTGCCATTGCTGGAAAGGAATCTGGCCTTTACTTTTTAGCAATAAAACCATTCCCAAAGGAAATGTGTGGGAAGCTGTGTTATGTGAGATTACTTCCACTTTTCTACATACTGGCACGGCATGCTGATAAAATCATAGAATTGTAGATTTGGAAGGGACCCTGAGGATCATCAAGTCTAACCTTCTGCAGTACAGGAATATGCAGCTGTTCGCGTCTCCGCTGCTCCACACGCAGCCGCCGGGTGACCTTGGGCCAGTCACACTTCTCTGAAGTCTCTCCAGCCTCCCTCACCTCACAGAGTGTTTGTTGTGGGGGAGGAAGGGAAAGGAGAATGTTAGCCGCTTTGAGACTCCTTCAGGTAGTGATAAAGCGGGATATCAAATCTAAACTCCTCCTCCTCCTCCTCCTCCTCCTCTTCTTCTTCCATACAAATTTGCTATCCAAATATACAGCTTTCAGAGTGCAGATCTAAATCATTTGTTCTACAACACATGGGTATCATTGCCAGCCACTGACTGTGCTCCCCATTCCATCTGTGTCAACAATGTAGCACAGATTTGCATCATTGTTACACGTTACATGTGCCCCCTTTGGCCACAATGAAATTTACTTCCAAGTAAACATGCATAGGTTTGCACAGCTGACTGCACATTCTCTTCCACTTATAGAAGTCACTTTTTCACGGTTCAGATGCTATTCCCAACCATGATGCTTGTTCAGAGAACGTGCATGCCACAGAGAATATTTGGATTTTACATAGGGGAGGATAAGCATATAGACCTTCATGGCAACCATATATTAGCATCACCTTTGGCACTGTGGTCTAAACCACAGAGCCTAGGGCTTGCCAATCAGAATGTCAGCAGTTTGAATCCCAGCAATGGAGTGAGTTCCCGTTGTTTGGTCCCAGCTCCTGCCCACCTAGCAGTTTGAAAGCACATCAAAGTGCAAGTAGATAAATAGGTAGGTAGGTGGAGGGAAGGTAAACAGTGTTTCCGTGCGCTGCTCTGGTTCACCAGAAGTGGCTTAGTTATGCTGGCCACATGAGCCGGAAGCTGTACGCTGGCCAGTAAAGCAAGATGAGTGCCGCAACCCCAGAGTCGTCTGCAACTGGACCTAAAGGTCAGGGGTCCCTTTACCTTTACCTTTACCAAGGAGAGAGAGAGAGAGAGAGAGAGAGAGAGAGAGAGAGAGAGAGAGAGAGAAAGGTATACACCTTTGGAGGAGATGCAAATACATACACAACAGCAACAACAACAAAAAACAACAACAACAGAAAAAGGAAGGAAGGGGTATTTGCCTGTTTTCCAGTTCAGCACTGTGAATAATGAGGTTAAAGGCTGGAGGGAGAGTTCCCAGAGGGATGAGCTGTATACATTTATGGACACAGCATACAGCCTGGATGGGCCTGTATCTGAAACGATCTCCCTCTAATTTTCTACCTCACTGGCAATCCAGCACAGTGCCATCAATCAAAGTCAAAGAGAGGGACCCAGAAAACCACCTCCTCCCTTCACGCTGCGTTGGGGAGGGGAGGGACAAGACAAGGTGCCTTGCTTACAACCAGAGGCCTGAGCTGGAATGGCCTGTGCTTCTCAGGCTTATGCTCAGCAAGCAGTCTCTAATGCCCATCAAACCTGCACCAACAGCACCACTGACATCTGTATACTTATTTGCCCTGATGGCTTAAAGCTGAATGAAGGTGTGAGATGGGGGAGGATGCAGAAGCGGGGTTCTGCTGCAGAAGGGGCAATTGCTCAAATCCGGCCAGATCCTTAATTTAAAGGTGTTTGTTGGTGCACCCAGACTTGAAGTTGCCTGTGGGAGCCCTCTAGGGAACTGTTATCCCAGAGGAGACTGGAAGGTTTGCATCTGGGGTGGGGAACCTGTTCCTCTCCAGGAGTTATTAGACTTCAACTCTTCCTGTCCCTGACTATTGGCCTTGCTGGCTGCTGGGAACTGGAGTTCAATGGCATTTGGACATCATCTGCATCCCGGTTCTTCCATGGCTTCTGCCTCCTTGTCAGTAGAACCCTGAGCAGTTACTTGTGGGCTCAGGACTTCTTGCAGGGCCCAATGCCACCTTAGCTCTTGAGGGTGAAGGGGCCCAGCTACAGTGAGGTGTCCATAGGACTCCTTACGGCAACAGTAGATATTTCTAGATTCCTGCTTAGAATCATAGAATTCTAGAGTTGGAAGGGACACTGAGAGTCATCTAGTCCAGGGGTCTGCAACCTGCGGCTCCGGAGCCGCATGTGGCTCTTTTACATCTTTGCTGCGGCTCCGGGGCGGATACTAGTGAGGGGAGGAGGCGCATTGTGTGCCCCGACACTCCTCACTGTGGCGGGCGCTGTACTGGCTGTGATGTCGCATGGGGCGGTGCATGCGTTAGTCACGCACCGTCCCGACGTCACCTTCCCGCCCGCTGTCAGATCATGGCTCCGGAGATATATCCGAGAGCCAGTGTGGTGTAGTGGTTAAGAGCGGTAGTCTCGTAATCTGGGGAACCGGGTTCGTGTCTCCGCTCCTCCACATGCAGCTGCTGGGTGACCTTGGGCCAGTCACACTTCTCTGAAGTCTCTCAGCCCCACTCACCTCACAGAGTGTTTGTTGTGGGGGAGGAAGGGAAAGGAGAATGTTAGCCGCTTTGAGACTCCTGAAGGGGAGTGAAAGGCGGGATATCAAATCCAAACTCTTCTTCTTCTTCTTCTTAAATGTCGCACTGGTTTTGCGGCTCCCAGTTGTTGTTTTTTCTTCGGAAACGGGTCCAAGTGGCTCTTTTTGTCTTAAAGGTTGCAGACCCCTGATCTAGTCCAATCCACTGCAATGTAGGAATCTCATCTAAAGCATCCATGACAGATGGCCATCCAACCTCTGCTTAAAAACCTCCAAGGAAGAAGAGTTCACAACGTCCTGAGGGAGTCTGTTCCACTGTCAAACAGCTCTTACTCTCAGAAAGTTCTTTGTGATGTTTAGTCGGAATCTCCTTTCTTATAACTTGAATCCACTGGTTCGGGTCTGAGCCTCCAGAGCCAAAGAAAATTAGTATGCCCCAGCTTTCATGTGACAGCCCTGTAGATATCTGAAGATGGCTATCATATTTTCTCTTAGTTTCCTCTTTTCCGGGTTAAACATATCCAACTCCCTTGACTGTTCCTCGTGGGGCTTGGTTTTCAGATCCTTGATTATCTTGGTCGCCCTCGTCTGCACACATTCCAGCTTGTCACTATCCATCTTAAATTGTGGCACCTGGAACTGGACACAGTATCCCAGGTGTGGTCTGCCCAAGGCAGAATAGAGTGGTACTATCATTTCCCTTGATCTGCAGCCTAGAATAGCGTTAGCTTTTTTTGCTGCTGAATCACACTGTTGACTCATGTTAAGCTTGTGGTCCACCAAGACCCCTAGATCCTTTTCGCACGTACTGCTAGTAAGCCAGGTGCTCCCCATCTTATTCTGGTGCATTTGGTTATTCCTGCAGAACCTCACAATTGCCCCTATTGAAATTCATTTTGTTAGTTTGGGCCCAGTTCTCCAATCTGTTACCAGTCCCTAATCTGTTTTCTGTGGCATTAGCTACTCCTCCCAGTTTGGTGTCCTCTGCAGATTTGATGAGCATCACCTCAATTCCTTCTTCCAAGTCATTTATAAAGAATTTGCACAAGATCTCAGGGTCTCACATCTCTTCCTCATATATGGCCCCTTTGGGGTCATGGTCAGGCTGAACTCTGGCATCATGGAAGAAAGGTTTCCTATCCCTTCCAACTAGGTGGTTGTTCCCATTTTATGGATCAGGGAACTGAGGAAGAACTAAAAAATTGCCTGAAGCCACTTTGGATTAGCTTAATAAACTCACATTTCATGTTGAGGCAAATTATGCATGTTTCTTGCGCAGGTAATAAGCTTCATGGCTTTTTCTACCCAGCCTGTTGAGATGGCAACTAATTCCCATATCTAAATTAAGACAGACCTTACACTGACTCTCTGTCCATCTATAAAGCATTTTCTCTCTCTCTCTCTGTATCAAGAACCATTGTAGATATAATAGCTGTTGTATTTACATTCATGTTCACTGCACTCTCAGTAATGAAATATAATTCACTGGTTACTTCCAGAGATTCTTTTGGTTCAATAAAGAGAAGCAGATCATGGAAAGGGAATATTGAGAAAATGTAACAGGACTATACAAGATGGGAACAATGAAGGGGGAAATGATAATTACCTGAGAAAAACAGAAGGGGCGGGGATATTTGGTAGATAGTAAAATGGTGCATCAACATCAACATGGATAAAGAGAAAATTCCCCTCCGCCCTTGTAATATTTCTCACCTGGAAGAACTCCACAAACACCCACTAGAGCAGGGATGGCAGATTTTATGAGAGCCAAGTCAAGGCTTCTTGTGGTACTTGCCTGGGCATGACTAACAACTGCTAATGAACAGGTTGGAAGGTGAAACTAACCTAAAGGGACCATGTTAAAATTACTAAACTGTACAGTTAGAGTAAAGGTAAAGGTAAAGGGACCCCTGACCATTAGGTCCAGTCGCGGACGACTCTGGGGTTGCGGTGCTCATCTCGCTTTATTGGCCGAGGGAGTCGGCGTACAGCTTCCAGGTCATGTGGCCAGCATGAGTAAGCTGCTTCTGGCGAACCAGAGCAGCACACAGAAACGCCATTTACCTTCCTACCTGAGCAGTACCTATTTATCTACTTGCACTTTGATGTGCTTTCGAACTGCTAGGTTGGCAGGAGTTGGGACCAAGCAACATAATAATAATAATAATAATAATAATAATAATAATAATAATAATAATAATAATAATAATTTATTATTTATACCCCGCCCATCTGGCTGGGTTTCCCCAGCCACTCTGGGCGGCTTCCATAGAAACAAAAAATACAGTAAAATTTCACAGATTAAAAACTTCCCTGAACAGGGCTGCCTTACATGAGCTTACCCCGTCACGGGGATTTGAATCACAGGGGGTTGGACTCGATTGCCCTTGTGGTCTCTTCCAACTCTATGATTCTAACCTTCTGATCAAGTCCTAGGCTCTGTGGTTTAACCCACAGCGCCACCTACATCCCTTGTACAGTTAGAGACCGCCCCCCAAATTCCCACAACAGATAGATATTCCTCATGATGCAATAGCTTTCCCTTTTTCAAAACCGAAGCCACATATGGAAACCTATCTCCAGAGTTGGCTAGACTGTTCTTGGCCCCCATTCCTTCAGGGCTCCTGTTTCTCAGCTGCACCTGGTGTCTGGGGTTCCAAGGGAACCTGCTTCTTATTTCTTTATTCATTTATTTATTTTATTAAATTTCTATATCCCCCTTCTTCCAAGGATCACAGGGCGATTTACAGTATAAAACACAGAAATGCACAACACAGTAAAGAACAAAAACTATCCCTCCCCATACCCAGTTTAAAAGGCCTGGCTATAGGGGAATGTTTTTGCCTGGTCCCTAAAGATTAGAGCAGGAAGCCAGAGGTAAAGCTTTGTTATTCCGCTAAGCTTACCCTTGATTGCCACAGGGTTAGGTGGTCCCGCACTCCGTAGCAAATTATATCATAATGAAACTAAAAGGGTAACTAAATATTCAAAAGTATTTTTCCATGGTCAGAGGATCAAGTGACATTTTTTTTTGCCTAGTTGACTGACCAACGTGCCAGCCTAACTCAAATTATGCCAACTTACTTGATAGTTTGCCCCACTGAACTGAGTGCAACTTACTTTTGCACAGACATGTATAGGATTATGCTATTGATCTGATTCACCAGTACTCTTATGCTTTTATGTCATGCAGAACACCTGGTGAACAAGAAAATTTGAGAGAGAAATTATCATTCCATGTTTCAAATTTTGATTTCCTCGCAGAAATGTGAAATATAAACTAGGGTTTCAGAATTTAATTCATGATTTTTTGTCATGAATCAGGCTTGAGGTAAATTTCACAGTTTAGGAGGCTGACTGGTGAAATTTCAGTAATAAGTTGTGAGTTTCTAGTTTTAAAAAAGTAGCTTTGCAAACTCAAATATATTAATGTTCTTTTAAGTACCAGCCATTCCCAGAAGGTATACACTGGGGTAATATTTGAGCTCTTCTTCTTGGTAAAGGGTAGAAATATGCTAGCAATTTGAGGGCGATTTGCTAAGTCCCTGATTGTCAAAACTGGCTAGATTTCAAATGTATGCAAATTTTCATTTAATCTGCGACGTTCTCCCAATTACATTGTTCTTACAACCTACTATCCTGAGTCTTATTTAATATCGACTCTCCTCCATCCTTCTGCTTTGTAGACAAGTTTTTATAGAGGCTGTTGAAACAGATTATTTTTTTTATTAGCAGCCTGAGAGTGGAAGGTAATAAAGATTAATTTTTAAAATAATCCATTGAGTCACCCTTAATTTCCTGTGACTTCAGTATCTGCAAACCAAGTTCAGAATTCTTTTGTTCATGCAAGAGTCATTTTGAGGTGGGTGGGTGGGAGAATATGATATCACTATTGAAGAGTCTGTTACACAAGGCATGCGACATTCCTGATTAACCAATATGCTTTTTAAGTATGCAGTTCAAGCTTCAATGGATTCATTGCGGCATTAATGCAAGATTGCAGCATTAAAATCGATTATAGCTTGCAGCCTAAGAAGGCACCTGGTAAAAATGAAGCATACAGATCTTCACATCAGCAATCAGACTTTACAAAAGGTACATGAAAATTTCACTCCATCATTTCAGAGTATATTGAGAGTGATGTCTGTGCAGTGTTGCATAATGCTACGTAGTTGCCTGCTAACCAAACAACAACAACCTGGTGAAGGTGAAGTCCGTTCCCCACATCCAGCACAGAAGTGAGCGTTATCACCTGCTAATTTCTGCACATCAAGTTGGTATGGTTGAGCTGTGAGCAAAGTTTGAGCTGGGCAGCATCTGGTTCTGTGGATCACTTCATGTTTCTGGGAGGGGGAATTGACTTTTGGGATGCCTTAGTTGGGTTATGTGCTGTGAATACACCACTTTTACTCCTCTGCGCTTGGATGCACTTGGAAGTTTGCATCTAATTTTGCACTAAGATGCACTAAAGTGATTTCCATTTTGCCCTTCAGAATTCACAGTTCACATTCCCCCCTTTGCTTCTTCAACTTCCTCCTAGCTAAAGAAATCCATTGCAATGGGGACAGAACAGCCCAGGTTAGGGCACAGATAGTTGGACAATTTCTCTTTTTTAATTGTTTTTATTTTTATTGGAAATTTTATTTACAACATAACATAAACCCCCACCCCCCCAATACAGAAATCCACCCTCATTAAACACGAACATAACAAACAATGAGTATAACATACAACAATACAAACAACCAAATAAAAGACTTCCTTTATCCTGTATCTGGCCTCCTTATTTACTTCTTATAAGCTGTTTCCTTTATGAATAATTATTAAGATTTTTCTAAATATAACTTAAATATCCACAAAGTCTCCTGCAGTCATTAATCAAAACAAGTCCAGGTATGAATTTTAGGGCACTGTTTTGTGAAGTATTCTCTGCATTTTCCCCATGCTTTTTGAAATTCTTGTCTATTGTGATCTCTAATTGCCTGTTGCTCTAGCCAGTTCAATATACGCTAACAGTTTGTCTTGCCATTCCTTTTTTGTTGGCACAATTTCTTTTTCCAAGTTTTTAGCAATTAGGATCCTTGCCTCTCCTGTGGCATAGAGGAATATTTTCTGATCTTCTCTTGCTATACCTGCGTCCGTTATCCCTAGTAGAAAAGCTTCTGTATTTTTAATAAAGTTATACTTAAACATTTTTTTAAGCTCGTCATATACTATGTTCCAGAAGCTTTTGATTTTTTCACAGGTCCACCAAACATGTAGAAGTCTCCCTTCTGTTTAGATAGTTGGACAATTTCATGGCATTTCCCCACCTGCTCCTTTCTGCAGTCTAGAATATTTTGGTTGTCATATTGGCAGCCGATCAGGTCCAAGTGCAGTTTGCAGCTGAATATTTTGACTAGGAGGGTGATGGTTTGATGGTGAGGGTGGTGTGTCTTGTTTTTGTTGTTGGTGGTTGTTTTTTTGACAGAGGTAGTGTTTGAACCAGCTTTGCAGCTCACTCGCTTAACCAGCCCCACAGAATGGGCTATGAATTTTAAAGCACATGTTTCTCTAGCTGTATATAGATTGCATTTCTCTTCCTGTATTCAGCACAGTTCCAGAACTGAGAGCTCGCCTGCTCACCAGAGTTTTTCGAGCCATAAACTCAGCAGCAGTGGCAGAGATTAAATATTACAGAAGGAACATGATCAAAATCTCCAAGATGGCATAAACTAGGGAACCTTTTTATTTATTTTTTTTAAAAAAAATAGTTCAGACAGGTATTAAAACCGGCTTCTGTGGCCTGAGTGCCTGATGAGGTATTGGGGGGATAACACCAAAGAAAAGAACAGAGCAGCACAGTACAGACTACGGTTATAAAAACGAGATTGTTAAAATTTACAGCATCAGCAGGAGCTCAGAACTAGAAAGGGGCTATAAGAACTGACATGTGCGCACACTCACTCCTCCCTCCCTCCCTCTCTCAGTCTTTCCAAAAGAAGTTCTAGCACAAACAGAATATCTGACAAAAAATTTGGTAGCTTTTTATAGGGTTGCCAATCTCAGAAGCAACTCGACTTCCAAAGTAATAGGATTTGTAAGATAATTTGGTTGTTTTTATGATACGGTCTTTTTCCTTTTTAGTTTCTTACCTTTAGGGTTATGCAGTTGAGCATGGAAAGGCAAAGGCAAAGTTTCCCATTGTTCATGTGAAGGAATGTCTGTGCCCTGCATCATACTCATCAATAAGCCATTCTGTCCCCTACAGTGGTACCTTGGGTTAAGAACTTAATTCATTCCGGAGGTCCGTTCTTAACCTGAAACTGTTCTTAACCTGAAGCACCACTTTAGCTAATGGGGCCTCCTGCTGCTGCCGTGCCACCGGAGCACGATTTCTGTTCTCACCCTGAAGCAAAGTTCTTAACCCGAGGTATATTTCTGGGTTAGCGGAGTCTGTAACCTGAAGCGTCTGTAACTCAAGGTACAACTGTGTGCCCCCCCCCAATCTTTAGATATGAAAATGCAAAATAGTCATTGCCGCTCTTTATGAAATCAAATTATTTCCATGGGGCAGAAAACAATTTGATTGTGAGAATTTTTTTGTCGTTGGCAACAATCTGTCTCAAGAGACAATGACATGCTCCCCCAGGTGTGAAGTCAAACTGTGTTGTTTTTGCTCTGGGGTACAAGCCTAGGAGGTATGTATGGAGGTGCTGGGCTGCCCAGATGACAAAACCCACTGTCAGGGAACTGACATCAGAGGCACGGGAGAAGGAGAGGGTCTCTCATTCTGCAGGAGAAGGTCCCAGCGCTAGGGGGAGACTCAGCTGGGAAGAAGGGGAAGAGAATGAGTGTAACACCAGGGATCCAGGAGAGCAACGGGACAGGGAGGTGCAGGGGCTCCAGGACTCTTCATTGGAAGTTAGCGAGGAGAGCCCAAGCACCCCGCTGCCCACGCCCACCCTGCGCAGGAGACTCCCGTGCAGCGAGAGGCGGAGACGATTAGGCGTCAAACAACTCTTATGTTGGCAGCGCTTTAAGAAACGCCCACAGACAGATTCTACGAGTGACTAAGGGCAGCCACGCTGAGATGGGCTGTGCAGTCCGGATGGTTTAACCAGGCAATCTAATGCTCAAACGGAGCAGGATTACGCACGAGTAACTCCCAACCACTACACCCACCTATGAGCCTCACTGATGTGATGCAAAGGAAAGCAGAGCAAGACATTTCGCACCAGCTGAGCTGCAGGAGTTGCCAAAAGGAGGCACATAGAAGACACCATCCAGGTGATATACAGGTGGTACATCACCCGGAGTAAACTATCAGAAATGTATAGAACCAACTCAAATTTATGCTAGAGGGGCAGAGAGTTAGAGGGAACGTTCTACCACATGTGGTGGGGTTGCAAGAAAAAAAAAAACTTTTGGGACCTCATATATAATGAATTTTAAAAATTGTTCAAGATAACGTTTAACAAAAAACCGGAAGCCTTCCTCTTAGGTATAATGGCACCAGATATCCCTAGACAGAAAAGAAGAATCTTTTATATGCTACAACTGCAGCAAGGGTGCTGGTTGCCAAGGGGTGGAAGGGAGATAAAATTTCATCAAAAGAGGAGTGGCAAGTAAAACTGTTAGAATATATGGAATTAGCATATATGATGGGGGGAAATAGAGCTTGATCAACCCAAAAGTTTAAAGGAGTGGAAGATGTATAGAAAATATCTAAAAGAACAGTGTCCCCATATAAAAAGTTTAGAATGCTTCAAATATCTATCAAATTGAAATAAGAAAAAAAGAATACAAACAAAATTTAGTACTGATCAAATTTATTGGAATATCAGAGGCAAGGAATTGATGAAACAAGGACCCATATCAAGGAAGTTGGAAGTTGAAATATTTTTGTGTATCTTTGCTTGTTTGTAAAAGACATAATGTATATTTTTTCTTTTGTATAATTTTGCGATGTCTTTGTTAGTTTTATTTTTGTTTTCTTCTTTGCCTTTCTCTTCAAAATGTTCTTTGTGTGTATGCGTTGATTTTAAGCCAAAAAAGATTAATATTAAAAAATACAAGACACCATCCAACCGTCTTAGAGGCTCCAGTCCGGATTGTGTAGGGTTCTACTCCTGAGCCTTTTCTCCTCCCAAAGATATCCCACAAGGCAGCAGAGGTTTGCGATCAGAGTTTTCCTTCTTCTAGGTGGGCTCTGAGCCCCATCGGCCCCTCATTTCCATCTACGGCACGTGCAGAAATTGCTTTCTTGACTGTTGGACCCACTATTGGTCTCATCTGCTCAATCTGCCAGAGCCTGTATTCGCATGCAGGGTAAGTCCCTAACTAACCAAGGGTTTGAGATCCTCACCTGGTTTAGCCAGCCAGTCGAAGCTGTTTCCCAGGGTGTGGTCGCTGTCGCATGCTGACAACTTATAGGAGTCACAGGTGGGAGCTGAGTGTAGGGTGGGGACAGAAGGTAGGCAAAATACCCCAGAAGGAGCAAGATGTGTCTTCTGCTAGATGATACTCCTCCTCCCCTACCACCCCATACGCCCCAAATGTGAATATTCACCACTTTTTTAAAAATCTGTTTAGTGTTGCTGTTTGTTTTAACTACGGCAGCATCAGTGATGTCCTTCTACCTGGTTACAGCTTCTATCTCATCCCTAAAATGTTTACATAGATGGTACCAGACAATTAGGAACTGGGGTGATGACATTATCGCCCATTTTATTTGGATATACGATGCTGTTGCTCAGGGAAATCAGTTGGGAGAGACATCAGTGCTTCCTGGATTGGCAACATGACCGATATCAGCCAATGAGGGATCATAGAAAGACTGCGATGATGCCCTGTACCACATATTCAATCAGAATTTGGTCAAAATCAAGGGCATGTTGGTACATGAACAGATAAACGCCCCCCCCCTTATTCAGTGCCTAAAAGAAAGAAATGGAGGGCATTTTGAGCCACAGAAATTGTTTCCCAGTGGGCCAGCCCTGGAAATTAATAATGGATATGGCAAGTACTACGATTTTGATGATACAGCTTAGCTAACTGCCTTGTAATCCATTTAGACAGTGTCTGTGTCAGGATTTATTCCCTGTCATGCCCACTCTGTGAACTGATCTTGCTCTCTACGCCAATAATGGGCTATAACTCTGTGTGTGTGTGTGTGTGTGTGTGTGTGTGTGTGTGTGAGAGAGAGAGAGAGAGAGAGAGAGAGAGAGAGAGAGAGAGAGAGCGCACTTGCACATGTGTGAAAGTGGAATGAGTTGGTTATTATGGTGGTCTGGGCAACATAAGTTATACCCACTTTTGCCCTATTGGTATGGGGAACAGCTGGTTGGTCCATAATTTGCTAGGTCTCCAGGTGGCAAGAAAAGATTGCCAGCATTCTGGGAAGGCTGATCCTAGCTCACAACTAGGGCCCTGTGACTTGACCTCCTCCTGTATCTACATCCCTAAAACTTCTTTTCTGCAACCAGTGCCCTAAATCCCTCCACAGAGCTCCACAATTAATTAATAAGCATCATGATCACTTGCAGGCAGAGCTTCATTTGGAAGGGCATGCAATTGCTAATGGGGAGTTAGTAATCCATGAAGTTCCCACATGTAATGAGAACTGAAGGCCAATTTCCACACGTAAAACACTGCTCTTGATTCTCGACACCCTGTAAGAAGAGGGAGGGAGGGAGCTGTCTGAAGCCTTCAAGCTGCCAGCTTTATGTGATCAGGAGTAGACACACAAGTTTGCAACTTGTTGTTAAGAGCACAGCTTTTTATACGATGAATATATTTTTATGGCCCTTTTATATGATGGGGGAGGGGGAGGAGGACTGCTTCCATAAATTATTTACCTAAGTTGTAAAAGGCCACGGAAATTGCTCTGCTTACATGTTCACAGCATCTAAATCCCAGAGTTTATTGGGGCCTGGACAGCCCTCATATTCCACTGGTCTTTTAAAACTTTGTTTGGCTGTTCCTCCTTCATAAAGACCACAGTGGGCTGCTTTCTTGCCTGGCACTAAGCTATATTGATTCCTTGAGTCCGCTGCCAGCTTACACCTTCTAGCCCTGAAACTGGCTTCCTCCTGCGCACCCCACCCCCGCAGCTGTTTTCTTTCGCTCTTTCTTCTCTTTCCTTGCACAAATCTCTTTTTAGATCTGCTCTTAATCCTTTCTTCTTCTTTCCCCTCCTTCTGAAAGGTTTTCGATGGAGACCCATATGTTTCCATCTGGTGTGAAGCCAAACTGGAAGGTATAGTAATCATCCACAAAGTAAGTGGCAATTAAAGCTCAGGAATCTGTTTGCAATTTTCTGGCTATAGTTATGTGCTAGTGGAGAAGCAGTCCTGGCTAATCATAAAGGCAGCTGATTTGCTGGCAGAAATGACTGGCAGAATTCGAGATCAGGGGGAAGAGACGGTGAAAGAAGATTGGAAGAAATTTAAAGACTATTTACAGAAATATTGTAAAATTAATGAATGTTAAAATGATGTTGGGTTGAGGTGGCGGTTTCTAGCTGTAAAGGTTAAAAGAATATGAAAAAAATAATTGGTTTTTTAATAGATCAAAATTCAAGGTTATTATAATATATATTTAGATTAAAGATCAGGATGTAAGAAGGAGGGTAAGAAATTGCTGAATGAAATAAATTTGAATTGGAATACAAAAAAGGGAGGTATGAGGAGGTCCGGGAAATAAGTTAATGAAAGATAAGTGACAAAAAGATCGAATTGTTTTTAACATCTTCTTATTTTGTATTTTTTGTATTTTTTTTCTTTTCTTTTTCATTCTGTAATAATGTGAAAAGCTTAATAAATATTTACATAAAGGCAACTAATTTGACCGAGTCAGACAAGAGGTATCACACAAATACCTCCCGATACGCCATGCCCTGCTTTTGCCTTTCTTGTTTGCATTCCTGTTTTGCCCACATAAAGACGCGAATAAAGGGAAGATTTGGTGAACAGCTCAAGGTTCTAAAGGGTGAAGGAACATCATGAGAATAAGACAATATCTGCACTTGTTCTTAAGCTCTAATAGCTCCATTTGTCAGAGAAAGGCTTAATTTTGCAGTACAGTGGTACCTCAGGTTAAGTACTTAATTCGTTCTGGAGGTCCGTTCTTAACCTGAAACTATTCTTAACCTGAAGCACCACTTTAGCTAATGGGGCCTCCTGCTGCCGCCACGCCCCTGGAGCACGATTTCTGTTCTCATCCTGAAGCAAAGTTAATATTTCTGGGTTAGCGGAGTCTGTAACCTGAAGCGTATGTAACCCGAGGTACCACTGTACATGTTTTCTACATGGGCAGACCCTCCAAGTGTCCCTATTTTCCAGGGACAGTCCTGCATTTACAGCAGCTGTCCCAGTTTCTGATTCGATCCCAGAATGTCCCACGTTTCCGTGGGATGTCCCTATTTTCATTGGAGAAATGTTGGAGGGTATGGAGTTATGCGACCCCTTAGCCAAGGGAATAAGTAACTATACAACCTTTAGAAGACATATGAAGACAGCCCTGTATAGGCATGTTGTTAAATGTTTAATGGTTGGCATATAAATAAAAATATTATTTATTATTGTTGTTGTTGTTGAATAGGACAAATGTTGCAGGGTATGCATGAGCGCTATTTATTATTTCTTCTTTTTTGTGTCTTATCTTACTCTGTGCACTTGCAATTTTGTACTTTTTATTTTTCAATAATGAGTATAAAGTAATAAAAAGGTTAGTTTTGTATTTTGAATATTATCAGTCCCATTGGTTTTTGTTTCAGGCACGGAGGCTAGGTTAGGGGTGGGTGGGTTTGAGTGTTTTTAAACTCCCTCAGACAAATTCTATGCACACGTTCCTGGGAGTAAGCTCTACTGAACATAATGGGGATTTTCTCCCCCACCCGCGTAAAAACCCTCACTAATATTTTAAACTGCACTCTGTCACAGTGCAAAGATCTGGGGCTTTTGCTATGATTGGAACCATAGCATTTTAGGGCTGGAGCAGACTCTAGAAATCATATTAAGCCCAACCCACTTCTCAATGTGCACTTGAAAACACTGAACAAGTACACTTAAAAAATGATTAAGAGGATGTGCCTGTGATCACAGGGGTGATAGTTATCACCTGAGGACTGTTCAACAAGCGAGACAGGTTGCTTGGCAGGGGGGGCATGTTCTTGTTTGCCTCAGACCGTGAAATGTCTTGGGCTGGCCCTGCATGAACTAGTTTTGCCTATTGCAGATCAGACATTTAAATTCAGGAAAGGCTGTCGCCTATAGTTTCCCCATATCTTGTCATCATTGAAGAGCACAGAGGCAAACACCATCCATTCTTTTAAATCAGCGCAGGATAGGCTACCGCAAAGTTTTAAAAGAAAAACCTCTCCTCCCTTTCGACTGTTGCCCATAGGCTGGCCTTCACCAAAGCGAGGTTTAACGTTTTTCCCTCCAATGTCCTGAGACATAGATTCTCAAAGGGCCAAGCCTCTGCCATGTGCGAATGTGATAAGGAGACGCCGGAGTCGCTTCAGCACATTATGTTCACTTGCCCCTTGTTCAATGTGCCAGGGGCAAATTTGTTGGGATCAATCATACAGAAACTAGAGGGTACCCCACCAAAATTCCACCTTGCCCAAATCTTGCAGGACAAGGATACCCATACGACCCTGAGAGTGGCTAGGTTCCTGGTCGCTGTCCTTACCCAAAAGCGTTGCCAAGGAGCACTACAAGCTAATTAAGGCGCAGTATGTCATTCCATCTTATAGTATTTTATTGTTACAGTGGTGTTTTAGCGGCTGTTTTTTCCCACGTGCACAAGCTGTTATTTATGTCTTGTTTTTATCTGTATGGGCCTATGGCCGTAATAAAAATATATATAAAGAAAAATAGGAGGCGGAGAAGCAGCGTTTTACTGAAGGCCATGCGAGGTGGCCTTTTTCTGTCCCACATTTGATGTGAGGTGAAGGGAGAATGGGGCACAGCAGCAGCCGTGCATTTTTAAGAGAGATAAGCCCACCAATGTGAATATTTCCCCAATTACTGGGCAAATAAATGAAAAACCAACTTGTTAAAGAGGCGCTACCCTGCCATCATCAAAGCAGCAGCTCCAGCAACGCTCTCTTTTCCCTTTTAAACCGCATGCTTAATCAGAGCTGGGTAAAGTCGAGAGCAGACGAATAGGAAGCAAAGGGAGAGGAATCTAGGTCAGAAAGACTAATCTCCCCGCGCATCTGGGTGACCTAGAGCCCAGTGCTGTTTCCTGAGCCAAGGCATGAAGCCAGCAGAACTTGTACTGACTTACGGCATCACAGTAACGCCAAAGGGACCATCTCTGCTGATGTCATTCGGACAGGTTTTTTTTGTTTCAATGTGGGTTCTTACATCTGATTTGTGTGCTACCGAAGCAGTTGGGAGTTGCTCTCATTTGTCTGGATCCTGGTCTACCCCAGTAATACTTCTTAAGAAGAACCGTGGGAAGGAGGCAAAGGACATGGAAACTTCCTACACTGGCATCCCAGCTAGGGATGAATGGAAATCTCAGCCTCTTTGCAGGCAGCAAACGGAGGGAGCCAAGTTAAGTGATTTTGGTTGTTGGCTGCTGAGAGTTTCAGCAGTGATGGCTGTGGCTTCACGTTCATTTCCTTTTTACTTTTTGGGTGGGCTCACTGCTCCTTGGGGAATCTGCCTCCTAAACAGGCACCCACCCCACCAGAGGCCTGCCACCTTTTTCAGCTTGAGGGCCACACACTCCCTTCTGGGGGCCACACGGGTAGGGCCAGAGGCAAAAGTGGGTGACACCCGGGGCGGACCGCCCCCACTGCCCACCTTCCTCTGCCCCTGCCTTCCAGACCTCTTGTGGAGGAGGCACCCGAAGAAGGACCTCAGGTGATGATCGCAGGGTCTGCAATTGTTCATCTGGGAAGAGGTGGACCTCGAGGTCTTGTGGTCCTGAGTTGGTTTTAGGGTGTATAGGTCAAAACCAGCTCTTTGGATTGGGCACAGAAGCTAATTGGTGGTGCAGCCTCCATAGAGTGGAGAATTTCAGGAGGACATTTTTTATCAGCTCTGGGTAGATCACATATTTTAATGATCCTTTAAAATGTCCCTGAACACAGAAAAAAATAGCATTTTAGAGAGAAGGCTAGCAAATAACCTCTCTCACTCTCTCAATATTATTCTGTGTTCAGGGATTCAAATAGCCCCCCAGCAGAAATGTACTGGCCTAGCCCCCCTAACAAATGTGAAAACAATTAATGAACCTGACAAATGTAATGTTGGGAGTTCAGGTTTCATAATAGGTGCCGGTGTGTAGATAATTTTTAAGGTGAATCTATCACTTAGACTGACTGAAGCAAAGCGCTAATGACAATTTTTACAAAAGAAAACGCTTTTGTCAGGAACGCTTTACAAAAATTTCAACTTTTATTTCGTGCTGCATTGTCTGAAATGAGGCAATTTGTCACTTTATTCTAGTGATCATGTCACTTAAGAGGCAAAGGGCAGTCATGCGTAGCACCCAGCTAGAACCTTTTTCTTAAATACCTTTGATACATGTCCATTTCAAAAGCATTTGAAGTGCTGTAATGCTTAACAAACCTTTCTCCCCCAACATTGAACTTCTGCTGAAGCAGATCAGCCCCTGTTATTCCACTTGGGTGGGGTATTTTATTATTATTATTATTATTATTATTATTATTATTATTATTATTATTATTATTTCCATTTTGAACTGGTCCACATTCTAGAGGAGTCTTCTCAGCTGCTACCTGAAAGACTCCAGAAACCCAGTGTTCATCCCATCCCTCCCAAACTCAGCTTCTTCTTTTTTTAATAAATATTTTTATTGCAAGTTTTAAACAAAAAAAGGTTAACAAACATATATAGTACCATCACCCTACAATCAAACGAAAACAGAACTAAAAAGATTTAGAGAGTAAACATAGAATAAGGAAAGAAAAGGAAAAATACATAAAAAATACATAAAAATCAATTTATCCAATCATATTTTCATAGTCTTTGGACTTCCTCACGTCACCTTTTCCTGCGTTCTCAGTAAGGCAGTTTTAGACAGCAATTTATTACCTTGTTTCAAATCTTATTAATAGTTCTCAAATATTATGTCCCCAATTATCAATACTTTTATCATACATTAGACTAGTTGACTTGAGCACAATATTACCTCAAATTTCATCATTTTCTCAAAAATCACTTACTCATATCTCTTATGGCTAAGTTACTGATGCCGTGTTATTTTCTATCATGCATTCTCCTAGCATTCATACAGCTTGTAATGTTTTTGTAAATAGTCTTTAAACTTTCTCCAGTCCTCATCCACCGTCTCTTCTCCCAGGTCTCGAATTCTGCCAGTCATTTCAGCCAGTTCCATATAGTCTATCAGTTGCGTCTGCCATTCTTCCAGAGTGGGCAAATCCTGTGTCTTCCAAAACTTTGCGATGAGTGTTCTTGCTGCTGTTGTTGCGTACATGAAAAAGGTTCTATCCTTCTTTAGCACCCCTTGGGTGACAATGCCCAAAAGGAAGGCCTCTGGTTTCTTCCAAACTCAGCTTCAGTTCTGCAGCCTTTCTCTATACCATAGTTTTTTGATGTAGAATCACACATAAGTATCCCTTAAGTGTTAAACCTCCCAAATTTATGAAGAAGAGCCGCAGGAGTGGAAAGCCCAAAATTAGCTTCTTATAATTGTACTATTATCGTATTATAAACTTTGGACACATCATTAAGGAATGGAGGGAATTAAAGGAAGAAAAAGTACAGGCTCCCAATGGGTCCCTGCGGGATCCTTGAGGCAATTAGCCTTAAGCTTCAAAACATATTTCCAGTTTTATGGCCTGTTTTCAGAGCTTAAAATAAATTTCCACCCAATAAACCCAAGTATCACCCCAAACAGAACTACAACAATGTATTAATTAATAGCAAGAGACCAGTCAGTGGTAAAACTTTATTAAAGTCAATGCATTTATCATCCTCTTCATTATTTGTTTAGATTCATGATCTCCTTCCCCCCGCCCACCCCCCAAAGCTGGTGTGTGGCTTCTAAAAACAAACATTATAAAAACATTTTAAAGCCATAGCCCAGACATAGGCAAACTCGGCCCTCCAGATGTTTTGGGACTACAACTCCCATCATCCCTAGCTAACAGGACCAGTGGTCAGGGATGATGGGAGTTGTAGTCCCCAGACATCTGGAGGGCCGAGTTTGCCTTTGCCTGCCATAGCCTTTTGAAATTGCCTGTTCATTGCTCCATCATGGCCAGACCTCATGGAGTCTAAAAACATCTGCAGAGGCACCCAATCCCTAATCCAGGTCTATATTGTCTACGTACGACAGTCATTCCCAAACTCTGCAAGAGTGTAGGTCATAAACAGGATGATAGTGTGCCATGAGGATTAAATATGTTCGATTTAAGACTTCTTTGAGCCCGAAGTGCCCAATCTCTGTATGATGCTGGGCTTCCGTATGATAAAATCAGAGGCGCAGGGTTGATATGTGGAGCTTGTAAAGTTGGTAAGAGCTGCCTTTCCCAAGAATCAGTAACTTTGTATTCTGCATATTTCTTTTAAATCTTGTGTTGTTTTTGGTTTTAAGTTGTGCCATTTTGCAGCGTCCTTTCTAGTTAAGCATAATGTGTGATTTTCATACGTACGTTTATACATGGGGGAGCAGCGGCACATGGCGCACAAGTGTGACATTACATGTGCGACACACGACATCACACATGTCTCTCGCTGCTGTGGGGTCTGGCATGGCATGGTGTTGGTTCCTGTGAAATCTCCTGACTAGTGCAACCTTGGGCAATGTCATGCCGGGCCCCTGAAAATATTGAGGGGGCTGAAGACATCTCTGCTTCCTGGAGGTGGCACACCTGGATGCAATGATTTGGCACTGCAGTATATCGTTCTGATGAACCTCTGCTAGAGCACAGGAAATGGGTAATTCTGCTGCATCTTTGCATTGGATGGGAATGTGCAAACATCTCTAGGCAGGGGCACAGCAAAATCACCTGCCCTAAGGTGTTGCATGGGTGGTGCTGTGGGTTAAACCACAGAGCCTAGGACTTGCCGATCAGAAGGTCGGCAGTTCGAATCCCCGTGACAGGGTGAGCTCCCGTTGCTCAGTCCCTTCTCCTGCCAACCTAGCAGTTTGAAAGCACAAAGTGCAAGTAGATAACTAGGTACCACTCCGGCGGGAAGGTAAACAGTGTTTCTGTGTGCTGCTCTGGTTCGCCAGAAGCGGCTTAGTCATGCTGGCCACATGACCCGGAAGCTGTCTGCGGACGAACTCCAACTTCCTCAGCCAGTAAAGCGAGACGAGCACCACAATCCCAGAGTCGTCCGCGACTGGACGTAACTGTCAGGGGTCCTTTACCTTTACTATGGTGAGGCACCCAGCGTCACACACACTAAAGTACAGGGAATGAGCTTCTCTGAAAGTGGCTAGCTCTTAGTCTCATGTGATCTAAAAGTAAATCTTCTCGGAATGAAAAGAGTGGAATAGCAATTTTAATTTTAATCCAATTTTAATTCAGAAAAGAACTATGTTGAGGTATCAGACATTTGAGCATCAGTGGTTTTCTCAAATGGATTGTGGTTTGGTAGTTCAGCTTTTTGGTATAGAGGGTTGCCCCCCCCCCCGATGCCACTGCACATACCAGTCACACCGCTGGCCAAAATGTCATCAGCAATACCAACCACACATCAGCTAGTGCTTGTGTTGGCATCTAAGGGTGGGGTCTGGCCAGGCATTTTCTATTTTTCATGTGTTCACTATTTTTCAAGTGTACAAGTGTATTTTTCAAGTGTACAGGCATTTTTCACGTGTTCACTATTCACATATAAGGCAAGACTAAAATGAGTTTCCAGGTAGATATTTTCCCCAGGCTTGCTGCCAGCTCTGACTTGATGTTGTAGACAGACCAGCTTTGTCTCATCTGCTGTTGCTTTTGTCTTTCCTTACACTCAGCTGCCTAGAGCCCGTGCTGAGTGTTAGAGTCCTGTTCATCGCAAGCTCCCCAAATCCTTTTCATCTGAATTTCCCCCCCCCTGCCCTACCCTGGGAGTTATTTACTTAGTTTTCTTTATTTAACAAAATGTCTATACCACTTGATTGTTTAAAAAAGTACATTTGTAAAAAGTGGTAAAAAGTACATTTGTAAAAAGTTGTAAAAATAAAGCATTAAAATTCTCAACAGAGAAACAGTTAAAAACAGGTATTTGAAATTACTCCAGAAAAGATTAAGATCAACAGTAGCGAGAAAGAGATTTTTAAAAAAATGTAACTTCCACATGACTAGATAGTTCTGAATTACTTGGTCTTGTTTCCAAAGTGGAACGCATTGCATAAGTTCTTCTCTGTGACATTTTTTTCTTTTCAAATTTTGTTGCTGGGGCTGTGCATGAACTGTTTGCTGTAGCTTTCAGTGCAGTCATGTTTCCCCACAGTGCACGCTACACACACACACACACACACACACACAAACACAATTAATGTGAATGTGCACTTTGATACAGCACAACAACCAGCAAACTCAATGCAATCTGGATCTTGATATCTTAGATGCATATCATAGCACTGAGCCATTTTGGATGCTGTGCTGTACTGCTCAGATAAGCATACTAGTAAAACAGCACTGAAAAATAATAATAATAATATTGATACAACCATATCAAAATGCCTATGTGCATAGGTAACACCAGAGGGGTGTGTATGTGCAAATGAACTGAATTGCAGCAAACTGTGCAAGCCTCAATTCTGGAGCTATGTTTAGAAATCCACCCCCCCCCCAAGATAAGCCAGAATTCAGGAATGTAGGGCACAGCAAAACCACGGCTCAAGAAAGGAACAGAAGGGGGAGGGGCCTCCAATTAACCTCTTACCTCAAGTACTTTGTAAAGCCCTCTAGTTTGTTAAAAGAACCATTCTGGGTTAGAAAAATACCTATTTTAAATACCTATTTTATATTATCTAAAAGTGACAGGTGCCCCTGCCCCCGTTTTGCTGGAAGTCCAGACCCTTTTCCCAGGAGACCCACCTTTTAATATAATACAAATTGGATAACCATTTCATTTCATTTTTAAAAAAGTTTGTTTTAGGGTGACCTGTGTCCTATGTGCCGTATGTGTGTGTGGCCATCTCTATGTCCCTGATCTGCTGGTTTCAAGCCACCCTTATCTAAGGCATGGGTTGCTAATCTGAAATTAGGGTTGCACCCTGCATGTGCCTGTACGTGTTCACCCCCTCAATGTATGAAGAGCCCTGTGGCAGACATCTAGGCGAACATTCAGACATTCAGAATTCCCCGGTGTTTTCCCTGGTATTTTCAGGCCCCGCTGCCCCACATCCTAAGTAAAGGTAAAGGGACCCCTGACCATTAGGTCCAGTCATGACTGACTCTGGGGTTGCAGCACTCATCTCACTTTATTGGCCGAGGGAGCCAGCATACAGCTTCTGGGTCATGTGGCCAGCATAACGAAGCCACTTCTGGCGAACCAGCGCAGCACACGGAAACGCCATTTACCTTCCTGCCAGAGCGATACCTATTTATCTACTTGCACTTTGACGTGCTTTCGAACTGCTAGGTTGGCAGGAGCTGGGAGCTCACCCCGTCGCAGGGATTCAAACCGCCAACCTTCTGATTGGCAAGTCCTAAGCTCTGTGGTTTAACCCACAGCGCCACCTGCGTCCCACATCCTAGTCATCTCCAAAAAGAGTTCCCATACTTATGGGGTCAATGAGATGCTCTCCTCTGTCCGTTTTGTATGGGTCTCATCCTCTACCCTCTTTGCTTATTTCCGCTGGAGGTGGGAGGAGAAGGAGGGAAATGGGGCGATGGAGGAAGAGACACATTGTGTCTCGCCAACTTCCACTCTCCCTCTGCACTCCTGGACTTCTCTGTCAGATAGCTATTCTTGCCTGCCAGCCAGCTGATCAGAGGCATTTTGAAGCTTCTAGGGCTACCATGAGAAAAGCAATGACAAACCTAGACAGCATCTTAAAAAGCAGAGACATCACCTTGCCAACAAAGGTCCGTATAGTTAAAGCTGTGGTTTTCCCAGTAGTGATGTATGGAAGTGAGAGCTGGACCATAAAGAAGGCTGATTGCCAAAGAATTGATGCTTTTGAATTGGTGCTGGAGGAGACTCTTGAGAGTCTCATGGACTGCGAGAAGATCAAACCTATCCATTCTTAAGGAAATCAGCCCTGAGTGCTCACTGGAAGGACAGATCGTGAAGCTGAGGCTCCAAGACTTTGGCCACCTCATGAGAAGAGAAGACTCCCTGGAAAGGACCCTGATGTTGGGAAAGATGGAGGGCACAAGGAGAAGGGGATGACAGAGGATGAGATGGTTGGATAGTGTTGTTGAAGCTACCAGCATGAGTTTGACCTAACTGCGGGAGGCAGTGGAAGACAGAAGTGCCTGGCGTGCTCTGGTCCAGGGGGTCACGAAGAGTTGGACACCACTAAACGACTAAACAACAACAACAAGGGCTACCATGACCATAATCTCCCCTTCACCATTCACTTTCAGCCAGCCAGCTGATTCCTTCACCACTGATCAGTTTTGTTTCTGACTGACTTAATGATCCATGGCTATTGTGCATGTTGTTGTCGTTTTTACAGGGTGCCCTGCTTAGCAGTGTGGCTTTTCTAAAGCCCCCCCCCCAATTCTACACACTATGGGCTTTCCCCAAGCCTGTGCATGCACAATTAGGTTTGGGCATAGTATTTGCAAGTGTTCCCAACAACTAAATGCCGTAGTGCAGAGTGCTCCTGTTCATGGTGCCAGCCAGTCATACCTTTTTCCAGAGTACCCCATTCCATCACCGCAACCCCATTTTGCACACCCTCCCCAAACAGCCGCCCCGTATTCTATGCTTAGTCCTCATTGGGCTGGGCTGAACTTCTGGAGCCCCAAGCCTGCTGATATCTCCCACCTGTGTGTGTGAGGGGGTCTCAGAAGTGTGCAGGAGCCACGCCCTGTGACCAGTAGGGCTTCGCAGGACTGCGGCCTTCCTAAGTTTGTTCTGGAGAGGCAAGGCGTGACCACACAGGTGAGGCTGCTTGGTAACTCACTGCACCTGGTGGCAAGAGCTAGGAAGGGATATAAGGTCAGCATTCCCCTTTGGCTCTTTGCCATAGCAACTCGTTTCCTGCCTTGGGCTTCTTGCTTCTCAGACCTTAGCTTCTTGACTCCTTGCTTTTTGACCCTCAGACCCTTGACTTCGTGACTCCTTGCTTCTCAACCCTCGGACCCTCGACTTCGTGACTTCTTGTTTCTCAACCCTTGGACCCTTAACTTCATGACTCCCTGCTTCCTGACCCTTGGACCCCTGTCTTTTGGACCCTCATTCCTGCTCCCACCCCGCCATCTTGCCCCCAGTCCCGACGTCCTCAGCTGGGACTTCAATCGCCTGTAGACCGGACCCTGACAGGGGGGCTGGGGCACAATTCTACTTCATAGGGAATTAGATTAAGGAAACTGAGTTCCCATTTAGTATATAGGGTGATGGCGGTGATAAATTGCTGTAGTCCTAATTTTTACACCCCTGATCCTCTCGGCATGAATGTTTACCGAGCAGGCTGCAACTTTGAGAGACAGCCTTCTGCTTTGCTAACTTCACACCGATGGCTGGCCACATTAATTTTTGTCAAACCAAAGAGATCGGTCAGTTGAATCCAAATGGGTTTCTCCAATTTATTGATAGAGCTTCACAGAGAGAGCAATTTTCTGAGCTTATTTTCTACTCCATTGAATGCCGTGTTACTGCAAATGAATGCATTCCCCAGTTGGCGAGATGGAGAATACAGCTGTAAATGCTTTATGCTTCATTTGGATAAAGAGTTGGAGATATGAGATTACACAATATAAAGAGGATCTAAGGGCCGTACTTCATTAAAAAAAAAAGCTGTACCCCTGTTAATAAAATTCAATGCGGCTGATAAAAAAAGTCTTAAGAGATTGAAAAGCAAAGTTGTGTAATCTGAACCTGTGAAATCTCCCAGCTAGAGTTAAAGTCTTATGGTACCCTGTGTATAATTGGTCCTCACTGCTTTCTACACTTCCAAGGACCTAGTGAGCATCATTCATGCATGTTTAAACTCAAGGCCAGGCTAGACTTCTGTAATGTGGGGCTGTTCTTGATGAGCATGTAGAAACTTTAATTGGTGCAGAATGCTACAATTGCTGAAAACATATTACACATGTGCTCCAGGATCTGTACTGATTTCCCATTACTTCCCAGGCACAACTTGAAGGTGGTGGTTTTCATCTAAAAATATATGAGTGGCTTTAAAAGGTAAAGGTAAAGGACCCCTGACAGTTTAGTCGCAGACGACTCTGGGGTTGCAGCGCTCATCTCGCTTTACAGGCTGAGGGAGCTGGTGTTTGTCCACAGAGAGTTTTTCCGGGTCATGTGGCCAGCATGACTAAGCCGCTTCTGGCAAAACCAGAGCAGCACATGGAAACGCCATTTACCTTCCCGCCGGAGTGGTACCTATTTATCTACTTGCACTTTGACATGCTTTCGAACTGCTAGGTTGGCAGGAGCTGGGACCAAGCAACGGGAACTCACCCTGTCACAGGGATTAGAACTGCCAACCTTCTGATCGGCAAGCCCAAGAGGCTCAGTGGTTTAACCCACAGCACCACCCGTGTCCCTATGAGTGTCTTAGGCCCTATCTATATAATTCAGCACAGACTTATTTCATATCACCTAGTGTGAACACATGTTTCAATGGATTCGGTTCACACATCCTATTGCCATTCATAAACAAGATAAGAAGCACACATGAAAACCATGTGAAGCAAGCCCAAGTGTTTACTCATCAAGTGATGAGAGGCCAAGTGATGTGCACACATGCGAGAACCACATCTCAGAGTGCAGTCTTTAGCAAGCTGCAGTCTTTCAACCTCAATGACCTATCCCACAAGGGTTTTGTGAGGGCAAATGATTGCAAATATGTAAGTGCTATATAAATGGTAGGAAGGATCAGACTGGAATAGGTAGAAACTACCGTATTTTTCGCCCTATAGGATGCACTTTTCCCCCTCCAAAAATGAAGGGGAAATCTGGGTGCGTCCTATGGGGCGAATGCAGGCTTTCGCTGAAGCTTGGAGAGCGAGAGGGGTCGGTGCGCACCGACCCCTCTCACTCTCCAGGCTTCAGGAAGACATCAGCAGCCTAGGCAGCCCTGCAGGAGGTCCTGCAGGGCTGTCTACACTGCGGATAGCAGCCTGCCGCCCGGCGCGAGGAGCGCCCTGAAGCAGAGCGCCCCTTGCGCCGGATAGACATTCGCAGCATGGGGAGCCCCGCAGGAGTTCCCCGCAGGGCTCCCCACGCTGCGGATAGCAGTCTGCCACCCGGCGCACAGGGCACCCTGAAGCAGAGCGCCCCGCACGCCGGGCAGACATCGGCCAGCCCCACAAGCTCGGGGGACAGCAGGGAGATGCAGCGCCGCCATCCCACTGTTCCTTGACCTGGTTCGGCTTCTCCAACCTGGTTTTGGGGGGGAAATAAAGGGGGAAAATCCCTTTATTCCCCCCCCCAAACTAGGTGCGTCCTATGGGACGGAGCGTCCTATGGGACGAAAAATACGGTATTTTATTTTTTCATCTGTTCTACCAAGGTACTGAAGGCAGCATATAAAAATAAAACCCCATAGATTGCGTGCTGCAGCAGGGTTAAGTCCTCCTTCTAACTAGTGCTGCAGTTTTGTCTAGTCAGTCTGAAGGGATGGGGCAGAACATATGGGCAAAGCCATTGCATTCAGTTGACTCAGGCAGAGCAGCATTTTCTGGTGTTTCTTCTGGAATGACTGATTTACACAGGACCAGGAAGTGAGGGATCTCGTTTACCATCAAGTAACCATTAATTTAAATTTCACCTAATTTTAAAACTGAAACTGGCATTGATTGAAAAAAAACTTTATCACCCAATTCCAGTTAATGCAGTGGTGCATTTATTTAAAGAAACTTTAATGGAGATTTTTGTGATAAATGGTGATGAGCCCAGATGAAGATGCATCGTTAGATGTGGGGAGCAGCACAAAGTCCATAACAGCACCAAGTCCTTTCATAACTAGTGAATCAGGTCTACATGTTAGTGTAGCAAATAGCATGGCTGGACGGATCCTACTTTGTCACACATACACAATCCAGTCAAAGTGAAACACTGATCTCAGGAAAAACTACTGAAACACTTAAACTTTCTCACCCACTGTGTGCACTCCAAATGTGATCTCTATTGGAGGATTAAAAATAGGAGGATCTGAATTTTGCAATAGAAATCTCCAGCCAAGTAATGTGTGCAGAAATGCATATACTATGATTACATGTGCATATATTAGTGTGGGTATATCAGTGAAAAATAACATACAAAATGTCATTGTATATTGTTTTAATAATATCAACAAGTGAAGTATACATGATTAAAATTTTATAGATAGATAGATACCTTCAACTGGGAAGTTCTCCTGCCTCTTTTGAAATGAGCAAGAGTCCCCAGAACTGCTGAATGGGTTGTGTCAATTCTTGCTACAGAATTGCAGGTCCAAAACATTTTGGGCCATCTAACGCACTGCAGTAGCAAGATTCTTGTGACCCAAATTATACCTGAATCGAATACTCTGAAAAATCTCAGTGACTGAAGCAATCTCACAATTCCCCTGGATAAAGTCTTCCATTGACCAATTGTAACAGCTAGGAAGCATTGCCTGGTGTCCAGCAGAAGCTCTCCTTTGCTGCAACATAAATCCACAGCTGTGTGTTCTTCCTTCAATTGCCTTAGTGACCAGCTGTGCAGATTCCTCTTTTCTGAATTCTCTCCAGTTTATTTTTAAAATCCACAGGCCCAGTCCTTCAGTCTCAGTGCAAGTACTCCAACAGAGACCAAACCAATGCCAAATAGAAGAGTATTATTACCTCCTGTGTTGCATCTGGTAATCCAGCTCAAAATGGTATTTGAAGTGTTTGCAAATGATACAGTGCTCTCTCTTTTTTCAGTGGGGGTGACTTACAGCCTAGTCTAGTGCATTTATGTTCCAGTGTGTTTGGTTTGGGCCAATCCCGGGTTAAATGTGCATACATTTGAGGCCTTAGATGACTTCTGTAAATTATCTCATCAATATATTTAATTTTTCATTTTGTCTCTGGCACAATCTAGGTTGGATTCTGGATTTTAAGTGGTCCACCCACTGTGGGTCAAGCTTGGACCAGACTCCACAATCAAAACCATGTTGACATTGCTGTGCAATAAGACCTAAGTGCCAGTGAAGAGTCTGGATTAGTTTTCTAGATTCTAGGGGATGCATCTGCTTACGCCACATTATTCTTAGAATGGACGGGGTAGGATAAAAGTATAGGAGTGTGTGTGTTTTGTGCGTGTCCCACAAATGCAGTCTCTGGTTTCCCACAACACCCCATCAGATGCTTTGACAACAACCATTCCATGTTTCTCCCCCAGCAACTGGTAGTCAGAGGTTTCACTTAACTATAAAAGAAGAACCCCATTGAATCAGATCAACTCTCCATTCACCCAGACCAGCAATCCTGCTGACCAGCCAGATGTTTCTAGAAAGTACATAAACAAGGTAAAGGTAAAGGGACCCCTGACCATTAGATCCAGTCGTGACCGACTCTGGGGTTGCAGCGCTCATCTTGCTTTACTGGCTGAGGGAGCTGGCGTACAGCTTCCGGGTCATGTGGCCAGCATGACTAAGCTGCTTCTGGCAAACCAGAGCAATGCATGGAAACACCGTTTACCCTCCTGCCTGCCGGAGTGGTATCTATTTATCTACTTGCACTTTGATGTGCTTTTGAACTGCTAGGTTGGCAGGAGCAGGGACCGAGCAACGGGAGCTCACCCCGTTGCGGGGATTCGAACCGCCGACCTTCTGATCAGCAAGTCCTAGGCTCTGTGGTTTAACCCACAGTGCCATCCGCATCCCTACATAAACAAGACATGAAGGTAATTGTCTTCCCAGCTCCTGGTATTGAGAGGTGTACTTCATATCAACAGGAAGGTTCCATTGGGCTATCATGGCTTATACCTTTTGACAGACTTATCAGCCACAAATCTGTCTAATTCCTACTTGAAGCCATGTAAGCATGTCCTTACTGTGTTTTGCAGGTAATTCCATAATGTGTGGTGATGAAGGCCTTGGGTCGTCCCTGTCCCCCCCGAATCTGAAGCAGCATGGAATCTTGGAACAAATGTCTCAAATCAAAAGTAGCAAAACTCACTGCGCAGCATAATACTGCATGCAGGAAAAGTGACACATCGTCTATAAATTGTCCAACTTGCAGAATTTGTTCCAACTTCAAAATTTATAATAGCCGTGCTCTGGAACTGGAATCAGTGGAGATGGAGAATATGCCAATTTTTATCCCTGATTTCCATACATTTGGCGCGGCTTCAGCAAACCTTTGTGTATCTCTCAAGGTTTATTCCATGGCAAAAATGGAATCATTCTCAAGAAAGAAGAGTAAGAGACCATCTCTGTTGCTACCCATGGAATAAACGCCAGCACATTCAAACAACGTGATAAAGGGGCATGTATTGGATTAGATACCTCTGTGGAAATGGAAAACAGTAACAAATAACAGAAAAAATGTAGGAACATCATGTTTTTTGGTTCCAAGTGGCACAGATCAGAACATTGGCAGTGAAGCTCACATCCCAGCCAGGTACAACCAGGCCCTCGACTGTCCTTGAAGATTTTTGTTTGATGCTCTCTCCAGAAACAAAATGCACTTGCTTCCAACCTTGTTGAGCTCTGGGCTTGGAGTTAAAGTGGAATGAGAAACAGTTCTGGAGAGCTCCATTCTAGAGCAGAGTTGGTATCCTATGTGGGTCAGGCAAGCTATATTATGTCAGGGAACTGCCATCAGAGGCAAGAGGAGAGGTAAGACGCTCCAATGATGCAGGGGAGGGAACTAGCAAGGAGAGAGAGAGAGAGCTTCCGCTGGGGAAGGAAATCCAGGGGACACCAGGGAGAAAGGGGAGGCTGAGAGTACTGCGGAGGGGAGGCTCCGAGACTCTTCCAGTGAAATCAGCGGAGAGAGCACAGGACCTCCGCTTGGCACGCCCACGCTGCGCAGAAGGCTTCCACGCAGAGAATCTAGGAGGAGACTTGGAGTCAAAGAATTTCTATCTTGGAGGAAGTTTAGGAGATGCCCACTAACGGATTCTGCCAGTGACTAAGACAGTCGCGTTGTAAGGGCTGTCAAACCAGGGAAAGGTTTAGCTATACGACCAGCTTGGAGCAGTTTGCAGTTTACGCACAAGCAACCCCAATTCCCATTACATATGAACTACCTGCATGACTGGCAGGACTGAATAAGACCTGGACCCCTGACTGTTGCCCAGGTGGCCAGGAGAAAGAATCACTGTAGGATATAAGAATGACTTTTAGAAGGCATCTGAAGCTGGCCCTGTACAGAAAGTTTTCTAATGTTTGAGGTTTTTTGTTTTTAAATATTTTGTTGGAAGCTGCCCAGAGAGACTGGGGCAACTCAATCAGCATATACACTATTATTCTTATTCTTATTTTTATGGGTGGCCCTGCCCCCGTGGTCACTGAGTTTTTGATACACTTATTCAGGAACGTGCCAGACAACATTATAAACATTAACAGACCCCTGTTAGCTTTGTTGCCTGTGGTTAAATATGCTCAAAATCCTCTTCTGAATAAAGATTGACTTGTCTTTTTGCTGGCAACTCCTAGGATAGAAATAAGACCATGAATAGAATATAAAGCCATGAATGGCGCTCCAATCCAGGGCTGGTTTTCCAGAATCTGGCTGCCTGCAACAGCCTGAAAGCTCACACATTAGAGCAGAGTGGCAGGAGAGGTTATTCAACAAGACAATGTTCCTGAAATGTGGTTTCCGTTCTTCATATATTTGAATGGGGGAACATCACTAACCGCTCCAACAATTCATACACAACAGAGAGCAGAGCATGTTTTGATCAGCCAAGGCAAATCTTTATTTGTATGTATAAATGAAAACTATTGACAGCCTTACTTGTGGCTGTATATTTTATTTTAATGTTGCATGTTTGGTTGACACATCCATCCTTTATTTTGGAAAATGACTTTAATTTTTATTATTATTATTTACAGTATGTGATGAAGTTTAGCCCCAGCCAGTGTAGCAGCACATGGATCTCTCAGTTACACAGATTCTTTTCAGGCAGCCAGGCTGGAGCCAGGCAATGTCTTCAGGTATTGTTTCTTGTGGTGCACACACTCATTTCTCTTGTCCCTCTGTTGTCTCTCCCAAGAGATTCTGAAGGAGTCCAAAAGCTTGCAAGATCAGTGAAAAAACTGGGATAATGTTATGTACTAAGCTTGGATCCTAGAACAATAGGCAAGTAGGATCCTAGAATGCAACAACAGATTGGCCTGCAGGAAAAGACCAATCAGGCTCCAGGAGGGAAGCAGAATCAGCCAATCAGATGGAACTCATTGTGTAAATAATGTATATAAAAGCCTGAGGTTTGGGGGGCAAGTCAGTCACTGTTTTACAAGCTGCAATAAAGAGCACGAAATCACTACAGGACTCCAAGTATATTTCAGATAAACATAACCTCCATAGTTAATAATCCTTCTACCACCCTCCCTTTTGCTAAGGGAAGGGGGCAGGAACAGTCTACTGGCTATTACTCAGTTGCTGCTTATTCTTTTAGCATATCGGCAGAAGGACACAATTTCCAGCTCATAAGAGTTTCCTTGCTACATCCATTAAGATGGCTTTGATTGCTCCAAATCACATGACGACAAGATCGTGGTCCAAAGAGCACTTTGTGTTGATGCATGTTGTTACGAAAACCCTTGTCCAACCATCAACTTTGCAATTACATTTGATGCTAATGTGCCTCTGCTCTGGGCTCCTTTGGGATAAACCGAATTAACACACAGCAAGTTGGAAATCTTAGCGTGAATTTTGTGTCACAGTGGCTTGAAATAGAGTGTTGTTTTTGTTTTGGCTTTGCTCTAAGCAATATCCATTGGACAAGTCTCTGGTTAAGTTTCTAGCACAATATGAATGAAAGAATAGTAGATTTAATCTGAAGCTCCAGCTCTTCACTGAGCTGTGACCTTCCACCTGCAACCCCTACTTTAGGGAGCTGCCAGGGTTTTAGGCAGAGTTTTTTCCTGGTCTACCTGGAGAAGGAAGGCATTGAACCTGGGACATCTGCATGTCCTTCCATTCAGAGCTACCAAGGAGGTGACTGCCCTATGCAATAGTTTTTTAATATCGTCACAGAGCAGCCAATTGTCAGCTAAATTGGAAAAGTCCAACTGATCATTATTTCTCTCCCCGTCCTACACAGCTCAACATCTTACATGCATTTGAGACATTCCCTGGCTGCTCCAAGGCTTGGTCCCTGATTCAGGTCATGCTTGTAATTTTCTGGATGCCTTCGGCAAAATTGAACACTTGGCAACCCTACCTGCCGATGCCAAACGACACACCAGTTTATACAAGATGTGGAATAATTTGCTAAGCAGGAGTTCTGCCAAGGCATATCCATGGGACCATAAATTAAATGTGAGCCAACAATGTGATGCTATTTCTAAAGGGCAAGTGCTATTTTGAGACAGATCAGCTGAAGGTTTGTGTTTTCCATCATACAATACAGACGATAGTTTATTTCTCAACTAAGGTTGCGGGTGAGGGGGGAGCACCCTTAAGATTTGTCCTTGATCCTTTAAAAACACATCCTACCACCTTTGATCAAACCTCTCCATTCTTAAGGAAATCAGCCCTGAGTGCTCACTGGAAGGACAGATCCTGAAGCTGAGGCTCCAATACTTTGGCCACCTCATGAGAAGAGAAGACTCCCTGGAAAAGACCCTGGTGTTGGGAAAGATGGAGGGCACAAGGAGAAAGGGACAACAGAGGACGAGATGGTTGGATGGTGTTCTTGAAGCTACCAGCATGAGTTTGACCAAACTGTGGGAGGCAGTGGAAGACAGAAGTGCCTGGCGTGCTCTGGTCCATGGGGTCACGAAGAGTCGGACACGACTAAACGACTAAACAACAACAACAAACCACCTTTGAAATTCCTCAGGTGGTCCTTCCAACCAAGAACCTCCACCTTGGCCTCAAAACTCTGTAACGCTTGTTCACAGCAATTCGGGCCATGGCTTTGCTTGCTCACAGGTTCAGCCCATCTCAAGTGAAAGGTACTCAAAAAGATCTCAGCTGTGAGTCCCTGGGGAGCTGGTGCTCAGCAAAGGAGACAGTGCTGAGCTTGATCTGTGAATATCTAATGCAGTATAAAGGAACCTTGATCATACGGAGAGCTCGGATCAGGCTGCATGTCGCTTCCTAGCCATCCCCAAGATCCCTTCACTGCCCATTTTCAGCAGCAAATGTGTGTTTCTAACACACACACACACACACACACACACACACACACACACTGCCTGTAGTTGGTGCTATCTGCCAGGGATATATTAATCCTCACATTTGTGTAGGATAACTCAACCGGCGGCTACCTGTCCTGATATTTGAACAGAGCTCCATGTAGAGAGGCAGTATACCTCTGAATGCCAGATGGAGCAGACAGACAGCAAAGGGAAAGGTCCTTTGCACTCTGCTTTAGAGCTTCCCAAACTTTCACTGCTGGAAACGGAACGTTAGTCCAGATGGCCGCTTGTTGTGATCCAGCAAGGAAATTCTTCCGTCCTTAATTACAGAGCCGGGATTTAATCAGAAAGGCCTCGTCTGCCTTCTTACTTTGAGAAACAGGTTGGAGTGGGTAGGGGGAGAAAATACTAAACATTATCAGCAAAATGTCTCAGATGAGGAAATGTTTCCCTGTCTTTTTAGTATATCTTGATATTGGCAGGTTATGCTTCTATTTATAACTTTTCAGCTTTCCAACAGCATAAATTCAAGCTGTTCAAATAAAAAAGCATATAAAATTCTGAAATCTGCCTGGAGTGTAATTTTGCAAAAAAAACTTCATTATTAAACATGCGCACAGTGTAACGCACAGTTAAAGATGCTTACATTCCTTTGAAGTCAATGGGATACTCCAGTTTATTTTTAATCTGGCAAAATAAAAATAAATAAAAAGTTTGCAGTCCAGATTTATGGATCATGCAGGTGAGATATAATCTTGAGTCGGAATGTGAACCTGATGTAAAGTATGATTTCTTTTAAAGGCCACAACAGTGCATTGGTCAGCTTCAGAAACATGCCTAAAATATTGTTCTGATTTTGGGAAGGTGGATATTTTGACCATGGTTCCCCCCCCCCCCCGAGAGGGCGAAATTGGTATTGATCCAACAATACCAAAGGGAAAACCCAGCACAATTCCCCAGCTTAAGGTGGGGTTTGGTTTGGGAGTAAACTTGAGAGAATGGGCAAGGAAGATGGAGCAGTGGAGGAGAAGCAGGGTATGAACATCTTTTCACATCAGGCTCATCTCAAAAGGCACAAGACCCAATTCAACATGGCGCCAAACATTTCAGCTCAGTCCAGCTCTGCATTGTCTGCCCTGAGCAACAGCAGAGGTCCACAGTCTCGGGACAAGATTTCCCCCAGGACAAGATTTCCCCCAGTTAAGATCCTTTAAGTGTGGTTGTTAAGGGCTGAACCTGAGACCTTCCGCTAAACTTGGGCCACATCTCTATCTATATATCCCAGAATATTGGCTGGAAGGGATGAAAGCGGATGAAGGCATTCACCCTCTTTTGCTTTTCTCCATCACTGATAGATCTTCCATGATGACAGCTGTGGCAGCAGGAGAAGTGCTTCTTCTGACAGCTGCCAATTTTGCCCCAGAATGCCACCAAGTAATGAGGGAACATCCCTCAGAGGAGCATTGGGAGGGGGGCTGCCAAGAGGGGCTCCTCTGGTGGCGGCCAGTTGTCCTCATGCACCCCAAATTGACTTCACACACCTGAAAAACTGCCAACACACTGTTTTGTTACCCACAAATGGATAGTGAATTTTTTGGGGGTGGGGTGGGGCAACTTGGCTCTGCACTCCCATCTGCTTTCAAAGCATCACCCTCTTTGTCTGCAAAGGCAGTCAAGAAGAAGAAGATGAAGAAGAAGAAGAAGAAGAAGAAGAAGAAGAAGAAGAAGAAGAAGAAGAAGAAGAAGAAGAAGCAGCAGCAGCAGCAGCAGCAGCAGCAGCAGCGTTTGGATTTGATATCCCACTTTATCACTACCCAAAGGAGTCTCAAAGAAGCTAACATTCTCCTTTCCCCTTCCCTTGTGAGACGAGTGAAGCTGAGAGACTTCAGAGAAGTTGTGACTAGCCCAAGGCCACCCAGCAGCTGCATGTGGAGGAGCGGGGAAGCGAACCTGGTTCACCACATTACGAGTCTACTGCTCTTAACTACTACACCACACTGAAATCAGTGGTGGAAGAAAACGCACCAGTCCCAGCTTGTATGCCAAATCTATAAGCACACAATATCAAAAGCAACACGATGGCCAGAAACCATAACAATGTGGACAACTTATGGAATAATTCAAAACATCAGAACTAACAAACTGAAGTCTCTGAAAGTCCTTAAATGAATCACGGTACCAGACTTTACCTGGGGGAGAGCAAGGTGTGAAGCTTTGTATAATCAGCAAATGTCCAATTCTGATGTCCAACTCTGAACTCTGCTGAAGAGTGTTTCCGGATAACAACTACTGTTTCGTTGAATTCTTCACCAGCCAATTAGTTCAACACTTGTAAGTAGAAAGATATGCAATTTCTTCATTAACCCATCTTTTCCCCCGAATAGATATACAGTGGTACCTCAGGTTACATACACTTCAGGTTACAGATGCTTCAGGTTACAGACTCCGCTAACCCAGAAATAGTACCTCGGGTTAAGAACGTTGCTTCAGGATGAGAACAGACATCGTGCTCTGGTGGCACGGCAGCAGTGGGAGGCCCCATTAGCTAAAGTGGTGTTTCAGATTAAGAACAGTTTCAGATTAAGAACAGACCTCCAGAACGAATTAAGTACTTAACCCGAGGTACCACTCTATAAGCACTTCAGGTTCTCAGAGCATTGAATAATATGACCACATGACACACGATGATGGAGCAGGACTTGTCTCCTGCCTTCCAAAGAACGGATTTAAGTCAACAGCGTATGAAATAACCTCCAGCAATCCCAGTCCTGGACAACAGAGGGCAGCAACACACTCACTCACCACTTCTGTATAGCACCTATGGACACTCTTGGGTGCCATGCATGGAAATGGTGCCAATTGGGCAGGTGCTTCAAACACACTCTGTGCCACTTAGTGCCTTGAAAAATGCCACGCTGTCCTCAACCACCCCTGGAGCAGGAAACAGCAACATTTTCCAACTGATCTTTGTTTCGTATTTAGCAGTAGCACAAAAGTAGAAAACCCAAAAGCCACCCGACTACAGTGACCTTTATTAGGCACAGTCAAAATGCCACCAAGTTTTAAATTAATCAAGGTACTGTGTGCCTAATCAATCAGACAAAAACGCAGAGATTTAAAAGAGAAGAGTTTAGGGAGGAAGAATATATTTCCATTAACTGGAAGAGACATGTGAAACTGGTATGTTCTGAAGCCTTTCTTAATGTGTGAGAGCGACTGGGTCATAGGAGTGTCCTGGGGCATAGCGTTCCACAGATAAGGCGCTGCCAAATTAAACAGATGGAAGCACAGGGCAACAGATGTGATCTTTGGCATGTGTGGCTATAGGAAAAAAGTGATTAAAGACAGGCAGGAGCAGCAGTGCCAAACATAGACAAATAATTTTTAAATGAATACAACAAGGGAGGAGAAGCTAATGCAATAAAAAATAAAAAGAAATGTACGGATACAGATTTATTTTAAAAAGACAGATTCTTTGCTAGGAATTTTCAGAAAAAGAGTTGAGAATAAAGCTGTCACTTGTGTAATACCTTCACACAACTATAGTGCAACTATACTTGGAATAATGGGTTGCATCCTACTCAGAGTAGACCCATTGAAATTAATGACTGTAAGTTGGTTCAATAGGTCTACTGCTCCAAGTAGGACTAGCACTTGATACCACCCCATGTGTACGGTTCCTGCAGCTCAAAAGAGGTTCTGCCCGGACACTGAGGTCCAGTGCCAAGGGCTTTCTGGTGGTTCCCTTGCTGCGAAAAGCCAAGTTACAGGGAACCAGGCAGAGGGCCTTCTCGGTGGTGGTGCCCGCCCTGTGGAACACCCTCCCATCAGATGTCAAGGAAATAAGCAACTACTGACTTTTAGAAGACATCTGAAGGCAGCCCTGTTTAGGGAAGCTTTTAATGTTTAATAGGATATTTAATGTTTAATAGAATGTTTAATAGGTATTTTGGTGTTCTGTTGGAAGCCGCCCAAATTGGTTGGGGAAACCCAGCCAGATGGGCAGGGTATAAATAATAAATTATTATTATTATTATTATTATTATTATTATTATTATTATTAGGCAATGAAAATGGTCCAAGAGCTGGAGTAGAGGTTTGAGACTCCTAAATTTAGAGGGGGGACATGAAAGAGCAGGTGTGGGGAACCTTTGACTCTCCAGATGTTGCTGAACTGCAACTCCCATCATCCCTTCCATTGCTCATGCCTGCCAGGGGTGATGGGAGTTGTAGTTTAGCAACATCTGGAGGGCCTATGACAGACAGAAGAACAGCAGCAACAGAAAGCATATCTGTTTTATTAGCAGGGACACCATTGGGGGGACAAGGGGCTGGACCCCCTCAATATTCTGCACTGGCAATTTCCACCAGGGACACAGAGCAGCAAAGCGTCTTGATGATTGCCAGGGCACCTTCTGGGAAGGTGTGCTGGCAATTTCAAAGGAACACAACCAAGCGCCTCAGCAGGCAACATGAAGAAGAGAAGAAGAAGAGTTTGGATTTGATATCCTGCCTTTCACTCCCTTTAAGGAGTCTCAAAGCGACTAACATTCTCCTTTCCCTTCCTCCCCCACAACAAACACTCTGTGAGGTGAGTGGGGCTGAGAGACTTCAGAGAAGTGTGACTGGCCCAAGGTCACCCAGCAGCTGCATGTGGAGGAGTGGGGAATCGAACCTGATTCACCAGATTATGAGTCCACTGCTCTTAACCACTACACCACACTGGCTCTCGAAGGAGGAAGGGGAGGCCTCACTGAGGTAAGACTGCAGACAGTGAGCATCAGGTGGGTGGGAGATGCCAGGCCAACGTATCTCCCACCCACCCACATGACGACCAGCCCCAATTTTAATGCAACTCGGTGCCTTTGTTCATTAGAATGAAAAGAATGGAAGCAAGTCTGATTATCTGAAAGCTGATTAGCAGAAGTGATTTCCCAGAGTTTAGAGACAAAAATAAAATAAAATAAAAATACAGCAGAGCGCTGGCTGAAAAGAGAAAGACAAAAAGGGGACGGCATACATGCTGAGGATGTTGGGTACCCTGGAAAAGTTATATTCCCAGGGTCCTTGCTGTAGCAGAGTGCCAGGAAAGGGAGGAAGGGGCAGTGATCATCGCCATGGTAACTTGCATCACAGTAACTGGGTAACTGGGTTCGTTTCCAAAGGAGAACATACAGCTGAACTAACAAAATGAAGAGTGCGGTTAACAGATTTTGTTGCCCAGGCAGGGAAAGGAACAAGGCTGAAGAGCTGAACAAACAGAGACAATTTTAAACCTGAAGATTGTAAATGTAATCAATATGTATATTTAAATTTCCCTAACTCCAGTTAGTAGAAGACATGAAAGATGATAACCAGGAAATCAGTGAGAAATTAAGACAAACAACAATAGCAAAGAAGGACTGCTGCATCTCGGAATCTGTCACAGAGTAAAAATGAAGGGCATCAAACTCAAAAGATGAGACAGAAGGAGGAGGAAAGAGGCTGATAACTGCCATGTGCAGAAAGAAGGAAAGCTGCCCAGTTACTTCGCCACCCAAGGGAGGGAGAGAAAGGGAATGACAAAAGAGAGACATTTGCTGGAAGACATGGTGCCATGGAAAAACGTTTCAAGCTAAGCAAGACAAGAGAATTGAGAAGGAGGAGATCCAGGGTGGCCATTCAGGAAAGACTCTCCTCAAGAAGAAAGCAGAGACATCACCTTGCCAACAAAGGTCCCTATAGTTAAAGCTATGGCTTTCCCTGTAGTGATGTATGGAAGTGAGAGCTGGACCATAAAGAAGGCTGATCGCCAAAGAATGGATGCTTTTGAATTATGATGCTGGAGGAGACTCTCGAGAGTCCCATGGACTGCAAGAAGGTCAAACCTCTCCATTCTGAAGGAAATCAGCCCTGAGTGCTCACTGGAAGGACAGATCGTGAAGCTGAGGCTCCAAGACTTTGGCCACCTCATGAGAAGAGAAGACTCCCTGGAAAAGACCCTGATGTTGGGAAAGATGGAGGGCACAAGGAGAAGGGGACAACAGAGGACGAGATGGTTGGATAATGTTCTCGAAGCTACCAGCATGAGTTTGACCAAACTGCGGGTAGGCAGTGGAAGACAGGAGTGCCTGGAGTGCTCTGGTTCATGGGGTCACGAAGAGGCGGACATGACTAAACGACTAAACAACAATAACAAGAAGAAAACTGATGGACAAGAAAGGAGGGGGAAAGAAGGAAAGCAACCCCAACCAACAGTTACCTGGGTTAAATCAACTAAAGAATGTCCTGAAGTTCCATCAAGAGAAAATAGGCAGCAGCAGGAGAGCACAAGGAAAGGAAAACAGAACCTCCTCATCTTAACACAGGCTGCTTCTTCCACTTCCTGGTTCCATTGCAACAGATGCTATATAACAGCATTGGGTCGTGGAGAGCAGGGAAGGTGGAGCAGCTGCAAGGATTGTGCAGGGCTAGGGCTGAAACATCTTCAGGAGATGCCATTACTTTCCATGGATAAGGTGATGACGAAAGGCAGGAGGACTAATGTCTTAGCTGGAAGGGGCACACTCTTCAGGATGCCTTGTCTTTCTTCTTCCTCCTCCTGTCCAAAATTTTCCCTTCCTCCTATTCTTGGAACTCCGTGACATGCCTTGCCATCATTCTGCTTTCCTTCCTCTGCCTCGAACCTGCTATCAGGGCATGTCTGGAGATGTGTGGCTGCAAATGGCAGAGGGTTTGGTATATTGGCCTCACTTGCCATTCTCTAGGACTGTCCTGCTAGCAAGGGGGTGGGGAAAGGTCATACAAATATGAGGTTATTGGAGTACAATTTGAAGAGGCTGGAGACCCCACAAGACCCCCTAGCCAAGCCTCCTGGGCATCAGATGTTCAGTCCTGCATATGACAGTTTGTGAACAAGATTAGGGGAAAGGATTTATGCTGCGTTCCATTGCTGTTCAAAAATAGTATTGATAGGGCTGCAAACTTTAATTGGTTTACATAGTAACTTAATCAAGTTTTATCTAATTAATTGATTGGAGCCAATTTTAATTTGTTGTGCTGTGTTAAGGGTGCACTAAAAGTTTTGTTTAGCTTTGCTGTGTTACTGTTATGCGGAAAGAAAAAGAACGTATTAAAGACAGCCCTGTTTTCTACCAAAAAAAGGGGGGGTAAATGTGTTTAATAAATCACAAGTCATTGTGCACTTTTTTCAGTATATCCATAAGACAGTTGTGGTTTTTGAACCATGCTAACTTATTTACATTTAATTGATTAATCACTGACTAGGCCAATCAATTTAAGATTTTTTAAATCAATTGATAGCCCTAACCACATCTATACTGTTTCCTGTCTTCACACACACACACACACACACACACACACACACACACACACACTTTCAAATACTCCCTACATGCTATTAGAAAACTCATTATCACCATCTTTATCTAATTTATTTGTGCATCAATTCCAGGTATATGCTCCAAGGCAATTTACTAGCATATCCTTAAAAGCAGCAAAAACAGTTTCTGAAACAGTACAAGAACATCAAAGTATAGGTTTAAGAACAACACAAAACAAACGCAAGATGGAATCTAGATGGAAAAGCTTGTCAAAATAAAAATGCCTTCACTTGTTTCCACAAACTACAGAGGCATACCAGAGGGCGGGGGAAGCAAAAAGTGCCTCTCAGACTATAGAGTGTGTGACATGAGTGTGTGGCGACACACCAATACTATTGCAGCGAGATCAAAGGCAGGAGAAACTTCTGGTCCTTCTCAAACTGCGGCACAAAGGCATGTGAATTTTTTCACCCTTCCTCTTCATCTCACCCTCATTTCAGATGCCTCGAGTGCTGCATGTAAAATGTAGTAATTTCTAACATGGCTATTGTGGTAAATTTTTTTTTTGGGGGGGGGGGCTGTTACAGCTCCTTGCCAAGGGTGCAAGGGACCCTAGTTATGCCTCTGGGCACCAGTCATATCTTGACAAAAATGCTGTTCTGCAGAGCAGAGGCAGCCACACTGAAAGAATGAGTTACTGTCAGGTAAAGGTAAAGGTAAAGGGACCCCTGACCATTAAGTCTAGTCGTGGACAACTCTAGGGTTGTGGCACTCAACTCGCTTTACTGGCTGAGGGAGCCAGTGTTTCAGTGTTTGTCCATCCGGGTCATGTGACCAGCATGACTGAGTCACTTCTGGCAAACCAGAGCAGGGCACGGAAATGTCGTTTACCTTACCTATTTATCTACTTGCACTTTGATGTGCTTTCAAACTGCTAGGTTGGCAGGAGCAGGGACCGAGCAATGGGAGCTCACCCCGTCACGGGGATTTGAACCGCCAACCTTCTGATCGGCAAGCCTTAGGCTCAGTGGTTTAGACCACAGTGCCACCCATCTACTGTCGGTTAAGCTTCTGATTTTTTGAGACTTTAGCATGTAACTTTTCCTTTTTTATCTATAGGTTCAGTCAGAGTCACCAGTAGTGCTCTGTTGTGTTTGGCCTGCCAGCAAAGATGTTTTGGAAGAAGGCTTGGGGAACATGGCAAATCTGCCTAAACATTTTTGGAGATGGCGCAGGAGTTGATGCAGGGATCCAATTTTCAGCACACCCTCAAGTCAAGATTCAGATCTTGTCCTGCCCTCAGACCAATGAAGAAAATGATCTAGAGCCTTGAATTCCATCCTGCCAGCAAAGGCCAGTTTGAACTCACATTTAACATGTAGTGGGAATTCCCTCCTGGACATTTTCAGGCATCTCCAGTTTTCAGAGTTGCAAACACCAGGTCTCGTTGGCAGACATCTGCTTTGTTTGTTATGAGCCACAGGATTTCTCAAAGCTGATTTTATATTTAATCACATCTCAACTACCGAGGATGAGGTTTTGTTACCGCTGTAGGGTATTTTACACACACCCTTGTGTTTGTGCTGCTTTGGAAATGGTGTCAGCTTGCTGGGGAATGGCTGGGTCGTCTTCCTTGCAGTAAGCATTTGCTTCCATGCCAAATGACTGCGAGTCCCTTATTAAATTGCACTTAGAGGCAGCGGCTGTCAAAAAGGAATGGAGAGCTTTCCCGATAAGTTAGAGCCATTCATTATTAAATTATCTTCATTCACTCAAATGTCTCGTTTTCATTGAATTAGATGAAGAGTGCTTGAAACCAGCTGCTACCAGCCGCTATGGAGCTAAGGAATACCAGGACTGCACACTTAATGCGCAGTCCCCCTAGCAGTGCTGCTATGCAAAAGTCTTCTTGTTTCATTGAGGGTTGCACCCTGAGTGGTTTCCTATAGGAGCTCGTTTCAGTAACTGTGTTTGGGAAGTTTGCATTCCATAACATGTTCTTATGGGTCCAGATAATCATTTTCCTCCAACCACATCTGAAGCTGACCCCCAGCCTGCTCTGACCTTGGCCACCCACCCCAAATAGTTTTGTAAATGTAAGTTCACCTACAGTGAGTGAGTCTTCTATCCATTTCAGTGTTGCAAAGCCATGCATTTGGTAACCAACAGGGCACAGCTAGTCCATATTTTTTTTCTGGAGTAAATGCATGTGATCAGAAAGTATCCTTGCAATACTATGATTCAGGACTTTAAATTGTGCTCTTATATCAAATTTCCTTTTCTGTGTATACTGTAATGTTTTACTGTTGCTATGGCCATTGGCTAATGCGAATAAAGTTTTATCTTATCTATCTATGAGTTATAATGACCTTATTGAATTGCATTAACTATTTTGATGAATTTCTTGTTGTTGTTTGCTATATTTAATATGGTATGTGTTTGTGATTGCAATGCCTGGTGTTTTGTTAATGTGATTATTGCAAGCTCAACATTTGTTGGAAAAGTGATATGCAAATATTTCTATATCAAATCAATTCTTAATCCTCATCCTATCTGATCCTTCCTACTCTAACCACTACACCACAGCACCCACACCAGCCACCCTTTTCTTTCTCCCTCCCTCCCTCCCTCTTTCTCCCCGCCCACCTCATCTGTCACACTTCACTCTCAGCCAGTAAGAACACAGGCACATTCCAATGTTCTCTCCTTCTCTCATTCCCACCCCCTTGCGCTCACTATGCCTTACATCTTACAAATATCTTCCCATGTAACATTATACTGTGCACAAGCCAGTTACAGTGACAAACACCACAAGGTGCGCATCATGCCCAGCTGGGACATGTTGGGCACAGCTCCATCCTCACTCTACTTATTATTATTTTTCTCTTTCAATTTGTGTAGTTTCTTCATCATTTTGGATGGGAGATGATACTAATGGATAGCTGCTGAGAGCAGAAGCCCAAGTCGTTCCATACAAGAGTGATTCAGTGGCTCACTCCCCCTTTCCTTTGAATAGCTGACCTCCGAGCCAACCACTTGAGGCCATTTCCCATCGCATGGAGTAAATGCACCATAGCGAATGATCAGTTTACTGGTGAGTTTGATTGCACATGTCTGGCACATCCTCTCTATAGGCATCTACTTAAAACATCTCTATGTATGCAGCTGAAAATGTAAGGTGGAAAGTGATCCTTGGTAAGCAACTAAACTCCTAGTGGCTATTTATTTTCCTTTAAGCAGACCGTGTCCACTGTTCAATTTACAGGGGGCAGCAGAGGGATGAGTTTACCTTCTGTGATGTCTCTCCCCACTCCAGCTACAGGGGACATGGGTTGGCTAAAATGGAAGGAAATCAGGGTCATGTATATGTAATTTACATGCCCTTCCTTTAAAGAAGCAGATATAAAGCAAATTGTAGCATAGGTATCACATCTGGACAAGCGTAGAGTGCCTTTCCCTCACCAATGATCAGCTGCAGACTGTAGAATGAAAGAGCAGACAGCATAACTTCTGTGCCGGGCTGAGTCTTAAAAAACTGAAGCACTGGTAGCCCTCCCACTCTTGACAACATCCTGATTAACACTGTGCCAATTTTTCTTCTCACAGCTCATAGCTTATGGAATTACTTCTGTAGCTCTGTGATTTAACACTCTGCACCAGACCGCACCTGGAACAGTGCAAAACGCAGGAAAGTCCAGCTGAAGCAATCAAGGGCATTGATTCCCTAATGTCTTTTCCCATGAAGGCTTGGCCCAATGGCCTGATCTAGAAGTGGCTGATACCAGATGCCGCAGCAGAAGGCGCAGCCACTCTCCTCTTAATGAACCAAAGGCTGTAGCTGTCTCCCACTGGGAATGTTTCACTCCTGACCTCAGCAGGTGATCCTCTTTTATGTTCCCAAGCAGAAGGATTGATCAGCTCTCTACGCGCTCCTGGCTGAAATAATTGCAAACACCATTCTTTTTCATAGAACTTGTCTGCAGAACATTTCCCAGGACTGCCCCCTGACAGGGTCCAAAAGCGGCAACTGCACTTTCTTCCAAGCAGTCGTCACACTAAGAAAAGTGTTTTGATCAATAAAGATATGGATTTCAGACTGAATCGAGAAAAGGAGTTCAAAGCCCAACAGGAAGAGTCTACCCGTCCTTCAAAGTAAGGGAAAGCAATGTCAGAATAAGAGTGGTGTGGGAGAGGCAATTAGAGATCAGCAAACTAGAAATGTTACATTTCAACAGGTCTCGCCACCAGGAATACTGAATGAAGACAAAATGTACATCAGTGCTCAAATTATAAAGCAACACATTATGCCTGCCGCTCATAGGCTTCTCTTTCAGCTTCTGCCTTCTGGAAGAAGGTATAGGGTTATAAAGGCCAGGACTAGCCACCTCAGAAAGAGTTTCTACACAAATGCAATTCTGGTTCTAAATGCAGCATAAGGGGTCTCTATAGTACTGTGTATTTTAAAATGGGGTTTCAGAGTTTTTAGGGGTTTTTTAATGTTTTATGTAGTTTTTCAATTTCATTGTTCTGCATGGGACAATAGCAATAAAGATATCGTATATTGTATATCGTAAAACAGTATCTAGGCATTCCGTAACAAAAAAATAAGTTAACCAGACCCTTTCTCAATATTGTGGAACTGATGCACATAAAAGAAGATGCAGGAAACAGACATACAGTGGTACCTCAGGTTAAGTACTTAATTCATTCCGGAGGTCCGTTCTTAACCTGAAACTGTTCTTAACCTTAGCTTTAGCTAATGGGACCTCCTGCTGCCGCCGCACCACCGGAGCACGATTTCTGTTCTCATCCTGAAGCAAAGTTCTTAACCTGAAGCACTATTTCTGGGTTAGTGGAGTCTGTAACCTGAAGCGTATGTAACCTGAAGCGTATGTAACCTGAGGTACTACATAAAAAGGTCAGGTGATCTTACAAATACCACACAGAACAAGCAGTCTTCAGCACAAAGGACAGCAACAGACAGAAGTAATGTCATATATAACAGCTAAAACTAGAGAATGCACCAATGCAGTCCATAAACAACTTGTAGAAATTTTTATTTCTCATTAGCTATTTCACTTTATTTTCCTATCTCTATAACATTAGCTCTGCCAGTTAACCCACTGGATTCTGGCTCATGGCTAGAGCTAGGAGCACACTTACGTTTTCCCTTCTTTTGTACAGATATGTTTGCCTTCCTGCATAATGATGTTGTATATTTGGAGCACTCATGCACAAAAGCAGATATGGTACTGTTACAATGCAGACCCAAATGATAGTTGTTCATCATATGGACATTGCTATCTGCAACAGGCTCAGTTGCCCATGGTGACCCTAATTAAAGAACACTGATACCTCTCGGAGCAGTATAGTATAGATAAGAATCGTTATGCAACCCATGCACAATTCATTTAAGTGCACATCACCTTGTAAATCTAGCCATTCCTTTTGGGGAGGTGGGGGCAACCTGACAATTATATTCTCAAACCTGCTGTGTGTTTGGGACATCTATCTGCCACAGAATTTTTTGCCCTGGAAGTGGAAAATCACATATATTTGACACATGGACTTAGCTAGATCCAGAATTCATCAAAGCTTAGCCCTCCTAAAAAATAAAAAAATAAAAATCTGTTTTCAGTATCAATTTCAGTCCTGGAAACATAAGGCAATTAATGCACTAGCATTCCCATCATTTCCTGAAGAAAACCACTCTCCATGTCACAGAGCATTGTGGACTCCACTTCCTTGATCTCACTGTCTGCTCTGGTCTCTTCTGATTCCATTGGCTCCTACCCTGGGTCTTTAACTGTCCAGAACCACCTCCCCCCTTCCTCCTTCCTGTGTTTCTCACTCCTCTTCACCTCCCAAAACCAATATCCATCTCTCTTTCAAGCATATAAACTGGCTTTTATCCTTCCGGCTGCTGGCTGCCTGCTCGCTCTCCATACCTTCAGCTACAGATGGCATAAACGCTGCAGTCCTTGTGAAGACAGAGAAAACAGCCAGACAGATGTGTTGTTCATAGCTCCCCAGCCAGGCATAACTAAACATTTACATTTATTACCAATTAGAGGAGAAACAGACTGCAGTTTTATGGACTGTATGTGTCTGGGTGTATTTCTCTTTCAGCTCTCGCTGGAAACTTCTAAATACTTGTTCACAGTGGCACAATTCCCAGCAGTTTTAAAACAAACCTTCCTTTAGTATCCAAGCTCCAGCATGAACCCCTGCCGAGCCAAAAGGAAGTGGAAACAATGCGCTGTAAAATTGGATTAAAGAAGTGTAATCATTTTCCCAACTAATAATGTCAATGGTAAATAATGCAAAAGAAAATATATGTATGTAGAGGCACGAGCACATTGTTCTGAATATCAGTACTACAGGGATTCATCATCCTTTTCCCCCCAATCCTATTTAAGTAGAGTTTTTTCTCCTCCTGTGCCTGTCCCCATCACCAGCTATTTTGCCTTCTTCATCTTGTTGGTTGGGGTTGCTTTCCTTCTTACCCCCTCCTTTCTTGTCCATCAGTTTTCTTCTTGTTATTGTTGGTTAGTCGTTTAGTTGTTTAGTCGTGTCCGCCTCTTTGTGACCCCCTGGACCAGAGCACGCCAGGCACTCCTGTCTCCCACTGCCTCCCGCAGTTTGGTCAAACTCATGCTGGTAGCTTCGAGAACACTGTCCCACCATCTCGTCCTCTGTCGTCCCCTTCTTCTTGTGCCCTCCATCTTTCCCAGCATCAGGGTCTTTTCCAGGGAGTCTTCTCTTCTCATGAGGTGGCCAAAGTATTGGAGTCTCAGCTTCAGGATCTGTACTTCCAGTGAGCACTCAGGGCTGATTTCCTTCAGAATGGAGAGGTTTGATCTTCTTGCAGTCCATGGGACTCTCAAGAGTCTCCTCCAGCACCATTATTCAAAAGCATCAATTCTTCGGTGATCAGCCTTCTTTATGGTCCAGCTCTCACTTCCATACATCACTACTGGGAAAGCCATAGCTTTTACTATATGGACCTTTTCTTCATCTTACTTTTCCTGAATTAATCACCAGGATTCCATCGGATCAGAGAATCTCACAGTGAACAGGATGCAGTTACAATGCTATATCCAAAAGGATGGCAACCCCAGACACCAGTAAATAAAAATCAAAGTGGCTGCCTGATCATGCAGACGGGGCCAAATAAGGGCTAGCAATGGCAGTTTAAATTAATATGTGAACATATTCACAAGGTGTGCTGGGGAGCAGTTTTTCAATGCTGTCAGAAATGTTCCCGAAAAATGATCAGCACTTTTGCCAAAGTCCAAATGTATATTGAAAATTCAGTAAACTACTAAATTTTGAGATCTAAATTTTATGATCAACTACACCACAGTCATTTCAGACAGAATTCAAATATAGAAAACCATTATTCAAGGAGTTGACAAATGGGAAGTCATTCAATTTAGACAAGACCTATGTGGATGATAAGAGAGAATGTGTGCCCAATGGAAATTAAGGGTGTGGGTTCTAAACCACTTATAAGTTCCCATTTCAAACCTCAGCTATAACGTCCTCAGACTGCTTAATTTATTTCTAAGATTTCTTCACTATAAGTTCCCAGGGCAAGTTGTAACATTATAAACATACAATTTAAAACATGCAAAACAATTTATGTGATTATAAAAACAAGTAAAAGCAAAAGCAGCACTGTGTAGATCAAAGGAAACAAAGGATGTAATTTTAAACTGAGCTAAAAAGGAGGGGGCAGGTCTATGAAACTGCTGGTCAGAACCCCCAGCCCCTGTCTCTTGAGATTTGTTGTTTTCCCACTCCAGGTGAGATGCAGCAGGTGGCGCAGGTAAACCAATTTGGCTGGTACTCTGGTGTCTTTGCAGCACCAATGAAGACCTTTTTTATTGACACAACCGTTTTAAAATCAGGCTTTTAAAACACATCTTGACCTCTTGATTCTACAGTAAACTGGTAAAAGTGTTTAATTTACTTTGTGTTCAGTTGCTTAAGTTTTGTGCGGCATCATGCAACATTGTAACATAGGAATACCAGCTGGAAATTATTTTTCTCATTTTTTGTTGTAAGCTGGCAAAATAACTTCTTGTTATGGTATGGCATGTAAATAGTGTGCATAAATTAATCAATCAATAAATTACTTAGCCTGGAGAAAAATAGGGGAGAAAGTAGGAAAGGAATGTTGACTAGGGCTTAAATTAATCAGAGGGCAGAATTTCTCATGTGAATGTAAACAACGATGGGTTGGGGGGGCGTTATATGCAGTTTGAAGCTTTATGCTATAATATATATTTTAGGAGTATATATGTAGGTTCATGTTTGGGTAAAAAAAAATTGAGTCCAAGGGTGGAATCCAGTAATAGCACCAAGTCTCTCAGTCCATCAGGGCAAGTTCTTCTTCTTGTGCAATGAGGTGCTCTCACCCTCTCCCCCCCCCCTTGAACTCCCCAAAATCTGTTCTATGTGTCCCCCCCACCCTCCGAACCAGATTTAGGCAGGGCACAGAATGCATGCGGTGGGGAGAAGAGGTGGGAAAGCCTCAGTCTCATTGCACAAGTAGAAATCCTTGCACTGATGGGACACAGTACAGTGGTGCCCCGCAAGACGAATGCCTCACAAGATGGAAAACTCGCTAGACGAAAGGGTTTTCCGTTTTGGAGGTGCTTCGCAAAACGAATCTCCTATGGGCTTGCTTTGCAAGACGACAATGTCTTGCGAGTTCCTGCTGGTTTTTTTCCCTCCCCCCCCCTTTCTAAGCCGCTAAGCCGCTTATCAGCTGATCCGATCAGCAGATAAGCCGCTAAAAGCCGCTAAAAGCCGCTAATCCGCTAATCCGTCAATGGGCTTGCTTTGCAAGACGAAAAAACCGCTAGATGAAGAGAATCACAGAACGGATTCTTTTCGTCTTGCGAGGCACCACTGTATTTTAATACTGCCCCATAAAAGTAAGTCTAGAAATTCAAAGCAAAATCAGGAAAAGAATGCAAAATCAAATCCATAACATCAGCCAATTTGAAATGCATGCAAAATATTCCATCCCCCTCCGTTTTAACTATGTGACTATAGTACTCTGAAGAATGCAAAGAAAAACACAGAACAACTGTCCATCACATGAAGAAAGATTTCGCTATCATTAAGTATTTTAAGCACAGGCAAAATTGAATATACAGTCTCAAAGGCAGGTTAGAAATCCATAAAATAATCACTTCCTAGAGATGCTGTGGAATCCCCTTCCTTGGAAATGTTCAAAAGAATGGCTGAATAAGAATCTGTTGGGTTTAGTATATCATACATATCCACTGTGTCACGAGTTGGGCCTGGTAACCTCTGAGATCAATTTCAGCTATAACTCTACTTTAAAAAAAACAGCAGCAGCAACAACAACTCTACTTGCTTATTGCTGTTTTATCCAAAGATGTTGCCAAAGTTCACAAGCACCCTAATTTGGAGTGTGAAGTTGTCCTGCTCTTGGTGCTCAGCTGTGTTGTGAGCTTGCTTGCTTAGTAAGGTGAGAGGGTTGAATTTCCAAGTGCCTCTCTGCCATTGTCGGAATATGACAGGGTTCATGTGCGTTACACAATCAATGCTGCACACATGTCACTATGACAGCTCGGTTGAGAAAAGAATCCAAAAAAAGTTCCCTGAGAAAACTTATAATTATTGCACTGATTCTGAATCGAGTCGAGTTGACTCATCACTAGTACTATCAAGTCCATCTGCAATCAGTGGTAATCAGTGGGTGCTCACCTTTCCCCCCTTGAGGAAGGTAGAAGTGGGGGCAGGGAAATGTCGGAGGCTGTCTGCTTTGCCTGACACAACCAAGTGGGAATCCAAGTCCAAGAGCAGTCCAGCTCAAAGGTGATTCAACCTTACTGAGAAGGACCATTACACATAGGTAGGGTGGCCATGCACACTACTTTACAGAAGGCAGTCCTCTACCTGAAAGGCTCCCAGAAGACAATCCTTTCTAGGCATTTGAAGGGCTACCCAGACCCAGTGGCGAAGCTTCATGCTCCAACACAGGGGGGTGGAGAGCAGGCGGGGGTGGGGCTGGGATGCATCCTGGGGGCTGGTCATGCCACCCGCAGGGGCGTGGTGTGTATCCTGGGGGTGGGGTGTGCCACCTGCAGGGGCGGGGTGCCCAGCGCAGGCGGGAGGTCAGCCACAATGGCACCCTGCCAGGATCGCGCTGCCAGGGGCGGTGTACTCCCCCCGCACTCCTCTTTCTCCGCCAGTGCCCAGACCAACTCCAAGGTAAAGACAGAGAACCATCAGAACAAAGAGCAGGAGGGGGCGTAAGAGGCACTCTTTTTTTATTTAAATTTGGGCAATCATTTCTAAATATGCATGTACACATATAAATTAGCATGGACACATTTTGTGCAAGTCTGTGCTCTCTTCTGTCCTCTTCTTTCAAAGTCTTGCCCCATCCATAGGAGAAATGTTTAGTCAAGTGAATCTAACGTTGTACTGCCTGGACCCACGGTAAACACCCGCCAGGCCATAGAGATATCATCTGCATGACTGCTCCATGCGTCCTCCTCCCAAAAAACATGGAACTTCCTTTTGCCTGAAAACTCCCCAAAGCCTTGGTCTAAAGATTGATCTACATGTTACTCTTCCACTTCTCAGTCCTTCTCTTCTCTTGCTGGAGAGATCTGCTCTTATGAGCAGTGCAGCACATGCTGGTGTCCAAGAGACACAGCCTCAGCAGTTTCTGCAGCCTCAAGCACCCTCCCCTCCTCCAAGATATATATTGGAGATTGTCCTGAGTATCTTTCAAAACTGTTGGAGAACATTGTTATTGGGGCCAGCATTTATAACCAAGGTCATGCATTTAATGGCTGGGCTGTTTTAGCACTTTATCATCTTCCGACTTGATCTTATCAGATATTCTTGTGTTGGAGTTTGAAACTGCAGCCTGCAGCCTGCAATGGAGTGAGCTAGAAAACCAAGTGAATAAATTAGTATCCAAATGAATAAATGATGCACACTGAATTTTTATGAAATGCCTTCCATGAAAGGGGGGAAAAACAGCATGGAAATGTGGCCATCTTAGTGTTCCTGGGGCTGGCCGGCCTTCCTCTATAAATATGCACGCACATGGATGTTTGATATGGGTAAGTATCATGCAGTCACAGGAAATTAGATATAACACACGAGTCTGTGCTTATTCAGACAGCCAACACAAAGCCATCAGGCAACATGCAATATTTGAGAGGCTCCCACAAGTAGTGATGGCCACCAAGTTGGATCACCTTAAGAGGAGCTTAGGGAAATTCATGGAGGGCAAGGCTATCAATGACAACTAGCCATGATCGTATGCCTCTGAACACCAGCTGCTGGAAATAACAAGGGAAGGAAAGCACTTTGGCACTCAGAGCAGGCTTCCAGACTTCCCAAAAACTTCTGCTTGGTCCCTGTGAGTTCAGGATGCTAGACTAGTTGGGCTTTTGGTATGATTCCACAGTTTCTTACACTCTGCTGAGCCATTCCTCCCTTCCTCTTGAGAAAGCTTTGCCATGGGCCTGCAGTCCCAGGATAGGCCATTTTGCAGGCACTGTTCAAGGCATCTCAGTGATTAGCCTGCAATCTTTCAAGACCAGTGCCCCTTTCAGGCTCCATCTTTTTCTCTTCTCCATTTCTGGCTGCCAACCACAACTCGGGACCTTGTTCGCACTCCCCAAACTCCTGACTTCCCATTTCTGGGGCAGCCCACAGCCCCAGCAGGCACACAAGGCACTGTTTCCAGATGCCACAGACTGAGCCACCTGGACCCAAGAGAGAAATGTGGCTGCATGCAGGACAGTAAACAAGCCCACGTACCCTCACATTTGCACACCAACAAGCAAAGTGCATTGACAGAGCAGTTCCTATTGATGGCAGATGTTCCGATTTGAGGGAAGACTGCAGTTTAAGGTTAATGTTTCTGATGTTTCTGATGCATAAAGCACATTGCATTGACCAGTCTGTGGCAATGAAATACACGGTGGTTAATACTTCCCTTGCCGTTTTCCAGTGATGGTTTGCTCCATTTCTCCACTCAAAGAAAAACTAGACAAAGAGGCATCAATTAAACTTGCAGTGGCCTCATTACAGTTGCCTTCTCTACCTTTCCAGCAATCCCTCCGTCTGAAATTCACATCAGACTGTGATGGCTGCATTTCCTGCACCCTCTTGCTTGGTTGCCACAGCAACGGTGTCCTTTGAGGGGGGGAGGGGATGTATTTTTTATTTAAATACCAAAGAGTACAGAGAGCATTAAGCTTGCATTTCTTGCTTAGAGAAACAAAAAATTGCCAAACAGGAGACACATACAAATGAACCCTTGCCCTTCCCATATCTCCTGTGGGATGGCTATGGTGCCTCACATGACGAAAAGAAGTAGGTGAATGGAAGGGTTAAGGGAGAGCCATGGAAATCAGGTGTGCTTTAGGACCCGGGGAAAACGTCAGGAGCTGCCAAGTCTTGAACTGGGAACCTTATTTTATTTGGTATATTTGTATTTGCTTCTTCATTCATTAAATTTTTAATCCGACCTTCATCAATTCAGCTCCCAGGGCAGTTTAGAGCATTTACACTAAAATAAACATAAAAATAAAAATATATTAAAAATTCAATTTTACAGCTTAAAAGCCACAGTATACATGGTGTGGTTCGTTTGCCTACCACTTTTTAGCCCAAAGGCCTCCAAGGTGGAGAACGACATTAACACACATTCATATAAAAGAAATATAAAATAAAAGTACAATACATAAAAAGACATCAATCAAAACAATGCAAAATAACCATAGATCTAGAGCTAAAACCTGTGGGCAGCTGTCATGTATGTTGAGCCACTGGACCATATGTTGGTGGCATTTACCAAGACATTTTAGCATCCTGAAGTCCTGGACAGGCCCACCTACCCTGGCTGGTCATCCTCCTGCCCAAAAAAGGTTGGAAGACATCTTGCTTTAGCAACAAGGCCACGTTGAGCTCCGAGGCATCTCTGCATCCTTTGATTTCTCTCCAGTCTTACCTCCAGCTTGCTTCTTGCTTCATCCCACAGTTTCTGGCTCTCAACTCCCTTTGTGCCATAGTAAGTTACAAATATTATTCATAATAATAACGAATACAAAAAAATGCTCATATCGATGAAAATAACATACAAAATGCATTGTTTCAGGAGAAATGGTTTTGCGAAACTGTGCCTATTAGGAGAAATTCACAGAAAATGCTGGTGGATTTTCGTGAGAACTTGTTTTATAAAAAGCAAGCCCCAAACTGATGTGGAAATGTGGAGAATGGGGCATAAGGTTGTAAAATAAAAAAAAAAATGAGAAGGTGAGATGAGAAGAAAGGTAGAGATGTTGGAGAATAGAGCAGCCAAGGATGAACTGAGCCACTGACTGCTACACAGGAGGCAGTAGATGCCAAAATCTGGGAGGCAGGTCCATTCAAAATTTGGGTGTGATCTCAAGATTGACCCACTCTGGAAGAATGGCAGATGAAGCTGATGGACTATATGGAACTGGCAGAAATGACTGGCAGAATCCGAGACCAGGGTGAAGAGTCGGTGGAAGAAGATTGGAAGAAATTTAAAGACTATCTACAGAAATATTGTAAAATTAATGAATGTTAGAATGATGTTGGATAGAAATTAAGTGGTTTCCAGCTGTAATGCTTTAAGGGAATATGAAAAATGGGTTGTTAATAGGGAAAAATCTAATGTTAATATTTTAAGACCAAAGATTAGGATAAACAAAGAGGGTAAGGATTTGCTGAGCCAACAAATTGAACTGGAATACAAAAAAGGGAGGTTTGAGGAGGTCCGGGAAACAAGTTAAGGAAAATAAGTAATAGAAAAATGGAGTGGTTTTTAAATCATTTTTATTTTGTATTTTTTTTCTTTTTCATTTTGTATAGTAATATCTTAAAAAAATCTTAATAAATATCTTATAAAAAAACAACAAAATTTGGGTGTGATCTGTTCAGAACAGAGGGAGGAGGGCATTCTTCCTTAGACCCTATGAACAAAAGGTGAGCGTGGAATATGACTTTGGGATGTATCATCTTTCCACACTCTCGGCTGCTTCCCTCCCTCCCTCCCACAGAGAGCAGGACCTTGATTACGCTACTCTGAAAAGTGCCACATACCATGAGGGCACTTTATTAATAACAGCACCAATAATAAATATTGTGAACCCACAAATCACTGCCGTGTCATGCTGGCAGGCTAGAGGGACCCATTCCTAGGCTTTGCCACGACTGCTGGCAGCCCTAGAAATGACTTAGAAATACAAGATCTGATCAAAAGCCTATTAATCTGACCATGAAACCCTCCAGAAATGATTAAGGAGCAGAATCTCTTGACTCACGTAGAGCAAGAGTCAGAGCCAGCAGAGAAGAGACAAGGCTTTGAGGTTAATGCAGAATGGCTTTGACAACCTCCAGGTATATAACAATAACACAATTCTGCCCTTGGGCACCAGGACTTTGTGGAAAATAAACAACACGTTGGATGTAGGACATCATGTAAGTCAGGGAAGAGTCTGTTTAGCAATTCCAAGTCGTGAGCAGGGCTGGCAAGAGTGAGACTAAAAGCACAACTTGGGTTACAGGTCGTTAGTTCAACTCTCCTTTTGGTTCGGAATGGGTGTTCTAGGTAACAGACATGAGGAATAAAGTCAGGAATAAGAAATGAGAGTGGTCCATTTTGTGTCAAAAATTCACTAAGCACACAAGGACTTCCAGGAGAAGTCACAATGTTAGGGAACCCAAGAGTTAATGAGCAGATTAAAAATAAGTTGCTACCACAGAATTGTGGGGAGCAGCTTTTATATGTGTTTGTCAGGGAACTGCCATCGGAAGGACGGGAGGTGGAAGGGCTCACACAGGTTGGGAGAGACTCAGCAGCAGAAGAGGGAACCAGCAGGGGGAGACGAGGTGATCCGAGGGAAAGTGAGCAGGAGGGATGGCTCAGGGACACTTCCAGCGAGGGTAGTGGGGAGGTTTCAGGACCTCCTGTAGGGACACCCACCCCTCGCCGGAAACTGTCACGCAGAGAGTCCAGAAGACGTGTTTCTGTTAAGGAGCTTTTATGTTGGAAGAGATTTCGAAAGTAACCACTTTCGGAATCTGCCAGCGACTGACGGAGCCATGCTTAAGGGGCTCCGTTACAGACAGAGGTTTGCGGACTTGAGCAAACTCTGGGGGACTTGGATTTTATGCACAAGCAGCTCATCATCCCATCACAGTGTTATTAGTATGCATTAGACTGTAGTCATCGAGGAAATGGATGGAGGAGTTGCTGAAATTTGGGGACATTGTTGACTACAGCTTAGGTGACAATAAATCTGAAAGACTAGGTTACAGGCCTACTTCTGTGTAAATTCTGCAAGGAAACGTGCACCCAGGCTGGATCTCAGCTTCTTTTTTCATAGGAATAGGGGAGTTTATCTGAGAATGAGGCCTTTATTGCTGGTACCATATTGTCTGTCTTTGGAACAGGCTCTCACAGCTTCTAGCATGTGACTCTGCTTGGGGAAATGAGATGTGCAAGAGTTTAAAATGTAAGACATATATGTGTGTTTCATTCACCATAGCACATCATGCCCCCAATTCTACAGAACTAGCTTTGGTAGGAATGGACAAATCTGTCAATTTTGATTTCTCTCAGTTCTCATTTTTTCTAATCTTAAATTCCTTTCTTGATGTTTCCACATTAGATTGTGAATATATTTTTTGAAGTCTTCATGAATGTTCACCTGCATTTTACTGCACACTTCTCCTGAAACACACATTTGTATGTGATTATGCCTAATATACTCATTTTTTTGCAAGCAGTTTCTCCTAATATTTATTTCTGTTTGCTGTTTTCACTAATGTGCAAGTTTTAATGCACATTTTTCTAATGTCTGGATTTTTGTTTATTTTGAGAACTGTGTCACGAAATTCAGAGACGTGCGAATTTTGGATAGCGGTGCTTCAGTTCATGCACTGAAATGTGAATTAGGTAGGTCTGCAGTGAAATGTGATCTGCACTGAATTTCTTTTCCATTCCACATTCTTCACTCTTCCAGGGTCTGCTCTGAAGGCGCATGAGGTGAAACAAGTCTTGGTCTGCTCAGTGCCTGAAGGGGAGACTGCCTTAGAATTCCATATAAGCTGTCTTGGGTTCCTTGCTGGAAGAAAATGAAATGTTCCTTTATCACATTGGGAAATCTTGAAATAGCTTCTCTCATGGAATTATGATTTGGTTGAGTATTCTCCAATCTTGATTTTCAGGTAGAAACCAGGGTTTTCTTGCAGTAACAGCAGCAAGAATACTATTGGCCCAAAAATGGAAGCATGAAGAATTACCAACGGTGCAAGAATGGAGGGTGAAATTAATAGACTACGCAGAACTTGACAAACTAACAGGAAGGATCCGAAACCGGCAGGACCAGAAGTTCACCGAAGACTGGAGTAAATTTACGGACTATTTGAAGAGTATTTGTGATGACCAGACAACGTTTGTAGGTTTGCAAGAAGTTCTGTGAGGAGTATTAATGGAAATATTGTTAAAAAGGAAAAGGAGAGAAGACAGGATATGAGATATAAAGACAGTATTAAGTTAGGAAATGCATAAGAAGTGATGTAAGATGGAGGATTATCAGAGGTGCTGATGGAAGATCAGTAAGATTGTATTTGTGATAATTTTGTGTGGTACATTTTATAATTTTGTATGTTAAAAATTAAGAGTGTCATTCTTTTCCTAGCTGTAGTCTTCTTCCTGGATTAGTCACCAGGGTATTCTGGAACTAATGGCACCATGAATAGGATACGTTCATAATGCTTCATAGCCAGATTTGATTATGTCATGACATCAGTGAGAGCTAGTGTGGACAATTGAGTGAAAGAAAGAAGCCCGGGTAAATGAGCACGCAAGCCCTCTCCCAGGAGGTGCTGAAAGAAAGAAAACAAAGCAACATAAAGCTCGATTTGTTGCATAAAAGATCAAGACCTACAACTTGCTTCGCAACGGTATTGATCCTTCTGGCCTGTGAATTCTGGTAATCAGCCGTTCAGAAACCACAAAGAAGTAGATGAGAGTATCAAGGGAGATTCTGGTCAAATATATTATTATTTTTTTCAAAGAGAAACCTTCTCTCATGTGCACAGGGAGTGGCGGTGGTGGGGCGATATCTATGTGTTAAGTGGAGAGAACATTGAAGTGCTTTTCTCTGAGCCCCTTGATCATTAAACAGCTTTTAGTGCTTGGCAGGACTGGTAGATAAATGCTAGTGGAATCTAATTGGGGTAATCTCCAGTTCAGTCACTGAGCTCACCATCCAGAAATGTCTGCTGCCCCAACTCATAAAAGTCGAGCCATTTCCCAGAGGGGATGGCCAGACCATCAGCCGGTGTTCATCAAGGCAGCTCTGCTGAAGGAGAGACACGGCAATTTAGCTCAGCAGACCGTTTGGCCGAGTATCGGCTAAACAGTCAAAGCTCCTGTGTATGGCCAAAGATTTATGGAATCCCATTCAACTCTCCAGGCCCAGACACTTCAACAGGCTATAATTTTAGACTGCTCGGTTAGCAATAACAACATGGAAAACTAACTTGGAAAATGCAGGACGTCCACGCGCAGAGGGGGAAGAGAGAGAGAAATGTCGCCTACAGCACTTTGGTGAAATGGGGAATGAAAGAGCAAGACAGAAAACTTAAAGCCAATTGTCTCAAGCAATAGAGTCTGCACAAAGGACTGCAGGGAGCACTTTGCCAGTTTTCACAATATCCGCAACAAATGGAACAATGATACGAAGGTACTTTGTGCATCTGCTTCCACTGTTTCCTTGCCCTGTTCAAAATGGCCCTGATGACACTGGAACCCTTCAAAGAGGGATAAGAGGGGCGGGCTCCCCCAAACATGATAACATGGATGGTCTCCTGAGATTCTGAGCTGCACAGAAATGCTGAGTCAGTTTTTAATATCATGACGTGCCCGTTTTTTATATCCAGAGGTGGGGACCAGGGTCTTGTTTGTATTTTTATTTTATTTTTTTACAGAGGAAGCGTTCGAACACGCAATCCCAAATGAGCGCTAAAGTGATCCAGCTCATCGAGATTTACACCACGTGATTCTGTTGATCATGTAGCTCAGCTCTCTCTCATTTCCATCTTTTCCAACTGGGAAGATGTACGAATGGCAGCGCTAAGGTCATTCATTGCTCTCCTTCTGCCATTCACTGCACAGGGACTGGTATAGGGGCACATTTGTGGTAGCCTTGCTTCTGGAATCTGGAAATCCAGAATATGATTCTGGAGGCCCGTTTGTGCCCATGCTGGACTTTTTGCTTAAATGGCCAGACATTGAAAACAGGCCCACAAAGGGCTGAAATCATAGAATCACAGAATTGTGGAGTTGGAAGGGACCCCAAATGTCATCCCGTCCAACCCTCTGCACATAGCTGTCAACTTTTCCCTTTTCTTGCGAGGAATCCTATTCGGAATAAGGGAATTTCCCTTAAGAAAAGGGAAACATTGACAGCTATGCCTCTGCAATGCAGGAACCTCAGCTAAAGCATCCATGACAGATGCCCAACCTTCAAATTGCTCAGTCTTTTCGAGATTGACTTACTCCACGTGTGTGTACTTCACTGCTGCAACTGTCAGAACTGGCACCACGTACTGTAATACTCATTCTGCATTTGTAAGAACTGGATTGTTTGATGTGGCATTACCTAAACTCTGAAACTCCCTGCCTATTGAGATCAAGCAGGGTCGTCCCCCCCCCCGGGGCCCTGCTAAAAACATTCTTGCTTTGGCAAGGCTACACAGATGCTTAGAAAGCTGAGGTAACATTAATCTGTTCTAATATTTGTACCTTTGTATGTTTTGAAGTGGGTTACGAAGAGTCAGACACGACTAAACGACTAAACAACAAAAATGTTTTGAAGTAAGGTTGTGAATTTTTCTCGGTTTTATTGTTTTATCCTTTTGTAAACCGCCTTGAGGTCTGTTTGTTTTTACAACCAAGTGGCGTGTGAATTTTATAAAATAATAATAATAATAATAATATAAATCAATAAGATGCCTCTGGGCTTCTTCGGTTGCCCATTTGCATTGCACAATGACACCAGCAGCATGCAAAGAGTCCCAAAAGTATCCATAAGTCCTGAATTGATCTAGATAAAATTATTAATGAGACTTCTAACTGCTATTCCAGAATTAAAATTTAAGACAGGCTCTGTCCACAGACTTCCATTCTAGGAATAAAGCCAAAATGCATAAGGGTAAGAGGAAAGGGGAAGGAAAACCGGGTCATATGCAGAAAAGAAAAGAAAGACAGGATGAAATTATATGTTCACAGTTCTGTCTCCACCCTAACTTGATTCCTTCAATTGCCAGAAGCCATCAGGAGCCTGATTAATTTATCTTATAATGAACTGGCTTTTCAGATTAAGATTTTGTTGTGGTTATTGCTGCTGTTGCTATTTTATGAATGCCCATCGATAAATAGTCCCTAGATGCCTTACAAAAAAGAAGACAACAATATTATAAATAGAACATAATAGAACATACACTCTGTCCTGGAATGAGTTGTGATTCTCAGCGGTTGATGCCAGAGAGTGGGTGGAAGGGGAATAGAACCACTGTGGCCTGTTGCCATTGGTGGTCTTATTCTCAGTGTGCCAGTGTGGTGTAGTGGTTAAGAGGGGTGGACTCGTAATCTGGTGAACCGGGTTCGCTTCCCCGCTCCTCCACATGCAGCTGCTGGGTGACCTTGGGCCAGTCACACTTCTCTGAAGTCTCTCGGCCTCACTCACCTCACAGAGTGTTTGTTGTGGGGGAAGAAGGGAAAGGAGAATGTCAGCCGCTTTGAGACTCCTTTGGGTAGTGATAAAGCAGGACATCAAATCCAAACTCTTCTTCTTCTCAATAATTTTGCCAAAACCTCTTTTAAAGCCATCCACATACACACTTGCTTTTCTTTGCCCAAAACTCCATTGGATGGTCCTAAGTATTACAAGAGGAGGAGAAAAGATTCTAGGTTGGTTTTTTTAATGATTCAAGCAGGTGGGAGGGGGGAGGCAGAAGAAATGGGAGTCATGACAGTGGTCTTCCCACTGGCAGGTAGCAACTGTTGTCCTAAATTACCACCCCATTAAGATGCAGTGCCATTTCCAAGCAACTTGTGGGATGAAGTTGCGGCCATGGGGATGCATTCAGTAACTGGCTGCTGCAAAATGGGCAGCAATAGCAGCAAAAACAGGGTGGGGGCTGTCGCCTTTTCACACTCTTTATTCATAGAATAATAGAATCATAGAATCCTAGAGTTGGAAGAGACCACAAGGGCCATTGAGTCCAACCCCCTGCCAAGCAGGAAACACCATCAGAGCACTCCTGACATATGGTTGTCAAGCCTCTGCTTAAAGACCTCCAAAGGAGGAGACTCCACCACACTCCTTGGCAGCAAATTCCACTGTCAAACAGCTCTTACTGTCAGGAAGGTCTTCCTAATGTTTAGGTGGAATCTTCTTTCTTGTAGTTTGGATCCATTGCTCCATGTCCGCTTCTCTGGAGCAGCAGAAAACAACCTTTCTCCCTCCTCTATGTGACATCCTTTTATATATTTGAACATGGCTATCATATCACCCCTTAACCTCCTCTTCTCCAGGCTAAACATGCCCAGCTCCCTTAGCCATTCCTCATAAGGCATCGTTTCCAGGCCTTTGACCATTTGGGTTGCCCTCCTCTGGACATGTTCCAGTTTGTCAGTGTCCTTCTTGAACTGTGGTGCCCAGAACTGGACACAGTACTCCAGGTGAGGTCTGACCAGAGCAGAATACAGTGGCACTATTACTTCCCTTGATCTAGATGCTATACTCCTATTGATGCAGCCCAGAATTGCACTGGCTTTTTTAGCTGCCGCGTCACACTGTTGGCTCATGTCAAGTTTGTGGTCAACCACAAATTCTCCCCCTCCCCACTTCAAACTGAAAATTCTCAGCAGAGAACTTTCAATGGAGAGGAAAAATTAGTTGGAGATTCTGCCGCTGCCTCCTCTCCTGTTTCCACAGGTGACTTAGATGTAGAAGAGGAGCCACCAGGTGCAACCTGGCCCCAAGATGTCCACAAATCGGTCATATAGACTACTGTCCCCCCAGTGGCATTTCAGGAACCAATCAGAAATTGTCCCCTGGTCACAGAGCACGGAGGCCCTGAGATGGAAGCCTTCTAGGATTCCTTAACAAAAAGCTGCTCTAACAGAGGGATAAACAGAAATGCAAAAGGAAAAGAATTAACAAGAACAGAGTAACTGATTTAGCTGTGTTTGCACCAAGCATACTCATTTGTGTCAGGCTCGTTTTGGTGGGGATTGCTGATTGCTAATTCAAAAGGCTGGCTGCCCTGAGGCTAGGAAAACAGTTTTAAAAATTGACTCACCATTCAAGCAACACAATGGGCTGAAATGATGGGTAAATGTAATCTCTTTCTCCCTGCTCATTTCATTTATGAGGCTCTCATAGTTTTGGAGCCGGGTGCAGGAGGCTAAATGAATTCATACGCTGCCGCACGCTGTGCCCATCTGAGCATCATTCATGAGGTATACAAACAGACCGTATACCTATTGCGTTCAAGGAAGCATGCATACTCACAAGCACTCGGCATGAGCTGGAAATAATGGGGGGAATGCCTCATTTTTAGATGATTTTTATCTGCTGTGCCTGTCTTTGTTTTATTGGTTTGTACAGTTATCATTTGGTTTTATTGCTTTCAACTGCTGTAAGCCACCTTTGAGTGATGTGAGAGCACTGGAAGGGCAAGATTGGCCCCTTGCTCGCTTGCCATACACGTGGCACAAAGGAGGCCCACTGTGGGAATGGCAAGAAGTATACTCAAAGCACATTTCCCCCTCAATGAATTCTAGGCACTGTAGTTCCAATTCCCAGCTACCCTTAACAAACTACAGTGCCCACAATTCTTTGAGGGGGGAAATTGCTTGGAGTGTTTTTCTTAGGTATGAAGTGTATGCAGCCTGTTTGTCTCCTTTGCAAAGACACCATTCCGTTGTCATGTCCACCTGATTTTCCATTTCCCCCAACAAGAGTCAGGATTCTATGGTCACCGAGTATGCGCAGTTCTCACTGGGCTGTTTAGGATCTCCACCGCACCCCTAGTCTAGGCTAGTCTAGTTCTAGTCAAAACAGGGCCATCTTAAGCATAGCCAGCGCCGTGGTGCAAAGATCTCTCCAGCACGCCCCCCCCCCCCATTTCCCAGAGTTGTCGACCTTTTCCCAAGCCTCTGCGGGGATCGCTCTCCTCCTGCGGAAGCCCACCAGCCATATAGTTGGTGGGGCACAGCTTCCATCCTAAGCCTCTGCAGGGATCACTCTCCCACCGTGGAGGCTTGGGAGACAAGCTGCACGCCCGCCAGCCATATGGTTGACGAGGCACAGCTGGCGGGCATGCAGGGAAAGGGGAAGCCACCGGCAAAGCCGCGCAGCTACCCCACTCGCTGGGGCACCCCTGAGAGGCCGGTGCCCTGGCGCAACGCACCACTAAGCCCAATGGGAAAGACGTGAAGGAATGGGTTTCCAAAACCCAAAACTGACTGTGCAGGCAGTTTTTGAACTGCACCAAAATCCCCATTTCTCCTTAGCTAAAATGCATAAAGTTTAGCCGTTGAGGAAATGCAAAACAAGAACACAGCTCTCTCCCTTATCAGTTTGACGGCAAGACTGGCCTTGACTTTACCAGTAGAACAGACACAGACATATCTTATGTCCTGACCACAAATGACGCAGAGACCCAAGTCTGGGACTAACGCCAGAGCATGCTCTCGGAAGTAGTGACCTCTTGCTCCAAGATAGGAGTAGGAACAGGAATATCCTTTTATGGTCAGGAGTGCAGGAAGGAAATCCCTTTTATGGTTAAGAGTGCCGGAGCAGGAACATATGTGATGTCAACCTACGTATACAAGCTGACGTGGTTGGAAGGAGGGAGAGGGTGCCTGGAGGGTATATATACTGCATGAAACTTGTCATTTCTTTGGACTTGCTGTGGACTCACCACACAAGTGCCTTCTGCTATCCGGAGAGCAGAATAAACTCTTTCTTTGAACCAACTCGGTGTCATTTTGACTTCCTTCCTCCTGTCACGGAGCAACGCAGACCCAATCGGTGAACTCCAATAAGGCTACAGACGGCTCTGAGTCGAAATATGTTTTGTGCTTTTGCAAACCCTGAGGTGTTCCTAAGCCTGCTGATACCTCTTGTGCATGGATGGTGCTGTTTGTTGACCTAAGGGCTGGCATGTGGAGAGCTAAGTTCTCTATATGATTATTATGTCATTTACTTTCAGCAGGGTGCAATGCCATCTAATGCCAGATTTAAAAGTTTGCGTGTTTAGCTACCAGCAGTGGCCAGTGCAGTAAGTGGAGCTGCTCTTCTGACACCAGAATCACTGTGGCTTACGTGGATGCCACTCGGGTGGGGCAGGGTGGTAGCAAGGTTAGAGCTGCCCAGGACACACTGGCAAGGGTTGGTTCCACTAGTGTGTCTGCACAACCTCACCCCAGCGCCATTCAGGTAAGCTGTAGTGATGCCAGTTTTGTGAGGGTGGCACCACCAACTGCTACTGCCAGCTAAGTGGAGAGAAGGAAACTGGATAGAGGGTTTACTCCCAACATCAGAAGCCAGTATAGGACAGGCTATGGCAAAATAAATGAGCATAGCAAGCAGGAGGCAGCCTTTGGGGCTGTGTAATAGTGGAGGAGGCTCAGAATAATTCTACAAGTACGCAGGAGGGTCTCTGTTGTCACTTCTGAAACGTGGTGGCGTGAGATAATGGTGCATAATGCAACCGAGTAAAAACATCCAAGCCTAAATCTCTTGCTTTTGGACTATAGCAGTTTGGTCATCAGGGGAGTAATTAAACCCTAGTTCAATAATTAAGGCAGAAATGGCAGTTTGTGCAGGGTAGCTGCCATTTGTGATTGAATACACACTCCCAGCAGGCCAGCTCCCTCTTACTTTGTCTAGTGATTGTTCTGCTCCATTAGACACGTAACTGTCCAGTCAAGGAAAAATTAAAATGACTCAGGAGTCTAGGATTAAATTCATTATAGCATTTATTAATCCAGAGGGAAAGGCCAAATTAATCGCACCCAGACTTGGTCTTCTCTCCAGTCTGAGCCTTGGTGAGAATTGGGGGCGGTGGGAGGAATTCTCTATGCAGCCACCTGCCATGTTCCACAATGATTCTGGTTTTGCAAAAACTAAGGGCAGACAGTGAGTGGCATTCAGCTAAATTTTATTCCGAACAAACCCCCTGAAATTAATGAACATGACTAAGTTAGGTCCATTAATTTCCACTCTACTCTACTAAGAAAAAAACAGTTGAAGATCACCCAGTTTGTATATATACCAATTGTCACGAAGCTTTATGAAAGCCCATGGAAAGATTAGGCACTCCACGCTCCAAACAAACATCTCTTCCTTGAAGTCACCACCTTTGCTGCTTGCTGCAAAACAAATCCAATAAAAATAATAGGATGAGGATTTAATTCTACATGTCAGAAATGAAACATTTGGGAGCATTCTATTGTTTTAGAAAATGTGGACTCAAAATATGATATTTGAATGTTTTGCCCTTGTTGCACAGTCTCCTGTTTGGTTTCTATAGGGTATCAAATATCACGAAACATGCGCTGTCATTGATTCATGTCCTTAAATGGAAGAAATAGTTTTATTACGACTTAAGCTTTTATGTGCTAGAGACCTCCACCTCATATGTATCTTTGTTGCTTCTGCTGCAACAAGCAAAAATGCTGCAACAGACTTCTACTGGTACATGTCAACGATGAAGCATAAGTAACATTTCAAGTCAGTTTTCAAATACTGTACTAAAGAATATCAGTCACAAAATAATGAATAATAAGTACCTCTGCATGTCAACAATCAAATAATACTGCTAAGCATTCGAACCCCCAGCACCCACTCTCCAGATCATTCTAGTCTTGCTGAAGGTCTTTTCCGTAGGAATTCATTGTGTGTTTTGTAAGAGCAGAAACCCCCACATTTGCTTCAAACATTTAGAAGATATTCAGCGTTGGCAGAGGTAGATTTTGTGGAGAATTTGATGGACGTTGGCTAGAAAATGAACTAAATAAAAGGGTGCCAGCTATATTTGGAAGTCATGTCAATCACCCCTCTGTGTTAAGATAAACCACTCTGAACCCCCAAAGGTCTTATTGTGACGTGATATAATTAAGAATGGGTTTCACTGCTGGGTTTCACTTTGGGTTCTGGCAAAGAGGGGAAATATTTCATTCAGCTGTAAGTGAAAGGCCAGCTGGCCTCTTTAAACACCAGAGACCCCCTCAGCCCAAACAGATTTCTGCTGATGGTTAGATTGTGGTGCTGGGCATATTCAGGACTGGAACTGAAGCTGGCTCTGGAAAGGGAGCGGCTCGTAGGTGTGTGACAGGAATAAAAATGTGTCCGGCTTGGAACTCGCTGTACTTCCTCCCTCTGCTAACTGCCATCTCCCTTTAATTGGGTTTTTGTGTACACCAGCCATTATTATTTCATTCTGGCAGCTTGTTCTACACTCAAACCAACCAGATGAATCCTCTCCCCCCAAAGGACCCCATTATGTAATCTAGAGCAAGTTAAATTTTTCAGACAGAAGAGTCAAAGGAACCGGGTGGGGGGTGGACAGAGAGAGGTGGGGGCAGGTACTAGTTTTAAAAGGGGTTAGGGGACAGAAATGGCAAGACTGGAGTCTGTGTGTTTCAGCTGAGGAGGGAAGCTGATGGCTCTTCTCTCCCCTCCCCTTCTCTCCCTCGTAGTGTGACATGATGTAACACTTATTCATTTATTCTGAATGTTTGTGTCCCACTTTTCTTCCATAAATAATCCAAAACAGATAGCAACAAAAAATTAAGGCATTCAAAAGCTGGGGAGGGGCGGGAGGCGAGCAGAGAGAATAATCAAAGTGACAACAAAAAGAAAAACATTCAACAGCAAATGATTCGCCCAGAGAGTCAGCAGAAGGTTTGCTTTACTAAACTTTAGCATGGCAGGGAAGAGGGGGAAGAGGCTGCATTTGACAGCCGTGACTGGTTTTGGCCACTGCCCCTGGCCCCTACCTCCCTGTTTGAATGTGTAGGTGCTGGGGACAGTAGGTCGCCAACATGGCTGCTCCCCTCTCCCAGATGTTGCAGCTTCCATCAGCCTTGACCACTGCTGGTTGGAGCTAATGGAAATTGTAGTCCAACAATATCCAGAGACGCTCTGTTGTCTACCCCTAGCATAAGATAGAGGCTGCAGAGAGCTGGCTGGCAGAGAAGTTGAAGAGCACAGACCAGGCACAGCTCTTCCACTAGGAAGTCACTTTTAAGGATGAAAACCTTGTGTGTGTCCCACCAGCCAACATCCTGATACATCTGCAGAGCAGGAGATGAACCCCTTAGGTGACCACACTGGCCCCAAACATTTTGCCACCTGAGCCAGAGCAGCAATTGCCCATCACTGCCATCACTCCCCAAGGTGCACAGTGCATTTGAACATGCACAGAGTTGGTTTTAAAGAAACGTCTTATTCTGAATCAGTACACAGAGCAAGCTCAGGCCACATCAACTACTATGTCTGCCTCCTTTTCCTGTTGCACCTGCCCACCAAACTGAGGCAAGGCCAGAAATAAAATTTTATGAAAAGCTACAGTATATATTGTGAGTTTTTGCACGCCTCACCTCCCTTTCTGCGGCACTCATGCTGTCATTCTTAACCCACTGGGCATAAGGCCTGTTGAAATCAATGGGGATTGCTCCTGAATAGACATGAATAGGTTTGCAATGCCATTGACCTTGGAGGAGTTACTGGTTTGGCCTCATCATATCCCTGCTTTCCAAGAAGCCCTCTTAGGCATTAATGCTCCCATTTTAGTCAGTGTGGGCCATGTGCATGGACCAAGTAGCCCTGCTGTGTAGCCCTTACACAAACAGCACAGGGGTCTGTACTCTGTGAATACAGCTGTTTGCATGGAGGCTTCTACATGACCTGGAACCCTGGGTGGTTGGGGTTCTGGATCACACTGAAGCCTTTGTGCAGACAGCTCTGTGTGTGAAGAGGCCTTCAATACAGGTGGTTGTGCCTTCTGCAGAAAGGGTAGGGGGCAGCCCCATATTGTGTAAGATGGGAGCATTAATGCCTGGAGATCCCTGTGCATTAGATGGTAGCTTTAGCCTTTCCCCTTATGCTGCCCCATAGTTAGGGCAAAGGTGAGTGTTTCGATTTCCTCCCTTTTATGAACATAACTGCCTCCAGTTTGACGCATGTAGGTAACTCATAGGCACCTACAGAGAAGATGCAGCTTTATAGATCGCCCAGATGGATAGTGCCTGCCACTGCAAAGTACTGCTTGAAGTGTTGCACAATATAGCAAATGAACTCACATCCTGGCGTTTGTGAGCATCAGCCCGATGCAATTAAGCAGGGTGGGGGAAGGGTCCACAAATCTTATTGTACCAAATCTCATCAAGCCAGCAAGTTAACACCCACCTAATAGCCTCCCATAATTAGTAGTTGGCAACTGGTCTGAAGAAATGCCTAATGTCAGTAGACAGTAATGATACCATTGGTAATAGTGTCGCTAATAATGACGGCATTGTGGGGGGTGGATGGAGTTAAGGTTACGAGAAGTCTGGTCCAGAATATACATAATTTGTAAGATGAAAGTGAGTGAGGAAGAGATCATAGAAAGAAAGAAAAAGGAAGAAATATATGAATGGCTTGTTAACAGGTCATCTAAATCTTACCTATTTTCCCTGAAAATTGTTGCAGGGTGTGTAGGCGCAGACATACAAATACACACCAATACACTGCAGAAATCTGGAATTCATTTCCTGGGCTTGTTCTCAACACTTGGAAAGGTCACCCTGATCCTGTCTTTGAGACTTTGGAACTTGAGGGTGGCTTGGCCCACGGTCTTCTGCAGCAGGCCCTGGGTCTCCACTCCCATTTCCTCCATTTCCTCGCTTATTCATTTGCTTACAGTGAAGCCACTGTCCATCCTAGTTTGCCCAGAGGAATCTTCACATATAAAGTAGCATATATAAATAGGTGTCATGGGCCTGTGCTCCCGAGTCCTTTACAGGTAATCCGATACGGCCTTCACATGAAAAGACTCTTGGGCTAACCGACAGCCTCCGTTTCAGCAACTGTTGCTGGGGGAGAGGTTACCTGTCATGGCCTTCAGAGGCAGAGTCCTCCACCAACAGCAGCTCCTGAGGCAGGAGACGAATCCAGATCCCGGTGCATCCTGTCTGGGTCTTTGGTCACACTTCTGCTACAACACTCTAATGATTGGTCCAACAGCAGCCTGTGCAGAATGATAGCTAAACAAAGGTGGGGAATGCTTGAATAAATGCTCGCAGCTGTGTCTGGCCAGGCTAAGATGGGACTGGAAGAACAGTCCCTGCACCTGTAGCTAACTCAGATTGGAATATGCTCTAATAGCAGTGCCCTATTTAAGGAGAGAAAATGCAACCCCAAGTGTCGGCACAACTGTCCAGGATAGGCATGAGAAAGAGAAGTATTGTGAAGACAAAGGGAGTGTGGGATGTGAAACACAAGAGCAGTCAAGTACAACATTCCTAGAGTGAACATGTTTACACATGGGGGGGGAATGTTTGTCCAGCCAGCAGGTAAACTTCCTGTTTCCTTCTGGGCTGGGACAAACTTCCTCTGCATGTGACTAGAGGTGGGTGTGGCCTCACCTGTGCAGGTAACGACAAAAGCACAGGGCAGGGCAGCCATCTCTCTCTTCTTTGACTATATGCATCAAAGAAGCAACATCTGCTTAGCCAAAGATGCTCTCTTGGCTTTCGCCAAGAGAGGACAGAAGGACTGTCTCCTTATGAGATAGTTTCCAGGTGTATGTTACTTTTCCAAGCTAAGTTTGCCTTCTGGGATCCGATTGTGAACAGAATGTGAGTAAACTCTTTTTATACTTTTATAGAAGACTGTGTCGTGTCTTATCTTTTATGAGGGAATATTGGGAAAATACCAGAAGAGTTATTATAGAGGCTTTAGCGAGCCTGAGCAAACGCATCCACTGTAAGTTGAAAAGGGGGAAAGTTAATCTGCTAAATGGTGAACTTGTTAACACAAGTTGGAAAGGCTATAACCAAACAATATATCCTCCCCTGCATCCCTGAACATTCCCACAGGGAGTGACGTAGGATGTTGGGAGTGCACAGGAGGACACGGCAAGCCATGTTGGGTGAAGGTGTGCTGGGGGACCGTTGCATGCCAAGCGGAAGCAAGGGCAAAGAGGAGCGAAGTACCACTAAGAGCAGCCAGATCCAGGACCGGTGCCGGGAGAGGGGTGGAACTTTCTTGGACTTGATGTGAGACCACCACCCCCATCTCAACCCTGAACCAAACACCACCACCTCATCTGCAGGAGAGCTAGTATCTATGGTTCTTGCTCCTCCTCCAAGGTACAATATTTTGTCTGGCTTGTTCTGCCTGACTGGGGAATCTGGAACTACTGACTTCTCGTTGTTTGGGTTCTCAGTTCCACTCAGGGCTGGACATCACTGCAGATCATCACTTGGTTGACTATGTGTGCACTAGGCTATTTGTTGTGTCCGCAGCCTGTCAACCTGTGCCATAGCCTCAGGCCTGGTTTCCCTGACCTGACACCTGAAAATATCTTTAAATATAATCAGTCAATTGATCACAGAAAAAGCCGCTGATAAATCAACAGAAATGTTTCGACTGTGGGACGGCCATAATGATAACGCCTTGAAAAGAAGCTCTTTGTTCATACAGAAACTTGGATGAATGCAAAACAGGTTGATTCACCATGTGGCATGAAGATTCTAGTGACATCATCCAAAGCAGCACCAAATGGCAGGTGCTCCTGAAGAAGAAGAAGAAGAAGAAGAAGAAGAAGAAGAAGAAGAAGAAGAAGAAGAAGAAGAAATCTTTTGCATAGCTTTTCCTTTACTTTTGTCCGCAATAAAAAGAATAATTAATGGCCTCCAATTTGGACACCAGGCATGTCACAGAATTCGCACTAAGCTGGCGGTACCTCAGGCATGCATTAATCATTAGAAATTCCTTGAGAGTGGGGGAAAAAAATGGTATCCCAAAGGCACCAATTACGTCTGTTTAATATTGATAGCTGTATATATAAAAGACAGAACTTCTCTCCGTTTTCTAGTCTTATTTCTTTACAAACTGGCCCTTCAGGGCTGTCTTCTCTGAAGTTACGGTATTTTTTATTTGTGTAACGGAAGAAGATGATGGAGAGCAAAAGCCTGAACCACGGTAAAATAAATAAATAAATAAAGTTGGGCAACCGCAACCCTTTAAGACTATAGCAATCTATTCTGTGGACTCATTATGACCTCAATATGGCAAAAGATTTATGTTCTACCTTTTAAAAATTAAACGCTACCGCTGATTGATTTATTGGGCCATATTCCTGCCTTACCTCTTATCAAGGGGTCATGAGTTGGCTCATAGTATAAAGGGGGGAATCACAACCACCTATGAAAAGCACAATAAACAGAGCCATGAGCAGCAAAACTAGGTGATGGGCCATGTCAGAGAAGACCCTTCCAGTAGCACGAAGGAATTTTTTTATTTTGACTATGGCAGACCAACACGGCTACCTATCTACTACTAGAGAAGACCCTGTTTAGCATGACCACCAAACTGTGATAATGTGAGTTTGGGGTCATGGAGGAACAGGAGGTCCTTTGGATACCCGAGTCTCAAGCCCTTTCTAGAGCTTTCTGTGTTAAAACTTGCTCTGTGTTAAAACTTGCTCTCTGAATTATGCCTGGGAACAAACTGGGTCCCCCTGAAATGGCAAGGTATGCCTCCTATTATTTGTACTAGTTAGCAGCCAAACTGCTGCGTTTCATGTTAAGTATCATTTCTTTGCAGTCTTCAAAGGCAGCCCCACATGGCATGCACTGCAGTAATACAACCGAGATGGCCGCATCTCCTTTTCCCAGGAACAGGGAAGTAGGTGGACCAACTAAAGCTGATAGAAATGGTTATGAGCTACAGAGGATACTTCCTCAAGGCCAGATCTAACTACATTCCCAAACTGTGAATTTTGCTCCTCCAGGAGGAGTACAACCCAAATGGTGGCCTGTCCATATTTTTACTGCATTTTTATATATTTAACACTAAGTCACATATTGCTTCACAGCTCCTCTCATTCTGTCCATCGTTTCACTTTTCCTCTTCAATTGTTATTAGAGTTGTTAATTAACTGTTAGCCTCATGATGCATACATTCACCTATTTGCCAGTCATCAAACAAGACTTTGAATGAAACCCTCCTTTTCCTTCGGCTTTCAACACTTTAGGAAAAGTGAGAACGTTTATAGAGGCATTTGTCTACAGAAAGCACATTTTCAACAGAAAAAGACAAGAAACACTAATCCTGCCCAAGAAATAAGGAAATAAACCAACTCCAGTAATTGTGGCAAGAAACCATATACAGTGGTGCCCCGCAAGACGAAATTAATTCGTTCCGCAATTTTTGTCGTCTAGCGAATTTTTCGTCTTGCGAATCACGAAATCCCATAGGAATGCATTGAAAATCAATTAATGCGTTCCTATGGTCAAAAAAAGTCCAAACAAAGCCAAATTTGGTACAACAACAGTTTATTAACTGCTCTTTAAAGTCACACATACTGTAAAGAGCAGTTCAAAAATTGAAGGGAAAATAAATTAACTTTATAAACAAAACATGTCTTTGTTTTTAGACAAAGAAAAAAAAGTCGCGAGACGTTTTCGTCTTGCGAAGCAAGCCCATAGGGGAAATTCGTCTTGCGAGGCAAATCGAAAATGGAAAAACCTTTCGTCTAGCGAGTTTTTTGTCTTGCGAGGCATTCGTCTTGCGAGGTACCACTGTACCGTATTTTTTGCACCATAACACTCAATTTTTCCCTCCTAGAAAGTAAGGGGAAATGTCTGTGCGTGTTATGGAGGGAATGCCTACGGGTGGCATGCCTACGGATTTTCCTCCTCTAAAAACTACGTGCGTGTTATGGTTGGGTGTGTGTTATAGAGCGAAAAATACGGTATATAGGTCTCTTTGCTCATCCCAAAGAGATTCTACCCTTCCAGCAGAAACAGAGGATTCCTGTTCCACATATGTTCCATGCAAGCCCATGCAAAACACAGGTGCTCAAAACCCTTGCCTCTGCCACCTTTTCCTTCTCCTGCCCCAGTTGTTTGGTGGATCCTTGTGGGTAGCAGGGAAAAGGGCAGACTGAAAGGTGCCGTGGCAGCTACTCTGGGTGCCAGCAAGTGTTTTGTGTGTCCTGGCTCAGCAGGAAGCTCATGCCCCCACCCTTGGACTAGCTGGCATATGGGAAAAGTGGAGTTGGTTGTCATCAACGTACGGCTTACACTGTACTTCTAACCCCAAAGCAAGCTTCTTCCAACAGCTTCACATAGGTGTCTGGCAGGACAACTGTCAACTACAGGAGTCGCAAGCTACATAGCTAAAGTAATCTGAGTTCAAACGGTTAGGGAAAGCTGGAGTAGTCTGACAGTGAGCCCAGATAGATGTAACAGCTGGTGATACCAGGAGCCAAGGAAAGGTCCAGAAGAGCGTGTAGAGTTTCTCTCTTCTGCTCCCAGACTGTAAATGAAGATCCTCTTCCACTAATGAAGCAAGGAGTGGATGGCTCAGAACCACAATTAATTGAGGGGGCATCTTTCTGGTCAATTCACTTCAACATGTGTAGTGAATGAATTCCTCAAGCATTTCCAGCCTCGGCCTCCCATGCCTGACTAGAATGGGCCAAGACATCACCCGCCGCCAGGAGTTGCACAGAAACTGCCCACTTTTCCCCTGATGAGGGGTGTGCATTCATTTCAGACAAATCCCAAACCAAAGTGGGGTTTGTCTGAAGTAAAGGGGGTGTCTTTCAAAGCAGCCTTAACCAATTCAGGCTCTTGATCCTGAAGGTCCGGGATCAATCTGGAGATTCAGAGGGGTACAGAGATATTGTTCCTATTAAAAGGGATGGATTGCCCCCCCCCCAAGTTCCCCATCTAAGGAAAACATAAGGCAGGGAGAAGGGACAGAAGGGGTGTCAATTTGTGACTGACAGCTCTAGCTCTGGTCTACTTGTGGAAGCCAGGCCTATGTGATTACTTTCTCAGCAAACAAATCTATTTGGATTTTAATCATTTCTATAATTAACTTCCTCTCAGGAACTCTTCTTTTTTTCTTTTTACTTCCAATCAAATTTAAGCATAGAACAAAAATGAACAGTTTTATTCATCACCATTCATTCATCATAGCTCCTTAACCTTCACACCTATCCATCTGAGGTTTTGCAGGTTACATACCTAGGGTCATTTCTATCAGGTCTGCCATTTTCAAACAAATTCTCCAGAAAACCACAGTGGGAGTGAGTGAACATATCCTGTTTCCCCTTCCAAACTCTAAAGCAGCCCCCTGCATCTATCCATCTGAAATTTGGTAGGGTTCATCCCCTAAAAAGGACAACTACGCTTTCAGAGTTCCTCCAATTCTGCCAAAGATAACACAATTATTGTATGAGATCTGATAGGCCTCATCCACCCAGAAAGGGTTCCTGTGCCTGTAAACTTCACCCATCACTGACTGTCAAAACATTATCGCAAGACAATGGAGAGACATATAAAGCCTTGAAAGTGAAGTTCTGGATCCAGGCAAAGCGAGTGCCCTCTGTAGCACTCTAGGCCAAATCAGCCTACTTTCCAAAGTGGGATCTAAACCGAATTTTGTCTTCAGTTCATATCCTCAATAGCAACTATCTACTTCATCTACTCAGACCCCAAAATGAAAAAAAAAACATTTCCCACTTCTTCACAAGTTGGAAGGTTTCTTCAAAATAGATCTACCTATTGCCTCCAGCATAAAAGACTGAAACATCCCATAATGCGGAAGGTATCATTATTATATATACTGTAGTAGTAATGATGATGATGATGTCCTCAAGTCCTTATGTTGCCAAAATAGCAGCATATATGCATGAGAGGCGAGGTATCAGCAGGCTGGGGAGGGGGGAACCCCAAGGTTTGCAGAAGTATAAAAAAATATTTGGAAGAAGCCTAACTGAGGAACCCAAAACATCCCAATAAACACTAAACATGGCCCGTGAAATGCTGACTGGCTCTTGAGGAGAGAGGGGGGGAAAGATGGAGTTTCCTAGAAGTCGGCATGGCTGGCTGCCATGGTGGCTGGGACCCACTGCGACTGGTGGGGCAGAAGACAACAGTAGCTGAAGCCAGAGCAAACTCATTCTAGTTCCCCCCACCCCACCCGCGAGTGCTATAATGGCAACACAGACTCAAGAGGAGGAAGGCAACAGGCAGTGACACCCCTGAGATTAGATGTAAGTCAGAAAGCAGGCAGGTGGGGGCTGGCTAAGGGCGGAGTGAGGTTGGTGGGGCTGTGCCCCTTCTACCCTAGTAATGTTCAAATGATTTTGAGAAAGGAATTCTCGGGAGGCTTTATTTCAAAGCTTCTGGAAACGTGTGAATTTCCACGGCTGGAGAAAAGTACACTTGAAATAAAAGGTCTCTGGGGAATTCTCTTGAGACCGTTTTTGTTTTAGCTGCTGCTCCCTCTGATGAGGCGTCTGCTCGGATTCCCTTGAGGGCCTTTCCAGACAATCAATTTGTAGTGCAGCAAATGCCGCCAGTTGTTACCCGTTCGTTATGCAGTGGTCAGACATTTTGCCTCTGGATTCTGCTTCTATCTTGGACCATTCCATCTGCCCAAGGCTGGATGAACTTTGATTTGCTCCTGGGGAAATGGCTGGATCTATATGCACAGCAGACTCAGGTGGGAACGGTGTTGTACAGTCGTGTGTGTGTGTGTGTGTGTGTGTGTGAGAGAGAGAGAGAGAGAGAGAGAGAGAGAGAGAGAGAGAGAGAGAGAGAGAGAGAATATTGTACAGTACCACTTTGGTTTGCAGAGAGGGGAAGACATATTAATAATGCCTCAGGTGGAGCAACATCGCAGCCAGGGAGAGGGCTCTGCGAGAACATTTCTCCCTGTTCTGCTAACTTTCCTTGTGCAAGATCTTAATGTTTGTGGTTTTTGTTTTGCTCTGTTGTACACAGGATCATTTAAAAATGGTACCCCCATTGCATTCTTCTGCACCTTTCTTTTAGGATCTCGGGACAGCAAACTCTTTTTATCTCCTTAACACCCAGAAAGGTAGGTGATGCCAAGAGAGAGTGGGGAACACGGGCTGGGGTTGGATCTACAACTGGATCCATTGGGTATAACCCAGGGTGTCTTTAATAAAAGCTCACTGCACAGCTCCACGCCAGGCTCCTTCCATTTTAGGAACTTTTAGCATTCCTAAGATATTTCCGTCATGATAAAATAACGAAACAGTGCTAAGTTATAGTACAATTCTATGTATATCTACTCAAAAGTAAATCCCACTGTGTTCAATGGGGCTTACTCCCCAAAAAGTGTGCAAAGGGTTACAGCCCAAAGGAGTTGAACTTATGTCCTAATGTAGTTTGAAACTGTAGTTACGGCTTAGTTCCAATTGATGTCATTATGGGCTTATCCACACTTACCTTTGTGGTGTGTGCAGCCCAAACCTGACCAGACATGTACAGTGGTACCTCGGGTTAAGTACTTAATTCATTCCGGAGGTCCGTTCTTAACCTAAAACTGTTATTAACCTGACGCACCACTTTAGCTAATGGGGCCTCCTGCTGCCACCACGCCACCAGAGCCCAATTTCTGTTCTTATCCTGAATCAAAGTTCTTAACCTGAAGCACTATTTCTAGGTTAGCGGAGTGTGTAACCTGAAGCATATGTAACCTGAGGTACCACTGTATGGCTAAAGTCCCTGTTTTCAGCTATGTTAGCTAAGACTACCAACTTTTATTTTACCGCAACTTATTTTTCTGTACACTATTTTGCTGTATTTGCTGCCTTCATTGAAATGTAAGTAAACTCTTTCTCAATTTATTTTACTAAAAACGTGGGGCTCATTCTCTGTTTTGGGGGTGAAGTGGGGAAGGCCTACAGACCACAAATAGGATAAAAGGCATAACTGTCTAATTCCTAAGCTTCAATAAGGGTTTTTGCTCTGGTTATGATCCCTTAAAGAACTGCCCAAATGCACAGTGAATAGGCAAATAACTTTCCAGAATATATAGTAGATTCTCCTAGCCCCAATTTGTAATGCCTTTAGAGATGGGAAAGAACTCCCCCCCCCCCCCCACAATTGCTTGTGACTTATTGATAATAAAGAGGACAAGAGAAAGGGCTTGTACTAAGTCACGCCAGAGAAGCATATATTAAAACAACTTTCCCATTTTGCCTTTCTAATGAAGGTTGATCTTCATTAAGTGCTCTTAAGTTGAGGTGACTCCAGAAAAGATGGAACATCTATTTTGTACCACTTGTGAGTTCCAGCCAGAGCATTTAAGAGTAATCAAGTATGAATGAGCGGCGATTAGCTAATTGTTGACAACTGGAGAGATAGGTGTTGCTAGGTAAACAATATGATGAATACACTGTAGGGATGATTAACTGGGCAAGCTGTGTGGCTTCTCAAAATGGAGCAGCATAAAGGGATGGAGGAGGAATTCATCCACTTGACTTTTTGCGTGTTCAGACCCAGAAACCTCCCCCCTAAATAAATTCACACTTGGTTCAAATTTTTGGTTTGGTTTTGGGAGGAATTTAGGCCACAACTTTATTGATTACAGAAAGTGACTGGTTGCATAGGCTCTGGTTCAACTAGCTCCCTGCACCATTGCAGGTAGCACTGACCCAGGGCACCAGCTTAGGTCAGCCAAGGGTGAACACCTGGATAAGTGGAAAGCCGGGAACGGGCTAACTCCGCCCCGCAAATGCCCCCCTGGACTCAGGCACGGGCACAACCCCCTCACAGGGGTTGACCAAACCATCGAGTCCCTGGATTCCTTTAACGGAATACCATTCACATAGGGATGTGAGAGCATTCTCCCATCCCTATCACCTGAACCAGAGCCTATCCGCAACCTTACAAGTTGTGACGCAGCAGGCGAAACCCAAATGGCAACAGCCAATCAGCCAAGTGGGGAAAATTCCTGCTGCGCCCCTGTCCCAACGACAGACGACACACGACGGCATAGCAAGGTCAAGCACAAAGCCATAAAAGTAGGGAGAGGTGGGCGGGTGTTCCGATGCACGCACCAAAAGAGGAAACTCTGGGTCATGTGCATGGGCATAAATGGGTCCCTCGAACCGTTTGGACTTCGTCCCATTGGCCAGATTGAACCCAGCTTCGAGGGACCTACCAATTGGGTGTTGTGGCTGACTAATCGTACCCACCATAGCTGTCCATTTTCCCCTTTTCTTGCGAGGAATCCTATTTGGAATAAGGGAATTTCCCTTTAAAAAAGGGAAACGTTGACAGCTATGATACCCACCCACAACACAGGGTTTCGGTCGTCCAGGCCTCACCGCAATACGTGCCCTCTTTAAGGGAGGACCCAATTTGCTGTGGATTGACCCAATCTGACACTCCTGAATTTTCTTGCAGCTAGAGAAGCAACTCCCAGCCAGATTATGCTCGTCTCTGAATTTTGCAATGCAGTTTCAGTGCACAAAAGGTGCAAACCCAAATATGTATTTTACATAAACAATATGTGGGGTGGGCGAGCTTAAAAACCCATAGAAAATATGCACTTTACATTAAAAGTCCATATACAGTGGTACCTCGGGTTGAGAACTTAATTCGTTCTGGAGGTGTTTTCTTAACCTGAAACTGTTCTTAACCTGAAGCACCACTTTTAGCTAATGGGGCCTCCTGCTGCCACTGTGCCGCTGCTGCTCGATTTTTGTTCTCACCCTGAAGCAAAGTTCTTAACTCGAGGTACTATTTCTGGGTTAGCGGAGACTGTAACCTGAAGCGTATGTAACCCAAGGTACCACTGTACTTGAAATGCAGGCCTTTTGTGCATCCCTTCAAAAAATCTGCACAAAACGGGACTCAGATCGGCAGCTACACATGCCGGGTTCTGCCCAACTTTGGGGGTTATGGAGTGTGCATGTAACATCACATGACACATGTGCTGGGAGGAGGCCCAACAAGGTCCACTGTGGCTGTAGGTAGGCCTGAAGGGGCCCGTTGTGCTCATGGGAAGTCCCAATGGGGCCTGCCACAGACTGCAGAATATTGAAGGGTCTGGCCCCCTGCTTGGAAATTTGGTAGGCCTTCCCCCTGCCCCCCCCCGATGTTGCCCCTGCCCTCAGAAAAACTGAAAAGCAGGACTGAGACTATTAACAGCAAGCTGAGATGGCAAGCAGACCATGGAAATCACTCTGGGAAAACAGTGGCAGCCATGCTCAGCTAGAGGGGCTCCTGTCCCTACTGCCATGGAATTTGCTGGACTGGCATCCCCATTCCCTGGACTGCAGAGGAATCTTGTACAGCAAGCATTGACCCTGTTGTGCTTCATAGAACCAGGCGTATGTCAGTAACGTTGCTTGCACACAACCTAGCACAGCCTAGGAATTCAGCCTACTTCAGATCCAATCTGGAGCATGCATACATTTCCCGACTATCCAAGGCATGTATCTTACTCTGATTATTCTAACTTAATTCAGACACAAAGTTGGGTGAGTCAGCCTCTCGCTAGTTTGCTTTTCTGGAATGTTTCTAATCTGTTTCTTGAGTATATGATAGAAGCAGCAAACAAAGAAACAAAATTAAACACATTTGTCTCAATGCCCTTCTTATAAATAGCAGAAATGGCCATTAGAGCATTTACAGGTAACAAGGGAATTATCTGGGCTGCAAAGGCTCGATTTCAATAATCTCTCCGCTGTGTTTGTAAAACTTGCCCCCTTTTTCCCCAGATGCATTCCTTTGGCTTTCTTGGAAGTGTCAGGTATGTAGGGAGCTTTTCTGTTGCTGTTGTTATGAGACTCTCTTTCCTCCCCGCCCCCCACGAATTGCATTGCCTGACACATCCTGTGAAGCTGTGAGCAAAGATGAAGGGCTTGCTGGCTTCTTTCTCTCTTCCCTCCACCCCTTCTCCCTGACACACTCAGAAGTGCAGTACAGGTGGCAAATTAGCTCCAGTTCCTTGTTAATTGGCAGGCATGAGTGTTTTCCTGCTGTTCAGGTTGTCATACGCAACTTCAGCACATTTGCAGCTGTGTGTGTGTGTGTGTGCGTGAGAGCGCGCGCACACACACATTCTCTTTTTTGGACCTTTATAAAAGTTTTGAGGACTCTTATCCAGCCACCTTTCCCTCCCTGGGGGCTTCTTGTGTTCCAAAGAGACAGTGAGTCCATTATGGCAGGCCCTGGCGCAAGTGGAGCTGTGATTAATGAGATCTCTTGCTCCCACTTCCTGCTCTGCCCTTTTTTATTTGAGCTCTCCAGCAAGGCACAGAACAGAGAGCCCTAAGTGACATGTGGCAAAGCAAGGAGACAGGCAGGGAAAACAACAGGCAAGGGAGAGGGCGAATTTAGCTAGTAGTAAAAAGGCAGAGATGGTACAACAGTAGTTGTCATGGTGCTTCATTTCCCCCAAAATCTGGAGGGCTGAAGAAGACTCGCTTATTACGCATCTCACATCAAGCAAGAGTCTGCAATATATGCACAAATGGGGCACGTGCGTGGCGCTGTGGTCTAAACCACTGAGCCTCTTGGGCTTGCCAATCAGAAGGTCGGCAGTTCAAATCTGTATGATGGGGTGAGCTCCCATTGCTCGGTCCCAAGCTCCTGCCCACCTAGCAGTTCAAAAACACACCAATGCAAGTAGATAAATAGGTACCACTGGGGTGGGAAGGTAAATGGCGTTTCTGTGCACTCTGGTTTCCGTCATGGTGTTCTGTTGCACCAGAAGTGGTTTAGTCATGCTGGCCACATGAACCAGAAAGCTGTCTGTGGACAAACGCTGGCTCCCTCGGCCTGAAAAGCGAGATGAGTACTGCAGCCCATAGTTACCTTTGACTGGATTTAACCATCCAGGGGTCCTTCATCTTTTTACCTTATACAGTGGATGCTCGGGTTGCAAATGTGATCTGTGCCGGAGGCACATTCGCAACCCGCAGCGCCATGTCTGCGCACGTGTGGGTCACAATTTGGCACTTTTGCGCATGCGCAAAGCACGATTTAGTGTTTCTGCACATGCGCAAGTGTCGAAACCCAGATGCAACCCGTTCCGGTACTTCTTGGTTTGGCGCGGTGCGCAACCTGAAAACGTGCGACCTGAAGCATCTGTAACCTGAGGTATGACTGTATGCACAAAATAAAGGACTATCCACCTAAAACAGGTCAATAAAGTATCAATTTATGCAAATATGAATGCAAACTGGAGCTAAGGAAAAAGCAAAAACCTAAGCATTGCAGGTTTGCAAACATAGAGGGTGCGCAGGTCCAGCCATGGCATCTAAAAGAAGAAAGGAAACATTTTTAAAATTAATCTGAAGAAGTGTGCATGCACACGAAAGCTCATACCAAGAACTAATTTAGTTGGTCTTTAAGGTGCTACTGGAAGGAATTTTTTTATTTTGACTATGGCAGACCAACACGGCTACCTATCTGTATTTTTAAAATTGTGGTTGATTAACATTTGCTGCTTTTTGAACACAAAAAAATGCAAAGAGCTTGTGCTGAAGGAAACCTTATCCACATTTACCTTTCCTTCACTCTTTCCAGGCATGGCACATATTGTAAAGCTCTGTGTTTGAGTGCGCCCCCCCCCATTCTGCTCTAGAGAGTTTTCTCCTTTAAAACCCACTCTTTAAAGCTGATTCGAAGCAAACTGCAATCTGTGGGAAACTCAAATTGATACTTACTCTGATTGAGTGCGAAACAACAAGTTTTAGCAGGGAAAGCTCTGAGGCAAAAAACCCCCCAAAACAAACCACCCTGACCCTCTGTCTGTGCTTAGAAAGAGTGGGGGGGGGAGATTGTGAGAGGCTGATTGAGGATTAAATCTGAAGATATATCTAAACCTATCCTACATGTGGCACAGCTGGGCCACCAGCCGAAGCTGATGGAAGGCACTCTGAGCTGCTGAGGCCACATGTGAGCCTCAAGAGCAGGCCAGCTCCCACCCATCTGGTCTAGGGAACCACCCACTAACAGTGCCTCAGCCTTACCTGGATTGAGTTTCATTTTGTTGGCTCTCATCCAGTCCATTACTGTTTTTGTTTTAAAAGATATTTATTGAGAGTTTTTAAGATATAACAATAAATGAAAAATAAACATACAAAATAAAAAACAATTAAAAACACACATTAGTTTTCAATAACATAACTTCCGTACACTTATTTCCTCAGACCTCCTCATACCTCCCTTCTTTGTATTCCAGTTCAGTTTGTTAGTTCAGCAAATCCTTACCATTAAGCTTTTACCCATTTGTGAACCTTTTTTCATGTCTCCTAAAGCATTACAGCTGGAAACCACTTAGTTTCTATCCAACATCCTTCTAACATTCATTAATTTTACAATATTTCTTTAAATAGTCTTTAAATTTCTTCCAGTCTTCTTTCACCGACTCTTCTCCCTGGTCTCGGATTCTGCCAGTCATTTCTGCCAATTCCATGTAGTCCATCACCTTCATCTGCCATTCTTCCAGAGTGGGTAGATCTTGTGTCTTCCAATACTTTGCGATGAGTATTCTTGCTGCTGTTGTAGCATACATAAAAAAAGTTCTGTCCTTCTTTGGCACCAATTGGCCGACAATGCCCAGGAGAAAGGCCTCTGGTTTCTTCTGGAAGGTATATATCCAGTCCATTACTGGTAACAGTCCAGCACTTCCACTGCCTCACCTGCAGATGTAAAGGAGAAGTAGAGGTGAGCGTCATCAGCATCTTGCTGGCAACATACTCCAAACCTCTGGATGACCTTACTCAGTGGTTTCACGTAGATGTTGAACAGCCTAGCCATAAGGGATAGGATCGAACCCTGTGGAACTCCACACTGAAGGCTCCACAGAGCTGAAAACACAATTCAAGTAGGACCAGAACCACTGCAAAGCGGTGCCACCTCCCCCCACCAACTTGGACAGTCACTCCTGAAGGATACCATGGTCAATGGTATTGAAAGCCACTGAGAGGTTGGGGAGAAATAACAGAGAAACATTTCCCCCATTTCTCTCCCAACAGAGGTCATCATACAAGGCGACCAAAGCTGTTTAATGCCAAAAGTAAAAGTAAAAATGCTATCTAGAACTGAACATAGAAAAACATTCTGTTCCAAAATCAAGCATTCAGATCAATATTTAGAGGTCCTTTACTGCTCCAGTACATCATAAAGAGACTCCATATCTCCATAAAGACAGTTTCTTGCTGCTGACCCTCTCATATAGATGAATGCAAAGTCCCAGATTTTAGCTATCCACTCTCTCGCAGATGGTGCTCTCATTCCCGCATCCTCATCTTGACTAATAGTAATTCTGACAGACGTCAGTAAATAAAAGATTAACAACTAATCATATTTGGCTACTGAGGGGAAATTGTGGCAACTGTGAGCAAGGGCAACAGATCGCAATATAAATGAACAAGCAACGTGTTATTTCTTTTCTTTTGCCAGGAGTGATGAAAGAAATGCTAGGAGTGGTGACATTCTTCCACCCACCCTCCCTACTGTCAAAATGTTTGTGAAAAACAATAAATAGCTTTTGGCTTAGTCCTAGTGTCAATCCACCTCTGGTACTGTATGTCAAAAACCTGCCATTACAAAAGCACATTTTTCAAAAAAGAAGAAGAAGAAGAGAAAATCGCATGCTGAAGGAGATCATAGCACTGCCAGAAACCTGCTTGCCATTAGCTGTGGGTTTGTTGTTGTTATTTTTCCCAGAGAAGTAAAATTCAAACACTCTGAAGAACCCTGTCGGTGCCTTTGATTCAGAGGAAACCATTTCCTTTTGGGGGCGAATTGGGAATGCTGGGTTCATGAAGGAGTCAAGCAGGGCCCAGCCAGGCAAATCTCTCTCACACACGCACGGATATCGCTGTGAGCAAGGATGCCATTGTCAGAACTCAAACTGAGTTCCCCCTCTCCTCAGAACCTGTTAAGAGACTTGCTGGCTCTATTACTTTATGTCTGTCATTCTAAGAAGTCATATTATCCACCCTTTTTGGACCCCGGCCCATGTGTCCCCTGCACCATCAAGCATCTCTTTGCACTCGCTAATAACCCCCATCCAAATAAGCAAAACACTGCAACAGGCATCCCCAACCTTCGGCCCTCCAGATGTTTTGGACTACAATTCCCATCATCCCTGACCACTGGTCCTGTTAGCTAGGGATCTTGGGAGTTGTAGGCCAAAACATCTGGAGGGCCACAGGTTGGGGATGCCTGCACTAGAACTTGTGGACATCAAGTGACGCTGAACGTTGGAAGATTTAGAACAGATAAGAGCAGCACAGAGACCAGCTATGGAATTCGCTCTCCCAGGAGGAAGTGATGGCCAAATTAGATGGCTTTAAAAGAGAATTAGACAGCTTCAAGGAGAAGAGGACTGTGAAGTGTTACCAACCATGCTGGCTATGTGAGAACAGTGTGCTGGACTAGACAGGCCATTGGCTTGCTTCAGCAGGCTCTTCTTGTGTTCTTAAGCATCATTTCTTGTTCCCACGATATTCAGCACTTTGTGCCTTGTAGTTTGTTTTCAGAACAGGTATGTGTATTCTTTTTTTGCCCCTCGCTGGTCCGTTCTTTGTCTCTGTACAGCTTTGAGGCCTTTTTAAAGCAATCCCGAACAGGCCAGATCTTGACAGCCTGGCGAACCTTGCAATATACGCTTTTAACTTTGCCGGGTGTGCAGCATCTTAATGAAAAGCTAAGAGGGACAAGAGCTACTGTACAAGCACCTTTGTTACTGAAGACAAGACAGGTGGGCATGTTTAAAGCCAGTGTAAGTTTGTGAAGATGGGGGGAAAGTGAGGTTATGTGCAGCCAGATGAACAAAAAGGCCCAGATAAAGGTTGGCGGAAGAGTGGTAGATTGTCCTGTAGCATGAGCTGTGTTCCAGCATCCTCTATATTGAGGTTATTGATATTGTGCATATGGAAGCAGCTGGATGAATAAAAACAGACTCTTCCTTGGAAAAATATATATACTTAACACTCTAGTACAATTAAAGTTCACTTTCCTCCTAGTTCTCCGTTTCCCAATTCTGCTTTCCTCCTCCATACCCCCTCCCTGAGGTGGCCTTTTCTCCCTTCCATTTCAAAGTTGCCTCTCCAAGGTTGCTCTCAGAGATCATGTTTAATGGATGGATGTCCTAGCCATGCATTATGCAAAGTTGTTGGAGAGTTTGCCTTGATTGTGTGTCTTTAAAAAATGCATACAGCTTGGCGTTTCTTTGTTTGCTTTTTTTACAGATTCAACTGGATCGAGAATAACAAGTTGAGCTTAATGTGTCTCAGAGCAAGATTCCTGCATTAAGAACTTGTCACAGGTGGAGCAGAGAAGATGAGCGCTGTGCTAAAATTTCCCTTGCAGTTCTCTTACCATTCTCTATCAATGAATGAGAAGAGAGATTGCATTCAAAAATCGCCAAAGGAGAGGGGAAATCTCAGTGAAATTCTCATAGGTGGGGTGCAGCGGTTTTGTCACTTTTATTGAGGTGATTGAGTGGTGTCTGCAAGGATCCTTTCTTTTGTTTTAGAAATCGCCTATCTAGTGGCCAACGTTATGCAGCCTCCCTGGGTGCCCGTGCTTCAGACTATAGGAGACTGCCTCAAACACATATATATTCGGACACTGATTTATATTCTTATGGCCATCCTCCACATGAAAGGCAGCTTTGCTGTCTGCTGCATATATAAGGCTTACTTAGGTTTTGACTAGTTCCAGCTGAACTATTTAAAATTTTAAAAGATGGTGCTGTTAAGGTGCTACACTCAATATGCCAGCAAGTTTGGAAAACTCAGCAGTGGCCAGAGGATTGGAGAAGATCAGTCTACATCCCAATCCCAAAGAAGGGCAGTGCCAAAGAATGCTCCAACTACCGCACAATTGCACTCATTTCACACGCTAGCAAGTTATGCTTAAAATTTTACAAGGCAGGCTCAAGCATTATGTGGACCAAGAACTCCCAGAACTGCAAGCTGGATTTTGAAGGGGCAGAGGAACCAGAGACCAAATTGCAAACAAGCGTTGGAATATGGAGAAAGCTAGAGAGTTCCAGAAAGACAACTACTTCTGCTTCATTGACTATTCAAAAGCCTTTGACTGTGTCGACCACAGCAAACTATGGCAAGTTCTTAAAGAAATGGGAGTGCCTGATCACCTCATCGGTCTCCTGAGAAATCTCTATGTGGGACAAGAAGCTACAGTTAGAACTGGATATGGAACAACTGATTGGGTCAAAATTGGGAAAGGGGTACGACAAGGCTGTATATTGTCTCCCTGCTTATTTAACTTATCTGCAGAATTCATCATGCAAAAGGCTGGGCAGGATGAATCCCTAGCCAGAATTAAGATTGCCGGAAGAAATATCAACAACCTCAGATATGCAGATGACACAACCTTGATGGCAGAAAGTGAGGAGGAATTAAAGAACCTTTTAATGAGGGTGAAAAACGAGAGCACAAAATATGGTCTGAAGCTCAACATCAAAAAAAACGAAGATCATGGCAACTGGGCCCATCACCTCCTGGCAAATAGAAGGGGAAGAAATGGAGGCAGTGAGAGATTTTACTTTCTTGGGCTCCATGATCACTGCAGATGGTGACAGCAGTCACGAAATTAAAAGACGCCTGCTCCTTGGGAGAAAAGCAATGACAAATCTAGACAGCATCTTAAAAAGCAGAGACATCACCTTGCCAACAGAGGTCTGTATAGTTAAAGCTATGGTTTTCCCAGTAGTGATGTATGGAAGTGAGAGCTGGACCATAAAGAAGGCTGGTCGCCGAAGAATTGATGCTTTTGAATTATGGTGCTGGAGGAGACTCTTGAGAGTCCCATGGACTGCAAGAAGATCAAACCTATCCATTCTTAAGGAAATCAGCCCTGAGTGCTCACCGGAAGGACAGATTGTGAAGCTGAGGCTCCAATACTTTGGCCACCTCATGAGAAGAGAAGACTCCCTGGAAAAGACCCTGATGTTGGGAAAGATGGAGGGCACAAGGAGAAGGGGACGACAGAGGATGAGATGGTTGGACAGTGTTCTCGAAGCTACAAACATGAGTCTGACCAAACTGCGGGAGGCAGTGGGAGACAGAAGTGCCTGGCGTCCTCTGGTCCATGGGATCACGAAGAGTCAGACACGACTAAACGACTAAACAACAACAGGTTTTGACTATTCTGTGCTGGAGCTTCCAGCTGTCTCTGCCCCCAGGCCTGCTAGGGGAACTTGTGTTCTGGGATCTGGACAGAAGGAGTTACTTTAAATAATATCATCCCCTTGGTCAATTTAGCCCTGTGTTGGACATGCTCACTAGCAGCAACTCTCCAATATTTGGGGCAGGTTGCCAGGGATCCTTTTCACTGGCGATATATGCTAAGGGTTGAATTTAGACCCCGAGAGGAGCACATGCTACACCCCTGAGCTGCAGACCCACTCCCCATGGATTCCAGAGCTAATCTGATAGCAAGCCCTTCTTCTTTGTTCTACCCCACAGCAGAAGGTAAATGGCTTCCTTTTATCCGCAGAGAAAGGAAAGAATGACAGACCCATTGTCTGAAGATGTGACTTCCTGGTTCATATTGACACACTCTCTCTGTTTCTGTCTCCTTCAGGGCAGAAGTGGTAGCTGTCCGCAGGAAACAGTGTAAAAATTTTGGATTTTGACATCGCTGTAATTAGGTAGTAGCATATCTGTGCCTCTTCCCCCGAGCAAAGTTAGTAGCAAGGACAGGAATCCATGTTCCTTCTGTGTCTCAGAACTCATTCCATGTGGGAAAAAGTTGAGTTTCACTTAGTTTTAAAACCATTAAAAATTATCCTACCAATGAGGCATCAGGCATAAGCCTGCATTTTATTAATGTTTGATCAGGACTTGTATATTAAAGAGAGAGCTTAAAGATTTTCAAAAGTTTCATGCCAGGCAAGAAGGCCAGCTGTTTATAGAGAACCTTGGCAATGTTTTCCTCCTAGACAAGGGGCCCCCCCTTGATTTATAGCAGAAAACAATTCTCAAAGTCGTAAAAGCTGGAATTACAGACTAAGAGTGAGGACACTGACCCTACATGTTACAGAGATAAACATAATTAGGAATGGGTAAATAGTAAAATAAAACCGTTAAACTTGAGCCACAGGACAAAAGGCCAAGAGCACATGGAAACAAAGCAACTGGCTGGAGAAGGGGGGGGAGTGTAAACAGGGGAAGAGGTTTTTTTTCCTATTTTATTTTGAGGCTGTAAACTGTTCCTTCCTTGTTACTTTTAGGGAGTTTATCCTTCTAAAAAGCTATCTATGATAATGTATGAAATATACTAGCTTAAATATAATTATGCAAAGGATCTAGAAAGAAAGAAATGTTAAATTCTTATTTCATAGAGTCATATTGCTGTAGGAGACCAGGGGGGCAGATGAGCCTAGCCCCCTGCCAGAAATGAGACGCCAATCAAGCACTCATGACAAATGGCTGTCAGGCCTTTGTTTAAAGACCTCCAAAAGGAGATATTTCATTGATGATGCATGAGAATATGAACCCAAGGTCTCTGACATCTGTTCAAGATAAAATTTTAAAATTATTAACCATCTGTTTTGGAGGGCAAGGAGGGCAAGAGGTGAGCTGGTAATTAAGATTCCTTGTTGAGACACATGTAAGATATATTACTACTTATTTGTCATTTATAGATGTAACAATATATAGCTCTTTGTGTTCCATATAAGGACAGGAGGATATGGGAGTATCTTTTAAGATTGGTTATAGCAAACAACCAATAGAAATTTCAACCAGGCTGATTGAACAGAGGCAGCCACAGGAGGAGCAAAGGGGGCTGGATTAAGGGAATATAAGTGCTGGCCATAATGGCAGGAGGCCAGGCCAGAGCTTGGTAACCATATACCACTGTGCCTCTCATTTATTTGTCTGACAAATAAATTATTATTTTAATTTCTCTGTTGCTGCGTTGAATATTTCATTCCAGCTAAGCGTTAACCACAAGCAGGATGCTACACCAATGCAAATGCAAACACAGCCCATCATTTGGCTCAGAGAACATGAAGTCCACTTGTGCCTTTTGACAATCTGTGGGGGTTTTTGAAAAGTGAAATGCAGTGATTAGGTGGGTGTCGTGAAACTGACCGCAGCCATGGCTTGTGGGGAGATAGATGATCGACAGTTTCAGTGCAGCCATAATGTGCAATGAAATACCCTCCCCACAGGAAATCCTGCGTTTACTCCCTCTGGTGGGAAAATTTCACATAGTGGGAATTATTTTGCTAAGAGCAATGGCCTACAGGGAAAGCGTTAATCAACTTGGTGCCCTTCCCTCCTACTGTATCGCACTTTTTAAAAGGGGGGGGGGGAATGAACTATGTGTGATCTGAGGCCTAGTTGAATGGTACTTGGAAATCTTGTTTAACCCCCCTCCCCATAACCCCAAGTCTGCCCCCTTTCTCTCGTTGGCTGGTTTGTCTTTCCAGCCAAAAATAGCAGCCACCCTATATTGCACCAAAGGTCAATCCATTTAAATTGAACAAACACAGGGAGGCACTCAGCACAAATGACCCACAGCTTTATGTAAAGGCTCTTCTATCATTACTGTTAGCTTTTCGCCTACTGTTCCATTCCCTAAAGTTTATGATGAGGTCAACACCTTTCCTCCTAAAAGCCTTCTTGCCGAATACTAATTAGATGCCTTTGCTATTGAAGCTGCAGCAAAAAAAACAAGGAATTTTTACTTTAATACTGAGGCTTCTGGGGGCTGGATCCTAAGCCACGTAAAGAGGCTTGTGCAAGGGGACTTTGTTCCTTCCTCCACACAGCCCCTCCAGATGGTCAGAGGAACTCCGTTCAACAAGATGGGGCAGGGTGTTGGGAGTTGCTGGGCGAATTGCCCAATGAGGGGCAAAACTATCTTGAAAATACACCTCATTCTGAGCAATTCCCCCGCTGCAATAGGCAATCTGTACCCAGTGATGTGCTTCTTCTGGGGGGTTGCCTGGCCCTCTTGAAAGGCTTTTGCAGGCAAGATGTCATGTCTGGACGGCTGCAGAGGAGTGGTGGGAGGCAGCAGCTGGTGAACCCCCAAGGGAACCCCCAGGGGGGAGAAGGCTCAGAGTCACAGTGAGTGGTCAGAGGGAGAAGAGGGAGCAGACTGGTGTCAGAAGCTGAAGAGGTGACTGGGGCAGAGAGCAGTTCTGATTCAGGGGCTGGAGGGAAGGGGAGCCAGGAGAAAAAGCTGCCAGGCGGCTGAAGAATCCCAGGAGTCTCCCCCTCCTGCTGTGACCAGCTTCCTTCCCTACTGGTCTCCCAGAACAAGCAGAGAAGTGAAAAGAGCAGCAGAGAGTTTGGTTGTGGGCAGAAGTAGTCTCTGATTGCTTGGGGGAAACCCTGGAAGACTTAGGCAGCTGCGGGAAGGCAGGGGCCTTCAGTCCTCACAGCTGCCTCATTGGGGAAAGACAAAGGTATCCACTCTGAGCTTTAGTAGGCTAAGACTTCAATATTATGATACCCATTAATCTACCAGTCAGCTGGCTCCTGAAACAAGCAGAGGGGCCTAGATGGAGGAAGTGGATAACAAAGCGCCGTCCCTCCCTTGTGAGAGTTTCCTTCTGCTTGCTCTGCTTACATTCCTTTTTAATAATAATAATAATATTTTATTGAGACTTTTCATAATACATTATACTAAAAGAACAAACTTTTATTATCCAGTCCAAGGCAATGTCTTAGCATCAAACTGTGTGTGACTGGGTGGGTAGCTTCTCATACTTCAGTTAAACAAGTTCAGTTATTGTAGTGTAACTGCTCAGGGGATTTTGTGGGCTAGAACCTTACAAACCCGCCCTTGGCGGGGGCCAGTTTTCTCTTGAAAGAAACATATATACAATTTTTAGGGACAGTTAAAAATGATACGGCAATGTGATGAGGTGCAGATAATATTGCAAGACAATTTTGAGGTCTTGTGGGGGAAACGATTATTATTTTTGGGCACATTCTCCAATAAAACTTGTAACTGCTGATCCAATTTCAAACTGAGCTGAAAGGAGTTTGTCCATCACAAAAAAAATAATGACTTTTAATAAAATTAAAAAGAGAATAGTTTCCTGGCACTGTGCTGATTTGATTTCTTTCCTGCAATGATGATGGTGGTGGTGATCTTATTCCTTGCTGTGAAAGTTGCTGTTTCAAGGGGGCATGAAGTGCTAGCAAAACACCCCACCCACATTTCACTCTTCAGTACATTTTTTGCACCTTTCTTCAGCCTTTCTTTCCCTCTTCTGCTACTTCACTTGCAGGCACAGAGGACACATTGCCACTGAGGAAGGCAACTGAGACAACACTGCTTGCCTTCCCACACTGCACTGCAGAATCAGTACTGGTTGTGTGGGGTTATCAGAGTTGGCTCAAGACATTTTGCTTTCCAAGGCAAAGAACAAGGTGGTGCCCTCCCCCATGCAACGTCTCAAAGCTGTCCAGATTGGTAGCTGAATCTTACTTTGATGCTAGCGATGGGCCAGTGTCTTCCATGGCATCTGAAGGCAGCAGGCTAGCTTAGAAGATAGAGGGTGGGCTGCATGGCACAGACAACTCTGTTCCACTCCCCAGCATCTACCACCTGAGGTGGCTGCCTCCCTGGTGCCTAATGGTAGGGCCAGCCCTGGTCAGTATGAATGGCAAGCCATTGCAGAACGCGAAGAGCAAGGCACATTGGATTGCCAATGTCACCCATCTGCAGTGCACCAACATCCATATTCTCCCTCAAATATTCAACGAAGCCTGCCTGGATTGTGATGTGGGAGACTGGTTGCCCTCTAATGGGAAATAGTTCCCTTTAGGTAAAGGTAAAGAGACCCCTGACCATTAGGTCCAGTTGTGGCCGACTCTGGGGTTGCGGCGCTCATCTCGCTTTATTGGCCGAGGGAGCCGGCGTACAGCTTCTGGGTCATGTCGCCAGCATGACTAAGCCGCTTCTGGCGAACCAGAGCACGGCACGCAAACACCATTTACCTTCCCGCCGGAGTGGTACCTATTTATCTACTTGCACTTTGACGTGCTTTCGAACTGCTAGGTTGGCAGGAGCTGGGACCGAGCAACGGGAGCTCACCCCGTCACAGGGATTCGAACCACCGACCTTCTGATCGGCAAGTCCTAGGCTCTGTGGTTTAACCCACAGCACCACCCACATCCCTTTAGCCACTCCTAAAAAGGAAGCCACATTTCACGGAGTGCCATTTTTGGCCCCTGCCTGCAATTCAGCTGAGCTCTAGAGTTTCCACCATTGCATTGGTTGGGAAACGTTATGTCTCTGATTGGGGTTCCTCTTGCAATTCCTGTCTCCCAGACTCAGCAGCCTATCAGGGTGTGTCTCTAAATTCAGACTGATTACAGTTAACGTTCAGGTTTTATCAGAGACAGGGCCTATATCAAATATAGTGGAAGTTTGTTTTCCATCTCACTTCCTTTTACCACTTAAATCGAATTGCACACACAAATCACAAAGGCTCAATGGGGATGTTGCACCTGGGTCAGAAGACTGTTATTCACCTCCTGTCGCTCCCCCTTCACATCAGCAAGTGCAAAACAAACGATAAGGCTGGGACGAGTTCCTATTTTTATCCAAATCCCTTTCTTCTATACCTGGTAGCAACAACTAGATTTTCCTCTTGGAGAAGCTACCTAAGTACATTGTGATTCATCACAGGGAACTTTCCCCCTGTGGCTATAAAAAGGGAGCCATTTCAACCCTGCACATAATGAATGGCCCCGTAGCCTGAGGTCGCTGCCATTGCTATTGAGTCTGCCTTCATGCAGCAACCAAAATTATCCCGATCAATGGGCTGCCCTTTCCGTGTATTTTGCAGAGAATACATTGTGCCCACTGCAGGGCTTAATAAGAAACGTGTTATCCGCACAGATGGGCAGGGAGGAGAGAGTCCAATCTAAAAGTTTGAATGCCCATTCAGGAAGCGCGCAAGTTCATCTATTCCAGGAAGATCCCTCAACAAGTCTCCCTGGAAGCCTTATAGTGCAAAGCTTTCAAATGCGGTTGTAGCTAGGCTGGGTTTGAAGAAGCTGCTAGAAGAGGAAAGGAGGGGCGACCATGGAGATGGGGAAGCCCATCCCATTTTGCTGTCTGAGGCAAAACAGGAAGGTGCCACCCCTCCCCCACACCACCAGCCTTGCTTACTGAGGTCACACAGCAGCAGCTCCTGGGAGATCTTACAAGAGTTCCATGAGAGCCAGCATGGTGTCGTGGTTAAGAGCGGTGGACTCGTAATCTGGTGAACTGGGTTTGCTTCCCTGCTCCTCCACATGCAGCTGCTGGGTGACCTTGGGATAGTCCCACATCTCTGACGTCTCTCAGCCTCACTCACCTCACAGAGTGTTTGTTGTGGGGAGGAAGGGAAAGGAGATTGTTAGACGCTTTGGTTGCACTGGGTGCAGAGCCTTGGGGGGGGGCACTGGGGGGGGCGCCACAACTATGATTTACAATGGAGCGAGAGAGACACAGGGGTGCCGAATTTTGGCATCCCACGGGGTGCCGCTGAAATTTGAGACCCCAAGATCTGCCACGACACATTCATAGTCAGGACCCAAAGAGTGGCTTTAGATGTGTTCAGTGCTGTTTTCGACACTGCTCTGTTCTTGGAACTGCAAGCCCCTCTTTTCAGTGCCATCTCACAAGTTGCACTTTAAACTCCCATAGGTTTCACATGGCGGTGATGTTTGTACGTGTGTATATATTTGTATAGATACATACACACCTGCCCAAACTTCCCTTAGACTTATGGAAGTGCAGTTTGTGACCCTGGACAACATATTTTCCCACTTGCCGCATAACAACCTGCCTATGCAGCCGTTGCCTGTTTTGGCATGTGCCCAACATACGCCAGGAGTTCTCTTAATAGGGAAGGAGGCTTGCATGCTACCACATCAATTAATTTTCCATCCTGCCTTTCAGACTCAAGAAAAACCCCTCCCCACAAGGCAGCTTGTACGGCCATAAAACCTGCTAATGTTCAAAAACATAAAATAACAATAAGCAAAATAACCAAATAAGAAATAAAATGTAATGGCAATAGCACAAATGCCTAACAAAATGAAAACATGCTGTTGTAATTCTAGAAGCCATCTGGGAAAGAGCTTGGCAGGCTTGCCTGAACAAGGAAATGTCCCCAAAAAGCCCTGCCACTCTTCACCTTTTAGAAAACTGGGGGTCAAATGACTCATGGTGGTTAACGCATCACTTGCAGTTGTGCGAATCTCTTTAAAACATTATGCAGGTGTGGGGAGTATCAGGACCATCTGGGTAATAATGGTCCCTTTTCTCCACCGTGCGGTTATTTATTTTCTTTTTCTAAAAATAAACCACTTCAAATTGCACCCAGAAGCAAAATGGGGAACCAGTCAAAGTCTCCTCAAATCACTACAATAGGTTCTCCGCAATGCATTGCAGTCAACAGTGCTATGAATTGATCATTAACAATCTATCTAAATCCATCCTCTATATGCGAGTGGAACAGCAACACAGATATTGTAGAGTGGCTTAGTGTGAGGAGCATGTGTGTGTGATATCTAAACATGCAAAAAATGATGACTGACAGCCTCCCTTTCCCACTGCTGCTTGAACTCGTCTGTCTTTTCAAAACTAAAAGCGAACAGCTGCCAGGCTTCCCCTTGCTTTCTACAGGCACAATCCAAAGCTTTAAGCATAGCAGAAGCCTGTCTTATTGACACTGAACATCCACAGGGCCTAGCTGAACTGAAGACTGATTAAGCCAGGGTCACTCCTGGAACAGAGGAATCTGTTCCAGATCAAAAAGATCTGAGCGTCTCTCTCATTCACCCTGAGAAGAATTTCCCATTGGTGTGCAGGCTTTTGTGAAGCTCTTTGCAGTCAATATTGTAAGAACCTACATTAACATAATATGAAATAACAACCTGGGGAATTTGTACTGAAGTGGTTAGTTCAAGCTCACTGCCACGGAGGAAAACACAGAGATTAGAGTTCATCTTTCCATAAAGCTGCTCTTACGCTGGGGAGAAAGCAACTTTGGCTGACAATGCTCAACAGAATAATTATTTAGCAAAGGGCTTGGTGCATAGTCTAAAAATATCCTGCTAGTGGCAAAGACCACATATCTAAATGCCAGGTGTGTTCTGCATCAACAGCCAGGTTGGTTTGCCCATTGGAGAGAAGCTACAGGCAGTGTTCATCCATTCACTGAAATGGTTTGATCATTTTTGCAAGGCAGTGAACAGGCCTATGATTCTCTGCCCTATGTGTAACATAGCACAGGAGGCAGTGTTCCATGTTGGCACATGATCCATGTAAACCCCATTGGCTTTTGCAAAAGCAAGTCCTGCCTCACTACCACCCTTAGAATTCTTGGAGACCTTGATCACATTTTGTATACGAGGGTGATCCCGTCAATGTTATGCACAGTATGCTATGTTTCCCCCGCACAAACGTGGGATGGGGCACAACACAACTTGCTTAGCACAGGAACCCCAGTTAGCCACATGCCATTGACACCAACAGCAGTAACTGGTTAGGAACGTAACATGCTGGGAATCTGACACAAGGAAGACTTGCGCCAGTAGATACCTTGTGTTTTTAATGCTGCTGTGATGGGCACAGACCTTGATACGTTTATTTATTTTGGCAAGGGCTGAGGTGGTGTGGAAGGTTTTGATCACCCTCCATGCTCTGCCCCTGGTCCCTCCTTTTGGGCGTATGTGCATTTGCGCACGTGTGTGTCTGCATGTGCCCCAGGCGCTGGCAAAGGACACAACATTGTTGCATGGTGCGCAGCATGGTTCTAAGCCTAGGCTTCTTGCTTCCATACCAGAAGTCTTGACCATGTTCGATTTCAGGAATTCTGGTATCTGGGTTGGGCTGGGAGTTCATCCTGGGGCAATGCATGGAAAAGTGAGTGTGAAACCAATCCATGCTGCTAGTATGTTGCTCAGTGCTAGGCTTTGGACCCCCTGCCTTCCTTGACACAGTGAAACCTGTGTAGGGAACTGCATGTAGAGTGGTAGTGAATACAGTGATCTGGTACCTGAGATACAAGGTTCAAGCATGTGCACTATATGAGCAGTGGCGGAGGAAGCTGCTCAGGCCCCTGGGGCAGCACGCCCAGGGGTGGGATGAGCCGCCCATAGGGGCATGGCGCACCACGGGGCCTCCGGGGTCCTCCTCCCTCCTCCCACTCAGCCACCCTAAAGCTGGGGGGGGGGAGGCAGCGGGTGGACCATTTGGACAGTGTGGAGCCTGTGTGCACCCAAGTCTCTCCCACGAGACATGTGTGTCTCGGGAGCGCTTGGGAGTAGTGAGTGCCCGCCGGCATTTTGTCACCCCCCCCCCAGGGGTGACACCCAGGGAGGCTTGCACTCACCATGCACCCCTTCCTTTGCCCCTGTATATGAGCATGCTCCTGGCTGGTTTTTACTCTATGACACACACACATGCTAGCTAAAATAGTGATTTCCCTCTGCTGCTCAGTTGTGAAGCCTACATGCAGCAGGGGCAGTAAGTGAATCTAGATAAAGCAGCAACCAGGCATTAGACACCCCTCTCACCTCTGGCCCTGAAGTCTGCTGTGGTACAATCCAGCAACAGTCACCTCCCACAGGAACCAGCTGGTGGTGTGCTTTATCTCAGTCCCATTGCAGAGATGTGTTCAGGATTTGTGAAAATCTGGGAGAGTGGGGGGGGGGGGGAACCTGCCTCTAAGCCAGAGAGCACAAATTTCTCTCATACTAAAAATGCCACCGGCAATCTCCAAGAGAATCCAAGAGACCGGGCGAAAGAATTTCTCATGACTTGGAGGGTGGCAGAAAATAGAACAAATGTAGGCCAGCAAGAGGTTAAGGAATGGCTCCGCTGGAGACAACAGAAGGCTATTAAGAGCAGGAAGAAGGAAATACTAATGCGTCAAACTGTGTGTGATCCTCCATGCGCCTCTTGCCATGAAACAGTCTTCAACAGGAAAACAAAACACAAATTGCACGATTTTGATGAAGGAAGTTGCCACAATAATCTTGTGGCTGGCAAGCGGGGGTTGGTTGCCAAGCGATTCCAATTCCTTTATTTGTTTCTAGTCCAAAGACCATTGCAAAACAGTATAGAAGTAACAGTACAGAAGTAAGACAAGGTAGCAGAAATAAGAATGAATAATTAACCTGGGCGCAAATGAATTATAACATGAACAGTGCTGAATTTCCTTGGCCTATTGTCATAAAAATCGATGACAGGAGATTCTTTTAGGTCAGAGCGTTTTCAAGAAAGACAGAATGACACAAATCTCTTCATAATACAACCCTTTGTTAATTAACAGGTAATAGCTAATAAGGACTCATTCACTCCTTTCATTCATACATACTGGATGGTTGGACCCATTAAGAAAGGTGATCAGTCTTTCATAAGAGTCTGTTGGGCGGCTACCTCTGCAGCAGGTGAGCAACGCAACTGTGCCAGGGACTTCCCAGCCATGATATAGTTTCAGGTTCGATCCTTGTATTGTCTTGTACTGCAGGGGGTTGGACTAGATGACAGCTGTCGTCATGCTGATTCCCCAAATAGTTATGAATAGTTATTTGTTCCAACATGTCTTTTGAGAACAGTGGCTGCTGTCTGGTGGGCCAGGCACACACATTAAAAACCAGCCCAGCTCTTCCTCTGGGTCAAGCCAGAGGTGACTTGTCTCAGCCTGTCCTCTGCATGTCCTGTAACTCATCCAAGCAGCTGGCACATCCTGCTTGTCCATCCTATTTTGTCCATTGTCAGGGAACTGCCATCGCAGTCAGGAGTGGAGGAAGGGCTCCCGAGTGATGCCGGAGAAGGTCCCAGCAGGAAAGGAGGGGACTCAGTGACCGGGGAAGGAAATCATCGTTACACCAGGGAGAAAGGCGGGCGGAGGCGGGCTTCGGAGGGATGGCTCCAGGACTCTTCGCCAGAGACCAGCGGGGAGAGTATTGGTCCTCCACTGCCCACACCCACCCTGCGCAGAAGACTTCTGCGCAGGGAGGCTAGGCGGAGACTATCCGTCAAGGAACTTTTATGTTGGAAGAAGTTCAGGAAACGCCCACTGACAGATTCTGCCAGTGACTGAGACAGACGCAGAATCAGGACTGTCCAGCCAGGGAAAGGTTTTTCCAGGCAACCTCGCCGAGAGTGGCGGCAACTTACGCACAAGCAACCCCTAATTCCCATTACATCCATTCTATTAGCTAGTTCAACAGTCCATCTTTCCTGTTTTCTTCAGAATCAAACAAGCCCTATCTTCATCTATATTTTTATCTTCAGGACATGCACATCTCCATTCATACCATTAGGCTTACTAAATATATCTTCAATTATACCATGAGATCACTTTTTAGGCCCCTCACTATCACACTTTGTCCTGTAAAAGGGGAGAAAGTTATTAAAAAGATTAAAATGAAATAAAGCATAAGTGATGCAAATCTGAATATAAGTATGTCAAACCAGAATATACTTGAAATTCTGTATCTCCTTGACAGCATTATCTCTTAAGAATGTTTGTCTCTTCTCAATTTCTGCCTATAGAAAACATACATTTTACATAACTTTATATTTCTCTTGTCCACCCAGAATATGAAACTCAACTTTCCTGAAAATCTTTCTCAGATTTCATTCTCTCACAGGCATGTCCAAAGTCCATTTGGGGGGCTTAATCCGGCCCTCTGATCAGTTTAATCTGGTCCCCACAGGCAGTTCCTTCTCTGGGTTCTAAAAAACTTCAATCCTAAAAAAAAAAATCTCAACACCTTTGGTCGGCCTTCATGCATGTTCACTTCATCAAATCTGGCCCTCTTTGAAAAAGTTTGGGCACCCCTGCTCTCTCGAAACATTATATAAAGGGCAGTATAGAATCCCACGTGGAAGGTCTTCAGCTTGGTCTAAACCACAAGGATTTAAGGCTCTGGCATATTTCTGTACCTTCCTTCTAAGCCAGCTGAAGGTGACAGATCTAAGGAGGCTTTAGCTAAAGCCACCCTATCCCCCATATTGTTTTTGCAATATGACTCTTACATTCATACGTTTATCAGCTTTTTGTAATTGCAATATTTTAGAAAGGGGGGTGTTAGATTGACAGTCCAATCTACAAGTTGTACTGACCACTTATTTTGTCTATCTGTTGTAGTTTGCCAAGTGTTACCTGGTAGTTACACTGCCAACAGTTCTCCTGCCCCCTTCCCCCTTTGTTTTGACAGATCGGGAGAGGCTCGGAGGTCACAGGCGGGCGGGCGTTGTCCAGGAGGGCCACAAGACGTGCGGTTTCTCTGCTGGGCAAGGTGCAAAGCCCTTATTTTGCACCCTGTGAAATATAAATGTGCAGAGTTTTTTAAAAACTGGGCAATGGCGCACCACCTACCTGTGACTCCCGAGCCTGCCCCAATCTTCTTCCCCCTTTGTTTTGACTGATTGGGGAGGCTTGGGAGTCGCGGACCGGTGGCCATTGCCCAGTTTTTTATTCCTATTTGTAGCATTCCAAAGGGCATCTGTTTAACTATCTTTTTAGGAGCAGGGTGCTGGACCAGACCATTTTTTTATCTGATCCAGCAGTGACACTCTTACGAGAAGTGCTGTGCTCTTGGGGAAGTGGGTTGTTTTCCAGTCCTGGTCTTGGAACCTTGACCTCAGTACCCTCTGAAGCTCATCCTCCCCAAAATAGTCACTCTTGGGTTGCTTCCAAACAACCCAGTTATGGCGCATTCAACCTGATTTATCTACTCGAAGTTTGCAGGTAGGTTATAAAATGTTGGCTGTTTTTTGAGGTTCATTCTTCTTCACTTGCAGGGGTGCTACACAATATTGTGTTAAGCAATTGCTACCCCACACTTCCCAGTGCATTTCTATAGCACTTTTCTTACTGCCAAAAGTGAAGGAGGTGTTGTTGTTGCACAATAGTGTGGGAAATTGCGGTCAGACATAACTATGCATGAGTGCTAGTTAGTGCATGAAGGGGTTAATACAATAGAGCTGGATTCCAGCTGGTTCATGCTTTCTCCTCTGGCGAGAGAGGAAATGAAGCCCTCGCTTCCTATTCTGTCTCTTTCCATGTCATGGAACATGCCGAAGTGAGCTCCAAACTTAGAGCACATGTTTGAAGCTATCTTTCCGTAATTTCTATCCAAGAGTATTCTGCCTTCGTTCTTCTTGCTGCTTGGATAGATGCATGCATTTGGAACATTTTGTAAGTAAAGCATTTTAAACTAACAGTGTGCGGTCTGTTCATTGCAAAAGGGGTAGAAATAGAGGAGCGCTGTTTTTGGATTAAATGAGATTATAGAGTTTAACAACCTATATTCCCAGCGCTATACTGCTTCTTGACTTTTATGTGTTTAAACTCTGCTACTGGGGTCTCTCTCTCCTGCTGGAGAGTAAGTTTAGCCCATGGGTAGGCAAATTAAGGCCCGGGGGCTGGATCAGGCCCAATCGCCTTTTAATTCTAGCCCGCGGACGGTCTGGGAATCAGCGTGTTTTTACATGACTAGAATGTGTCCTTTTATTTAAAATGCATCTCTGGGTTATTTGTGGGGCATAGGAATTCGTTATTTTTTTCCTTTCAAAATATAGTTCACCCCCACCCCCAAGGTCTGAGGGACAGTGGACCGGCCCCCTGCTGAAAAAGTTTGCTGACCCCTGTTTTAGCCCCATGTTTTGAATCCAAACACCCAGCCGATCCTTTTGTTATTCACCCCACATGTGGGACACAGGGATCCGTATTCCGCTGTCTGACCCCCATACAAATAGCACCAAATCACTTCAATTGTGCAACCTGAACTTGCCATTATGCAGTTGAATCCCATCCGCAAAATAGTCTAGAAGGAGTAGGCATCAATGCATGTTCAAATATTTATCGGCCCAGGAGATTTGTTAAAAATACCCTGAGGTTAGACTACCAGATCCCTCGCAAACCATGGATTGTGCTACACTTTAAAATTCAGCGTTTAATCAGAGGCGAGACAGCTGTTCCCCTTCATCCTCTTCCTCACCCCACCCTGCTGCTGGGGGGAAGAAGCAGAGAGAGAATAGGTGGGGTGGGGAGCTGTGTCTGCCTCCGCCTCCCAATTCAGAGGTTAATTGTAAAGGTACAGTGAGAATCTCTGTGTTGTGATCTGGCAATGCTGTCCTAAGGACATCTCTCCTTCAGAGTTTTGAGTCAAAGGTGCTTCTTCGCATGTGGCCATCAGCCTGCTTCTCCTCCCTTGGACGCTGGGGCAGCTGCCATCAGAGAGGCAGGGCGGAGAGCTGAAGCAAGTATAAATAGAACCACTCAAGCTTTGTAACAAGCACTTCTTAACATTCCAGTCAGGTTCTGAGACCTACAACAACAGCCGCAAAAGAGATGGGGAGGTGAAGAAATAGCAGGAACTCTCCAAGCGCTCTTGCAAGCTGTCAACTGGCAGGTTTCGTCTATTGACAGTGCTGTCAAGACCCCCTCCTGGGAGAGAGGGGTGGCTAATCCGCCTTCCCAGCCTCTCCTCCCTCTCACTCCACAGCCTGTCAGGCACACGCTTAGCTAATCAGCCAGCCACTTCCTTCAAAAGTTGCTTTTGATTCCTGTGCACCTCAAGTGGGATGGAAACGTGGATGGATAAATGGTTATGGTGCCCCTGTGTGTTGGGTTGCCAGCTCTTTTGCAGTGGCCCTGCTCCTGTGACCTTAACAAGCAGTCTGGGTGGCGGGTGGGGAATCTCTCAGAGAAGCTTTCCCACTGCTTTGCATGGCATCTGACTACGTCCTACTCAGAGCAGGCCTGCTGAAACTTCCCATGCCAAGAAAAGCATCGCCTGCTAAATTCCTGTTACAGGTAGGTAGCCGTGTTGGTCTGCCATAGTCAAAATAAAAAAATTCCTTCCAGTAGCACCTTAAAGACCAACTAAGTTAGTTCTTGGTATGAGCTTTCGTGTGCATGCACACTTCTTCAGAAATAGACTGGAAAGAGAAGCTGCTGAATTGCAACTCATTACCAAACTCAAAACCATGGAGAGACCTGGTTTGAACAAAGACATTGGATTCTTATCTCATTATACATGACTAAGCCATTTTTCACCTTCTCACCCCTTGCCTTTTCCTGGAAGACCTATTGCAGTCGCTAAGAGTCGTCAACAGGCTCATCTCAGCTATCTGCCAATCTCCCATTCCCACCACCCTTCTGAGTAATACCCCTCCCCACCTTCTCACTATATAGAAGGATCTGGCAACTTCTGTTTTAGTGTATCTGAAGAAGTGTGCATGCACACGAAAGCTCATGCCAAGAACTAACTTAGTTGGTCTTTAAGGTGCTACTGGAAGGAATTTTTTTATTCTGCTAAATTCCTGCATCTCAGAAATTTGTAGAGCAGGTAGACACCTTTCTGTTATAGTGAAGGGCAAAATGTCCCCTTTTTGTTCTTCAAGACCTATCAGTGCAATGCACAGCTCTTTCCCTAGGTCTCTGCACCTCATTGCGCCGAGCTCGGGGAGGCTTATTTCTGAGCAAACATATACAACGCCATGTGTTTTGTAAATTTGTGTTTTGTAAACTGTCGGCAAGCACATATATTGCACATAAAATATGTAATTAAAACATGTTTTCAGCATGAACTGATTTTGCATTAACAGCTATATATAATTCACGAGGAAAGGAAGATGTTGCTTGGGTTACCTTCAATACCATGTCAGGGGGAAAAAGTGTATAACTTTTACATTTACCCATTAAACTAGCTGGTGTTAAAATATGCCTTAAAAGTAGGCAACATCCTGTTTTGACTGCCTTGAACCCTCCCCTCTCCCTTAAAAAATACTTCCTGGATGAGGTGGCAGTCTTGCTCTGTGGTCTGTCCCACTTCAGACGGTAGGCGTGCATATGAGGAGCTACCTGTTACCTTCCCCGTTCAATAAGAAAAAGAACATCTTGGTGCATCAAAAGCTAGAAGGTCATGGAGAAGTTGCAGAGTCCAGGGCCAGCCCTCCCATGAGGCAGACTGAAGCAACTCCTGTGGGCAGCGGAATCCCTGAGGGTACCTCACCTGATGAAGAATCGAGACATGGCAGGAGTGGCTTCAGGTGAGCTCCCATGAGAGTCCCACGAAATCTCGTGAGATCTTGCGGGCCTTTATGTGAGATCTTGCTGCTGTGCTGCTTCTCATTCCTCGGGTGAGATAAGTGACACTTTGGCAGGTGGGTGGGTGGGTGGAGCTGGGGGTGGCACCTTACCATTTTGCCTCGGGCGGTGAAATGGGATGGGTTGCCCTTGCCAGGCAGTTTTACCCAGTGATTTTTTGGAGAGAAAAAGGGAGGGAGGTGCCGGTACTCACCATGAAATTGTTACAGTGCCACACTTGTTGTCAGGAATTCAGCCTACACACGAGTAGGACGCTGGGGGGGGAGGTGTCAGTACTGTGTACATTTGAGTACCCCCAGGAAAAAGCACTGGTTTTACCACCTCATCTGCTGCTGGTGAGAATCAGACCCAAGAGATGCTGCAATTCTCTGGAAGTAAGTCGACTTTTTATTCTGTGGCTCAGAGGTCAGTGCTGTTGTTTTTTTAACTTCTCACAGCAGCGGTCTGACCCCAGCAGCCACCAAGTGCAATTTCTAAATCATCGCTTTTAGAGAACAGCCAAATAATGTTTGCAGAGAACGAATTGCCTGCCTTTGCTGCTTTGATATTATTTCAAAGAAATTAAGAAGCAACATTAAAAGCATTCTTTGAGGAGAAGAGCCTTGCAGTCATCCACTCTCCTTGCTGATTTCTCATCAGGGGGCCATCTCTAGTTTCAGTAGTTACCAGTTTCTGCCTCAGTGCAGAAGTTACGTATCATTGTGGCCTATCATTGTGTCCGGCCCCCCCCGCCCCCGAATAAGAAACAAAGCATGAAGGGTAACTTTTTACTGTACCAGCTTTTGTTAAGAATATCTTTTTTCTTGAATGGAAATAAATCCAAGCATTCCAAAGATCGCAATGGTATTCACTTTGTTGGTCACTGCAATGGCACATTCTTCCCAGCAAAATGTCCGTCAGCAAATGAGGGACTGAGGCCGAGGAAGAGACAGAATTGTTTGTCTAAGGCTACTGATGGCACAATCCTGGACACGTCTATCCAGGAGTCCCTCTGAGTTGAATGAGACGTTATCTGTAATAAGTATGTTCAGGATTGCAGCCTCAGGGACTTCTTGCACCAAGTCCCTTCCACCTGTTAAATTCCATGATCCTATGAAAACCCACCATATACAGTGGTACCTCGGGTTACATACGCTTCAGGTTACAGACTCCGCTAAGCCAGAAATCGTGCTTCAGGTTAAGAACTTTGCTTCAGGATAAGAACAAAAATTGTGCTCTGGTGGCACGGCAGCAGCAGGAGGCCCCATTAGCTAAAGTGGTGCTTCAGGTTAAGAACAGTTTCAGGTTAAGTACGGACCTCCAGAACGAATTAAGTACTTAACCCGAGGGACGCAGGTGGCGTTGTGGGTTAAACCACAGAGCCTAGGACCTGCTGATCAGAAGGTTGGTGGTTTGAATCCCCGTGACAGGGTGAGCGCCCGTTGCTCGGTCCCTGCTCCTGCCAACCTAGCAGTTCGAAAGCACTTCAAAGTGCAAATAGATAAATAGGTACCGCTCTGGCGGGAAGGTAAACGGCGTTTCCATGCGCTGCTCTGGTTCGCCAGAAGCAGCTTAGTCATGCTGGCCACATGACCCGGAATAAAGCCAATAAAGCGAGATGAGTGCCGCAACCCCAGAGTCGGTCACGACTGGACCTAATGGTCAGGGGTCCATTTACCTTTACCTCTGTATAAAGATTGTGGGGATGTTTTACTTCGCCTTCATGGGACATGTCAGGGAGAAATTCTCCTGCCCCCTTTCTATGAACGGGGACTGCACAAAGGTGCTGGAATGGGGCGGTTGTCCAAAGGAACTTTCCACTGAATTGTGCCTCACGAGCCAGAGCTCCTCAACTCCTGTTCTGCCACCCTAAACGGCATGCAAAATTGACTCCCTGAGTCCATAATATCCCACCATAAAATTTATTCTCTGGATAGTGACGCCGACAGCAGCAGCAGCTCTGACAGTCATCAAGAGATGTATCATATCAGCTGGCAGCAGATGTTGGTGCTCTGGCTGGCTTAACTTCCCTAGCATGTTAAAACATACAGCACAAGAACTGGGCTAAGTGGATGAATAATAACCCCCGCTGGTCAAAGCTAGCACACAGCAGCCCGCAAGCTCACAGGGAGACTTAAAAGGGTCTCCCGGATTGGCTGGGTCAGACGGTGCCTGGGGAAGGAGGATTTTTGCAGGTCATGAAGCAACTTTAAAGTTCAGACAAATTTCCCTGCACAGATTTACAGTTCCCTCTCGCAAAGGAAGGTGGGCACTCGCCACCCACCCTTGCAATCTTGATCAATTCTCTTTCCCTCCCCCCACATGCCAAAAATAGGGATGGGATTCAGTGGTGACAGAACACCTCTCTGTGCTTGTTTGTATTTTACAATTTGAGTTTTAGCTCAAGGTGACATACAAAGCTAAAATTGTGTTGGTGTTCAATAAAAGAACTAGGGTGAAAATTTGACTGAAGTGTTGAGTTGCTTTTTTGCAGGGGGCATGTTCGGCTATTGTGCCAGCTTCAGGTTGCTCAGCTCATGAATATCCGTATTCCAGGCCTAGGATTGCTTTCCCAACCACTACCTGGGTTCCACTTGTGTCTTAGAGACTTGCAGATGAAACTTTTCCTAACATAACATAAAGGAGATGGAAAATTTCTGCACATCAGGCCGTTGTTAAAAGGACAAGAGCAGGATCAGTGCTATCTACAGACTCTACACCACCAGTGAGGCATCTGTGGCCTTCCAGATGTTGCTGGAACACAACTCTTATTGCCCATAGTAGCTGGAGCTGAGGAGCGTTGGAGTCCAACAACATCTGGATAGCCACAAGTTCCCCACCACTGATCTATCTACATCAGGGAAATGATGTTCTCTCCAGATATTGTTGGACTTTTAACTCCCAACAGCCCCAACCACCATAACCAGTAGTCAGGACTGATAGGAGCCATAGTCCATTGTCAGGGAACTGACATCGGAGCTAGAGGCGGAGGGAAGGCTCTCAAATGATGCTGGAGAAGGGCCCAGCAGGGAGAGAGGCAGCTCCGCAGATGGGGAAGCAAATCAGCGCAACACCAGGGATATAGAGGGGCTGATGGGGGAATCGGCGAGAGGGCTCCAGGACTCTTCACCGGACACCAGCGGGGAGAGCACGGGTCCTCCGCTACCCACGCCCACCCTGCGCAGAAGACTTCCGGGCAGAGAGAGTAGGAGGAGACTGGGTGTCAAACAACTTTTATGTTGGAAAAGATTTAAGAAACGCCCACTGACGGATTCTGCTAGCGACTGAGGCAGCCACGAAGTGAAGGGCTGTCCAGACTGAAAGGTTTAGCAAGGCAACAAAGCCTGGAGAGGCGGCAACTTACGCACGAGCAACCCATACACATTACATCCATCAACCTCCACAGGTTTCCCATCACCAGTCTATTTGCACCATCCTTTGTGTGGGATAACTAGTCTCATATAGCCAACAAGATTAAGTCTAATTAAGGCACGAAGGGGTTAATATCACAAAGTAAGCCGTCCTGCCAGGCTTAGCTATGTTCCACCTTGGGAGGAACTAGTCTTTGTCCCCCTCTCTCCCCCAGGAATCTGAAAAGCTCAGTGTGCGAAGAGGTTCTGAGCTGGTTAACCCCCATGGCTCTAACAAGCCATTCCTTAATTCCTATACTAATAATGTAGGAACTTTCATCACTTTGTAACAGCTAAGTTTCATTGCCTGTGCAACCTGTTATGAAGCACATTAATCTGACCTTTGAAGAGTTGGTAAGTAAACCATTTTATAAACTTACAAAATGTGTGGTTTCTTTCAAATAGAAACTTTCGAAGGAACTTAGAAGGGAATATTTTAAAGGTCTAACAGCCTATATTCCAACTCTTTACTGCTGCATATTTTGTGATTTTCAATTTCTGCTGGGATTCTCTCACCAAAAAGGACTTGCCCCAAACTTGGATCTTGGCATCCGGAAATTCTCCTTTTATGCCTGTTTTTTCCTCTTCAACCAACACTTTGCTTGAGAGTATGCCTCAGCTGTATGCTTATTGATTGCGTTTCTCGAAACAGGGAACATGAAAACACTGTTTATATCTCCCAACTAAAGAAGCTGGTGTCAGGTAGGGCTGCCTCCTTGAGACACTATTTGCATACTTTGAAGCCATTTTGTTGTAGAGCTGTAGGGCTTGATCATAGAATCATAGAATCATAGAATCATAGAGTTGGAAGAGACCACAAGGCCCATCGAGTCCAACCCCCTGCCAAGCAGGAAACACCATCAGAGCACTCCTGACATATGGTTGTCAAGCCTCTGCTTAAAGACCTCCAAAGCAGGAGACTCCACCACACTCCTTGGCAGCAAATTCCACTGTTGAACAGCTCTTACTGTCAGGAAGTTCTTCCTAATGTTTAGGTGGAATCTTCTTTCTTGTAGTTTGGATCCATTGCTCCGTGTCCGCTTCTCTGGAGCAGCAGAAAACAACCTTTCTCCCTCCTCTATGTGACATCCTTTTATATATTTGAACATGGCTATCATGTCACCCCTTAACCTCCTCTTCTCCAGGCTAAACATGGCCAGCTCCCTTAGCCGTTCCTCATAAGGCATCGTTTCCAGGCCTTTGACCATTTTGGTTGCCCTCCTCTGGACACGTTCCAGTTTGTCAGTGTCCTTCTTGAACTGTGGTGCCCAGAACTGGACGCAGTACTCCAGGTGAGGTCTGACCAGAGCAGAATACAGTGGCACTATTACTTCCCTTGATCTAGATGCTATACTCCTATTGATGAATGAATCTCTTTCTATTTCCTTTTCCTGTATGTTTGCCCATAAATCTGTTCTCTTCCATTTGCACATTAAGCTGCATTTTTTTTTAATCTGCACCAAAACTGACTAATTAAATACATATACTGTTAATGAATGCATCAATGATTTGGGACCTGGCTAGCTGAACAATCGTCTCCTTGAACATGATGAACCTGTTTCCATGATGTGGCTATCTGAAGAGGGCCCTTCGAGGTGCAGATAACAGGGATATAAACTCACGAGTTTCTTGGCTGTCCAAAGGAGCCCTGGGCCACCTCTTCCCTGAGCCTTCAGTTGTCAGGTGAAAACTGTTCTTTGTGAACATGCTTTTCAATAGGCTGCTGGGTGATTTCTAAGCTTTTTGCTGTGTTGCCTCTGGTACTCAATTGCTTTTGTGATTTTTTTTTTCTTCAGGTGGATTGTGGACTTCATTTTGGTTAGATGGCATGGGGTAAAAATTAGTTTATGAATAAATAAATCTCTGTGTACCGTGTCATTTTGCCCCTAGGGTAGCATTGTAGATATAGCTGGTGCTGTTGTGTTTTTAGGTGCTCTTTAAAAGGCTGAGGTATTCAGAATTGTTAATGACATTTTGGGTCTCTCTCTCTGTGTGCTGGCAGGAAACACTCAAAGCCTAGTTCTCACAGAGGCAGTAAAACCTGTGTCTCTATTATACCACTTCAGACTCCAGGTTGAGGCTGGCATGACTGAACGCTCCTCCTTGCACAAATAAGTAAATAAATACCTCCACACAAATAGTAGGTTTATCTGGGAAATAGTTAGAACTCCCCCACCCCACCAGGATATACTAGCTCTCCATGCGAATGTCTTTTTATTGATTTGGTTTTATGAAGGAGCATTCCACCACCTGAGTGCCTACCTATACTCTGAAATGGTGCAGCTCAGAGGGATCTTCTACTGAAGTGAGAACCTGGCAGGGGGAGGTGCCCAAATATATATATTCCACAGAGGACTGCATATCCTGCAATATGCACTTGGGAGCTCCCACCGTATTTAGTGGGCATAAAGGTAAAGGGACCCCTGACCATTAGGTCCAGTCGCGGACGACTCTGGGGTTGTGGCACTCATCTCGCTTTATTGGCCAAGGGAGCCGGTGTACAGCTTCTGGGTCATGTGGCCAGCATGACTAAGCCGCTTCTGGCGAACCAGAGCAGCACACGGAAATGCCGTTTACCTTCCCACCGGAGTGGTACCTATTTATCTACTTGCACCTTGATGTGCTTTTGAACTGCTAGGTTGGCAGGAGTAGGGACTGAGCAACGGGAGCTCACTCCGTTGCGGGGATTCGAACCGCCTACCTTCTGATTGGCAAGCCCTAGGCTTTGTGGTTTAACCCGCAGCACCACCCACCTCCATAAAAATACGCCTCCATAAAAATACATAGGTCATCCTGTAAATAGAATTGCATGGCCTGTTTCCCATCAGTGGTTAATAATTTCTGCTGTGATGTTATGCATTAATTAGTTTTATCTGTGACCCTGAAATATTAAAGTCAACTGAGGGAAGAGAGTAAAAAAAACTGAAATGGGTGCGTGGGGGGGGGGGTGTCACATTTTGGCCTGTTGCTATAATGGCAGGTTTCTTTCCCAGCCAGAATATGCTATGCTTGCAAGGCTCCAGCATGTGTTTAAGTTAGGATCTGTCTGGCTTCCTAGACCATGGGTAGGCAAACTAAGGCCCGGGGGCCGGATCCAGCCCAATCGCCTTATAAATCCATCCCGTGGATGGTGCAGGAATCAGCATGTTTTTACATGAGTAGAATGTGTGCTTTTATTTAAAATGCATCTCTGGGTTTTTTGTGGGGCATAGGAATTCATTCATTCCCCCTCCAAAAAAAAATATAGTCCGGCCCCCCACAAGGTCTGAGGGACGGTGGACCAGCCCCCTGCCGAAAAAGTTTGCTGACCCCTGTCCTAGATGACTGGTGCAGATTTAATCTTCCTTCTTGATGGATGGCAGCTGCAGCAAAAGGGACAGCTGCTTTCTGTCCCCTTAACTGGACAAACGAGTTCTTATAGGAGCAGGAGGAAAGTTGTTTCTGAGACCTTGGCCAATCAGAGTGCTTTCCAAAACCTGCCTCGCAAACAACCCCAGGTGCCCCGGCTGCTTAGCCTGCTTGCTGTTGCTGGACATATTTATTTTATTTCCCTACCTGGATCAATAAACGCAAGTCATCTTTCCGGCCCTCCAGTTTAATTGCAAGTGATGATTAAAGACCTATTTGCTGAGGTTTAACTGCTTCTCCATTCAGAGTCATTAAACCTTCACTAGGGGCCTCACGCTTCAGCTGCCATGATCTGCTAAACGTACTGTCATTTACCATTGTGCTACCAAGCTAGATCATCCTGGTGGCCGCAGTAACACACTGCTTGCACCCTTGTTCTTGCACCCAACTACAGGATAGATGCACAGAACATTTAAGCTGGTCAAGCTTCTTCTGGCACAAAAATAAGTAATGGGGAAAGTATAACCTGTCATTTGTTTTAAGCTACTCTTAAAGTAACAGCTTAAAGGGGAAAACCCCCGGATGGTCAAGTCCAAAGGCGACTATGGGGTGCGGTGCTCATCTCACTTTTCAGGCCGAGGGATCTGCCATTTGTCCACAGACAGCTTTCCGGGTCATGTGGCCAGCAGGACTAAGCCGCTTCTGGTGCAACGGAACACTGTGACAGAAACCAGAGCGCATGGAAACACCGTTTACCTTCCTGCCACAGTGGTACCTATTTATCTACTTGCACTGGTATGCTTTTGAACTGCTAGGTTGGCAGGAGCAACGGGAGCTCACCCCGTTGCAGGGATTCATACCACCAACCTTCCGATCGGCAAGCCCCAGAGGCTCAGTGGTTTAGACCTCCTGTTCAAGTCATAGGGCCAGCTAGAAATAAAATCAAGGGGAAAAGAGGGAGAGTCTTAGTTCTGTGTTACTGGAGGAAAAAATGTTGCCTTAGGAGGTGCTTCTAATATTTACCCAAAGCTGCATGTGAACATAGAAAAAGACACTGTTATTCCTCTTATACCTAGAGCTACTTGGATTCTGAAAGTTTACATATGCAGAGTTAGATGTAGTGCAACATTTGGATTCACACACAAATCTTCTTTCATATGTATACAGTGTGTTTGTAGTCCTCATGATTTCAGAAGAAGAAGAAGAAGAGGAGTTTGGATTTGATATCCCACCTTTCACTCCCTTTAAGGAGTCTCAAAGCGGCTAACAGTCTCCTTTCCCTTCCTCCCCCACAACAAACACTCTGTGAGGTGAGTGGGGCTGAGAGACTTCAGAGAAGTGTGACTGGCCCAAGGTCACCCAGCAGCTGCATGTGGAGGAGCAGGGAATCGAACCCGGTTCCCCAGATTACGAATCTACCGCTCTTAACCACTACACCACACTGGCTCTCAGGTGCACCTTTTAAAATACTTCTCACTATTGCACAGCTATTATCCCACATTTTGGGGGGATCTTAAAAAGCTGCTTATAAAGAATTGTAAAACTATATTTTTCATAGTCACTGCACATTTTATATCATTTACTCTAGTGGCAACGTAACTTTGTCTAGTAAAAGTGGTAAGTTACATTGTGGGTTTTTCCCCATTTCTGAAGATGCACGCACATGCTGTTCTGTGGCTTAGCCAGAGCTATCTATACTGCGATTCTGGCAGAGTGCAGAAAACACACACCCAACCCCCCCATGTAATATTGGATGCAGGATTCAGCTTCCTAGGAGTTCAGCTTAAAATTTCAAAACAGCACATTTGTAGCCTTTATGCCTGAAAAAATGTGTGTAATGCCTGCTAAAATTTCAGAAGTGCAAAGTCTATTGTAGTAAGATTTTCTGTGATTGGGCAGTTGTTTAGCTTCTTATCAACAAGTAAAAATAATTCAAATTATAGTACAAACTGCAGATAAAATTAAGCAAAATATAAGTTATGCAAATGTGTTTTATTTGCTTAATTTATACAAGTTGCAGGATTCAATTTTCTTGGAACAAAATGTCAATTAGCTGGCTGAGAAATTTTAGCGTACCTCTACTCTGAGCTTATTTTATATAACATAGTACAATGGTAGCTCTGTTTTTTAACATAATCCATTCCGGAAATCCGTTAGTGTTCCAAAAGGTTTGAGAACAGAAAACTGAAAGCGGAAGCCTCAATATGGAAAACTCAACATGAAAGCCGCGTTTTCTGTTCTGTTTCTGAGGCACATTCGAAAACCAAGACATTTACGGAGTTTTCGGAGTTCGACTTCCGAAACGTTTGATTATGGAGGTGTTCAAAAATTTGATGTACCACTGTACACAGTGGTACCTTGGGTTAAGAACTTAATTCGTTCCGGAGGTCTGTTCTTAACCTGAAACTGTTCTTAACCTGATGTACCGCTTTAGCTAATAGGGCCTCCTGCTGCCGCTGTGCAATTTCTGTTCTCATCCTGAAGCAAAATTCTTAACCCGAGGATTCACACACAAATCTTCTTTCATATGTATACAGTGGGTTTATAGTCCTCATGATTTCAGGTGCACTTTTAAAAATACTTCTCACTTTTGCACAGCTATTATCCTACATTTTGGGGGGAATATTTCTGGGTTAGCGGAGTCTGTAACCTGAAGCGTCTGTAACCTGAAGTGTCTGTAACCCAAGGTACCACTGTATAGACTGTAAGGTGAACTCCCCGCCTCGGCTGGGGAGGGCGGGATACAAATAAATTATTATTATTATTATTATTATTATTATTATTATTATTATTATTGGGGTTTTTAAAGACAATAACCCCTAGATTCTGAATTAACAGAGCTCTGCTAAATTTCCTGTAGATTTGTTTTTTTGGTAGAATACATTTAAAGCAATGAAACTGAAATATGTACCCTTCTGGTGCAAGAGTTTGAGATGCTAACTTTCACACTTTTTATCCTATGTGGGCCCAAAGACTGGAAGAGATCCACAATGTATTGAAATAATTTGTGGGAACATCACGGAGAAGATGCAGAATATGTGTGCAATAAAGCTTAGGGTTTCAAAATCAATCAATCAAACTTGGTTTAAGGGTGGGGTCCGAGGGTGAGCACAGTTTGAATTTTGCATAGTTTCTGATAGCAGGCTAAACAGAGACCATTTTGATGTATAATGTGCAGTTGAAAGCGGACACCCTGAGGCGTTAGGATTTTTTAATTATTAAGTGAAATATGAAAAATAAAAGTTATTCCACTAGTTAGTATACATTTTGCAGTGTCTGTCCTACATATTTTCCATGATGCTCCCACAGATTATTCTTACTGGGCAAAGGGGTACTAACTTCTTTTAATAATAATAATAATAATAATAATAATAATAATAATAACAACAACAACAATAAATTTTATTTATATCCCGCCCTCCCCAGCCGAAGCCGGGCTCAGGGCGGCTAACAACAATCAAATAATCAAACAGTCAAATAGTCACACAATCTAAAAATATTTCATTATAAAAATTAATTAAATCAAATTGATGGCAACCAATTATTATTAGTATTATTAGTATTATTACTATTATTTTAGAGCTGTTCATTTAAATGTACCCTTGCAACAAAAAAGAGGAAATTTTGTATGAAGAATTTAAAGTAATGTTCTGGAGCAGTATTGCCCATCTGAAAGGAAATAAAAACAAAGAATGCACGTTCCACATGGAGTTGCGATGAAGTGAGATGATTGTGGTCCTTGCCTCGCAGCCTAATAGCCCTTGCAAGAGAGGTTCATTTCGATGACTGGCTGGTCTTATTTGATCATGGAATGTGAATTTCTTGGTAGAAACTGCTTTGATCTCTCCAGTGCAGAATGTGAGCTGGGGAATTTCAGCAGGGAATAAAGCATCTGAGCAGCTGCATAATAATTATGTATCATCTGAGTGCAAAAAGTGCTTGGCGTAAGAAGAAGAAGAGTTTGGATTTGATATCCCGCCTTTCACTCCCTTTAAGGAGCCTCAAAGCGGCTAACATTCTCCTTTCCCTTCCTCCCCCACAACAAACACTCTGTGAGGTGAGTGGGGCTGAGAGACTTCAGAGAAGGAGTGTGGTGGAGTCTCCTTTTTTGGAGGTCTTTAAGCAGAGGCTTGACAACCATATGTCAGGAGTGCTCTGATGGTGTTTCCTGCTTGGCAGGGGGTTGGACTCAATGGCCCTTGTGGTCTCTTCCAACTCTAGGATTCTAAGTGTGACTGGCCCAAGGTCACCCAGCAGCTGCATGTGGAGGAGCGGAGACACGAACCCAGTTCACTAGATTACGAGTCCACCGCTCTTAACCACTACACCACACTGGCTCTCAAAGGGGATTGCTGTGCCCACATTCAGAAATCAGAAAGAGGGGCACGTCCAAAAACCTTCAATGAGGGATTCCAGCCTTGGCCTAGTTTTTTGAAAAGAGATCGCCTCTGTGTGCTTACCTGAGGACGCAGAACAGAGTGGGATTGTCTCTGGCTCCTTATTTTATACCCTTCCCCGGCAGTGGCGTAGCGTGGGGGGTGCAGGGGGGGCCGGCCGCACCGGGCGCTACACCTGGGGGTTAGGGTTAGGGGGCGCAAATCCACGGGTTAGGGGGCGCAAATCCACGGGTTAGGGGGCACAAATTACTTGCCTTGCCCCGGGTGCTGACAACCCACGCTACGCCACTGTTCCCCGGTTCCCAGGACTGGCCTTCAGCCACAGTTCCTCCCACAGCCCCACTGCACCTGCCAACTGACTCCATCATCTGTGCCCCACAGATGCTTCTAGAACCCCACAAGCATAACCTGAGCAGAGCCCCTCCTTCTGCCCCAACTCCCTAGCATATATTTGGCATTCGGTGTTATGGTGTCTTTCTAAGGCTGGAGGTTCTGAGTTCTGAGGATCATAGTACAGTGGTACCTCGGGTTACATGCACTTCAGGTTACAGACGCTTCAGTTACAGACTCCGCTAACCCAGAAATAGTACCTCAGTTTAAGAACTTTGCTTCAGGATGAGAACAGAAATCGTGCTCTGGCAGCGCAGTGGCAGCGGAAGGACCCATTAGCTAAGGTGGTCTTTAGATTAAGAACAGTTTCAGGCTAAGAACGGACCTCCAGAATGAATTAAGTTCTTAACCCGGGGTACCACTGTAGACTTAACCCGAGCAGTTCGAAAGCACGTCAAAGTACAAGTAGATAAATAGGTACCACTCCGGCGGGAAGGTAAATGGCGTTTCCGTGAGCTGCTCTGGTTCGCCAGAAGCGGCTTAGTCCTGCTGGCCACATGACCCAGAAGCTGTACGCCGGCTCCCTCGGCCAATAAAGCGAGATGAGCGCTGCAACCCCAGAGTCGGCCACGACTGGACCTAATGGTCAGGGGTCCCTTTACCTTTACCTTTACCTCCTCTCTCCTAAATGCCCCTCCTGGACGCCCTTCAGGACAGCCTTGTATAGCTTTATGTTTTTCTCAGGATAGGGGCAGGGAAGGTGCAGTGTGAGGTGTGCATTCTTAGGCCCCAATCCCCACCTCCATTAAAACAAGTCCAGGCAGCATGTCATGGAAGAAGTAAAATGATCGCTCTTGGCTGCACATTACGCCACTCAGGTTTGGGGTTTGATGAACTCACCTGGGCTTACTCTCTAGAGGTCAGTGCCCTACACTGAGAGGCAGAGCCCAGGGAACAAGCTCATCTATTAGTCTCACACTTTTGTGCAACTTACCTCTGAAGCGGGTGGCGCTGTGAAGCCTAGGGCTTGCTGATCTGAAGGTTGGCGGTTCGAATCCCCGTGACGGGGTGAGCTCCCGTTGCTCGGTCCCTGCTCCTGCCCACCTAGCAGTTCGAAAGCACGTCAAAGTGCAAGTAGATAAATAGGTACCACTCCGGCGGGAAGGTAAACGGCGTTTCCATGTGCTGCTCTGGTTCGCCAGAAGCGGCTTAGTCCTGCTGGCAACATGACCCGGAAGCTGTACGCCGGCTCCCTTGGCCAGTAAAGCAAGATGAGCATCGCAACCCCAGAGACGGCCACGACTGGACCTATTGGTCGGGGGTCCCTTTACCTTTATTGTTCAACTTGCAGTGGAGGTTTTCCCACTGACTTATCCATGCAGTCCCTCAGCTTGTCTGATTTTATTTTAAAAAATGAAAATTTGGTTTGCTTAGTCATCTCAACGTAAAAATAGATATCTTGCTATGGTTCAGCCAGGACTATTAAAAATTTGACTGCAGATGCTATAGCTTAAATTTTCCATTGTTGTGTTCTGATTAAATAAAACAATTCTGCACTGTGTTCGTGCCTACTTGGTGCATTATTTTGTCCCAAGCAAAGGAAAGAAAGTGTGCCTACTGGAATCCTCTATGATAATGTAGGTTCAAGACCCAGCCTTGCCCAGTGAAATGGCTGGGTCCATGGGCCTTTTCTGAAGCTAATAATACAGCAACTTTGGGGTTAAGCATTTCTACAGCACTTTTGAAACTATACTGAATCCTCTTAAGATGAGGAACTGATTCAAGAAAATGATTAATTGCTCAAGAAACTAGAGGCCTTCCTCCTGGGCATTGTTGGCCAATTGGTGTTAAAGAAGGATAGAATTTTCTTTATGTACGCTACAGCAGCAGCAAGAATTCTCATCGCAAAGCATTGGAAGACACAAGATCTACCCACCTTGGAAGAATGGCAGATGCAACTAATAGACTATATGGAGATGGCGGAAATGACTGGCAGAATCCGAGACCAGGGAGAAGAGTTGGTGGAAGAAGATTGGAGGAAATTTAAAATTTATTTGCAGAAACATTGTAAAATTTTTGAATGTTGATGACATTGAAATGAATTGAAGGGGCTCTAGCAACAAGGTAAAAAGTATAAGGGGACTAATAATAGATAAACTAATAGATCAGGAATTTGCTGAACTAAATTTAAAAGGGATACAATAATGGGAGACGCGAGGAAGTCAGGAAAATAAGTCAATTTAAAGTGGAGAGATTAAGAGAGAAATTTTATTTTTCTTCTATATGTGTTTTTTCTTCTTTTTGTGTTTAATGTTTGTATTTTTGTATTTTGTACTTTTGTGTTTTTGCATTTTGTATTTGTTTTGCATTTGCCTTTTGTGTTTTTTTTAAACTTTTCTATTGTCAAAACCTAATAAAATATTATTAAAAGAAAGGAAGAAAATGATTAATTGTGTTAGCCAAGCTGTGCATCGATTTGGAAAGCACACATGGCATTGCCCAGCCTTGAATTGCATCAGCCACCAGGTAAGCAGGTTTAGGGATTCAATGGAGGCAACAGTAATGAATGCATTTTAAAGCTGGCGTGGGCAGGGGCAGCTAACATTTCACGGCATGGTTTGGCAAGGCCAATCTTAATCTGAATTGTGCCTGGAGTTCACCCATCACTAGTCCCAGAGCCTCCACAGCCTGATCCAACCCTCACTACCTGAAAGCTGCCACCTGTTCTGTGCTACTCATGGTCTCCTTTGGGAAAGGCTCATGGTTCAGGCCCAGTTGCAATCCCCAGCATCTCCAGGCAGAGCTAAGAAAGCCCCATCTGAAAGGCTGGGAAGCCTGCTGCTATCAGTGCTGACAATATTGAGCTTGATCTGGGACAGGTAAACTGAAGAAGTTGCTGCGGACTACGACTCTCATCATCTGTGAGCATTGGTCTTCGTGCCTGGGGCCAATGGGAGTTGCAGTAACAACTTTTAGAAGTTCCTTCCAGTAGCACCTTAAAGACCAACTAAGTTAGTTCTTGGAACTTTTTTATTTTGACTATGGCAGACCAACACGGCTACCTATCTGTAACTGGAACTTTTAGAAGGCCACAGGTTCCCCCATTCCTGTGCTAGGTGGACCAATTGGTCTAGCTTTGCATAAGCCCGCTTCTTGTGTTCCTGTCTTCTGTGTCTTGTGGGCACTCAGCAAAGTAAGGTCAGCGCAATGGTATTCCTCAGTGGGTTGGAGGAAAGGCGTGCAAGACCCTTCAGGCTTGAAAGAATTTCCATCCCAATGCAAGCTCCTTCCAGTAAGAGCTCCTGAAGCCCTTCCTTCCTTCCTTCCTTCCTTCCTTCCTTCCTTCCTTCCTTCCTTCCTTCCTTCCTTCCTCTATGCAGGAGTACTGCATTCTGCACAAATCCCTTGGAAGTTGAACACCCTCTCAAGAGAAGACCTGATTTGGTGGGTTTTTTGGAGGGTTGCAACAAGCAAGCAAGCAAGCAAGCAAGCAAGCGAACAAACAAACAAACAAACACACTCCTCTAAAATGCCATTGGGCACAAGGAACATTTAAGGGTCTTGATTCTTGTCTTTTTCGTGGAATCATAGAATGGTAGAGTTGGAAGGAACCCGCTGCAAGGCACAAATCTCAACTAAAGGCATCCATTACAGCTGACCACCCAACCTCTGCTTAAAAACCTCCAAGGAGAGTCCACCACCGCCCAAGGAAGTCCATTTCACTATCAAATAGTTCTTACCATCATAACGTTCTTCCTGGCGTTTAGGCGGAATCTCCTTTCTTGTATCTTGGAAGGCACTGGTTCGAGTCCTACTCTCCAGAGCAGGAGAAAATAAGCTTGCTCCGTCTTCCATGTGAAAATCTTATCTCCTCTCAGTCTCTTTTCCAGGCTAAACATAAACCCAGCTCCTCGTAAGGCTTGGTTTCCAGACCCTTGATAATCTTGGTTGCCCTCCTCTGCACATGTTCCAGCTTGTCAACATCCTTCTTAAATTGTGGTGCCCAGAACTGGACTCAGTATTAGAAATATTTTAGCTGCTTTGTGATGGTTTTATGCTTTATTGTGTTAATTTATGTCTAAATCATATTTCTATTATTGTCACAGTCAGCCTGCCAGCTTTGATAAATAGATAGATGATAGATAGATAGATAGATAGATAGATAGATAGATAGATAGATAGAGATAGAGATAGAGATAGAGATAGATAGATAGATAGATAGATGATAGATAGATAGATAGATAGATAGATATAGATAGATGATAGATAGATATAGATAGATGATAGATAGATAGATAGATAGATAGATAGATAGATGATAGATAGATATCCACTTGAAATAAATGTTAAGAGATAGATAGATAGATAGATAGATAGATAGATAGATAGATAGATAGATAGATAGATAGATATAGATAGATGATAGATAGATAGATAGATAGATAGATAGATAGATAGATAGATGATAGATAGATATCCACTTGAAATAAATGTCCCAGCTTCTCTTCCAATGGAGAAGAAAACATGAACAAGAAAACACAAACCTTGATCCACACACACATCAACACTTAAGGCTCTCCAAGTAGGGATTTACATGAAGGTATCTAACACCCTGGAACCATCCAAAACATTTTTTCCTAGGCAATCAGACTGAGCTTTGGGACAGAGTCAGACCTGTGTATGGCAAGAGCAGATCTCAGCAAGCCAGACCTGGAAGCTTTCCCAGTGGGTCAGAGAGTATCACCTGATCCACTGTGACCTATTGTGCAAGATAGTTTGGTACGACTGGTCTCCTGGCATTTTCCACCCACATCTGGGTGACAGTGCGCAGGCTGAATCTTGCCTGACGTTGCCCACTGTGGGTTGGTGCTCTGACACAAGCACTGATGCATGAAAGTTCAGCATGTAACATTGGACTATTTCAGTGCTTCAAATGGAAAAGGAAAAGCAAATGCAAAAGGAAAGACTTCCATGAGCTAGGATGCAACGGAAGGAGTCACAAGCATTCCAGTAAAAAAACATAGCTAGTAAACATGTGAATAAAGTGAGTGTGGTTCCAAGGAAGTGAAAAAAATTAAAGGGGGCTGGATAGAACTTGAGTAGGGGCTCATTTTGCCACCTGGGCCACCCCTGAGCTAAAAAAAACCTCAGCAATGGAGTTCTTAAGAGGGTGTGAAATCCCTTACCTGGTAGTTTCCAAGAAAAAGCCAAGTAGCTATGAGGCTTGCTTTAATTACAATGCACCCTTTGTTTATAGGAAACTGAACGGCTGTGATGATCTATCAGGATCCTTCATGATTCCATGGCATAAACCTGGACTGTTAACACAAACATGTTCTGCAAACAGTGCAAAAAACATTCCCCCCCCCCCGGCACTCCTAGAGAATTTTAATTGGACGCAGTGCTGTGTTCAATTTCATGGCAGGCAGGTGAGTTCTCCTGGGGTGTAGCTGGAACAAGCAGCAAGTGTGTATTACAAGGATACAACTGGAGTGTGCAGCTGCCTGGCAAAGTCACAGCAGCGGGTCATTCTTGGCACACACACACACCGTAGCAGCTGTGTGTACTAGAAGGGGAATAACTGGGATATGCAGCAAGAGAGCAGGTGTGTTTTCTTGTGAGATGGTTAGGTCCTCCGGCATCAGCTAAGGGAGCAGTTTAATTGCTAATCTCAGCATCTCTCAGGGATTTCAGCTTCAACTCAGAGAAGGTGAAGTTTAGCTTGCAGGAATACAGCAGAGTACAGAAGACAGGACAGAACAGCAGGATTACATTCTGGCCCCTGCTACATATTGTGGTGGTTAGGGAGTAAGACAAGCCATAGAACCAATCGGGAGTGGGGCTTGTGGGAGATTGCAGTCAAACATAAATATGCATGAGTGCTAGTTAGTGCATGAAGGGGTTAAGACAACAGAGCTGGATTCCTAGAATCAGCTATGTCACACTCCCTCTTCTCTGATGAGGGAGGAAGTGAAGCCTTTTCTTCCTGTTCCCTCTCCCTCTATGTCATGTAATTGTGTTTGTGACTCTACAACTCCTCAGGGCTCTCTCCTGCTGGAGAGTGAGTTTAGCCCTGTGTTTTGAATCTAGTCATGCTGCTAATTCTTTTATTATGTACCCCACACTCATGGGTCACAGGGTTTCATTTTTTCCTCCCACAAGACTCATTGGCTTTTCATATTAGGCCTGGAACATTCCATAAAACTGTAGATGATCAGGTGGCTGTTAGAACATTCATTTACTTGCTTTGGCAAAATGTTACCAGATGGTTGTGGATAAATTGCCAACTCTCAATGTCACCTACTACCAGAGAGGTTGCTTTGAGGCTAAAAAAAATGCCCCCTTGATCTTTTTGGTGGAATAGCAGAATATACTGTGTGAGACGATATTTATCTAGTTCCCTTATCATCATTTTTACATTTTTCACCCAGTGCCCAACATTCAGTATCAGTTCCCTGGAAAGGTAAAGTTGTGCTCCCACATTCAAATGGTGCTAGTTTACTCCAGCAACAACTTCATCTCTACTACTTCAGTGGGGAGTAAACTGACAGTTCAGAGGTGAGGTGCCTCACTGCCCAAGTTACTGCTGGAGTAAACATTTGCATGAGTGTAAATCTGCAAACACATCCACCCCATACTACATATTTCTAACATATCCTACTCCTCCTCGAAATATTCCATCAACGGTGTCTTGAAAATTTTTACACATCACTTGGGAAGACAGGTGAACTAATATCAGTGTACTGGAAGAAGCAAAGATCACGAGTGTTGAAGCGATGATTCTTCAACATCAACTTCGTTGGGCTGGTCATGTTGTGCGGATGCCTGATGATCGTCTTCCAAAGCAACTACTCTATTCCAAACTTAAAAATGGAAAGCGTAATGCTGGTGGTCAACAAAAGAGGTTTAAAGACTGTCTCAAGGCAAATCTAAAAAAAGTAGTATAAACACTGACAACTGGGAAACACTGGCCTGCGAGTGCTCCAGTTGGAGAACAGCCTTTACCAAAGGTGTCATGGGCTTTGAAGACACTCGAACTCAGGACGCAAGGGAGAAATGTGCTAAGAGGAAGGCACGCTTGGCAAATCCACACAACTCCTGCCCGGAAACCAATGTCCCCACTGTGGAAGGACGTGTGGATCCAGAATTGGCCTCCACAGTCACTTACGGACTCGTCGTTAAAACCATGTTTATGGAAGACAATCTTACTCGGCTGTGAGTGATCGCCAAAGAAGAAGAAGAGAAGACATATTTCTTTGCACCCAGATGTCTTTGCACTTGCACACACACACACTCCATCTATTAAAGAAGCCATTTAGTCAATTTCGATTTGTTTACTGCTTTCCCTTTTTACCCCTCCAAAAAACCAAACCAAACCAAAACGTAACATAACAATTTCTCCCTCATCCCACCCCTTACAAAATATATTAAAACAAACGTTTGGATAAGATGTGTAACTCAGCTGGAGGAGTCAACTGAAAATGAACATCCCACTCAAATTTAAAAAAATGCAAAAGCAGAAATACTTTTTTTTAAAGCCAATTAGTTAAAATCAATACATAATAAATAAACGCTTGAAAGGCCAATCATCCATTGGGCTCTGAATACCCATTTAAAAACTGCCTGTGTGCCACTGGGAACACTCTTCAAAAGTGTATTTCCCCCCTGGTGAAATTAGCTTTGTGTGACAGGACCATGTGATGTGAATGGAACAGAAGAGGGTGACGTGTTCCCTGGGGATGGTTGAGAGAAAGGGGAAATTTAGGCACACTTTTCATGCGCCAAACGCTACCACTCACCAGTTACTGAAAAGATCTCACCCCAAAGGGGTGGGTCCGGAAACAAAGCAAAACTGTGGACCCCAGGTGGTGGTCGGGCAGCTGAAATCAGGGCTCTGCACTGTGTTCTTAAACTCATTCCTTTAAGAGGAGCAAGTTTCACTGGTGCGAGAAACGGACTTCCACTAATGTCCAAGAAAGCGTGCTTGGGGTGGCAGCTTTAGAAAGTAATGCGGAGAATGTAAAGGCGATGACATTGTTAGAAACACCCATAAAAACAATACAAAAGTAAACTGCGCCAAGGGAGGCAAGGGCCAAAGAACGGTTCTCCTAAGTGGGTGTTTTTGAAGCACTTGACAGAATCCTCGTTCAATCCTTTTGCTGCTCCTCTCTCCGTGTGTTTAAGGGCTACTGACCAGATCACAAAGGCCAAGTCTTTAGTGCCATTCCCACAAGTTTAGCCCTCGGTCATGTCTCTCTCCCTCTCCCTTCTATGTCTCCATCTCCTGGTTTCTTTGTGGGCCTGTACATTTTCTTGCATGCTCCACAAACGCAGCCTGCAAGAAAAGAGAGGATGCAAGGCAGACTCCTCAGCAACTGAAGCAAGACGTTTGCAGCAGCAGCCCTGCCATTTGGTCTCTTCTTAGCTGCTGTCGTGCCAGAGATTTGTGGCGCATCTCATCCCCGGGTTTGGTGCCACAGAGTCTGCAAACGCTGGAGTCTTCCAGGCTGGCGGCTGGCTGTCTCGCCGAAGAGCACGGCTGGCGTGAAAGTAAGGCCTTTGGAAGTCTCAGCTTCTCATTCCCCAGTCCTCCCCCTCCGGGAGCTACAAGGACAGCCCTGCCCCACTCCCAAGGCTAGCTGCACAATTTACCAGTCTCATACTCCACTGGGTTTGGCAATTTGGCATTGAAGGCCTGCAGGGTGGACTGGATGCGACTTACCTCGTTGTTGGCCAGCTTGAGCCTGTGCCGGAGCAAGCAAGAGAAAAGATCAAGGCGGGTTTTCCCAGGTGGAGAGAGGCGGTTGACCCGGTCCCTGATCTCAATCAGTTGCAATATAGCAGAGTCTTGAGAGCCTTGAGTATACGGGTAATCCAGCTGGAGGACAAGGTCCCGAATGGCATCAGACTCAAAGGGGAGGCTGTAGCCAAAAACCTGCAAGCTATTGATCCTCATGTAGCCTAGGTTCTTGGAAGAATCCATCTCCAAAGGCTCATAAAATATGGTTTCGTTTGAGCTGTCGTTGAGAGACTTGATGCGACTCCTCAGGTAGACATGGACCGTCTCAAAGAAGGTCTTCCACTTGTTGCCTAAAGTGAGGGTCCAGTTTTGGCACTGGCCAGAGGCATCCACGTTAGTCCTTTCCCAGTCGGGAAAGCCAGTTTCATTGGTGGGCATGAACCAGCTCTCTGAGTGGCTTCCCCCAAATGGGTTGACATAGATCGCCATGACTGGCTCCAAGGTGCTGTTCTTGGTGAGACAGATCTGGAGGGAGAGGGCCAGCATGAGGTGGACCAAACCTGGCTTGTACTTGTTGCTCTTCAGGGTTACCAGCATCCTCTTCCTCCAGGAGGGGTCAAACCAGGTCCCCAGGCGCATGTCATTGCTGATGAAGATGGAGTGCACTTCAATGCGGCTGTCCCGCTTCTGCAAAAGGTACTTGAGCTCCAAGTCCTGCAAGTCAGTCTCCAAACCTATATAGTGCTCCAGGGACTCGGCCACCTCTGGGCGGCACAGTCCCAGGGTGAGCACATAGCCATAGTTGCAGGACCCACACTGGGTGGCGTTGTCCTCTGCGCAGGCGGCACATCCTGGTCCTTCGCCCAAGGCACATGGGATAGTCCCCTGGCAGGAGGGCTGGTCATGGGGGCAGCTGCAGCTGTGGCTTTCTTCCACAAATGTTCCTGGCACAGAGGTCTCACTGCAATAGAGGAGGGACTGAGCATGGCTCCACCAGTAGGTCAGGGGCCTGACAGAGGAAGGCACAAAGCAGATGAAAAGTTAACTTTGCATCAACACAGCAAAGACGTGTGTAATTAGTCTGAACCATTTCCCATGTTTCAATCACCCCCTAAAAAAGAAAGCAAAATCCTTCTGCAGTAAACCTTAGTACAGTGGTGCCTCGCAAGACGAAAAGAATCCATTCTGTGATTCTCTTCGTCTAGCGGTTTTTTCATCTTGCGAAGCAAGCCTATTGAAGGATTAGCGGATTAGCGCTATTAGCGGCTTTTAGAGGCTTATCTGCTGATCGGATCAGCTGATAAGCGGCTTAGCGCTATTAGCGGCTTTTAGCGGCTTATCTGCTGATCGGATCAGCTGATAAGCGGCTTAGCGGCTTAGAAAAGGGGGGGGAAGGGGAAAAAAACCAGCAGGAACTCGCAAGACATTGCCGTCTTGCGAAGCAAGCCCATAGGAGATTCGTTTTGCGAAGCACCTCCAAAACGGAAAACTCTTTCGTCTAGCGAGTTTTCCGTCTTGCGAGGCCTTCGTCTTGCGGGGCACCACTGTACTGCATAAAGTATACACACTTTCCACATAGAAAATCAGGGGGCTGGAATTCCACTTGAGAGGGATGCATGCATGTGTTCTGTAATTATGAAACCTTCTCCGCAGGTGGTAAACTGGCAAGTTGCCAGTGGCTGGTAGTGTTTGGTGGAACTCAGTCACCGGAAATCCCTTTATGTAATTATGGGAGAAGCCTGCTCTAGGGATGAGAAGGAGCTGGCTCCTCTTTCCCTGCCTTTCTGTGCCGCATATAGGAAAAAGGAATCAGTCGTGATCCAAAGGAAATGATAAGTGTGAGCAGCAGGCTTTGAGCTAAAATGTTCGCATTGCACTTTTGCATAAATAAGAAACAATTACTCTGGTTAATTATTATTTTAGACTCACTAAGTTGGGGAGGAGGGTGCAGGGTGGGGTGGCCAGGATCCTGCCCTCCTGTTAAAAAATAAAAAAAACAACCCTACCATTGGCAGTTGTGGGCGGGAAATAAATGAAACTGAGGTATGCGCAGCTGCTGGGTTGCATAATTCAATCCCTAGTTTGGGGGCATGTCAGGAAACAGGGGAGCTGTTGGCTCCTTCAGATGGGCAGTGATGTGTGTGTGCATCTATATCTATCTATTATCTATCTATATCTATCTATCTATCTATCTATCTATCTATCTATCTATCTATCTATCTATCTATCACCTATATCTATCTATCTATTATCTATCTATCTATCTATCTATCTATCTATCTATCTATCTATCTATCTACCTATCATCTATCTATCATCTATCTATCTATCTATCTATCTATCCATCTATCTATCTATCATCTATCATCTATCATCTATCATCTCTATCATCTATCTATCTATCTATCTATCTATCTAGCTAGCTAGCTAGCTAGCTAGCTATCATCTATCTATCTATCTATCATCTATCATTATCATCTATCTATCATCTATCTATCATCTATCTATCATCTATCTATCATCTATCTATCTATCTATCATCTATCTATCTATCTATCATCTATCTGTACGTATGTATGTATGTATGTATGTACATACATGTATGTATGCAGCTCCTTCCCAGTCTGTGTAACATGTAGAACACTAAGCTTCTTGGGGGCTTCAGATTCCATATTAGATACTAGATCCTTCCCACTTGGACCCCAATCCAAACAGAGTTTAGACATGCTTCAGCACACACAACATAGCAGGCTGGAGGCACATCTATCTTTGTACTGGATTGTGCCCAGCAAAGCTGTACCAAAAATATACCAGACCTCTCCTTGGGAAGTCTGAAGCGAGGTTGCCTATGGCAGCGTTTGGCCAGATTGAAAAGACGCCGGACAATCCGATGGGTCTTCTTGGAGAGCATCTTCAAGGTGCTGCCCAACTTCTGATAGCGGTGCTGAATATCAGGATCCATTGCCCAGTACTGGGAGATGGCTGTTAAGTTCAAGAAGTGGTCCACAGGGAACTTCTTCACCAGGGACTGTAGTTCTTCTGCCAAGACAGAACAGGATGTCAGCAGGAAGGATAACACTGGAAAGCAACACTCAACCCCTGGAAAGTCATCACTCCTTTAAGAAGGTAGAGGACCAAGTGGTATATTTTGACCTGGACTGTATCGCTTTGGGGCTCCTCCAAGGGAAAAAAATCCCTAGCACATAGCAAACTCGAGTAACAATGGAAATGGGGCAGTTTTATCATTTGATTCCAGGAGGTTGTGGAATTTCCTTCCTCTGAGGTTTTTAAGCAGAGGTTGGGTAGCCATCTGTCATGGATGCTTTAGCTGAGATTCCTACATTGCAGGGGCTTGGATTAGATGACCATTGGGGTACTTTCCAACTCCACAATTCTATGGTTCTATGAGTCACCTAGAACTCTAATCCTTCTCTCCCTTTTCACAACAAACAGGTTGCAGACCGGGCTACACCACAGCCCTCCTCTCCCTATCCATGCTTCTTCTATGCAGAGACTCTTCCATGCCACACTTTGTGACATACCCGTAGTGCACTCTCTCAGCAGAAGCAAAAAAGGGCTGCAGGTGGTGCCCTGGTGCTCTTAGATCATTGGTTCTCAACCTGTGGGTTCCCAGATGTTATTGGACTACAACTCCCATCATCCCTGAGCTCTGGCCTCGCTAGCTAGGGGTGATGGGAGTTGTAGTTCAACAACATCTGGGGACCCACAGGTTGAGAAAGGCTGCCTTAGATGCTCCAAGAAAAAGATGCAGAAGGAGCTTGAGGGTGTGTGAACGACCTGGCTGTACCCTAGGGGACAAATGCAAAAATAGAGGGCTGCACCAGCATCAACCTAGACTGCAACAGGCAAAACCAGGTAGGTGTGAACGCAGTTACTTGTTGTTTCCCAGTACATTTTGGTATCTGTTATTCAGAGGCAAATTATGCAGCAGTGATATATATATTCCCTGCTAACGCTCCATTTGGGGAAGGACTGTGTCTTTAAACCACTATCTCACAGTGGGGATGACAGAAGTGAATGCAAGGTTGTTTCCCATTAATTGCTATTTCAGAATATTTCGTATTTTGAAATACTTGGGGGGGGACTGATTAAATTATATAGCAAATATAGAACAGAGTGGGTAGCTCAGTCTATACAGCAGGAGACCCTTACCTCAGGGCTGTGGGTTCAAGCCCTACTTTGAGCAAAAGAAAATTCCTACATTGCAGAGGATTGCACTAGATGACCCTCATGGTCTCTTCCAATTCTATGATTCTAGGAAAACCACTGCATTTCTCTACAATTGCTGCTCCTGTTCTGTAGAGCAACATTCCTTGTCAAGACACAGCAGACACCTACTTTCTGGAAACAACTGAAGAAATTTTTGCCCCGACAGACTTTCCCAGCTGGGTGAACAGGCATCTTTTTTTGTTTCTCTCTGTGTCTCTCCCCCCCCCCCAAATATACTGTATCTGCTGTTTTCTGTTTTGTTTTCATCTGTTTTTTAAGCTCTTTGGATTGTATCTTGTATGCATAGGCTCAGAAGCTGACTGCACGTGATACACCACATCCAGCGCCACCTATAAGCTGGGCTCTGCCCATGGAGACCAGCAGAGGAGACAGGAAGGGACTGCAGGCAAACACGTTGGGAGGCAGGAGCCACAGGCTGCCTCTACTTGCGAAGCCTTGACTTATTTTGCCTCTCCTTCAGCCGCTGACAGTCCCCATGTGCACAGGGTGGCAGCGTTAATCTCCAGCCGTACAGCCGTGGTGAAATAACTGCTGGCTTACAACAGATTTATTAAATCTGACATCCCATATTAGATTGTAGGAAAGGAAGAATATATATATATATATATATATATATATATATATATATATATATATATATATATCACACCATCACCTTGACATTCTTTGGAAATTCAGACAGTATTGGGAAATAAATTATTGGAAAAACTATTTTTGTCGGATTAATGTTATTGAAGATGAATCCAATATTTTGTCTCTTGTTTTAGGAGCTGGGATGTCCGCATGCTTTTTATAAACTCCGTAAGTATCCTGTATTTGAGGCTATAGTATTGACTAACTTTGTTTTTAGATTAAGCCATATTTACAGTGAATAAAAATGTCATCAGCCCATCCCAAATATGTGCAACTCCTCTGTTTTTTCCTCCTCTGTTATCCTTCCATCCACCTCGCTTTGCAGCTCCCTCCTGTGTTGAATTTAAGACTGTAAGCTCCTTGGGGCAGGGCCTGTCTCCCCCAACCCCCGCCACTGTTGCTCTGTAAAGCACCTCGCGAAATGATGGCACCATATAAATAATAGAAAACTAAAACTTTAAAAACAAAAGTAGAAATTTACAGTTCAAATGTTTTTTTAAGAATTCAGCCCAGCCCCACTCATATCCCAGATTAATTTCCAAAGAAGTGTGAGGAATATGTTAATAACCAGTGCCTTTTGCAAGGCTCCACTCTTCCGTGATGGAGGATTCGTCCACTGTCTCCCTGTATGAGTTACTGTACTCTTATCTTCCAATCAACCTCTGTTTGTGGAAAGGAATGGCAAATTCTATTCACTTTCAGATTTTCATTTCAGCCCACAGGATAGCAAGGGAGGGCAAGGGAGCCATGACTCATTTGGGTGCAAATTTCTGAGGGGGTGCAATCAGGTGCTCCCTCATTGAGGCCAGAGCTGCAGGAAGCAAGCTCTGCCCAGGCTGGGCCTTTGGGGTTGGGGTTGGGGTGGCGCTGCCTCCTCCTCCTCCTCCTCATGGCCAGTGAGGGGACACCCTGGGACTGCTGGGAGGGAGGGAGGGAGGGAGGGGAGGTTGCCATTGCTGCCCACTGAAGAGGAAGGTCGGAAAGCACTGCCAGAGCCACGTGCATTGCCCAGAGTGCCTCACTGCAAAGGCAGGAGGGCGAGGCAACACAGTGGTGTTCCTGTTTTCGTGTTTCTGTGCCTTATCTCTGCTCCCAGGTTGGGATGAGTTTGCAAGGAGAGAATCCCTTGATTAGACACTGGTTGGTGAAGGGACTATTGCCCAGTCCATTGGAGGCGGCGCAACACTTGCCCCGCCCCGGGCACCGGCAACCCATGCTATGCCACTTATTTCAGCCCCATAGTACCATGGAATCACATACTCAGTAATTAGAAGAACAAAGATTGCTACTTTAGAATTCAGAGTTTCCAAGAAAACGTTAGCCTTGCAAAAGCAGAGATTGCAGCCTCTACTCCTCCTTGCCAGCATTGGCTGGCAGGACCACCCCTTTTTGTTTCCCCAGCTATCACTAAGAGTTTGGCTTCTGTTGGGTTTCTTTCTTACTTTCTTTACGTTTTTTATAGCTTTGCTGTCATCTGTCAGGCCTCAAAATCCTGCAAGCCCTGAAGGAGCAAGTAGAATTCTTTTACAACAGAGGGAAGTGGAACTCTGCTCCAGCTATTGCTAATTAGCTCCACTTTTACTGCCTCTCTCCTGCCTTTACCTGATGACTGTGCCATCACTTTCTTGGGAGCTGCAGAAGTCTTGCATTCACCCAGTACAACCAGTGCCTTCCCCTGCCTTCTGTCCTCCACCCTCCCCAGATCCTTAGTGGTGGGGGTGAAGAAGGGCTTCCTCGGTGCCCTCTCCATATCTCCCACCAAAATAAGGGCTGAAAACTTCCCAGCCTCAAAAAACCTGCTGAAAAGCACACAAAAAAGACTTTTGTGATAGCAGATTTGTCAGGAAAAACTGGAGGAAGCCCAATGAGTAACAGCAGCTGGAGGAACAGTTACCATCTTTCTCCAATTTGCTCACCTAAGAGCTTAACAGGTGACATGAGAGCTATGAAAGGACCGGGGGTGGGGGGTGAGACTAAAAATCCAACAGAATAGCTTCAAACATTCAGCAGTAGCTGCAGGAACAAAGGGGTGATGAAACACTCCTGTCAGCCAATAGTGTTTTCCCCGCAGACTTTCTTCATGATTTCAGCTACCTTGAAAGCACTTTTTTTTTTACTGAAAATTCTATCAGCAGATGAGTCTTCTTCTTCTTCTTCTTCTTCTTCTTCTTCTTCTTCTTCTTCTTCTTCTTCAGCTATTATTAAAATAATTGCTTTGCATGTGTATTTATCTATTTATTTGCCTTGATAAGGTTCATACTTATCTTCTGATCAATTTGTTTTTGGTTTTATAATACACCGATTTAGTGGTTATATGTTTAAGCTGTTCTCAGCAGCTGTTACTTGTAGTATGATCATGAACATTTTGTTTTTCCTAACTGACCATGCTGGAAATATGCAGAATTATCCTGGGGACAGGAAAAGATCTATTTGTATTGAACACATTGATGACACATTTGAATTAGCCCCACGACTCTAAAAAATAATGCTGTGTCTACCTTCTTCTAACATAAAAGTTTAGGAAAAGCCACTGCTGCTGATTTACTTAAGGAAGTCCTCAGAGCCCCAGAACTGCCACTCTCCCTCAGGTTCAGCTGGTCGACCGCCAGATGTCAATAACCATCAATGGTCAAGCACTTCCTAGCTAGCTCTTTTTACAAACTATAGGTTCTGGTTTCCAACTGAGTTTTCCAACTGCTGTCTTTCTCCCTTTCCAGACATTTATCTTCAAGCTTAGCTCCATCACCACACACTCAGCCAATCTTTGCCTCCCCACATTTTTCTAGTCTTCTCTGGTTCACTGAGTAAATTTGCCTGCCCTTCTTGTGGTTGTTGCAGTGGCTGGCATCTCACAAGACCTGCCTTCACCGCTTCCTTCGTCTTCCGGCTCATCTGCATTCTCTGCCAGGCTGTTCACAAGAGAGGCGCAACAGTGAATGGCTCCTTGCCTCAGTCACCTGTCATCCTCCTTCCTTGCTGAGTCAACTGGATGTGGGCAATCATCCACCCATCGTCCCGTTCCTCATGAGACCCACGTTCCCCAAACTCACCTGATTCCCGAAACTGTTGGTTGTGGTTCTCCCAAACTCCCTGGATCTGAAAAAGGCTCTGTTCCATAGCCTGGATGTCAGCCTCGGGGCAGTTGCATTGTGGGAAACCGAACCCACAGTAACACCAGCAGTCATTCTCTCGGCATATCAGCTCCCCCTCCGAATTGCAGGTGATGTAGCTCAAGGCAGCAGCCACAAAGCGTTCACGCAAGTACTCGGGCAGCAGGGCTTGCAGGCCTGCGAAAAGTAGGCAGAGACGTTACAGGCCTCAGCTCAGCCATATCTGCATTAAGGAAAAACAGGTACTATGGAAACATAGGAGCCACCTCCTAGGGGCCAAGGGGGGGTTGGACCCCCAATAAAATATTTGAGGGGCCCTCCCAAAGGTGATGGGCACTGCCATTCAAGTGGTGTGCTTGCATCGCATCATGTGATTGATTACGTGGGGCGGGGCTTAGCTGGGCCCCCACAATATTTTATTCAAGTTGGCACCCCGTATGGAAACCAAAGAGCTACACTCACTTCCCTAGCAGATTTTTTCGACCTATGGAACACCCTATGGAACAATGGCTTCTTTCATGATACAGATAGGTAGCCGTGTTGGTCTGCCATAGTCAAAATAAAAAAAATTCCTTCCAGTAGCACCTTAAAGACCAACTAAGTTAGTTCTTGGTATGAGCTTTCGTGTGCATGCACACTTCTTCAGATACACTGAAACAGAAGTTGCCAGATCCTTCTATATAGTGAGAAGGTGGGGAGGGGTATTACTCAGAAGGGTGGTGGGAATGGGAGATTGGCAGATAGCTGAGATGAGCCTGTTGACGACTCTTAACGACTGCAATAGGTCTTACAGGTCTTACAGGCCTGTTTGTCCAAACCTTACGCCAAAGAATAAACGGACATAAATCAGACATCAAGAATCACAAAACAGAGAAACCAGTAGGAGAACACTTCAATCTCCCAGGACATTCTATACAAGATCTCAAAGTAGCTGTTTTACTACAAAGGAATTTCAGAAATAGACTGGAAAGAGAAGCTGCTGAATTGCAACTCATTACCAAACTTAAAACCATGGAGAGACCTGGTTTGAACAAAGACATTGGATTCTTATCCCATTATACATGACTAAGCCATTTCTCACCTTCTCACCCCTTGCCTTTTCCTGTAAGACCTATTACAGTCGTTAAGAGCCGTCAACAGGCTCATCTCAGCTATCTGCCAATCACCCATTCCCACCACCCTTCTGAGTAATACCCCTCCCCACCTTCTCACTATATAGAAGGATCTGGCAACTTCTGTTTCAGTGTATCTGAAGAAGTGTGCATGCACACGAAAGCTCATACCAAGAACTAACTTAGTTGGTCTTTAAGGTGCTACTGGAAGGAATTTTTTTTATTCTTTCATGATATCTGCCCTTTAGATGTTGCAAAAGAACATAACTCCATTGATTTGTGAGTTTTATCTGTTTGTGCATATACTGAAAAGTCCCACACCTGCACATGCTTAAAGTGAGTTGGCTGGAGACTGAGGACAAGCCCTGGTGACTGTGCACATATCAAAAGAAGGTGAATTAAGGGAGGACTCTGACTTCCACAGCAGAGCAGCAGATGGTCCCAGGGGCATGCAAGCTCCAGCTTCTCTGGCTAAAATGGACCTCAGGGAGAAGTCCTGGGCATGACCTCTGTCTGAATATGCTATCTTCAGCAAGAGTAGACAAAACTAGCCCAGTTGCCTGACGGAATATTACATGGGCAATATACAAAATTTACTGGAGGCAACACATATTAACAAAACGATGGACTCCATGTCTTTGGTCCATGATTCTATAGCATCCATTAGTGTGTTTGTTTGTTTTTAAAAAGCACTGAATGGATGATATTCCAAACTTCTTGTTGATTCTTATTGATTCACCTGGAGTACTGTGTCCAGTTCTGGGCACCACAATTCAAGAAGGACACTGACAAACTGGAACGTGTCCAGAGGAGGGCAACCAAAATGGTCAAAGGCCTGGAAACGATGCCTTATGAGGAACGGCTAAGGGAGCTGGGCATGTTTAGCCTGGAGAAGAGGAGGTTAAGGGGTGATATGATAGCCATGTTCAAATATATAAAAGGATGTCACATAGAGGAGGGAGAAAGGTTGTTTTCTGCTGCTCCAGAGAAGCGGACACGGAGCAATGGATCCAAACTACAAGAAAGAAGATTCCACCTAAACATTAGGAAGAACTTCCTGACAGTAAGAGCTGTTCAACAGTGGAATTTGCTGCCAAGGAGTGTGGTGGAGTCTCCTGCTTTGGAGGTCTTTAAGCAGAGGCTTGACAACCATATGTCAGGAGTGCTCTGATGGTGTTTCCTGCTTGGCAGGGGGTTGGACTCGATGGCCCTTGTGGTCTCTTCCAACTCTATGATTCTATGATTATGGATTTTCTCCACACCTTCATAAAAATATGCAGAATCCTCAGTATTTAACCCCAATTTACCCCTGTAACATACACAAGCACTGTGTGTTCTTCAATGAAAGAACACACACATTCAAATAACTTTATTTCTGTGTATGTGGTGCAGTCATATGACTCACCCAGGTGGTCAGCAGGCCTGCAAGAGTTTGCATGATCCAGCGCTTGACTTACAGAGGAGCATCCTCTGATTGATTTTGAGTGTGATCAGAGCTGAAGGTAAGTTACAGATATAAATGAAGGGATCCCTCTGCAGAATCTGCCTTGGGCCAGGAAACAGTTCCAGCCACGGCAGCTGGGCTTAAGCCTTCAACTCAGGGTGCAGAGTGATCTAACTCAGTTCCCGTTCTGAGGCCTTCTGCCATGGAAAGGAGGTGAAGATTGTGAGCCAGGAGCAAGTACAGTGGTGCCTCGCAAGACAAAAAGAATCCATTCTGTGAGTCTCTTCGTCTAGCGGTTTTTTCGTCTTGCGAAGCAAGCCCATTGACGGATTAGCGCTATTAGCGGCTTTTAGCGGCTTATCGGCTTATCGGATAAGCGGCTTAGCGGCTTAGAAAAGGGGGGGGGGAGGGAAAAAAACCCGCAGGAACTCGCAAGACATTTTCATCTTGCGAAGCAAGCCCATAGGAGATTCGTTTTGCGAAGCACCTCCAAAACGGAAAACTCTTTCGTCTAGCGAGTTTTCCGTCTTTCGAGGCATTCGTCTTGCGGGGCACCACTGTAACACACCAAGACAAATGCATTTTAACTTAGGATTGCTATTTCCACCTTGTGAGCAAGTTAGAAGATGAGTCCAGTTAGTGTCGAGTGGATAATGTGGATGCAATTCCAGGCAGGTGGAAGGAGAAAAATCCTTACCGAGAAGTTGAACTTTGTTCTCAGGGCTCTGGACAAGAACAGAGCTCACAGAATCCAGGTTGTCGTAGTTACTGCAGCCAAGTGGCCCCGTTCTGGTTTCAGTGACCTAAAAATGGAAGAGGGCAGCTTTACCATAGACAACTGAAATGCAAAGATCAAAGGACCTTTGCCCATCCTTAACATACCTGCTCTGAACATTAGATTGAATTGTGTGCATATGTTTTGATGACAGAATTTGGTGCTAGTAACGCCAAGGTTGCAGGTTCGATACCCATATGGGACAGCTGCTGAAGGAGCTGGACTAGACAATCCTCGTGGTCTCTTCCAACTCTACAATTCTACCATTCTACCTGGAAAGTGGAGCCCTTTCCCAATGTTCTCTTCGACCCTCACCCTCCCAAAAGGCTGGTTTTCTCCCAGTGGGGAAATACCCCATGTATTTTCAAGATCCTCTATTGCTCTGCTCACATTCACACCATCCCCTCCTCACAACTGCATTTGTTTTTGTCCTTAAACAAAAACCGTCCATCAGGTCCTCCAAGAAAGAGTGTGTGTGTGTGTGTGTGTGTGTGTGTGTGTGTGTGTTAACTATGAGCGTTAGCGTGACTTCAGCCTAGCCACCTCACATTTTAGTAGTCATCTCTAAAGCCACAAACAATGGGGTGAACAGAGAGGCAGAGATAGAAACACGTTCCAAGAAGGCAAAAGAGTGTATCTCCACGTGCACAAGACTTAAGCTCCAGATGGAGGGAAATCATGCAATCTTTAGAAGCTTAGCCAGGGATATTTTGAAACTACTATTTAGGCTGGCTTGCCGGGAGCTGGGGTTAAGCCAGGCATAATTGCTTGTATACATTGATTTGCATTTTTGTATGGTTTGAGTTTTGCATGGTTTGAGCCATTTTGCACACAGAAGCGGTCCTACGACAAAGCATGGAAGCAGATTTTGTGCCGTTAAGGCCAGCAGAGTGAGAGACAGAGAGATATGTGCCACTGGGCACAATCCACCAGGACTGTCTCCTGTGCAAGTCTCATCAAAATGAATGGGAGTAGAACAGGAAGAGTGTGGATTCTTGCACAGCTCATGTTTGTTTCAATTGAGCCTCGCAGGCAAAACATTGCTGGTGGATGGGACCCATGTTCAACTAGCGGGGGAGGGGGGGAGAGGACATTTGGATTTTCTACCCTGGACATTGAAACCTCATGAGCTGGCCCTGTTTACACTGAATTACCCTCAACATCCTCAAACTGTGGGTGGGTGTATAAACACAGAAATCCAACCAAAGTGACATTAAATGTGACAAAACAGAGAGAGAGAGACAGAGAGAGAGAGCGCTTTGAAACAGTAAAACTTGAGCCAAGCACTCCAGGCTTATGAGAATGCAAGAGGCCACTTTGCTTCTAAAAAGGAGGAATAATTGTGCAGTAATTGGCTTGCTGATGGAGAACAACCCTGCCTCTAGCCACCGCCCCCCCATGAAAGCTCACCATCATTAGCATGGCCGATTTCCCACAAATAGCACAAAGGCGCCAATTGTGGTCTGACTCCCTGCTTGCTGCCCCTCCTGTTTCCTTGGCGGGGGGGGGGGAGCGGAATGGGAGAGGGGAAGGCTGACTAAAGCGATAGGTTTATAATTGCAGAGCTGGGTAGCAGATCTCAGGGATGGCAGCCTTGCTTAAGCAACCTGCAAATTAAAATCCAGGCATATGTGATGGGGCGGGTGGGCAGGCAGGCAGGTAGGCAGGCAGGCAGGCAGGCAGGCAGGGGGAGAGTGGCTAAGGGGGCGGGGGATAAAAGCAGAGTTGTTGCACAAAATGAAATGGAACAGGAAAACAAGCGTCTTTTCTGGTCTGAGTCTGACTGTACATTGTTGGAGGGAGCTGGGGGATTGGAATCCTGCCCTCCCCCCCCCCCAAAAAAGGAAAAGAAAATCAGTTAGTGGGGCTGGGAAAGGGATTTCTTGACTTGGGCTCTGGGGTGCAGCAGGGTCCAACAACTGCTGACCCCTGCCCTTTGGGCTCCCCCTCCCATATGTTTTGCACATCTGCAAGCCCTGCTGATCTCTCCATCTCATAGGAAGATGGTGCCATTTTGGTTACACAATGACCTGCACTCAAAGAACGAGGTCATGATTAGGATACCTCCCATTTTCCAATATCCTCCCACACTGTCATGTGACGGAGGAACCAAATCTGGAATGGGATGACACAGAAAGGAGCAGGCTTGAATGCTCCTCTATACCTGGGATCAACAGGGGCAGGCGGTGTGCTAAGCACCTACAACCCCATTACCTTCCTCCGTTTAATGGGGACAATTTCACAGCAAGAACAAAACCTGCCCCATCCCTCATACAAGACGACGTGTCCTGATGGATGTGGATCCTTCAAAAGCGTGAGATGGTTTTTCTTTGAATCCTCCAAGGGTCCCTTGTGGTATGTATCTTGCTTATCCCACGCACAATAAACCACCCTCAACACCAACAAAAAGGACATTCTGTATACTGTGTTTACTGTGATATAAGTAATAACCAGTGCCAAACCTCCCCTCTATTATACTCACAGCCCATACTCATATCTTGGAATGCAATACTCTCCCCCCCCACACACAAACAAACACACACACACACACCCCAACCTGCAGTTCCAATTTCAAGCAGCAAAAATAGGACAGAAAGGCAATTTTTCAGTGATCGGTTGTGTGAAGAGCTCTGAAGGCAGCCCTGTTTAGGAAAGCTTTTAATGTTTGACGGACTATTGTATTTTAATATTTTGTTGGAAGCCAACCAGAGTGGCTGGGGAAACCCAGCCAGATGGGTGGGGTATAAATAATAAATTGTTGTTGTTGTTGTTGTTGTTGTTGTTGTTGTTGTTGTTGTTGTTGTCAGCTGTGCAGTTTCTTTTCCTTCTTTTCCTCAGACCTCCTCTGCAGTGGCCTCCCAGCAGAGCATTTGGGGTGTGGAGGAATGATGGCTACCGCACAAGCTCCCTTGCATTTAACAGCAAGAGTTGCCATCTCCCCCACTCCCCAGGAAGCAAACTACCTCAGGATTGAGTTTCATTCTGAGAAATGACAGGCAGCGAGCCCTGGGACAAGACCCAGTGCTACCACCATTTTTGGCCACAGCGGCTGCCGCCCATAACAAACCCCCTCAAATGCAAAATTTTGCTCCCCGCAAATCACCCCTGTTACAAGTCCTAAGTTTAGCCAAAACTTCTCAAGCAAGACCAGTCCAAGATGGTGTGCATGAGGGGGAGGAGCAAACATGGGACCCCCCCACTCATTCCCAGTAACAGCAGAGCCCAGTTCATGTGGAACCTTAACTTGGGCAATCGCCTCCCTCTTTCGAAGATGTTTTAAAATGTTTCTAATGTTGGTTCCTCTGTTTTGTTTTTGTCGGGTTGATGTTGTTTAAATGCTTAGCTGGGGTTGGCGGTTATTTTAATTTGGGTATAACTGTGAACTGTTTATTATTGTTATTGTTGTTATTATTATGGGTTTCTAGTGATTTATTGGTTTGTTTGTCGCTTGTATAGGATATTTTGTTTTTTAATATTTGATGCTTTGTTGTGGGGTTTTTATATGTTGTGAGCCGCCCACAGTGGCTGGGGAAACCTAGCAAGATGGGTGGGATATAAATTTAAAAATATTATTAAATTATTATTAAAGAAGAGGAAGAATCAGATGAATTGGGCAGCTGCATAGGGGGCACTGCATCATAGTTATCACTGCTAAATTTACACCTTCACATATAAATTAGCACATGCATGTTTTATGCAAATCTGTGGCCTATTCTGCTCTCTCTCTTTTCCCCCTGATGCTGAAGTGGTGACTCAATCAAGGCTTAGATTGCAGCAACACGCTCTACACAGAGATGCCTTGGAAGCCAACGGCTTCATGTGCTACAGAACATCCCCCTGCCTTCTGGCTCGCCTCCAGGGTTACCTTGATGGCAGCTGTTGCTATCTGGATGTGATGGAGGCGCCGCAGAGTGCTCTCCCGGTCAATGAAGTATGAGGCTGCCAGCTGGTGCAGGGTTTCCAAGGAGACGGTGGCATTGCTCCCACCACTTCCTGCCAGGCCGCCGGCTTCCGCTTTCCGACTGAGCTTGCGCTTGTCCACAAAAATGGTCAGGGACTCTTCTCCTGCAAAGGCATGAAGCACAGTGGTTAGTGAGCTGCACATCAGGACTCAGATGCTCTGGGCTCAGTGTCCCTTTTGGGTGACTGTCCAATCACCAGCTTAACGAAGGGACAAAACGCACATCTCACAGGAGAGCTTCAACCAGAGCCAGATCCCTGGAAAACGTTGAAAAGTTGACTACCATCCCATCACGATAACCCCTTGCCTCTCCTTGTCTGTTATGTGAGGCTCACGGCTTTGTTTTCCGGCAGACTCGCTTCACCCACAATCTCCCAAAAGCTAATTCACTCCCCCTGGCTCAAGTCCTTCAATGGTCACCAGTCCATATCTGGAGTCCACAGGTGGGCAAATACCTTTAGCAGGTGAGTCAAAGCTTAGCCCCACAAAGGTGACAGCACCTTCTGATCGGCAAGTCCTAGGCTCTGTGCTTTAACCCACAACGCCACCTGCATTCCTTCGGACAGAAATGTTTTAATAAATTAATAAACCTGGTGTCCTCCCTCAACTATACGGATAGTTTTGGCAGAGGAACGCGGCAAATCCAGAAGTTCTGTATCAGGGACTGGCATCTGATTGGCTCCTTGCTTGTCACCTGACTCTCCAGATCAAGAGGATTTTAGGCTGTTCCAGCAGTGTTCTAGAAACATAGATAGCTCAGTCAGTAGAGCATGAGACTCTTAATCTCTGGGTTGTGGGTTTGAACCCTACATTGGGCAAAAAGATTCATGCACTGTAGGGGGTTGGACTAGATGACCCTTGTGATCCCTTCCAACTCTAGGCTTGCCATTCCTTCCTTTGACCAGTCCCCTTGGTGGCACTGGGGGGGAATGAACCAACTCGTGATTCACACAGTTCCTGGTCTTGAGCCCCATAAGGCTTGTTGGTGCCCATGCTTCAAGCTTTATAAAGCACCCTAGGTATCTTCTATGGAAGGTCCATTTAAGCCAACTCTCACTGAATAAATTAACAATGATTATGATTATGGCTATGATTGTGATTTATATACTGCCCTTCATTAGAAGATCTCAGGACAGTTCACAAGATAAAAAAAACAAATAATTAAAACAAAAACAACAAAACAATAGCCCCCCTTCCACAAACACATTTAAAACTGAGGATATCCTCCTGCCTCTGGGCAATTTCTACACACACACACACACACACACACACACACACACACACAATCAGATCCATTTATAACTGGAACATGCTAATTCTATATATGGGTGTCAACAGCAGTTCCACAGTGGACTTTTAATAGAGCTACAGAAGATCAAAACACAGAAAACACACGTTCAGACTAAGGAGGGGAGAGGAAAAAGCAGCCTTGGCAAGTGAGGAGGTTTTATTTAAGCCAATTGGTCACTTGCACAGCAAAATGTCACTAATTGTCTTTAGCTGTCTGGCAAGCTTGTTTTGTTGCTATTAGTAGACATGACTTATGGATTTCTAAAAATCCATACCGCTACTTTAATCCCTGCCTTGAACTACGGCTTTAATCAATAACAACAAAGTCTTCACGCCAATTTGTATTAGTGTGAGAACTTTGTTGCCAGGTTATGGGGAAAGGGCGATTCAGCGGACCCCAACGCCCCACGTGAGGTTCCCAAAGTTGCTCGGTGTGACAAGAGGCGTGGGGAGACACATGGGAAGACTGAGAAGGGGTGCGGGTGGCTTCAGCAAAGAGAGCCAGCCCACCATAACATCACGAAGAGCCAGGATGGTACTGCTCAGCCATGGAGCTCCCTCACCTTTGGCAATGTACCTTCTCTCAGCCGACCCCAGCGCAGGGCTGTTATGGGAAGGATGGGAGGGCTGTACAAAAACAGAACAGACTAAGCAACGCCTGTGACTGCCCATTGCGGCTTTTCTCGTGGTAAGTAAACATTTCATCTGCTTTGGAGCACAGTCTTGTGCTTGGTCTGATGGAGAGTTAGTGGCGGGAAGACCTGGTCCTTGGGCTTGTGGAATCATTGCTGTCCCACAGAGCCAAGGGGGCCTCTTTGTAATCTGCCTGTGCTGGTGCACACAATGCACTGGGGATCAAGCTTACCAGACAAAGTGCCTCTCACCCCACCAAGATCGTCGGATGAGGCCAACCTGGCAATGCTGCGACCTGCAGAGGTTCACTGCAGCGCTTCTCAAAGGATGTGGCAGGAAGATTCAAGAACAATCCAATATTATAGTTCACGAAGGATTCATGTTGTTATGTAGCTGCATTATTTTATACTTTCCGGATGCCCTGTGATGATATTTTAAGTAGTTGTGTTTTATGCTATAAAACAAGGACTGCTAGGAGTTGTTTCTTTTTTGTTTTCAGATGTATTTTTTATCAATTAAAAATTTGGTGTGGTGCGAGCCAATTTTTATTCCAAAAGTGTGGCCCAGAGAACTTTTTTTGAGAACCACTGCCTTCCTGTGGAACTGCCTGTGCTCCAAATGCAATTTCAGTACTTGAAGAAAACACATTTGCGGAGGCCTTTCCTGACCATGTAGTGCCAGTTGGATTTTATTTCCTTTTAGTTTCCTAGCACTGACTTAATTTGAGTTTTATTATTATTTTTGGTTGTTGTTGTTTTTTGCACACCACTTGGCTATTATGTATGAAAAATGGTATATAGATTTTAATAAGCAAAACAAAATACGGCCAGCGGTAGCGAGTGCAGGATGGGGCGGGACACCCACCAAAGCCAGGATGGCAGTGATACACGTGACTAAGAAGTCATAGGGTGGCTCTTGAGTGTGGGGAGCCTGGGATTTCCCCATGCCAGGCCTGTTTTATTCACCTTTGCACTTTTCCATTCAACATGGTATCCCCACTGAGTGCCCATAAATATATGTGCATAGAAATCAGTAGTATCCAGAAGCTGTGTTGAAGTGTAGGGCTCTTGGCCGCCTTCCCCTACCTGCTGCCCTAGAGATATTTCAGACTTCACCTTCCCTAAGCTTCGGTCTAGGCTGGCTTTGGTAGTTGTGCTCCAAAACATATGGAGGGCACAACTTTGCAAAAGGGCCGTCTTGACCTTTGTGTAAAAGACTCTGGAGTCAATGTTTGTTTCCCTCAGGCTTTGAAATGTGTGGCTGCTTCTCCATGCCAGTTCTGCCTTGAGCTGAAAATACGTGTGTGGCCATAATGCTTGGGCTGGGAAGAGGAATTTGAACAATTTGAACCCTGTTGTATGAGCAGCACTATTGGTTGCTGAGCTGTGGTGCCAGCACAGAGGCCTCCCATGAGGTCCAGCCTGATCTTTCTTTTTCTTATTCCCCTTGCTGACGAAGCTGTGAAGAGTTGCCTGCGACACACTCATGGCACTGCTGCCTGTGGGCTGCCTGTCAGTCTGCTGAGATGTGGCACTATGATGACCAGGGGGCAGGTGATGTAGTATGACTGTAACTGTTGTCAGGGGAAGGTGCCATGACTTGGAGGGTCGCAAAACTATCGTCGTAGACTCTGTTCAAGAGGGTTGTGGGCATTACCACCAGGCATACTGCTTGCAGCTCGATGGTTGCCATCGTATGCCCAACTGTGCACTAGGTGCCAGCCTAGGCTCTGGCACAGCAAGGACATTTTGTACAATGGATACAACGGAATCGAACTGCCTGGCTGCAATCCTTTGCACACTTTCTTGGGAGTAACCGACCCCCCTCCCCACTGTATAATGGGACCTGCTTCTGAGTAAAGATACAGTGCATGGGACTGTAAGGCTGCACATCTATAGATAGTTACTTTGAAGTTAGCCCCAGTGAACTCAATGCAACTTAATTCTGAGTACACTTGATGAGGACAGGGTCCCGTCCCCCCTGTGGCATGAGCTTTGGTTCCCACGTTGACAATCTGCAATCTCACACCTTGAGCTCCTTGAAGAGGAAGAGTGGGACATAAATTAAACAAATGAATAAATTAATAAAACTGTTACAGTAGGACAGAGATATTGGTGTGCTTGGAACACATTTTTAAATATAAAAACACAACACTTAATTCAGGTACTCGGCCAATGTGGCTGAAGACTATAGTTTTTGACTTTAAGAGAGAAAACACATGAGAAGAAAGGGGAACATTCACCTCCAAGTGTGGCAGAGAGCAGGAAATGGGTCCCGTATTTTTTAATCAGGTTCTCGGTGATCTGCTGGAGGCTGGGCCGACGCCCCAGAAGGCGAATGTTGCGGATGAATTCTGGAGCCAGGGGCAGAGGCAAGCTGAAGAAATCTTTCCTTTCCAATGCCAAGTTATTCACCTTCCAGCGAGCAAATTCTCTGGAGGAGAAAGCCAAGAAAACAGTAATGGCAGAGTAAGCACAATTATAACCGTATCCAGGACCCAGGCCTGGTTTTTCCTAATATAAATAAGTAGCACGTTTCCAGCACCTAGGAATAAGGGGATAAAGGACCCTCTGAAGATAACTCAAATACAGACTGTCTATCGTGAGTTAAGTATACACATGGGGAGGGGGGTCAACAGGGGCGAGAACACTAGTTCCACTTCCATTACCACTCCAGCCATCCTCACAAGTTGGAGGGTGACGTCCCAAACTGGGGAGCCTGATTTTCCAGGCTTCTAAAACACACAAGCCGCCCCCAGGAGTAAAAGAGGCTCCCTGCTTCAGACGCTCACCCTCCAACTCAGGGCAGCCTGTCCTGTTTCGATGCCTGAGGCAAAACAGGGGCTGCCTTCACACTGCCCCTGAATTTACCGGGGTTGTGTGGTTTTGGCCCCCAGTGGGAGGTCTGCGAAATCTCACCAGAACCGAGAAGCTGCAGCCACTGATCCTTGCATCCACAGTGGCAACAGTGGTAGGGTTGCGGGAGAAGTGAGAAGGGGTGGCGATATCTGCAAGAGTCTCACAAGATCTCACCAGAAGCCACCGCTTCTCCTCGCTCCTCCGGTGGCAGGGGGGGAGCTGCCCCTTGGGATTCCCCCCCAAAATGGCTACCTCAGTCCACCTCTGGACAGTCCTGCTCCAAGTGAGACTGGGAGAGGGATGGGGACCAAGTTGCACACTAGTCTCTGCGGTCCACCTCTTCCTTCACCGATTTCCCTACCACAAAGACAGAAAGCCTGAAGAACTAGAGAATTCTGCACAATATTCTGAGTGTTCTGGGTTTCTGTATGAACCCAATCTTAAGCACAGGCCTTGCAGTGTGAAGATTGTAGGCTTAATGTTCCAGAGGGGGAAGTGAACCCTGCCGAAGACACTGAAAAGCTGTTCTGAATCAAATGAATCATACTGAGATAGATGGACCAAGTATAAGGCAGCTTCTTATGCTAATACAACACCCTTATATGTATGATGCTTCCAAGATAGGATCCAACTCACACAAACACGTAATACCAATTCACACACTTTACTTACCTGACAGTACAGACATCTCCGGAAAACAACGATAAACAACAGCCACTGAAAATATTACATGCAAAGTGTTCTGAAAACCAGGGGTTTATGGAAAACACCCTGAAAAAATGCAATTAAGACTACAGACCTAAGTATACTTACTAGGGATTAAGTCCCATTGAGCTCAATTAGACTTTTCTGCATAAACACAGAACTACACTCTAAATTATTTTCTATTTTCCTTTCCTTTCCTTTCCCCCCCTTCCCTCGAAATTCCTCATCTGCTCCCCCTGAGCAGAAACCTCCAAATTCACCCGGACATTTAAATTTTGCAGCTATTATCATTTCCCCCACTGCGTGGAGAGTTGCTTCACCAGCCCAAACAGGACATGCAATGCTGGTCAGAGGCAGAAGATAACATTCACAATAACAGTTCGACTGAGAATGTGCAATTGTGTTTTTGGTTGGCTTCAGGTAAAGATGTATGGAACACCACTACCAATAAATTTCCTTAGTCTTACTGAAACATTCTTATTGCTTTCTTAGGAATTCCTTGGAAGTTTTGCCGAAGCAGGAACCTCCAAATTCCCATCAATATTTTTGTTTCAGACAAATGTGATGGCAGCTCTGTTGAAGACCTCATTTTCGTGCCTAGTACCTTGACAGTAACACTGATTGCTACAACCAGAAATGAGTGATGCCAACAGCTTGTGGAAACACATAGTGGCACTAGGCCAAGAGTGCTGGAGGAATTCAGTTCACATCAGTTTGATCCTATTCCTTCAAGGAATATTTCTGATCCATACCCCATCTGTATGAACCAGCTTTCCAGATGGATAGGACATTAGAGAGATTTATACAAGGCAGTCTATACACCACAGTAAATACTGGCAATCTGTAGATCTGACAAAGTGCCCCAAGTTATAAAAGGAGGGAAAGGGCATATATTTGCACAGCTACTCTTTTCCTTCCCCCAAGGCAGGATAAAATAGCAAAACCACTTAAGAGTAACAAGACTACTACACTGGTTCCAGTTACAGATAGGTAGCCATGTTGGTCTGCCATAGTCAAAATAAAAAAATTCAGTTGGTCTTTAAGGTGCTACTGGAAGGAATTTTTTTATTAAGACTACTACACATCTGCTTCGTCCTATGTTACGGTTGTCAAGCTAAACCACGAAGACATTGGCTTGCCTTTTAAAGGGTTTTATGCAACTACAGAGGTGATGCTCTGGATACTGCTCTGCTTCCATCAGTCCCGCCTTGTGGGAAACATAGCTGAACAACATCTAGAGGGGCAAAGTTTCCCCATCCCTGCTCTCTTGGGTTCTTACAGGAAGAAAACAATGACTAGAGACCATGGGATTTGCTATTTCCGCTGCCTCTTGATTCAACTGAGGAGACAATGGAAACTGCAAATTCCATGCTGCCTGGTGGGAAATTAGGCTCTTGAGCAAGCTCAGGAACATAATTTACAGTGAAGGAGAAACCAAAAGGCTTCCTGCATTTTAGTGATGCCACTCTGCTGCTAGTTACTCCTACCCCACCTGAAAGGAACCGTTTTTGTCTTGGAGAGAGGGATGGGGAAACTGGCAGGGGAAGAATATGTAGTCCTCTATTTGCCAGGTTCATAATTGTGTCTACTTCTGCCATTATCAGTACAGCTGCATTCGAGTCTGGTCATTGCATGAAACCAGACTATGTGGATTTCCATCACCACCACGTCCCAAGAAGCCAACCTGACAAAATCTCTTCTCCTTTAGAAGCCCAGCAGCCTTGCTGCCCTTTTTGCACGTTGACACCTTAAGGAGACTTGTACCACTGTGACTGGAATTATATCTTCCTTCACACTAGACCTTGGCTTATAAAAAAAGGCCCCCATTTATGAAACAGCTTTTACACTGAGAGCCATTTCGGAGTTTAGTTTTTAAGTCTTTCTGTGTGCGAAATATAGGCTTTGCTCCAGATGATTCACTTTAAATTCTGATTATTTACTTCAGTTTGACCTTGGGGCAATCTCGCTCTCTCTCTCAGTCTGACCTGTCTCACAAGATTGCACTGAGATTGGGGAGACAGAAGCGTACCTTGCATATGGCACCTTGAGGGAAGAACAGTGAGGCAAAAATGTAATTAACAAAAGCAGTACCTGTTTTGGGCCACCTATCAGGCCATTCTTTGTATTGAGATCTCGGCCAAAGATAAACGTGTTGACACTCAGCAATTTTATACATATCAGTTTAACATCTGCTGCCTGTGGAACAAGTCATGAGCTACGTGCCAACCAGACCTCCACTTAAGAGGCCTCACATATTCTTCACACTATGATGGCTGGCATGGAGATGATTTCAGCAGCCTGCTGTGTCCCCTAACAATGCGGCTGTAAACAATGATCGGCCAATTTCATTCTAATCTTGACAATTTCACTGTAATTAAAACCAGGCTGTGGCTTGCAAACACTTTAATTAAGTCTGATTGGGAAAGATGGAGGAGAAGCAAGGGAGTATAGCGCATGGCTGGCAAAGCCAGAAATAACACAGAGTTCTGAGACTTCTGAGCATGCCACCCACGCAGCTGCCAAACCAAGTTTTAAACCAGGCTAAAAGTGGAGTGGAGCAGAGTTTAGGCTCAAATGAAAGTCGCGAGATTGCAAACCCTAAGTCAGTTTCTCCAAACACCTGGTAGTTGAGGAACATGTTTTACTTAATTATAACTGAATGCACAATTCACTCTTCAACCTGGAAAACTTCTTTCTTAAAATGCTAAGAATAAAAATTAAATCCCACCAATTTTGGTTTCTGTTCAATACACTGAGATTTGCCCTGGGCACAAACTTTGTGCAAATTGCAGTGCTTCTGCATCGTTGCATCTCCAGTGTGCTCACACACAATACAGAAGGTGGGTTTATTTATTTTTTCATACAACATAGTTTGATAGTTACTACCACATGGCAGTGGCAGCAACAAAAAGAGCATATCTCTTAACCAATACAATCTATTCGGTGAATCTCGCAGCAGAGCTCTTTTTAAGTCTAGTGCAGACCAGGGTTGCATCATTGACAAAGGACCAGTCAATATCCTGCTATGAAAAGTATCCACCATTTTGAATCCATGCCAGTACAGTGGGGTTATCTATTTGCTCATTTCCACTAAAAATCCTTCAGGGCAATTTACAATTTTTTTTAAAAAAGTGCATTATAATAAAACCCTCAAAATCTTATTAAAATCCCTTTAAATATAGATTGGGAAATAGTGGAGAGATCCGATGGATTTTTTATTATTATTATTATTATTATTATTATTATTATTATTATTATTATTATTTTGCTGTTGTTACCCATCCTGTGAGATGGAATATAAATCTAAATAAATAGATAAACACACCTATTTATGTATATTATACTGAATGCACAAAGTTTAGTGGTTATTGACATTCACATGTGAATGCTAACCAGCTGCAGATTAATCTGTTTCCCCCACTTTTGGATACACAATAAAACATTGACAATGACGTTTAGATGACTCTCAACATTCACCGATTCAAATGTTGTGTTTCCATTCCTCTTTTGAGTGCTCTGCATGATAACCAATAAGAGAAACACAGGAGGAGGTTGGGGAGGCGACTGGGAATGGAAAGTTTACCAATGGTGGGCTGGTGCCCAGAGACATTATGCCTGGGTACACATTATCATTTACTTTGGCTCCAGTGTGCTCCCACTCCTGCTGCTTGGAGCCATTTACACATTGTGTTAGCCACAATACATATCTATCTTGAAAAATATATGCAGGTCCTGCTATCCCAACACTTGTTAGATGGAATTTCAGTTATCCAAACATGAGTAACCTCACTATACATACTTCAGATTCAGATATCCAAACAGCAGGACCTGCATGTAGTTGTTGTTGTTGTTTAGTCGTTTAGTCGTGTCCGACTCTTCGTGACCCCATGGACCAGAACACACCAGGCACTCCTGTCTTTCACTGCTTCCCGCAGTTTGGTCAAACTCATGCTGGTAGCTTCGAGAACCCTGTCCAACCATCTCGTCCTCTGTCGTCCCCTGCTCCTTGTGCCCTCCATCTTTCCCAACACCAGGGTCTTTTCCAGGGAGTCTTCTCTTCTCATGAGGTGGCCAAAGTCTTGGAGCCTCAGCTTCAGGATCTGTCCTTCCAGTGAGCACTCAGGGCTGATTTCCTTCAGAATGGAGAGGTTTGATCTTCTTGCAGTCCATGGGACTCTCAAGAGTCTCCTCCAGCACCATAATTCAAAAGCATCCATTCTTCGGCGATCAGCCTTCTTTATGGTCCAGCTCTCACTTCCATACATCACTACTGGGAACACCATGGCTTTCACTATACGGACCTTTGTTGGCACTGCATGAAGTACTCAAACCAAATAAGCAGCTTAAACAATCCTATGTTTTTGTGTGGTGGGAGGAAGGGGGGGAGATCAGACAAATAAGACAGCATTTTTCCTTCCTTGTTTGCTTTTTGCAAGGTTTCAGAATGTTTTACTGGGTTAAAATTTTGTGGTCAGGAATGCATTAGAAATTTTCCCATAGGAATAAATGGAAATCATAGACTTGCTATGTGAATCCTCAGCTAACAAACTATTTCCTGAGAATGCCTTGTGTTCATCTTCCAAATAAATAAATAAATAAATAAATAAATAAATAAATAAATAATAATAATAATAATAATAATAATAATAATAAATTTATATCCTGCCCTCCCTGGCCAACCTGGGCTCAGGGCAGCTAACATCAAAGTATATAATACATTAAAACATAAAATCCAGCAATTGACTGAAATACAGCTTAAAATCAGAATAAATCAGATGGCAACCCCACAATTTATAACTATAACTATAAGGGTTGGGAACATTAAGTGCTCCCCAGGCTCAGTTATTTGTATGAGCCACTGAGAAAAGTTAGAGAGGCCACTTACAGTGGTGCCTCGCAAGACGAAATTAATCCGTTCCGCGAGTCTCTTCGTCTTGCGGTTTTTTCGTCTTGCAAAGCATGGCTATTAGCGGCTTAGCGGCTATTAATGGCTTAGCGGCTTTAAGAAAAAGGAAACAAACTCGCAAGAACTCGCAAGATGTTTCATCTTGCGAAGCAAGCCCATAGGGAAATTCGTCTTGCGGAACGACTCAAAAAACGCAAAACCCTTTCGTCTAGCGAGTTTTTCGTCTTGCGAGGCATTCGTCTTGCGGGGCACCACTGTATATGCAAGGTCTTGTAAAAAGAGGGGGGTCAGACTGGACCCTGATCAAAGACCTGGCAGAACAGCTCCGTCTTGCAGGCCCTACTCTATTCTGAACTTAAAAATGGAAAGTATAATACTAGTGGTCAACAAACGAGGTTTAGAGACTCACTCAAAGCAAATCTTTTTCTTTTCTTTTAGTATAAACACTGACAATTGGGAAACACTGGTCTGCGAGCGCTCCAATTGGAGAACAGCCTTTACCAAAGGTGTCATGGACTTTGAAGATGCTCAAACTCAGGACAAAAGGAAAAAACATGCTGCTAAGAAGAAGACACACTTGGCAAACCCTCACAGTGATCAACTCCCGCCTGGAAACCTATGTCCCCACTATGAAAGAACGTGTGGATCCAGAATTGGCCTCCACAGTCACTTACAGACTACAGTGGTACGTCAAGTTACATACGCTTCAGGTTACATACGCTTCAGGTTACATACGCTTCAGGTTACAGACTCCACTAACCCAGAAATAGTGCTTCAGGTTAAGAACTTTGCTTCAGGATGAGAACAGAAACTGTGCTTCGGCAGCACGGTGGCAGCAGGAGGCCCCATTAGCTAAAGTGGTGCTTCAGGTTAAGAACAGTTTCGGGTTAAGTACGGACCTCCGGAACGAATTAAGTACTTAACCTGAGGTACCACTGTAACTGTTAAGACCGTGTTCATGGAAGACAATCTTACCTGGCCACGAGTGGTCACCAAAGAAGAAGAAGCTTGTCTAACAAACTATTTCCTAAGAATGCTCTGTGTTCGGATAGAGAGACCTCTGTGTACTGCTGTTTAATGCATTTGCCTGAAACCAGCTTCCATCCCATTGAAAACATGAGCCACATTCACTTCACAGCGAAGCTGAGGTGTGCGTGTTTTAGACAGTCATTGTGCATGTGCATGTGGCAGGTTCAAGAGAAGGAGTTGGTTCCAGATGTAGGAACCACAGGTAATGTCCATTGTGTGGAGATATCCCCACCCCCTCTTTGATGTGTGCAACAACATGCAAATGTGACTGCTGGCATATACATAACCTATAATCCTGGGACCTATAATAATACCTATAATACCATGGGAGGGGGCTGGTACCTTCCTGCCCTGCCCTTGAACTTCTCAAAACAACAGAGCCAGGGATGGAAAAAGATCCTGGGCTAGGCAAGGCCTCAGCTGGATCCAACAGGACTCTTGGGTTTTAATACATCAGTTCTGACATCACCACAGAAGGTTGCCAAAGCTGTGCCCAACCCTAGTGTAACGCCTTTGTTCCCAACTCCTGGAAACACTCACTGCTGAACAAGCCACTAGGAAAACTGTGGCGGGAAAGAGAGAGAAATGAGACCATCAAAAAGTAGCTGTGTTGGTCTGAGTTAAGTACTGCATTGCCCTGTTAAAAGGCTGTGGCAAAGGTTAAGAAAGGGAGGAATCTGCAGTGGCTAAGGCTGGCCTAAGTTCACCTGCGCTTCTGTCTCTCTGAAACAAACAAAAACCCCACTCACAAAGGGTTAGCAGCCTGCCTGCTGCAGAGGAACAAAAAGATTACGGCCGCTCCAGTCCCACAGGGTTGACTTTTCCTGCCCCATTTCTGTCGCCAGAAGCCTCTCAAGAGAGCCTGTGGGTGTGGGTATCCCACAGCAGAAAGGGTGTGTGTGTGCGTGAAGGTAGAGAAGGTGCGGGGAGAACCCAACTCTCTCAAGGCCAGGGCTTAAGAGAACAGACCTAGCTCAGGCACTGGCGCCAGCGATGCTGTTGTTGTTGTCAGACGCACTGCCTTTCAGCATCCCTTTCCTCCCTGTGTGCATTCATTTCCCCAAGCCACATCCTGGCTATTAGGGTTTTCGTAAGCTGGGGAGGGGCCAAACACACCATTCTTTCAGGAATAGTCAGGTGGGCTTTGGTGATGCTCATTAAAGTGAGGAATTGACAGGGCTCATTAGAACGAGGCAGCTTGTGAGCAAGAACCGTGAAAAACTGCCAGGCTCAGAACTCCGCAGAAGCTCGTCCATCATGACTTGCGATGCCCCCGTGCCTCTACCTCCCCACTGGCTAGAAATCTGCAAATGATGCCAAATCACATCAACCTACACAAACAAGAGAAGCAGAGCGGGGGAGGCTGGAAGCAAAACTTGAGCAGGGCAAATAAAGTGCCCTTTAGGGAAGTTGACAAATACAAAAACACACACCATGATTGAGTGTGGCTGAATCAATGGCCTCCTCATTAGCTCATGTGGGTTGCCCAGTAAGTCTACGGCCAAGAACACAGTAACCCAGACCCAAGAGGGGTCTAAAACAAAATGTTGCAGCGTGTCTTCTCCCCTAAAAAGAGTGCTCTAAGAATGGACTGAAGGGAGGGTTTCAGCCATTCTCTGCAAGCAGAGTATTCCAATTCCCTCTCTTTATCTCTCTCTGTCTCACACATACACATTCTGTTTTTTTCTTTTCTAGCTGTCACTCAATATTCTGTAGCTATTAAGCATGCTCAGTCCTTATAAGCCAGGGTTTTTTTGGGGGGGTGGGGAAAGATGCCTTCTGGATAGTTTTTTTGGGGGGGGGGTATTCATTTTGCATTGCAAACATTGCTGTTCCCCCAGTCATGCTGATTCTTGCCTCTAGTTGTAACTTCCCCAAGTTCACCAGCACATGGAGAGATAGGAACATAAAAGCACCAGCAGATGTAGCTGATACATGTAGCATCACCGAATTTATTTACTCCTTCCAGGGACAGACCATCCTGAAGGAGGCCACTTATGACTGAATATTCCGTGGAATGGTTGAATGTCAGGAGACTCTGTTGCTAGGTCTACTGCCGTCCAACTTGCAGGTGGTGATTTTCTGCATGGGGATGGGGAGACACTTTTGTGTCCCTGGAGTACGGTTACCAGACGTCCCCATTTCCCAGGGACAGTCCCCGGATTTGCGAAAAAGTCCCCGGACAAATTGCATCCCCGGAATGTCCCCGGATTTCATCTAATGTCCCCGGGAAATGCAGCAGCAGCAGTCTCAGCAGCCCGGAGCAGTTGGCTCTGGCTGGCTTCAGGAGCTGCTCGGAAGTCCCCATATGATGGTGGTGCAGGAGCTCTAAGATACAGCTTCCGGGCTGCCTCCATCTTCTCTGACCTCAGCAGCTAAGCTGTGAAGGGAGGCTTCATGCTGCCTATCGGAGCAGCCTCCCAACTCCTACTTGCGTGCAAGCAAGAGGGGGCAGGGATCTCTCAGTTAGGCAATGGGAAGCCTTCCTTCCCAGCTGAGGGATCCCCGCCCCCTCCTGCTTGCACACAAGTAGGAATTGGGATGGGGCTGCTCCGATGGGAAGGGAGGCATTGCGCTGCCTGAGAGATCCCTGCCCCCTTCTGCTTGCATGCAAATAGGAATTGGGATGGGGCTGCTCCGAAAGGCGGTGTGAAGCCTCGCTTCCCAGCTGAGGGATCCCCACCCCCTCCTGCTTGCACACTAGTAGGTATGGGATTGGGGCTGCTCTGATGGGAAGGGAGGCATCACACTGCCCAAGTCTCGCCAGCGCCGCTGCTCTCGGCCCTCCTTCTCCGCCTTCCATACCTGACCCACTGCACACCACTTCCCCACCACCACCACCACCACCGAAGAACCAACAACATGAGCCCAGACTCATGAAGGAGATAGGAACCTTGTAGGAAGGGGGAAGCGTGGTGGTTGAGGTCAAGGTGGCAGCTGCCCCTCTGCCACCACCATCGCTGCAGCATCAACAAACATGTTTGTTTGTATTTATTTATTTATTTATTGTGTCCCCGGATTCACTGGAAAATTTTTTGGTAACCTTACTATGGAGGCTCCTCCAGTTTTTAGGACTCTGAACAATTTGGAAGGTGACAGAAACTAAAACCAAGTGATGACATGCCCATCCCTGCTGCTGCTTTCACACTCATTTTCTTTATTATTCTTACTACTTTTGCTACTTTATTTACACATCACCTTATATCTGAAGGGCTCAAGGGGACTTACATACAGCAAACAAATATTAAAAACGTAACTCCAGGAGAGGGCTTTAGTCTATGCATTATGCGAATCTACCAACCCCTAATGTCAAATCTTTATTGCTTAGCCAAAGGCCACCATCAGTCATATAACAATGCAATGGAAAAGCCGGGACACGCCTCAAAATAGGATTAAAACATATGAATAGAACAACCCACTGTGATATCCAATATATATCCAATATATTTTACATGATGATAGCTTTAACTTTCATTATGAAAGCAACAGGTTCTTGCCAGTTTATAATTAGCCCAACACTAACAACAGAATTGACAAGTCCTCCTGCTACAGGAATTCTTCATCTGCCCTTCATTATTCTAAATCATGGAGGCAGTCAATCATATGGGATTCTACCCATTCTTTTTTAATAGGCAAAACTACAACTAGAAAACTAGCTAGGTCATATAGAATCCTCCTACAGGTCTGGTAGTTAATAATAATAATAATAATAATAATAATAATAATAATAATAATAATTTTATTATTTATACCCCACCCATCTGGCTCGATTTCCCCAGCCACTCTGGTCAGCTTTCAGCATATTTTGAAACATAATAAAACACCAGACATTAAAAACTTCCCGATACAGGGCTGCCTTCAGATGTCTTCTAAAAGTCAGACAGTTGTTTATTTCCTTGACATCTGAAGAGAGCGTGTTCTACAGGGCGGGTGCCACTACCGAGAAGGCCCTCTGCCTGGTTCCCTGTAATTTCACTTCTCGCAGTGAGGGAACTAGCAGAAGACCCTCAGAGGAGGACCTCAGTGTCTGGGCTGAGTGATTGGGGTGGAGACACTCCTTCAGGCATACTGGGTCGAGGCCATTTAGAGCTTTCAAGTTTGGCACCAACACTTTAAATTGTGCTCGGAAATGCACTGGAAGCCGATGAAGATAATTTAGGACTGGTGTAATATGGTCCTGGTGGCCACTCCCCGGCACCAGTCTAGCTGCCACATTCTGGATTAGTTGTGGTTTCCGAGTCACTTTCAAAGGTAGCCTCACGTAGAGTGCTTGAAATTATCGTTCCACAGATGTGCCGAAAAAGATAAGAGATAGGTCAAAGCCGATCGCCCAACCACACCCTTTCAACTAAAATCAGTATAGAATCATAGAGTTGGAAGAGACCACAAGGGCCATCGAGTCCAACCCCCTGCCAAGCAGGAAACACCATCAGAGCACTCCTGACATATGGTTGTCAAGCCTCTGCTTAAAGACCTCCAAAGTAGGAGACTCCATCACACTCCTTGGCAGCAAATTCCACTGTCGAACAGCTCTTCCTGTCAGGAAGTTCTTCCTAATGTTTAGGTGGAATCTTCTTTCTTGTAGTTTGGATCCACTGCTCCGTGTCCGCTTCTCTGGAGCAGCAGAAAACAACCTTTCTCCCTCCTCTATGTGACATCCTTTTATATATTTGAACATGGCTATCATATCACCCCTTAACCTCCTCTTCTCCAGGCTAAACATGCCCAGCTCCCTTAGCCATTCCTCATAAGGCATCGTTTCCAGGCCTTTGACCATTTTGGTTGCCCTCCTCTGGACACGTTCCAGTTTGTCAGTGTCCTTCTTGAATTGTGGTGCCCAGAACTGGACACAGTACTCCAGGTGAGGTCTGACCAGAGCAGAATACAGTAGCGTCTGGGAAGGTTGGCCAGAGCCATGAAACCGCCCTCCCAACTTTGGAGACATTTCACCTTACCTAGATAGGGCTGGAGTGGAGCAGAGCAGAGCAGAAACACAGCTGAGGCTGCACAGATGCACCGGCAGAACCAATCTGGCGCTTCCACCAGTGTGCCCCCCCCCCAGCCCTGACCTCCTTGCTGCCCTGCTCCACCCCAGCCCCATAGAAGCGAGCAGAAGCAATGCAGATGGAACGAGGTTGGCTCTCTGGCTCTGCCCCACCACACCAGGCATTGCTCACTAAAATGATCTGAACAGAGAATCAATGACTCTGCCATTTTACACGCTGTCCAGGGACTTCTAGTTCTTCTGACTGGCGGCGCAATTATTTTTATTATTATCATCAGTGCAGAGAAAAGCAGACTGGCGTGGCACACTGAGCCCCAACCACCATCTCAGGACCATTCAGTCCGCTTCCCCTCGATGAGGTAATGCACTGAGACAATCCCCGGACACTGCTGCTGCTTGTCTTGGATGCCAGAAAACGGCAGGTTCCCTTCTCTCTTCGGCTTGTGGGGATTGATCTTGGCACTTGCTTTCCCCCAGAGGAGAGCAGGGAGCTTCTGGGACAAGTCCCCAACTGCCACCCATCTTGGCAGCTGGCTCCCTTCTAGCTGCAAGACAGGCACAGTACAGGGAACCGATTCCATGCCTCATCTGGTTAACAGAGCAATGCCACTTGGCTCAGACTCAGATGCTTACAGAAATACAAAAATATCAGCTTCCTCCTGATTAATAGTGCCTGAGAGCTGATGTAGTGTACTAGCTGAGCAACAATAACAATGAATCAGGGTGCTTGTGGTTTCCATCTCGCCTTGCCAGGAACTCACAAGGTTCCTTAGGCAAGCCACCCTCTCAGCTTATCCAACTGCAATATGGGGTTAATAATATGATTCTATGTGGGTGACGCTGTGGGTTAAACCACAGAGCCTAGGGCTTGCCGATCGGAAGGTCGGTGGTTCGAATCCCCTTGACGGGGTTAGCTCCTGTTGCTCGGTCTCTGGTCCTGCCAACCTAGCAGTTTGAAAGCATATCAAAGTGCAAGTAGATAAATAGTTGCCGCTCCAGAAGGAAGGTAAATGGCATTTCCATGTGCTGCTCTGGTTTCGCCAGAAGCGGCTTAGTCATGCTGGCCACATGACCTGGAAGCTGTACGCCGGCTCCCTCAGCCAATAAAGCGAGATGAGCGCCGGAACCCCAGAGTTGTCCACGACTGGACCTAACGGTCAGGGGTCCCTTTAGTTTACAAGGCTATTGTAGGGATTACAACAAAATATGTGAAATGCTTTGTGCGCTCAAAGGTGAAATATAAATACTGTTATTATTAAGTAGACAGGCTTATGCTTGTCTTTGCATCACTGCTATGGCTAATGCCCTCCACTGATTTCTTTATTTCCATTTAACTTTTAACTCCTGTTCCAAGAAAACGGCCCTGTAACTAAAGCTAAAATGGAAACCAATATTTCTCCAGATCTGAAGCTTCCCATACATGAAATTGCAATATTGGGAGCAGGGAATTTTTAAAGCACCAAACTGGGCTCTTGCCGCAAGGCACTGACAGCCTCACAGGTCTGCTGTGAGGACGAAACATAGATACAGGGCAATTTGTCTTGAGCTTTTGACATAACATGGAAAGACATTTATAGAGAATGAAGCTTGTGCAATTTGAAAAGGTTGAGTGTTAAACATTTCTGAATCCTGATCAACAGTAATTACCAAACCTGAATTATCCTTTTCTTGTTTGTCCAAACCCAGGCTTACGGTTTGTGTCCCTGAGACAAACTACGAGAAATATACCAAGAACTAATCTTAGTTATAGCTTGTGATTTTTCTGAAGTGCTATGCATTCTAGGTCAGGCTTCATCAAACTCGGCCCTCCAGATGTTTTGAGACTACAGTTCCCATCATCCCTGACCACTGGTCCTGCTAGCTAGGGATCATGGGAGTTGTAGGCCAAAAAACATCTGGAGGGCCGAGTTTGAGGAAGCCTGTTCTAAGTGGTAGGGCCTTTGGAGACTGTCAGCTGGTACAGATTTCAGCTGCTGGTTGGCACTGAGCTACTGGAATATATTACACCTAAAATGGTACCAATTGCATTGGCTGCCATTGCCATTGCTGGTTATAACCTTTAAAGCCCTGAATGGTAGGAGACTAGTCACCTGACCCAAACCCACCAACCCACCATGAGTCTGTTCCTTGAGTTTGGCATTGGAGGGCTTGTTTATGTGCCCACTGGTAAAGACAGTCCGGTTGATGTGTACTCATAATATAGCCTTCTCAGCAGTGGCTCCACAGTTTTGGAAGTTGTTCCTTCTGAGATTTGGCAGGCCTCATGCCTGCCAATGTTTAAGAGGACCTTGGGACTCCCCTCACCCTTGATGGCTTTTAGGGGTTAATGTATATCAGAGTTTTAATACTGAAGTAGTTATGGAATGTCTATTTCATTATAAATGTTAATCCTGCTGTGATTTTAAATAGTGTTGCAAGTTTGTAACTAAATAAATACCGTAAATACCCTGGAATTATCTTCCCATGGAAGCAAATTCAAAATGGAAGCTTCTGATCTTCCATTTGCCTCCCAGTTTCATCCACAGCCCTGTCTCCTTTCCCTAAACATAACAGTGCCAGAGTCTGGCACAAAAATAATAATCACAGTGGCCATTTCCTCCAAATACCCAAAGCAGTATCTTAACTGCACATTTAATTTATCTCCCTGTAAATCTTTATTTTATTAGCAGTCCTGGCTTCCTTACAGAAAGCAGTTCTACAAGAGCTGAAAAATTAACCATTGAGACCTTTTCTCTTGGAGCATCAAGAGAGGCACTATATTGGGAGGTGGTACTGTATCAATTGTGTGGTTATCATCTAGTGGAGGAACAAGGAATCTTTTTGAACAGGTCAACTCAAAGGAAGTGTGACCTTCCAATCTGAGCCTCTGTAGGATGATGGCAGACGGAGCTTTTGTGGATGATGTAGTGATCAAGGGACGCAGAAATGAATTCCTATTTAAGATCTTCTAGTCACATCAGCCACAGTTCATAGAATCATAGAATCATAGAGTTGGAAGAGACCACAAGGGCCATCGAGTCCAACCCCCTGCCGAGCAGGAAACACCATCAGAGCACTCCTGACATATGGTTGTCAAGCCTCTGCTTAAAGACCTCCAAAGTAGGAGACTCCACCACACTCCTTGGCAGCAAATTCCACTGTCGAACAGCTCTTACTGTCAGGAAGTTCTTCCTAATGTTTAGGTGGAATCTTCTTTCTTGTAGTTTGGATCCATTGCTCCATGTCTGCTTCTCTGGAGCAGCAGAAAACAACCTTTCTCCCTCCTCTATATGACATCCTTTTATATATTTGAACATGGCTATCATATCACCCCTTAACCTCCTCTTCTCCAGGCTAAACATGCCCAGCTCCCTTAGCCGTTCCTCATAAGGCATCGTTTCCAGGCCTTTGACCATTTTGGTTGCCCTCCTCTGGACACGTTCCAGTTTGTCAGTGTCCTTCTTGAATTGTGGTGCCCAGAACTGGACACAGTACTCCAGGTGAGGTCTGACCAGAGCAGAATACAGTGGCACTATTGCTTCCCTTGATCTAGATGATATACTCCTATTGATGCAGCCCAGAATTGCATTGGCTTTTTTAGCTGCCGCATTAACCTCTGGACAATTTATTTGGCTTGGGTCAGGCATGTCCAAAGTCCGTTTTGGGGGCGTAATCTGGCCCACTGGTCGATTTAATCCGGCCCCTGTGGCAGTATATGTAAAAGCTCAAAAACTTTGGTCGGCCCTCACACATGTTCACTTCATCAAATCTGGCCCTCTTTGAGAAACGTTTGGGCACCCCTAGTTTAGGCACTTGAATTCAGAGACCATTCCAAAAATCCTATTTTGAATCGTGGTTATCCTAATATCACATCAGCCAAATTTGAAGTTCGGGAGGTTAGAAAGAAATACTCTTCTTCAGAAAGTTCTGAATAGAAACACTTGCACTTTGCCTTTCGGTTACGCAAATAAATGTTTGCAATGCCGTATGCCTAACTATTGGCATTTGCAACAAGACGTACCAAGCTGTGAAAGGAAACCTATAACTGCTGAGCAAAGGACAAGGGACACTCAAGGCTGGTCGATTTATGCTGGCAAACATATTCAACCCTCATTTCAACTGTTTACCCAGTTTGGAGCTCCAGTCCATCACTGTAGTCATTGTATGTTCTGCAAATACATCAACAGGGTGCATTCCTTCAACAACTCAGGTGCCCACCAGTGTGTATCATTTTAAAAAAATTGGAGCATCACTTGAGTAGCTTATGCTATCAAGGGCAAACCCTAGGGATCTGGCCCACCAAACCACTGTTTCAGTGGCCCAACAGCCCCTGGTAGAATCAGGCAGAATCAGGCCCAAGACATTTTGGCACCTGAGGTGGACCACAAAATGGTGTACCACCCCCCACCCCTGGAAGAAGCTACCACTGTATTTAATAAGTTAATGTGTGTTGTTAAATGTATTTATTTATTGAGCAATAATTATTTACCACTTAATTAAAAACAACAACCCTCTAACAAAAAGTAACCCCCAAAAACCTCATCAGAAAATGCCAATGAAATAAAACTTTATAAACAAGGTGACACAATCAAATTATCAAAATATAGATAAAACCAACACTTTTACAAATGAATATAGATAATAAAATTACATATCGCGGTAGGCTTGCCTAAATAATTTTTTTTAAGCAGGCGCTGAAAACAGGGTAATGACGTCACCTGCTTAATAAATGACTCAATGGCGAAGAGGATCAACCAGCACTAATAACGATATAATACTGGCAATATTCTCAAAAGTCAGAGTTAGGTTTATATAGGGCTAATTTTGATATGGTAAACCACAGAGCCTAGGACTTGCTGATCAGAAGGTCAGTGGTTCGAATCCCCGTGACGGGGTGAGCTCCTGTTGCTCGGTCCCTGCTCCTGCCAACCTAGCAGTTCGAAAGCACGTCAAAGCGCAAGTAGATAAATAGGCACCACTCCGGCGGGAAAGTAAACGGTGCTTCTGTGCGCTGCTCTGGTTCGCCAGAAGCGGCTTGGTCATGCTGGCCACATGACCCGGAAGCTGTACGCCGGCTCCCTCGGCCACTAAAGCGAGATGAGTGCCGCAACCCCAGAGTCACCCATGACTGGACCTAATGGTCAGGGGTCCCTTTACCTTTTTAAACCTCATGTGCAGCCAGGCCAACTGTGTTGCTGCTATCATGCGCCTCTGTTATATTTGGTTCAGCCAGTCTCTCTCCTCCTGCGGTTCAGGCTGTGAGTGCCTGTTCAATACTGCTTTGTAAGAACCTTAAATCAGTTTGTTCAAATGGAAGTGTCCACAAAAAGATCCTTATTTTATGTTTTATTTATCATTACATTTCTGTTACTGCTGTTACTAATAGTACTTTGGCGCAAGCTTTTCCGTTGTCATTGTATTTTAGGGTCCTGACGGAAGTAGCTTGCACTGAAAACAGCCACCACAATTAAGAGCACAGAGAGGTGACAGGCACGAGAATAAAAGTGAATTTTTAAATCCCTCCTAGGAGGGAGCACAGCTGACAGCTCCCCTGTCACCAACGGAATTGTCAATCTAAAATGATTGCTTTTCCAATCTAATTTTGATGCCTGGATAGTTCCGTTGCAGCTTGCCGAAATGAGAAAGTCAAGTGAGTAAGCAAGCAAACAAACTACCATAACCCATTGTTGTTGTTGTTTTATTAAAACAAACAAAAACAAACCCACTGAACCACTGATCCTGCCTCGTACAACCGGCTTTGCTCATTTTCTCTGAGAACAGCCACTGAAATATTTATGACAATCTTTCCTAGTGACATCGCCATGAAGTCTATTCAAGCCAATCCCCGAAATGTTGACAATCAAGCTGTAGCAGCCCAGCAGCGCTTTATGCCAGTTCTGAGTCTGATAAACAGCATTCCAAATGGGGGCATTTCATGGGTTACACTTTAAGCCTCCCCCAACCCATGCATTTTGTTTCGTTTCGTTTTGTTCTCACAGGGCTTCAGAGATCACCCCTCCTTTCCCCAGTGGCAGTGGTTCTCATACTGCCAGATGAACCTCCCTAGCGGGATATCGTCTCTAGAGCAGGGGTATGGAGCCCTTTCCCAAGGGCCACAGTGCCTTCTGGGCAGCTTTCCAAGGGCCACATGCTGTCAGGGACAAAAGCAGGCAGGGCAATGGATGTCAACCTGACCACTGTACAGTCTCACACCCCTCTCCATCCTCCCTCTAGGCAAGCAAAGGGCACAATCAGAGTTCACATTATGACCAGGCTGAGGCATTCAGAGTGCAAACTGGAAGAATGAGGGTGTGCAGCCTGGGGAGATTTATTCAGGCCACATTCAGATGCCTCAAGGGTCAGATTTAGCCCCCCAGGCCTGAATTTCCCCAACCACGCTGTAGAGAAGACTTTCTCAAACTTGGTTCCTCCGATGTTGCTGAAGTACAACTCCCATCATCCCTAGATAGCAGGGATGGGGAAAGCTGCTGTAGAATATTGTGTGCACACAATACTCCTGGAAGGGATAAGATCCTGAAGCTGGTAGTACGCTTCTTTCCCACCAGCAAAGACAATAAGGGGATCCATGCAGATACAGAATGGATTTATAGAAGTGACAACATCTCCATTGCCCCATTATCTGAGGAAAAAGCTACAGCTTTGTTAAGGTGGTTCCCTATGTATGGTTTTAAGACGGGCCAACAAGATTGTATTCCGTTCCTCTCCTAAGGCTAGTGTCGAGCTGAGTATCTCAATTTCACAGCAGCAGGTGTATGAGCACTGGAGGCAACCATCTTTGCAAGCTCATCTATAGAGAATCTGGTGCTGAGAGAGGGTGTGAGTAGAGTAAGTTTAGAAGAGGACCCTGAGTTCAAAAGGTTTGAGAAACACCTCCTCTATATAGGTTCATGGCCAAAAGTCAGAAGCAAAATGCAAACCCAGTCCAGATTTAAGGAAGTGCCCGTTTATCAATATGAACGATAAGCATCTGAAACCCTACTGAGATGGAACAATTAATAGACTGTATGGGACTGGCAGAAATGACTGGCAGAATCTGCGACCAGGGAGAAGAGTCGGCAGAAGAAGATTGGAAAAAGTTTAAGGACTATTTACAAAAATTAAGGAATGTTGAATGATGTTGGATTGAAATTAAGTGGTTTCTAGCTGTAATGGTATATGATAAAATGGTTTTGGTTGTTTTTTTTTATAAGTAAGAATTTAAGGTTATAACAGCCTAAGATGATGGAGAGAAAATAAGGTTTTCTTGCTTTTAAAGTTGTAATGCTTTGAGATATGGATTTGCTGTACAAATAATTTGAACTGGATATACAAGAAGGGGAGGTATGAGGAGGTCAGGGAAATATGTTATGAAAAATAAGTTGTGAAATTTATGTGTTTTTAACTTTTTTCTTTTTATGTCTGTCTTTTTTTCTTTTTGTCTGTAAAAAATTGGAAAATTTAATAAATATCTTTATAAAAAAAAAGAGATGGAACAATTAAAAGGTTAACTTCTGCTGGCCTTCAGTTCTGTGGCTGAGTTGCCATAATGGTTGGTTTGGTCGGAGCCAACCTTTTTCCTGGATCCAAAGAAAGGGGCATATTGCTGCTGGGGCTGCCTAGCAACATAATATCATGCCATCCAGGACAGGTTTTGCCTCTGGGCAATTGCTGTTGACTTCTCCCTTCCAGCAAAAATCTCCACTAAACCGCAGTGTAGTTAGGAATGGATAGATTTGCCCATTGTACACATTTTGTCTAATGCACACATTTTTAAAAAACATTTTTTTCCTACTATAATGCATTTTTATATGTTTTCCCCTACTATGCACTATTGTACGTACTCTTCCCAAATATGTACAGGATTGGAGAACCTCATCACACAATTCAGAGAAGTGTGGCTTTTCAAGGATTGCTGCATTTCAGTCTGTGATTGGTTTGGGATATGCAAGTTAAGCAGATTTGCATTAAAATGTGAACATATTTCTCCACCATCCCTAAATTTAGTGAAGTAACCAACCCATAGATATGAGGACAGGGTGAGGACATAAGCCTAAATGATGGGAAAGGAGTAGAAGTTGAGAACTTGATTGTCCCTGTGTTGTAGTTCACAGGGGAACTAGCATCTGATCTCCATCAGGGCCAGCTTCACACATTTTGGTACCTGGCAGAATATCCAAAGGACACACTTCCCTCCTACAAAGTATCACAGGGCAAAATCTCCTCCTTCAGCTCCTCTTAACTTAAGTGAACCAGAGGCCTCCTTCAAGTCCGGCCTGCATCAATGGTACCGTATTTTTCGCCCCATAAGACGCACCGGCCCATAAGACGCACCTAGTTTTTTGGGGGGGAAATAAAGGGGGGAAAAATTATTTCCCCCCCAGGTGCGCTGCGCTACACCAGGAGCTTGGGGCCTGTGGAGCTCAGCGCGCCCCAAGCTTCTAGGTGCGTGCAAGCAGTCCGCTAGCCTTGGGAGAGCCGCGGGGCTCTCCCAGGGCTAGCGGACCCCTGCGCTACACCAGGAGCTTGGGGTGTGCTGAGCTCAGCGTGCCCCAAGCTTCTGCGTGCGCGCAAGCAGTCTGCTAGCCCTGGGAGAGCCACGCGGCTCTCCCAAGGCTAGCGGACTGCTTGCGTGCACCTAGAAGCACAGGCTGCCGCCCCAAGCCTCGAGCACCCGGTGGGACCTCCTGCCGGGTGCGCGAGGCTTGCAGACACTCGCCCGAAGCAGGGGGAGCCCTCCCGAGGGCTCCCCGTGCTTCGGGCGACAGGCTGCCGCCCCAAGCCTCGCGCACCCAGTGGGACCTCCTGCCGGGTGCGCGAGGCTTGCAGACACTCGTCCGAAGCAGGGGGAGCCCTCCGGAGGGCTCCCCGTGCTTCGGGCGACAGGCTGCCGCCCCAAGCCTCGCGCACCCGGTGGGACCTCCTGCCGGGTGCACGAGGCTTGCAGACACTCGCCCGAAGCAGGGGGAGCCCTCCGGAGGGCTCCCCGTGCTTCGGGTGACAGGCTGCCGCCCCAAGCCTCGCGCACCCGGTGGGACCTCCTGCCGGGTGCGCGAGGCTTGCAGACACTCGCCCGAAGCAGGGGGAGCCCTCCGGAGGGCTCCCCATGCTTCGGGCGACAGGCTGCTGCCCCAAGCCTCGCGCACCCGGTGGGACCTCCTGCCGGGCACGCGAGGCTTGCAGGCATTCGCCCCATAAGACGCACCCCGATTTCCCCTTCATTTTTGGAGGGGAAAATTGCGTCTTATGGGGCGAAAAATACGGTATGTTCTGTGGTGACCCAAGGCAGTGTCTTCTTCTTCTGTCACTGTGTCCCAATTGTGAACTCCCTTCAGATTGTTCCCCTCATTACCAGCTTTTCATTGCCCCCCTCCAAAAAAACCCCTTTTACCTCGATTTGTTAGGAGTTTGTTTAGGGGCGAACTGAGATTGTGTCTGTTTAATCTAAATGTGAAGAAATATTGTACTGGTTTGCTGCCTGCTGCCCTGAAATCCTCTTGGGATGAAGTTTGTCTAGAAATACAGGGACTCAATCCATTTCTATATACCGTAGATTCCGGCGTATTAGGTGACTGGGTGTATTAGACGACCCCCCAAATTTGCAGCTGCAATTTGGGGGTTCGTCTTATAAGCCCAGTCGCCTAATACGCTGGGCAGCTCCACACCAGGTGAAAGCCGCCAGCACAGCAGCAGCGGGGGGTGGGATCCGCTCCACGCCGCCTATACCCGGCGCATAAGACGATCCCCGACTTTTTAACCTCTTTTCTGGGGTTAAAAAGTCGTCTTCTATGCCGGAATCTACGATAACCCCTTTCAGTCCATGAGGTGAGATGTGCTGGTGATGGAACTGATGGAAAAAATCCCGGCCCGTCTCTTTGGCTTACCTGTAGATCCTGTACCTGGTGGCGAAACCCTGCCGAAAGCGCTCCATGAAGTCAACATACTCTGGGGCCCGGTGAAATGGTCCTCGATCAGTGAGCAGCCAGTCCAGTGGTACTTGGCTGGAGGAGGCTGTGGAGGCATGCTGTTCGTGTGGTGTGGCAACAGCTGCAGCCAGCCCCCAGCACCCCAGAGTCAGGACCAATACTGAGGACACCCATGGGACCATCAGCCAGAGCCCGTTAAACTGAGCGCTGCGCTGCCACCTCATGCTTCTCCTGCTCGGTTGGCTTCTTCATTCTCTCACCACTCCTTCCCTCTCGGCGCTCCTTCAGGATTTCCTGCACTGAGAAGGCACAAGGAAAAGAAGATGGGTCAATCCCCTTTTTACTGAGGTAAGGAAGAGACAGTAATTCTCTGAGAAGCAGAATAAAAACAGAGTGAACAATACGGGGTCCAACCAGTACATTGAACTCTGCCACCTGAGGAGGGCAGATGGGAGCCAACCTTCACTCCCATTCAGAAGCGGGACTGGCGCATGCCCACTGCTGAAACAGCCATCTAGGGGCAGCAAGTGGCAGCACTGCTGGGTCAGATCCATGAGGGGCCTTTGAAGTTCCTGGGGGCACCAGGCTTGACTGACTAAAGCACACAGATCCCAAGTGGAGTGCTTACTTGCCCTCATGGTCTCCATACTGCAAGTGCTTCGTGAGTTTGTTGTTCATCCGGGGCTGTCTGGGGTAAAAAGATAGGGTAGAAGCAAAGTGCCAATGTTCCTTTGCTTTCCCCCCTAAAGGGGTTCAGGTGCTACAGCTGAGAGAGAGCTGCAGTGAATGTATGAAGTTGTCTTATACTGAGCCAGCCCCCTGGTCCATCCAGCCTCACCTGTTCCAACTTTCTCCAAGACAATGGGACCATTGAGTCTTGTATGGCCAGCCCCTCCTAGAGACTGCAGGTCTCCAGGGATTTCAGCAACAATCGTCCCAGCCTGGTGCCTGAGACTCTTTAACTAGAATTACCACATGCAAACCATGCTCCCACATGCAAACCAAGTTCTCTGCTACTCATAGAATCATAGAGTTGGAAGAGACCACAAGGGCCATCGAGTCCAACCCCCTGCCAAGCAGGAAACACCATCAGAGCACTCCTGACATATGGTTGTCAAGCCTCTGCTTAAAGACCTCCACCATCTCCATATAAATATAAATATCCCAGGCTAGACACCTGAGGCAATGCTCACTCAGGTCATAGCAAGCACTAAGCACTTGCACAGCACATGCGAAGCATCATTGCACTTCCCATACATTTAACTCAGTCATCTGTACAATTTAGGCTGACAACTGACCAGGTGTGTGGCCTGGGCCTGGCCTCTTGCCTTTTAAGAGCAGCCTGGTGCTCAGAAATAGGCAGGTGAAGTTTTTCAAAGCATGAGAGATGGCCTTTAGGGCTTTCAAGATGTTCCCTCACACACGGATTCAAGGAATGCATGGAATTCCTGCCACCAGCATCCATCAGCGCCCCCAGTGGCCCCACCTCCTGATCTATGCACATATCGGACTAAGCAGGTAGGTAGAGGCAGCCTTTTCTGATGGCATAGTACAGAGCACCTGGGGGCTGGCTGTTGGATTAGTAGGCAGAAGCCAGGAGGCACAGTCCCACTCCCCATTCAGCATGCACAAACCTCTGGTTGCCATCACACCAGCTGTTCTTAAAGGCACAGCTACAGCAGCTGCTTCTTCAAACAGGTCACAACTGCAGTGGCTGCTTGAAAATTAGCAGCTCCACTTCTAATAGGCCTATAGCATAAGCCAAGGGTCAGCAACCTAAGGCCCATGGGCCACAAGTGGCTCATGGGGGTCGTTTAACTGGCCCATGGACCCCCGCTGCCTGCTCAGTTGGCTCCAGTGCACCACACTAAACCAGTGTGGAGCAGAGCGGGGACTATCTTCTGCAACGCTGGCTGGCTTCCCATTGGCTGCAAGAAGCTCCTGCAGTCAATGGGAAGCTGTGCACACCTCCTCTGCGCTGGAAATAGCATTTAAGCATGCGTGCGCATGCACTCCAGCCCACCGCGGTGTCTGCAGGACCGTGAACCGGCCCAAGCCACAATAACTTTGCCAACCCCTGGGATAAGCCTATATTATAACTCAGGACGGACCCATTGACACTCAGCGGCATGACTAGCTTGGGTCCATTAATTCTGTTGGGTCTACCCTGAGTATGATTTGGTCGGTACCAATCCATTGCATGTATGTGGGCTGAGATGCCCCCAGCCACTTAGAATCATAGAATCATAGAATCATAGAGTTGGAAGAGACCACAAGGGACATCGAGTCCAACCCCCTGCCAAGCAGGAAACACCATCAGAGCACTCCTGACATATGGTTGTCAAGCCTCTGCTTAAAGACCTCCAAAGGAGGAGACTCCACCACACTCCTTGGCAGCAAATTCCACTGTCGAACAGCTCTTACTGTCAGGAAGTTCTTCCTAATGTTTAGGTGGAATCTTCTTTCTTGTAGTTTGGATCCATTGCTCCGTGTCCGCTTCTCTGGAGCAGCAGAAAACAACCTTTCTCCCTCCTCTATGTGACATCCTTTTATATATTTGAACATGGCTATCATATCACCCCTTAACCTCCTCTTCTCCAAGCTAAACATGCCAGCTCCCTTAGCCGTTCCTCATAAGGCATCGTTTCCAGGCCTTTGACCATTTTGGTTGCCCTCCTCTGGACACGTTCCAGTTTGTCAGTGTCCTTCTTGAACTGTGGTGCCCAGAACTGGACACAGTACTCCAGGTGAGGTCTGACCAGAGCAGAATACAGTGGCCTCAGAATACACTTGGTAGTCTCAAGCTTTGCTTATCCTGACACAGCAACAGAACCACTGCATTTCTCAAACAACCCCCAAATTTATCCAGCATGTATCCATCACAAGCTGCTTCTCTTCCTCTTCTGGGGCAGAGTCCTCTCTACCTGCCAGCCATCTGTCACTTAGTTACGCCCCACTTGTTCTGCAAGAGGGCACCTGCCATGCCCCCACCTCCCAGAGCACCAGCCTTTTAAAAATAAAATACTGTCAACCCCAATTCTGCGCGTCACGCGCCCTGCAAAAGCGAAGGGCTTATTTCTTTTGTTCTAAGGCCTCAGTTGCTGAGGAAATGAAATGCTGATTGACAGCAACGGGAATAATTTGTCAGGATCACAGCGCCAGTTGCCAAACCAGCTAGACAAATAAAATAAATAAATCCCAGACAGACAAAGCAAACAAACACAATATAAACAAACAGCTGAAAGAGCATCTCTCGCTCCCAGTCTGGGGCAGCATTTCCCTGCCCCCTGCAGAATCCAACTTCTATTTCAGAACTAAAATAGATGTGTAGATTATTTCAAGGAGCTTGGTGTGATAGCAACTTTGCTTCGCGTATAAATCTCATCCCGGTTGTAGATGAGAAGCATTTGAAAATCTGCTCACAGGAGTCTTTAGTTCTGAGTCTGTGTGTGATTCTGTTCTTTTCTCAAAGTACAAACATTTTGTTTTCCCACCCACTCCAGAAGAAACAAGAGCAAGAATAGAATGAATTCTGGGACCTTTACCACCATCACTGCTACTCTTCATTTATTTATATGCACCATCAATATGCAGAGTGCATAGGCAGAGTAAGATTGGGGGTGGGAATAGTCCCTTGCTTTAGCAGCTTAAAATCTGAATGGAACTCTCTACTCAGGTGACAGGCTAGCAATCTCAAGATGTACCTTCTCCACCCCTGATGCCCTTCAAAAAAGGGCTATAACTTTGTCACATCTGTTGTTTCTTTGCTTGCAAGAAGACCTGCACCAGCAGCTGGTACTTCCAGGAGGCTGGGGAAGAGACTTGCCATCATTACCCCCCCCCCCGACATTTGCTTTTTGCTGCTGTCAGTCTCCTCGGGAGTAGGGATATGGGAGCCAGCTGTATGTCATTTTCGAGCCCTCCCCTCTGAACAGTATTTAAGCCAGACTCCTTGGAGTGCGGCAAGGCCAGCACCACAAACTTTATTGTTGCTTAACACCTGTTTTGCTTTCTGTTCTTAAGTCTACATTTATTCGTTTGGGGAGGGGGCAATATTGAATTGATTCTGTGTTTGCCAAATTGTTGATTTTTTCCCTGTATTTATTTCCCCACTGGGGAGAGGCGCTGCAGTGATAGCTGTACGTGGGACAGGGGCAGAAGTTGCCCTGGAGACATGCTGCCTTGGCGTTCTCCTACCCTGGCGTACAAGTGGCACACAGAGCCGGTGACCAGTGGGCCCTGGTGGTGTTACCATGTGGTGTGTTTTCTTTCCAGGCTGTGTTCTGCCACCGCCACCCTCCTTTTCTTCTTCTTCTTCTTTTTTTTTAAGATTGAAGTGAAGGCCCAAGACAGCTGTTGATCATCATGTGAGCTGCGCACAGGTGGTCTGAAGCGAGCGAGCGAGCTACCACCATTCCTGTGGAGCCTCCTTTTATTGAGACAAATATGCAAGCCAGGCAAATACATTTTGGGGCTGTGACCTTTACACATCTTCCGTCCCGAAATCGTGGGGTGGTACAAAGTTATTTTGGCACCTGTTCCACAGCGTCATTTTCCCCTTGCACAGTGTAGGACGAATGGAGACAAACGTCTCATGGAAAAGGGTTACAGACAGGACACCGCAAACTGCTGAGATCGCGAAAGGTCAGGCAGAGGTGGAACGATGTACAGACAGCTGTGGCTTGTCTGGGGTGGGGGGGTTGCCCCTGCACCCAAAGGTCACGCATGCTCCCTCTGGACCCCACTCCCCACTCCACGATATCCCTACAGAAGATAATCTTTATTGATTTTATGATTACATACTATACATATACACATTACTTTACATTTGCATTTACATTTACTCCGAGTTGACTTCCCTCCTTCCTTCTTCTGGCTTTTTTATGTCGTCTCTAAGTTTTTCACATTATCGATTTTGTATATTGTTGTTCTTCTTTCAACTTTATCCGTACAGTGTCTATATACAAATAAATATTTCTGTATATACCTGGGCTGGATATGTGTCTAGGATGTCATGGAGGTTGTACCAGAATAACAGCAGCATAGCTGCCACTCCATTCTGGTTTAATTGGTATGCAGGCTTGCTTTGGGGAAAAGTAGCAGGAGAAAAACAGCAACACAATTTCTTGTTAAAAACACGGGATAAATGGAAAGGAAGAACGAGATTGAGCAAATCCCTGCATATTAAAACAAAAGCTGCTGCGGCAATGGCACAAAAGCCGGTGGGGGGCGGGGGCAGCTGCCTTGAGAGGTTTCTCAGTCCGGAATTGGTGGCTAGCAAGTTGTACATCAGAAAAAGGTCTCAAACTCTAGACCAGGGATGGAGAACAATGTTGTCGGACTACTGCCCCCATCGCCCATGACTGTTGACTTTGCTGAGTGGGGCTGATGGGAGTCAGAGTCCAACCACACCCAGCGAGAGGCCCGCTGGCTCTCTATCCCTGGTCCAAACAGTTTGATGCTGTTAGGAGCCAGTTTAGTCAGCTGACAGGTTAAGAAGGAAGGCCTGACAGTTCTTTGCTGCTCTCAGGAGAAAAGAGCGGCTTGGTTCCCCCATCCCCAACAGCTGCCTCACCTTCACTTTTGATCAGATTAGCGGTTTCATCAAGCCACATTTGTTCGAGTGCAAAACTGTAATCTCTGTCATGGAAGATTTCTGTCCAAATAGGAAATGAACGATGCAGAAAATTTCCGTCAATTGAGAAAGTACAACATAATGTGTCAGGAGATATTAATGAGAAAAGGTTTATCAGAGCCTTCCTGCAGTTATAAACCATCGTGTTTTTGAGTATTTAATAAAAAATTAACTAGTTTTTAAAAATCTGTTCTGATTCGTTACCTGTTATTTTTAAAATTCAGAGTGTCCATTCTGTTTTTGGATTTTTTTAACGTTTCAAACTGTGAGCTAAGGAAGACACTAAATCAAGACCTGGTAGTAATGAGCATTTTTTATTTTTAAAAAATGTAGTTGATCCATTTAATTTTGTTATTACAACTTATTTTTTTGGTTATTAAATCCATTGAGATCCATCATATGTGTTGCTCTATGGTTAAGTAATTCATTCTCTTTGTTCATTATTTTTGCTTCCTACTTTTTATCAGTGCAAGACCCAAGTGCTCTTCCACTGCCAGTAATCCCTTCTACTATTAAACAAATGCATGCCAAAGTTGTAAAACAGTTCCAAATACTATACATTAATTCATTGCTCACTCAGAACTCATTCAGTAAGTTTGCTGAGGCCCTCAGGTTTTTATGAACACCACCTGTTTTAACTGACTGTTGCTTTTTTAGTTCATTGTTTTCAATCTGCTGTTTGTGCATTAATTTGTATGATTATTATTATTATTTATTTATTGTACTGTTTTCTTTCTTGTTGCTCTGCTAGCCCCTCTGTTGAAGGCGAAGGATAGAAATAAACAAACAATTCTATTAAACTCTGACCCAGCTACATGCACATCACTGGGCAAATGTTATTGTAAAATGATGTTTTCCCCATTCCATTTTATTCAACAGGAAAGGGCGGGGGGAGGGGGGAAATCAAGGCGCTTTAACGAAAATTGACTCCTGCTCCCCAGTGGAATATTCTTTAGTTTTACTCAGCCATGTTGCTTCAGCAAAGAAAGAAGTATTTCAATCAGCTCTAATTGATTCACATGCTGTATTCTGGCTTTCAAGCAGCCCACTAACCTTTATGGGCTCCTTGGTTGAAGCAGGCCCCCCACAGAGCAAGAAGCATTGGGGGGGGGGGGGAGCAAGCAGAGCTCTGCCAGAAGAGTAAATGCAAAACCTGCAAACAGGGTCTCCATCACCACCTTCCGTAATAAACCACCGCTCAAAGTGCGAGAAACAAGACATGTCAATCACAGCATGTGGCTTGCCATTCTAATGCAAATATAGCATTAGCAGCGCACCTTCCAAGGCTTGCTTTTCGGTTGGCAGACTATTACTATAAGGGTGGACTTGGGGAGCATGCAAGCCTACACTGATTTGTGCAGCAGCCTTGTTGTGAATGAGTGCGCACAAAACCTTTCCCTGTAGGTAGCAGAGAAATCCATTATGCAATTCCTTGCCTTGCCTTGCCTGAAGGCAGGAGCTGATTTCCCCCACCCCCCACCCCATCCCCAGGATCTCCCTTTGTCCTGAGGATGGCACCGATTTGGCCATATTCAGAGTGAGTCAGAGGGGGGAGGGCGGCAGTTGAGGAGAGCCTGGTACAGTACTGGAATTTGGGGTGGGGAAGGGGAGGGGAGCTGCTGCACACAGGGCCGTCTTACCCATAGAGGCTAGTGGTGCGGGGCGGCAGGGTGCCAAGTTCTAGAGGGCGCCAGGGAAGAGGCAGAGGCTGGACGCACCGCCTTCCGGCATGAGCTCGCCGCCCTCGCCCACCTCTGCCATGCTACGCCGAAACAGCGCCGCGCCCAGAGCCTCCATCTGCCGTGGCCACCGTGGCACGAAGCGTCCAGCTGAGCCGGGAGGTGCTGCGTCCAGCCTCTGCCTCTTTCCCGCCGGAGGAGCCGCCCTCCAACCGCTGCCCGCCTCCTCCAGCCCTGCCAGCAGTGCCATCCTCCCTACAAAACTCTGGGAAACGGGAGGGTGGGTGGGCGCCGGAGAGAGCTTTGCACCATGGCACCGGATATGCTTAAGACGCCCCTGGCTGCACAGAATTCCAAGGCAGGTTAGGAAGAGCTGTTTCTTAACCGCTACTTGACTCACAAAGGAGCAGAGTCAGGGGGCACAAGAGTTCTGGGACTTCCATGGAAAACATGGCTCCTCTTTAAATAAATGCCAGCCAAGATGCCCCGGAATTGGGTAGAACTATGAGGAAGTGGGTGGAAAACAGTTGCTGGAACACTAGGTATTATTTCCATATGTTGCATTAACTTTGCACTTGAGTCATGCACAGTATATATGGCAGGCTGATCCTGGAGCCAATTCTCTTGCACACAACCTCTGGCTGTGCAGCATAGCCCTGATCCAAAAGCCCACAGAAAAATGCCAGTCCTTGGCTCCCATGAAGCTTTAATAATACATTTTGGATGTGCCTGGTAACTGTCCTGCTGTTCTCTTATAAAGGACCTCAAATGGCTCTGCTAGCGCATGCTGTTCATAACCTCCCTCCACCCCACTCCTCCTGCCATTTCAGTCCTGGACTCTACTAATGCATGTCAATCAGCCCTTTCAATGCACTCCCTGCTATTTCATTTCTGGATCCCCACCTAGTTCTTCCGCCGAATCTCCATCAAAGCCTTCATTACCCCTTGCTGCTCCTTCTCTTCCTACACGCATACAACATTGCCATTGCCACCGGGTGTTATTACTGGCTTCCAGCATCCCCACCTATCCCTGCTGCGAGTCTCCTCCTGACCACACAGCCGACACACCTTAACCTTGACCTGCCACATGCTGGCTGGTCCAGCTCCAGCCAAGTACAGGATGAGAGAAACTATTTCATAGAACACACAGCTTAGGGAGCAATTTCTAAGGCTGTTTCAAAATGGGGCTCGCACTCACACATAGCCAATAATTGAAGCCAGCCAGCACCAGGTGGGCCACGAACCAGGCTGCATGTATTCCATTCTGCTATGACATGGGTAGGTAAACTAGGCCCGGGTGCTGGATCCGGCCCAATCGCCTTCTAAATCCGGCCTGCGGACGGTCCGGGAATCAGCGTAGAACGTGTCCGTTTATTTAAAATGCATCTCTGGGTTATTTGTGGGGCCTGCCTGGTGTTTTGACATGAGTAGCACGTGTGCTTTTGTTTAAAATGCATCTCTGGGTTATTTGTGGGGCATAGGAATTCATTCATTTCCCCCCGCCCAAATATAGTCCGGCCCCCCACAAGGGACAGTGGACCAGCCCCCTGCTGAAAAAGTTTGCTGACCCCTGTGCTATGGCCTCAGGGTACAAATGCCAAATGGGACATCAAGGACAGAAAGTTGGGGTCCTGGAAATCTCAGCTTTCATTAAATATTTTTCTAGCATTCAATCAGGGAAGAGGTATGAGTAGGCTAAATACTTTACAGCAGGGTTAGCCAAAGTAGTAGTAGTAGTAATAATAATAATAATATTTTTTTATTTATACCCTGCCCATCTGGCTGGGTTTCCCCAGCCACTCTGGGCAGCTTCCAACACAATATTAAAATACAGTAATGCCTCAAACATTAAAAGCTTCCCTAAACAGGGCTGCCTTCAGATGTCGTCTAAAAGTCTGGTAGTTGTTGTTCTCTTTGACATCTGGTGGGAGGGCGTTCCACAGGGCGGGTGCCACTACCAAGAAGGCCCTCTGCCTGGTTCTCTGTAACTTGGCTTCTCGCAGGGAAGGAACTGCCAGAAGGCCCTTGGCGCTGGACCTCAGTGGGAACAATGGGGGTGGAGACCCTCCTTCAGGTATACTGGGCAGAGGCCGTTTAGGGCTTTAAAGGTCAGCACCAACACTTTGAATTGTGCTCAGAAACGTACTGAGAGCCAATGTAGATCTCTGAAGGTCTCTGAAGACCTTCCAGATGTCTTTGGCTCCACCTCAAAGCATTTCCCCTATCATTACTGGCCAAGCTGGCTTCAAATATAAACAGAGTAGCAAGGGGAGAGGGGGAGGCTTAAAAAAATTCCTTGTGGGTTGTCCGCCTTATTAAAATCACCTTTCCCAAGCTGCTTTACTCCCCACAGAAGAATCTACGCGTGGGTCCAAAAACAGATGGTGAGGGAGATTTTTAATTGTAAAAACGGCTGCAGGGAAAGGGTTAAGCAAGCCAGCAAGCATACACACATATGCACCATCTTTCTGGCCAAATCTTTCATGGGCTGTGTTAAAAGTTGAACAAACACAAAAACAGTTGGGAGACTCTCCACATCACTTCCAGGTTCCTTCTTAAATACTGTTCAGCCAAGCCTGCTGAGAGAGGATGGATACAGGAGGCCTGTAGGGCTTTGCCCCATCCCTCCGCACATGGCTGTTTCTGTCAAGCGCAAACTGCTGCCTTTTTCTTTTTTTTCCTTAAAAAGTCCATGCCTAGGGACCCCTTTTTTCATTAAGAGCCTGTCACCTGTGCGCTGCCACCAGAACGCTGCCTTGCACTCCGGGCACCTAACCCATGCTGCCACTGCCAGAGAACCACTGTCTGGCGGAGACAGCTCATTCCAAGCTGAAGCTTCGCCCTGCTGTTTTTCCTGCTGCTGCTGCTGCCGCCGCCGCGCATGCAAACAGGGAGCGGCTCTCACCTCCTGTGGGCCCTGGCGCAACGAACTCCCCTGGGGACTCTGAGGCAGCCAAACGGAAAATGTGACAAACAATTCAACACAGCAGTGATCATCTCTCCCCCGAGGGCCCGGCCACCGAGGAGAAAAGGAAATAAACTCACAAGCTGCACAATCCTGGCAGCTGACAACTGGGCTTCCTAGGGTGGTGCTCTGGACCAGACCTTTGCTGGTCCAGTAGAAAAGCCAAAGTTTTGCTACCTCTTTATGGAGAGCTGGGTGGGTGGGGTTGGGGCTCACTCATGTTTTGACATCAAAGAATCACAACAGGGCAATGGTGAACATTTTTTAAAAATAATAATACTATTTTTAAAATATTTTTAAGGGGGTCTTCTGGAGGGTATAGTGGGATACCGATGGGAACTATATATTTTTTAAAATATATATATATTTTTAATTAAAATGGGAGGGCAGAGTGAGATCTTGGGGGTCCACAAAAACCCTTTGGTGCCATGACATCGCAGCAGAAGACCCACAAAGTCAGTTAAACAGCAACAGCCATTTTTCCTGCGTGGGTATGGACAACCCAATTCACTTCATTTCAGCTATAAGGAAAGTCTGTTACAGTTGCTAAACAATCTCAAAAGGCTCAGATTTTATTTAAATTTCAGCTCAGAGCGATTAATGGTCTCCCTCGTAAACTCAGAGAGATTTCACTCTGTCTTTTAAGCCCCACAATTCCAGTGTGGAAATCTTTCGTGCACAGAAGTTGAACCCGGCTTGCAATTTCAAGTGCAAAATGGAGCTTCCTGATCAACATCTCTGTAATTACCAGCAGGCCGAGATGAAAGGATTGCGCTATTCCTAGGTTTGACCTCACAGCCCTCCAAGGGATTTAAAACACATTTTCCTTTCCTTTGGAGAAGAGTCTTCTCTATCTTAGCCCCAAGTCGCCTCTTTCGTGAGCACAAGGGCTGTTGGAATGAGAGGGTAGGAGAACGTGTCTTATTCCTATAATTCAGGCATCCTTCCTTGGGCTGACAGTTCCCCTGAAACAAAGAGGAAGAGCTGTGAGCCTTCCCAGGATGTGTTGTTGTCGTTTAGTCATTTAGTCATGTCTGACTCTTTGTGACCCCATGGACCAGAGCACTCCAGGCACTCCTGTCTTCCACTGCCTTCCAGAATTTCATCAAATTCATGCTAGTAGCTTCGAGAACCCTGTCCAACCATCTCGTCCTCTGTCATCCCCTTCTCCTTGTGCCCTCCATCTTTCCCAGCATCAGGGTCTTTTCCAGGGAGTCTTCTCTTCTCATGAGGTGGCCAAAGTATTGGAGCCTCAGCTTCAGGATCTGTCCTTCCAGTGAGCACTCAGGGCTGATTTCCTTCAGAATGGAGAGGTTTGATCTTCTTGCAGTCCATGGGCCTCTCAAGAGTCTCCTCCAGCACCATAATTCAAAAGCATCAATTCTTCGGCGATCAGCCTTCTTTATGGTCTAGCTCTCACTTCCATACATCACTACTGGGAAAACCATAGCTTTAACAATACGGTAACAATGTGTTGTTACTCAAACCATTAAAACACACTCATACTCAGTCAAGAAACACTATTTGGGCCATTGGATTTATACTGGGACATCGGCACACCTTTCCCTTTTATTTATTAGTTGTTTTGTTACACTTTGCCCAATGTTTACACATTTCTGCCATCTGGAGGGGCATTCTTGTGCTACTGTGCAACAAAAACTACGGCTGATACAAATGAAATGGACGTGTATAGCCACACGAATAGCCTCAACACCACAAATCATGATATATGATCCATAGAAAGGGTGTGCAGAGCAGCCCCAACTTAACAAAAGACGTATCTTCATATTAACTGCTGGCATAGTTCCAGCTTTTCCTGACACCTTCCAGAAGCTCCACCACTTGGGACCTCTCTCAACTAGCTAGTTCCTCCACAGGATGAAGGTCCAGGGTATATGGTTGCCAGAGGCACAGTCCCACACTTATGGGTGGTACCTCTTAGGGCAGGCAGTGGGAACTTCTAGGCTGGAGCAAAGCTCACTGGGGGTGCAGCACTCGTTGGGATCAGCACCTGGTGGGGCAGAGGACAAGCACTGGCTCTGCCTGGTTGTTCAGAGAAAAGGCTTTACTAACACAAGGACAGAACAAAAAACAGAAGCCCTCAAACCAAGGAGAGAAGAGCATGCCGTCCCTATGGGATGCCAGTGTGGTGTAATGGTTAAGAGCGGTAGACTCGTAATCTGGTGAACCGGGTTCGCATCTCCGCTCTTCCACATGCAGCTGCTGGGTGACCTTGGGCTAGTCACACTTCTCTGAAGTCTCTCAGCCTCACTCACCTCACAGAGTGTTTGTTGTGGGGGAGGAAGGGAAAGGAGATTGTTTGCTGCTTTGAGACTCCTTAGGGTAGTGATAAAGTGGGATATCAAATCCAAGCTCTTCTTCTCTTCTATGGCTCCAGCCTTCAACCTGAGATTTTATCTCTGCCTTTGAAGGCTAAAACTTTGAAACTTCAGGCTGAACTCTCATGACCTGTCCATGCTACCTGGATACCAACCCATGAAGCCAAGGGTTGGGTGGAGTGAGCCAGGGAGCAAAAGGCCGAAGTGGAGAGTAATAATTTCCTCTGAATTGTCTAGCAGCTTTGTGTTTCCTCAGGGGTCAAAAAAGGGAGAGTTCGCTGTTGCTTGCCAAAGTAGGGCCAAAGCACCACCCCGGGAACATCAGGGGTTGAGATGCTGCTCCATCACATCTAGGGACTGGTTCATGGGCTGTGGAAGCCGACGGAATCCACCAAATGGCACCTCAGAGCTACTGGAGTTGGGTAGGGTTGCTGTCTCATCTCCCTACTAGAATCATAGAATAGAATCATAGAATCCTAGAGTTGGAAGAGACCACAAGGGCCATGGAGTCCAACCCCCTGCCAAGCAGGAAACACCATCAGAGCACTCCTGACATATGGTTGTCAAGCCTCTGCTTAAAGACCTCCAAACAAGGAGACTCCACCACACTCCTTGGCAGCAAATTCCACTGTCAAACAGCTCTTACTGTCAGGAAGTTCTTCCTAATGTTTAGGTGGAATCTTCTTTCTTGTAGTTTGGATCCATTGCTCCGTGTCCGCTTCTCTGGAGCAGCAGAAAACAACCTTTCTCCCTCCTCTATGTGACATCCTTTTATATATTTGAACATGGCTATCATATCACCCCTTAACCTCCTCTTCTCCAGGCTAAACATGCCCAGCTCCCTTAGCCGTTCCTCATAAGGCATCGTTTCCAGGCCTTTGACCATTTTGGTTGCCCTCCTCTGGACACGTTCCAGTTTGTCAGTGTCCAGTTTGTCAGTTAGCACCAGCTCTGTTTGAGCAGAGAAATGACCTCATCAGGTCCAGGTGGGACTGAAAGAAGGCCTGCTTGGGAGAGGCAAATGTTTCTCCGCCCTGCCCTCCCCCCCCCCCACTTCTGCTTCCATGGACAGATGGTATTAATGGGGATAATCACCTTGATGGCTCAAGGCACGGGTGGGAAACCTTTCTGAGCACAAGGACCACCTTTCTTTGTGGGCAACCTTTCTGGGAGGGGGGAGGCTGCATGCCAGGGACTGGCAGAGTCTATGTTTCAGCCATGAGGAAGCAAGAGGTTCCTACACAGGTATCTCTTCACACATTCCGGCCAGGCGGAAGTACCCAAGGGGGGTGCAGAGGAGGGTCACTATGAGTTGTGCTTGGGGGAGTCCTGCATTTGGTCCCCAGACCAAAGATTCACCCCACTGTTCTTAAGAGATGGCCCCACAACCACCTGTTCCAGCTGCTTTTGCTCTTTGCCCAACTGATGATTAAAGAACAAGTAATAATAATAATTAATAATAATTTATAATTTATACCCCGCCCATCCAGAGTCTGGGAAACTTGGTAGCAACCCTACAGAAACCGACAACCAAAGCGTGTAAGATTTAGAAGTGAGAATTATTTCCAATTAAGCTATAGGATTAACTTTGCTTTTCATTACTTATAATTTTGTCTTACTCTTATGCCTCATACAGCACATTATACTCCAGCCTCATTATTTTTGCATCATTAACATTTATTATTTTAATCTCCCTCCATTTGTCTCCATTGTATATTTTGCACGGGCGATTGCTCATATTCATGAACATCCCCATCAGAGTGTTACAGTTCTTGCATTTTCCTTACAGAGTGACCATCCTTCTTATCATTATTTTCAGTCTAATATGTATCTGCTGCCATCTTAATTGTAACCGGGACCCAGGACCAGGAAGGAGCTACCGCAATCTATTTCATTTAAAGGGGTGATTTACAACCCAGTGAGCAATTTGATCATCTGGCCATTGATTTTGGCAACCTAATGGGAAGTTGAAAATCTGGTCCTAAGGAAGAAAAATTGGGCTTTTGTTCAGGAGTCTGTTGATGATAACTATTTATAACTTGCTGGACAATTTGCCTAGGCATAAAGCCTAGTCATAGATATTTTCAGACATTTAAATCCTTTAACACTTGTGCGTTGCCAAGAACACAGTATAAACTACATGTATGTGGACTAGAAACAGGTTGCTAGCTTAATATGCAAACAGCCTGCTGAGATGATTTGAACAGGTCACTGGCAAGAGTTGAATGATGTTGTTTTTAGCTTGTAGAACTTCCTCGCAAAAGGAGGAAAAACAGATAAAAGGGGGAAGAAGTGCAGGCTGGCAATTTGATGCCTGGACATCATGTGGATACTGCAAAAAACACTTGCATGCGTAAGGAGGACCCATACAAGCTCCAATAGTCAGCCCCATGGATTGTCTGCAGGGCTGGTCCAATGCATTTCTGCAATAGAGGCAAACCACCTAATTCCGCCCCCATCCCAGCCAGGGAAGGACTGGTTTACATCAGAAACTAGGGGAGTGGAAATAAAAGGCCACTGGTTTGGTGAATCATGCCAGGAGGGTGCAGAGGCCAGGAAATCCCAGAGGGCAGCTCCCACCATTTAGGTTTGCTTTTGTCATGTAGGGCTGGACCATAAAGAAGGCTGATTGATGCTTTTGAGTTATGGTGCTGGAGGAGACTCTTGAGAGTCCCATGGACTGCAAGAAGATCAAACCTCTCCATTCTGAAGGAAATCAGCCCTGAGTGCTCGCTGGAAGGACAGATCCTGAAGCTGAGGCTCCAAGACTTTGGCCACCTCATGAGAAGAGAAGGCTCCCTGGGAAAGACCCTGATGTTGGGAAAGATGGAGGACACAAGGAGAAGGGGACAACAGAGGACGAGATGGTTGGACAGTGTTCTCGAAACTACCAACATGAATTTGACGAAACTGCGGGAGGCAGTGGAAGATAGGAGTGCCTGGCATGCTCTGGTCCATGGGGTCACAAAGAGTTGGACACGACTAAACAACAACAACAAGCTCTTGTGACTTGTGGCAAACTGCTCCTGAATCTGAGGGTTTCAAAATCAATTTGTGGTGTGGGATAGACAAAAAAATAATAAAATCCACTAAAGGAGCACAAGCACCCTATGGGAAGTAGCTCTTTGGATCCAGGCCCCCAGGAAAAGGACACAAATGTCTGCATCCAGAACAGACTCCCAATTCGATACCCTCCCCCAGAATCTAAAACAAAGGGATAAATGTTCCTGACCAATGGAATCTAGAAAACAATATGAAAGTCGGGGGGGGGGGGAAATGATTCTAAAATGCTTTACTTAAAGCCCCTCATGCACAAAGGACTCAAAAGCAAATAAAACTAGATTGTTTACAATGCCAAATATTTTAACACATTAAGAACATTTTGTCAAATAATGAGTATGGCCTTAAATAGTGAGCAGTAACTCTAGTTGTCAGGTGTTTCATTCAACCTTGTTGATATCTTCAGTGGCCTAAATGTCGCAAATACTCAAGGAAAATTTCAGGTTCTGCTGTTGAAAACTGAAGTTTGCACTGCTGATAATGACTGCTCCTACTCACAAGTTACTAGGTAGATATCTGACCACTGTGGAATCTAAAGCAGTAGCCCTGATTCATACTCTCCTTGCCCACTACCAGTATTCAGAGTTTATAGCAGCTGCAATTATTCAATGCAGTCTGACTTCCTGACCTCACTAAGCCTTTGAGCAACCAAGTACCTAGCTTTTCATCTACATCTTGAAAATATGCAATATTATTCCATAGTGAACCCAGAATAATACAGTATTTATTTTAATGCCTTTATAACATGTGATGTTTCACATTTTTGCCCCTGTCCGGGTCGCAACCATGGCCAGTACTGTCCCACTCTTAGCATACTACTGCTGGCAATAAAGTCTAGTTAAAACCGAGGTTTTCACAAAACCTGGTGCCTTGGAAATCCAGTCCCTTTATGAGGTTAAACTGAGCATTCAAAATTACTAATGACCTTTACAAATGTTGCTTTTAAACTGCTGCAATTCATCCCATGGATTTTGACAATCACTTGCCCAAGGCTCTGCCTGTACCTGTTTAAATTCGCCGTTTGTACGTTGGGAGCATTAAGCCTAAAGTGCCTGAAGTGTTATCTTGAGTCGCAGGAGTGTGTTGGTGTGCACCAGCACATGGTTGGTGGTGGGGGTGAGGGTGGGTGGGATGGATAGGCTGTAATCATCAGAAAGGTAAAGGACACGCAGAAAGTACAGACAGAACATGGCACTAGCATGGGGCAGACTGGCAGGCAGAAGTTTTCCAAGATTTCAGACAAGAGCCTCTTCCCACCCCAACCTGGAGATTTGAGGGGTTGAACCAGGGATGTTTTGCACGCACATATTTACTGAGCTGCATCCCTTCACCCAGAGGTCCTGCCCATCCTTGCCGCCTGGTATCTTGGAGATGCTACCAGATGAGCCGGGGATCTTTGGCACACAAGCCATGAGCTCTGTTGCTCAGCTGTGGCCCCTGTCCCCCTTTGTGCAAGGATCAATGCAGAGAAAGCCGTTGGCACGCTGGCATGAAATCCATGCACAGCTGCACAAAGAAAAGTCCAAGGCGCTTTTGGGGCTGAATTCTCCACGCAATAGCATCCCTGAACACTGCCCTAGAACAGGGGCAGCAGAAAGGTATTTAAATATACCTTCCTGAAGAAACCAGAGGCCTTCCTCTTGGGCATAGTTGGCCAATTGGTGCCAAAGAAGGACAGAACTTTTTTTATGTATGCAACAACAGCAGCAAGAATATTGATTGCAAAGTATTGGAAGACACAAGATTTACCCACACTGGAAGAATGGCAGATGAAGGTGATGGAATACATGGAATGGGCAGAAATGACTGGCAGAATCCGAGATCAGGGAGAAGAGGTGGTGGAAGAAGACTGGAAGAAATTTAAAGACTACTTGCAGAAATACTGTAAAATTAATGAATGTTAAAGGGATGTTGGATTGAAAATAAGCGGTATTGGTAAAAAGATTAACAAGAATATGTGAATACGGATTGATAATGGTTTAAAATATATAGTTATAATAGGTTAAGATATTGGATAAAGATAAATGATAGAGGGTAAGGATTTGCTGAATTAACTATGTGAACTGGAATACAAAAAAGGGGTGTGTGAGGAGGTCAGGAAACAAGTAAATGAAATATAAGACATGAAAATACTGATTTCTTTTTAACTTTTTCTTACTTTTTATGTATTTTGTCTTTGTATTTTTGTATCTCTCTTTCTTTTATTATTTTTATTCTGTTTTATTTTTTATTTTTAATCTTGTAACTTTTTATTGTTTGTAAAATTTCAATAAATATCTTTTTTTTAAAAAAAAAAGAACAGGGGCAGCAGAGAATACCCAGGACTAAGACTCTTTTGCATGGCAAAAGGCTTCTTGTGGTGTCCCACAATGATAAAGGCAAAAGAGTTGTTGCTTTTAATTACATTTATGTACCATCTTTATCTTCCAAGGATCTCAGGGTGGCGTACATGGTTCTCCTTCTCCCCATTTCATCCTCACAACAACACTGTGAGGTAGGCTAAGCTAAGCGATTGTCTGATGTTTGCTGGGGGGGTTAATACACACACACATGAGAGAGAGAGAGAGAGAGAGAGAGAGAGAGAGAGAGAGAGAGAGAAAGGGAGCGCGCTACTTATATTTCATTTAACAGTAAAACCATTACGCTGTTTTCTGTTAATCCTTGTGCTATTCATAGCATTCCTATTCTTTCTCTGTGTTTGCTAGATTGAATGGTTATTTTTTTCTGAGCTCTGGCATTATCAGAGTTATTGTTTTCCAGGCTGAAATATATTTTGCCACACAACCAGTCATGATAGAAGGAAGCAAGGGGTTCATTGAAATCTGCATGGAGGAAAAGGCTTCCTGGAAAAAGCAGCAAAAAACTAAAAACCAGAACAGCAGCTATCTTTGACATCAGCTGCAGAAGTTGCACATGAAAACAACAACACGGTACATTTCACACTTCAACCTCTTGTAGCATCTTTCTTTCAGACCCATGTAGTTGTGATGTCCACACAACTAGGGTGCACTCAGGCATGGCTGTGACATTATGTCCAAAAGCCAATATAGATGCAACTTTGAAGTGTGCAATCACTCATTTCTGTAACATACATTTTGAAAACTGTGTTCACTGTAAGTTAAATTGAGCAACAACAGCCACATATTATTATTTTTTTACAATGCTGAACATGGCAGGATTAGCAGCAGAGATCAGCTAAAACCGTGCTGCGAACCAGATCCACAGTCTCCCATTCAGCCCCGATTTAAACAACACATTATCACACAGAACAGTATATATAACTAAAATTAAGCAGTGATGGAAGTAAAATTGCTACCTGCTGCTTCTTGGGCAAGACACTTGGGTCTGTGTTCCTCCGCCTCTAGGGCTTCCCGCTGCTTGCCAAGTCCACTGGGTGCTTTCTCCCTCCCTCCCACTGCCGCTCTTTGAAATCCAGGGACACCGTTCTGGCATGGCAGAGAAGTTGGCGACCTCACATTCAGACCACAGGTGGGCATTCCTCCTCAGCAGCACCTACATTTTGGGCTGATGCTCACCAAGGTTTGGCCATTAAAAAAAACCAACCACATGAAATGCTGTTACCATACATCACCCTGCTATGAATATCTCTACCTCTCTCTCGCACACACACCCAGATCTCTTTTCTGCCTGGTTTAAAATGTGCCCTTTTTGAGGACCAAGATAAAAGTCTCCTTTGTTTGACCGGAGCCCCCATTAAAGCCCTCTTCCCCATCCATTTTACCAGTCCACCCCTCTTTCTCCACTTGTGCACACAAAGAGGAGATGCATACAGGCTTTTGGAAAACAGCCAGCCAGCCAGCACCTCAAAATTGCAATTTTTATTTATAGATCTTAGAACTGCTTGGCTGGTGATAACACTTGCTTGGCAGCTCATTAACGGCACAGTTCGGTTTTTCAAAGCCTGGAATACAGGTGGGTAGGGTGGCAAGACACATCCCTGATGAGGAGAGCTAAAAATGACTGCCGCTCTGGCTCCCAGGGCGCAGGGTCCTGCCCGCTTGCTCAGCCCCTTAAGGCCAGACTAGACAGGACAACCGTTACACAAAAGCAAGTAACATGAATGTTCTCTGATGTAAAAAGGCTGCCGCGGGGCAGTAGGCCATGTTGCCTTTTCAGCTTTCAAATTCTGAAAATTCTAAAAAAAGTTGGGACACGACTTGGGAATTCGAAAGATATTTTGGTTAGATTAATATAATTTAGTTTTGCTTGGTAAGCAAAATGTGTGTAAAATTGCATAAAGGTAAAGGTAAAGGGACCCCTGACCATTAGGTCCAGTCGCGGACGACTCTGGGGTTGCGGTGCAAGAGTTATATATAGTGAAACAGTTAAAAGAATTGCACATATAAAACCAAGTTTAAAACTATAGTTTAAGAAGACACATAGAGAATGGCATCTTCCTATCCTGAAGAAAGGAACAAAGCAGCATTTGGCTGGGCACGTAGCTAATGGGCACCCAGTGAAATTATTTCAGCAGTGGCATAATATGGTGGTGATAAAAAGGTAAAGGGACCCCTTACCATTAGGTCCAGTCGTGACTGACTCTGGGGTTGCAGCGCTCATCTCGCTTTATTGGCCGAGGGAGCCGGTGTGCAGCTTCCGGGTCATGTGGCCAGCATGACTAAGCCGCTTCTGGCGAACCAGAGCAGCGCACGGAAACGCCGTTCACCTTCCCGCCAGAGCGGTACCTATTTATCTACTTGCACTTGATGTGCTTTCAAACTGCTAGGTTGGCAGGAGCAGGGACCGAGCAACGGAAGCTCACCCTGTTGCGGGGATTCGAACCGCTGACCTTCTGATCGGCAAGGCCTATGCTTGTGGTTTAGATCTCAGCACCACCTGCATCATTTGCGACATGCTAGTGATGTAGTGATGATGTATCAATAAAGCTGCTCTAAGTGGATTCTGGGGAAAAGAGGGAAGTTTTAAAAGAGGGTGTCACCCCATGCTCGGGGTTCCTACTTCTGTGGGGACCTGTCGTGCAACAATAAAGATAATGGTCTCATGGGCGGGTTTGGTGTGTGCAGGCTTCCCATTGGCTCAACAAATCTGGCTCCACCCAAAAGTATGAAATAAAGTCAAACCATTTTCGCAGGCAAAAAAAGAAAAAAATCAATGTGTGTGGGGTGGGGTGGCAATAAATTTTCCGCACCGGATACCACATGACCATGCTTTGCCACTGCATGGTCTACTGACCGCTGTTTTGCTCCAAATCACTTGGCTGGAACTCCCTTCTTTTACTGACCACATAGACCCGCGGGGGAGGATGCACAGACCATATTTAACTTGAATGATGGTGCCTGGAGGCAGTGCCCTCACATTTTGCATAACCAGGAACAGATGCAGTCCTAGAGACTTCCAATGCCACCTTTGTCATAGGGGAATGTTGCAGTTAAGTCTCCTACACCAGAAAATGGTAGCTATCCTATTCCAAAGGACTTGGAAATGTTAAGATTAGAACATATGAATTTTTAAAAATAATTGGGAGGGGGGTACAAGGAAAACGTTTGCCCCCCTGCACCAATTCCAGGACAAAATCACCACCACTTGGCTTTATGTCTGTGTGTATATATCACTGGAAAGTGTTTAGAGCATTTCATGTGCATTATCATTGCATAACCTTGTAAGGTGGGGCGATCTTATTATTATCCCCATTTTGCAAATGGGAGCTGTGAGAGAATGATTTCCCAGAGGCCAGCGAGAGGCCGCCTAGTGGGTTATGGCCGAGGCAAGGTTTTGAGCAAGGGGATTTCTTACATCCATCTCTGTCTCTCGGCCTCTCGGCCACTACAAAGCACCAGTTTGAAAAGCAGTTGGTTTGACATGCTTGTTCAAAGTAGTGATGCGCAATCCTTCCAACACACTTCAGGCATTTCCTAGTCCTACAGAAACTCCTTTCGCTTCTCTGAAATTCCCCTGAATCTTTTGCACAGCCAGGAAGCTTGAAAATTGTCTTCAGTTTTTGCTTTAGACAAAATATACAGGACACTCTGTGCCGCTGATCTGCGTCACTGGAGCAGATTTGGCAAGGCATTTCCTCTGCTGGGCTCTACCACCACAGAGGCCCCTTCTATACTTGCTGAAGCTGCAGGTGAAAGAGAGCGTAAAGCCTCAACATTGGGCATTGGGCCAAAGCTGTCAACTTACAGATTTGAAAATAATGGACCAGCAGCCTCGAAAATAAGGGATCAGCAGCCAAAATAAGGGATTTTCCAAGGACAGGTATGTTCAACTTCTGAGCCCCACCGAGCCAAAGGCAGAAAGCCCAGCCAGCAGCCAAACGAAGCCTCAAGCGGTGGTTCCCAAAGTGCAGCAACCCGGCAAAGGGGATGCAGCAAGGAAAACCACCATCACCTCTCTGCTGGGAAGCGCTGAGCAAAGGCGAGTCCCCAGGCAACGCGGCCGGGCACAAGGCATGCAAGCTCCACCCCCCCATTCGTTCTTAGACTCCTTATTGGGTGAGCAACGCAGCCAAGCAACACAGTTGGAGCCTCCCTCCTCCCTGGCCGGCAGGAGGAAGGAGGGAGGGAGAGGAGCTGCTTCCTTTGAAACCCGGGAAATTTAAGGGACATCATCAATAAAGGACAGCAGCGGGACACAGCACTGGGATAAGGGACTTTCCCGCCAAATAAGGGACGGTTAACAGCTATGCATTGGGCATTACAGGGGTGGAATGGCAGCGACGAATCCAAAGCTAGAATCTTTCCTGGAGTGGATGCTACAAAACAGGACAAATTAATAATAACTACCCCAGACGTTCCTCCCTGGCAAGTGGTTTTGGATGTAGCTCCATTCTGCCCCATTTCTCCTGGTTTGGGGTCTGAAAGCGATCCTTGTAGTGCTCTAAAAAAACAACAACAACCCCAAATTGGTGTTGCACAACTGAATCATCATACCACATCTGCTATCTCACTAAATGCAGTGATCTGCATTCTTTTGACCAGCAAAAATACAGGCGGGATCAGCAAACCTTGTTGGTAGAACTACCCAATTTCACCTCTTTCCCTCAGCTTTCTCACAGGGCCATGGGCCAGTAGCAGCTGGTGAACCCAGAGGCTACGGGGCAAAAAGCCAAGCAGCTGGTGGAAGGCAAAACCAGGGGTAGCGAGAGGCGAAGGTAATGGCAGGTACTAAGTAGTGTTAGGATATTTCCGTTCCACCTTAAAAGGGAGCAGGCTTTGGGGAGTCACAGAGTCTGCGCATGTCCTGATCACAGGATGTTTCCGTTCTTATATTCCTTTCGTTTTCAGTCGGCTCAGAGACGCTGACAGAATGGACGTGTTTTCTTTTGTTCTGTTAAACGCTAAATAAAGTCTGTAAATTATGCTCTTCTGTGATGCAAGCTTTTGGCTGTGTTTCTGCTGAAAGAGGGTGCACCAGCCTAGGAATGTGGCTAAGAATTTCCAAAGGCTTTGTGCCCCTAACTGTTGGATCTGCGTGACTACGGGAGGCCGATGGAATCTCCGAACTCCGGCTTGGGGGCCATGATGGACGTTATCTCCCTGGCAGTTTCCCAACAACAAGGTTTCGGGCCCAGATTCACGGCACCTACAGGAGAGTAAAGCTGCAACAGACTGCGTTTGAGAGGTATGAAGGGGGAAAAAGCAAAACAGACGCTTTTTCTGTTTTACCTCGGCAAACAGCCTTTGATCTCCGGCAAGGCTAAATTGGCCTGGGAGCTGAGCCAAAAAGGCTTCGTGGTTAATAGCTGCCAAGATAAGGAGTCTTTGAAGGCATAGGGCTCACGGCTCAAGTAAAAAGCTGAGATGGATCTCTTACAGACCTCAGAAACTGCTCCGTGTCCTAAGTTGGATGGGCAGAATTATGAACCCTGGGCAAAATGGTGTGAGAGTTTACTGCGTCAGTTTGGGGTGTGGCATGTTGTTTCTGAAGCCCCCCCAGTTCCTCTGACAGAGAGATGGAAATCGCATGATTCGAAAGCGATGGACGTAATAGTCCTATCCGTATCTCTTGAGGAAATTAAGACGCTGGCTGGCAACACCACTGCACGTGGAATGTGGTCTGCTTTGAAAAAAGCTCACAAGCCAATAATCCCAGCCCAGAGTTTGACTGCATCGGAGGTCCTAGCTGTTTCCCAGAATGTGATTGAGTGCAGGGATGCTGAGGGCACTGGTTGCAAGCTGCAGGGGGAGCTGACCGTCACGTCATCCCAGGCAGCATTCCAGCATCCAGGGGGAGCCAAGGAGTCGGCAGCTGAGAGCTCTGGTTCTCATGGGAACCAAGGCCATCGCCTTTGCAGAGGCCGGAAAGGCAAAGGTAAACAGAACCACAGGCAGACACCTGCAGATGGCCGGGAGCAGAGGGAGGGTGAAGAGCCCGCGGCGCCAGGGAAAAACAAAGCATTGTTTGCTGGCACAGCTTCACCAAAGGCTAAAGGCACGTCTGCTGACCAGAAGCAGGGGGGCAAGCTGCAAAAGCCCACGCCAGTGGAGAGCAAGGTTTTGCTTGCTGGCACAGCTTCACCAAAGGCTAAAGGCACGTCTGCTGGCCAGGAGCAGCAGGGGGGCAAGCTGCAAAAGCCCACACCACTGGAAAACAAGGGTTTGCTTGCTGTAAAGACTGCTCCAACAGCCAAAGGCAGGTTTATTGTGGACTCAGGTGCCAGCCGCCATATTTCGAAGGATCGGCATCTCTTTATCTCCTTCAAGCCTCAGGAAGGTGAGATCCACCTGGCTGATGGAAGGACGTTGCAGATTGCAGGAGAAGGGACTGTGAAACTTGCAAGTCTGCACACTACCATCAGTAATGTACTTTTTGTTCCAGGAGCTGCAAGCAACTTGTTGAGCGTCCCACAGCTTACTGGGCGTGGTTTTCAGATTTCCTTCAAGAGGAGCGTCTGTGTCATCAGTAAAGGCAAAGAGGACTATTTGCATGCAAAGTTTATGGATGGTTTGTTCCATATAACTTATGAGGACACTGCTGTTGTATCTAATGCTGATTCATGTTGTGTTGCACAAACTAACAAAGTTCTTCATGCAGGTTGCATTCATGATGCGCATCGACGGTTTTGTCACCTCTCTTGGAAGGCACTGGCCAAGATGCCAGAGGTGGTTGAGGGTTTGAACATCAAACCCTGTAAATTTCACATGAAATGTGTATCTTGTGCAGAGAACAAGGTGAAGGTTGCTCCAAAGGGCAAGGAGTCTAGCAGGCAGGCTTCCAAACCCTACCAGCTAGTGCATGCGGACCTGGATGGGCCACTTGCGCCCTCTTTAGGAGGAGCAAGGTACTTCATGATTCTGATTGATTCTTTTTCCAGGTACATTCATGTGTATTTGCTCGAACAGAAATCGCAAGCGTTTCCGAAGTTTAAGGCATTCTGTGCTTGGTTGGAGAATGTGCACAGTAAACGTATTTCTTGTTTATTTACTGATCGGGGCGGGGAGTTTACTTCTCAGCAGTTTGAAGCTTTCCTGACTGAGAAGGGAATCCAGCATGACATGTCCACGCCCAGATCGCCATGGATGAATGGTCTTGCGGAGAGAGCAAATCAAACATTGCTGCAAGGAATCAAAACCTTGTTGCATGATGCCAATCTCCCTGATAAGTTTTGGGGGGAGGCTCTGGGGAATTTTGTTTATTCTTTTAATCGCAGATTGTCATCACCCATTGGCTGTACCCCCTATGAGAAGATGTTTGGTAAGAAACCCAACACCAAACACATGAAAATATTTGGTTCGGACATGTGGGTACTCACACAACAAACCAACAAGCTTGGGAAGCGTGGGGCACATGGTTTGTTCATGGGGTACGAAAAAGGTGCATACAGGGTATGGATGACTGACTCTAAGTCCATTAAGTTCACAAGGAGTGTTGAGTACAATCCTAAGTGGGGGGGAAATGTGGGAATTTTCCAGAGTTACCCAGAGGAGGATGAAGGTGATGTCAAGCAAGCAGCTAAAGATGAGAAAGCTGCTGCTGATGAGGATGAGGATGAGGATGAGGATGAGGATGATGATGATGATCAGAGTTCGGATTCCAGTTCAGTGGGCGGCGCTGCTGCTGATGTCAGTGACAGTGATGACACAGCAGACTACCAGAGCGCAAAAGCCTCAGTCAGACCATCTGATGCGTCTGACAATGAACTGGAAGAACCACTGTTCACCATTGGTCACTTTTCTCCTAAGAAAGAGGAGATGAGTCCAGAAGACTTGCGTCTAGTACGTAGGTCTGAAAGGGCGACCAAGGGCAGACCTCCAAAGAGGTATGCTGATGAGTTTGCTAAGACAGCAACTGCTGTTCTTAGTAGCTCAGAGAAGGTATGGGAACCTTCAAGCTTCAAAGAGGTTCAGGAGTTGACCTCTAAAGATGCTGAGCCTTGGCTTAATGCCATGAAGGCTGAAGTTGATTCCTTGAACAGGAACCAAACTTGGGAACTGGTACCGGTAGTCCCAGGAATGAGACTGGTTGGCAGCAAATGGGTCTTCAAGGCCAAGACAGACCAGAATGGCAAGGTAGTCAGACACAAAGCCAGATTGGTTGCCAGAGGTTTTTCACAGGTACCAGGACAGGATTACCACGAGACCTACTCTCCCACAGTCAAATATGAGAGCATTCGGCTGATGCTCAAGGTCGCTGCGGAGGAGAAACTGAATGTTTCCCATCATGACATTAATACAGCTTTTTTGTACGGGGTTTTGGGGGAGGAGCTGTACATGCTTCCACCTGATGGGATGGAGATACAGAAGGGAATGGTCTGTAAACTGCGGAAATCCTTATATGGTCTCAAGCAGAGTGCCAGGTGTTGGAACACAAAACTCACTGAGACATTGCTTTCTCTAGGTTTTCACCAGGGCAAAGCTGATCCATGTGTGTTTGTCAAAGAGGAGGGGCAAAACAAACTGTATTGTTTATGTTTTGTTGATGATCTTCTGATGTTTTGGAAGAATCAGGCTTTTTACCAAAGCACCCTAGCTCAACTGAAGGAGCACTTTGACATGAAGGATCTTGGTGAGATATCCAACTATCTTTCTCTGCAGGTGGAGAAGGACCAAGCAGGTAATTTTCTGGTACACCAAACACAGAAAATTGCTGATGTGTTAACCAGGTTGAATTTGGTTGATGCAAACCCAGCAGACACACCGATGGTGACAGGTTACCAGGTAGACAGTACTGCTGAAGCGTTTTCTGACACAACGCTATACAGATGCATTCTAGGCAAGCTGAATTTCATTGCCAGATGTTCAAGACCTGACATAGCTGTAAGCTGTAATCTGCTTAGCAGACATGCCAACAATCCTATGGTTCAGGATTGGAAAGCTCTGAAGCGCATAGCCCGCTATTTGAAAGGGACTATGCACTACAGGCTGAGGTTCACCAGTCAGAAGACTGGAGGTCTTGAAATCTTTGCAGATGCAAGTTTTGGAAGTGACACCACGGATGGTACAAGCACTTCTGGTGTGTGCTACATGTACAACCACTGCCTGTTTGACTGGTTGTGCAAAAAGCAGACAACAGTGAGCCTAAGTTCCTGTGAAGCAGAACTCAATGCTCTGTCATTTTCACTCATGGATTGTGAATGGTTGATGCAACTGTTTAAGGACATCAGGGTGTCTGTGAAATGTCCTGTACAAGTGTATCAAGACAATAGATCGTGTTTGGCTTTGCTGAACTCCGAGAGTTGCAAGCAGAGAACCAAGTACTTGCAGATTAAGCTACATCGTGCAAGAGAGTGTATTCAGAAAGGACTGATTCGGGTGTCCTACATGGCAGGAAATGAAATTCCTGCTGATCTGTTGTCGAAGGTTGTTAACAGAGAACAACATAAGGTTTATGTACAAAGGTTGCAATTGGGTGAACCACAGGTACAACAGGTTACACGGAAAGGGGGAGGATGTTAGGATATTTCCGTTCCACCTTAAAAGGGAGCAGGCTTTGGGGAGTCACAGAGTCTGCGCATGTCCTGATCACAGGATGTTTCCGTTCTTATATTCCTTTCGTTTTCAGTCGGCTCAGAGACGCTGACAGAATGGACGTGTTTTCTTTTGTTCTGTTAAACGCTAAATAAAGTCTGTAAATTATGCTCTTCTGTGATGCAAGCTTTTGGCTGTGTTTCTGCTGAAAGAGGGTGCACCAGCCTAGGAATGTGGCTAAGAATTTCCAAAGGCTTTGTGCCCCTAACTGTTGGATCTGCGTGACTACGGGAGGCCGATGGAATCTCCGAACTCCGGCTTGGGGGCCATGATGGACGTTATCTCCCTGGCAGTTTCCCAACAAGTAGAGCACCGCAAGGTTGCAATCCTATTCACATTCATGTGAGAGGAAGCTCCACAGTGTGACTTGCTCGCAAGTAAAGCTCAAAGGACTGTGGTCAGGCCACATGGATGCAGACTCCAAGCAGGAAGAGAGTGTGTAAATATTTGAAAGGGGAGAAAGAGGGGGGTGGCATTGGGCTCTGGGGCAGACAGGGGTGGGGGAGCTCCCATGCCTTCAGACCTCTGGGCTGAGAAGAGGACTGCAATGACACCAACTCTCCCTCTTACTGTGCTTAAGAGGCTCCCTGTGTGCTTACGCCCCTCTGCACACAGGCAGGCTGAATTCCCACTGTTTAGGCATGTGACCATTCTTCTCTCTGCCAAAACACATACATGCAAACAAACAAACAAATAAAGTACTGCATTTACTCAAATACAATGTGAACTTTTTTGGCCAATTTACGTCATGAAAATTAGCGTGCACATTAGATTTAATGGCACCAGCAAATACTTCTTTTGTTTCAAGGTTCTGAAAATTGAGGTGCACGTTAGATTTGATGGCGCATTAGATTTGTGTAAATACGGTCAATATGTGGGTTCCACTTATCCTCCAAGCACAATACAGTGGTACCTCAGGTTACAGACGCTTCAGGTTACATACGCTTCAGGTTACAGACTCCACTAACCCAGAATAGTACCTCAGGTTAGGAACTTTGCTTCAGGATGAGAACAGAAATCATGCTCCGGCTAAAGTGGTGCTTCAGATTAAGAACAGTTTCAGGTTAAGAATGGACCTCCGGAACAAATTAAGTTCTTAACCCAAGGTACCTTGCTGGACAATATGCACCTGCTGGCAGTCCCCATCAAGAGCACCGCATTCCTGTCCCTCTTCCTCAAGTCACCCAACCATATGCAACGCTGCCCCTTCTGCTTTCAATACAGTAAGAACCAAGTGCACTGCAGAGAGCTCAAAGCATTTCATGTTCACTGCCTTCCTTACAACAACCTTGCAAAGTAGGCGGCATTATTGCGCACATATTGCAGGTGGGGAACTGTGAGAATCCCCAAGGTTTCCCAAGGCCATCCACTGAGTTCATGGCGCAGGTGAAATGTGGAACAAGCACCAGCAGACTCACAACTGAGGTCCATCCAGATGACACATTAACTCTCACGCCGCTCTGAGTCACTTTCAGACCCAGCGAGGCCCAATCCCAGTGACAAAAGAAACCTGTCTGCTAATGATTTTTGTTTCATTTCAGACTAATAGGAAGCAGCAGGGGTGGGGTAGCAGAAATTAGAGGTTAACCCCCCCCCCCCCGATCTGATCTTTTTCTCCTGCGGCTAATGCAGGATTGGTCCCCAAGCAATGCTCTCTCCTGCTTCCACTTGTCCACTTCTAAACGACTGTAGCAACAGGGATTCGTCTGCTTCCCCAGGGAGCTAATTCCACGGTCTAGTGGCTTGGACTGCTAGGAAATGGTTCCTGATAGCCATTTTATGCATTTCCTTTCCTTAATTTCAGCCTATTAGTATGGTTTTTAGAGTTTCCCCGTTTTCCCCAGACTCCAGCCCAGATTCTTGGAGCTGTAATTTGGCCTCCTTAAGTCGAAATTAAAGAATGAAGAGCAGTATCTAGATTCTGTAGCTCTTACTATTTCTAATACATATATTTTTATCCTCTTTTATATAAATCCTATATTTCCTGTTCACCCAGCTGCACTTTCTCCCTTGTCACAGCACGACGCCCATCTGTTCTCCTAGAAATAGGCTTCGGATATTTCCGACATCATGTTGGATGCTGCTTGGTCACTTGAGAATCCAGCAGACAAGAAGAGAACAGCAAACACTGTCCCTCCCTGCCTCCCGTCCCCAGGAGGTATAGCCATCTCTGCAAAGGGGAGCCTGAAAGGCAAAGGAGGGGGGTGCCAAATCCAACAGATGGCACGTAAGCTGCAGCCTGCTGGAGAGAGCTCCCCGATGGCTAGCTGAGGAACAATCAAGGACCAGGCAGAAAAGGATGAGTTGAGCAGGATCAGGTGGGGAGGCAGGGGAAGGACCCATAGCCCCGTGGTAATAGCATGTGCATTGCATGCACATGGTCCCACATTTCGTCTCTGGGGGAAAGAAGCTCTGGTCGAACAACTGGAGAACTTCTCTGCATGCGGGAGAGGCGGCAATACTGAAGGGTGCGGGGAACGTTCTCTCACACCAGAGCCTTTTCATGCAAATTACCTGGGAGTGGAACTACAACGGAAGGCTCCACACAACATTTATTTTTTATTTTTTTAAATAATGTTTATTAACGTTTCACAAACAATAAAAAGTTTCAATATTTAAACGTAAGAAAAACTACAGAAATGAAAAAATAAAAAAACAAAACACATAAAAAATACACAATAGAAAACAGTTAACAAAAGAAGGGAAGGAAAAAAGGGGGGGGGGAGAAAAACCAAAAAGCAAAACAGAAAATAGATTAGTATTTTCATATCTTATACTTCATTCACTAGTTTCTTGACCTCCTCACACCTCCCATTTTGTATTCCAGTTCAGATATTAAACTCAGCAAGTCCTTACCCTCTAGCATTTATCCTCACTCAAGATATTAACCTATTATAAATATCAATTTTCCAGATGTCAATCCCTATTTACATTTTCTTAGAAATCTTTTTACCAATACCACTTATTTTCCATCAAACATCGTTTTAACATTCCTTAATTTTACAGTGCTTCTGCAAGTAGTCTTAAAATTTCTTCCAGTCTTCCTCCACCGACTCTTCTCCCTGGTCACGAATTCTGCCAGTCATTTCTGCCATCCACACAACATTTAATATATCCTGCTACTAACATCACAAGTAACTTCTATTCAGCAGCAAATGCCCTTTCTAATGCCAATTGAAAGATCCCTATTTTCAGACTCAGATGAGGGATTAATGACAAGTAGCCTCTGATTTGCAACATGAATGGCCTCTTTAAATGGCACACCCACACCCACCCACAATATCAGACGAGCTTCCTAAGTGGTTCCATGCTGAAAGGAACCTCAGGGCAGGGGCCGAAGGCTTTTTTCTGATAAAACAATGATGGGAGTTCACTCATCTCCTGCGCATTGTCAAGCTTGGCTCACAGGTTAGGTGCATTACTGTTTGCTTCCATAGGGTCTGCCCATCTCTCATTTGCACAGCCTGAATGCCCAGAATCTGAACCTATAAGCCAAAAAGTCTTCTGACATTTTTAATCGGGGGGAAAAATATTGGAAGGCTGTAAATTTAAATCAAGGAATGGTAGCAGAGGAACTACTTAACCTTTCCCCCCTCCTGCTATCGGTCTACTCAATATCTCCTCTCTCATAAGCTGTATTCCCAGAGACAGCGGGTGGTGCTGTGGGTTAAACCACAGAGTCTAGGGCTTGCCGATCAGAAGGTCGGCAGTTTGAATCCCCGCGACAGGGTGAGCTCCCGTTCTTCGGTCCCTGCTCCTGCCAACCTAGCAGTTCGAAAGCACGTCAAAGTGCAAGTAGATAAATAGGTACCACTCCGGCGGGAAGGTAAACGGCGTTTCCGTGAGCTGCTCTGGTTCGCCAGAAGTGGCTTAGTCATGCTGGCCACATGACTCGGAAGCTGTCTGTGGACAAACACCGGCTCCCTTGGCCAGTAAAGTGAGACGAGCGCCGCAACACCAGAGTCGTCCGCGAATGGACCTAACCATCAGGGGTACCTTTACCTTTACCTCAAGAAACAGCTTTGGGAGAGTGAGTTTGACAGTAAAACAGTGAGAGGGGCAAACATCGACTCCTGCGCCACCCCTCCACTAAACCTGGCATCTCCTCTAAGCTGCATTTAAGTTCAAAACAAAACAGAAAGAAGACCAGAAACTTCTCACAGGTCTAGCTTGACCCTGAAAACTAGGCCTCTGTCGTGTTGCTATACCTCACGCCGACATGTTTCTTGCCTCTCTAAAGGCAGTGCAACTCCCAGTACACCATCTGCAGTGCAGGCAGCTGGAAGAACATGGCCAGAGAGCAGGCAAAGTGTGTGAGATGTGGGAAATGGGACCACATGTCCACCGCAAAGCGGCCACCCCCGACAAAGCAAGTTCTGTGAAGACGCCTTCAAGGTCCAACACCAGTCCCCCCACTCAGAGCATTCTGCACAGTGACACCTTCCCCCTGTGGCTGTGTTTCCCGATCCCGCAATGAATTCCACGGAGAAGGCTACTAGAAAGAAAAACAAAAGGCAGAAAGAAGCCACTGCAGTCCAACAAAGTTTGGAAGCTGAAGGTGGTAAAAAATAGCCTATGGCAGTACCCTCGCCCACTTCACACGTCTTTGGATTTTTATGGACTCTTTGGACTGTATTTAACAAAGACACTGCAGAAGCAGAGCAATTTCCACTCATGCAATGGAACTTTTCCTTCCTTTGAACACCCCGCCCTTTGCTCTCAGGCTCCCACCAATGCTCCAAAGCAGATTTGAGGTTTGTGTGGAGTCACATACATACATACATACATACATAATTTTATTTTTGTGTTGCCTTTCCATAGTTCAAACCATGCTCAAGGAGGCTTACAACATGAAAAAAATGCATAATTACAACATAACATAAGCAGTCATAAACAAGAAATAAAGCATCAAAAAATACACAAATCAAACGATTTCCACATAAAGCATAAGGTAAAGGTAAAGGTACCCCTGCCCGTACAGGCCAGTCTTGACAGACTCTAGGATTGTGCGCTCATCTCACTCTAGAGGCCGGGAGCCAGCGCTGTCCGCAGACACTTCCAGGTCACGTGGCCAGCGTGACAAAGCCGCATCTGGCGAGCCAGCGCAGCACACGGAAACGCTGTTTACCTTCCCGCTATAAAGCGGTCCCTATTTATCTACTTGCACTTAAGGGTGCTTTCGAACTGCTAGGTGGGCAGGAGCTGGGACCGAATGACGGGAGCGCACCCCGCCACGGGGATTCGAACCGCCGACCATGTGATCGGCAAGTCCTAGGCACTGAGGTTTTACCCACAGCGCCACCCGCGTCCCCACATAAAGCATAATAAGCTCTAAAATAAATATACAAAAACTAACAATTTCAATTAATAGCAGCAATTCCCTCCCTCCCCCCAAACAATACCCCATCCCAAGAGTCTGTTCAGCAGCCTCAGCTTTTGTAGCTGGAGTCAGTCTGGGCCCCACCCTCCCAGGCCAGATGAAGAAAAAAGCCTGCAAGGCAGGGAAAAGCTCTTTCAGGACTCACAGCCAAGATGTGGAAGGAGAAAGGAAGTTTCATAGCGAAAGTGGAAGTTGCTGCACTAATGCAATGACTTTGTTGGATCCAGACCTTCTTATTTTGGAAGTCTTGTCCACAATGGGTGGGGAACACATTACAGAAATCCTTTGTCTCATAAGAAGCAGAATCCCAAATGGAGGACAATAAATATTGTATGGATGACAAGCCCCAGATGATGCATTCACCACTTTGGAGGGCTGAATGAAACAATACATCTTCCGTCAGTATGGTGCAATTTACACTGCCGTGATGCTTACGCTGTTTTGATGCCAGATAAGGAATTTCCCTTGGCACGGGGAAATCAGAGCACAAATTTGTATAAGCGGGAAAACATTATTTTCCTACAAGCCCTTTGGGGGGGGGGGTTGAAGCTCTTATGTGCAGTTCTAGCTTAAAGGAGGAAGGCTGGTGCTATAAAGTCCTTTGATTACCTTCTTTTGTCCTACTGATGTGGCAAATGGCTGAACTACTCATAATTTGCCTGGATAAGGTGTCAACTATACCCATGACAAGGAGAGATGAGCTGCAGCTAGGATTTGGGCTTTTACAATTGTTGCTTGGAGGCATTTATCTGCAGCTACTGGTGGGTTTTAGCATAATGGAAATCCTGTGCTCGTTTCATATGACAATACAAACGTATTTTGTATTTCATATCCAGTGCATCTGATGACATTTGGAGAAAGAAGAAGCAAATACATTAGACTGCTAGAAATGAAATCACCCATCAATTGCGTGGCCAACACATAATGACCATTGAGACATGTTTTTTAGTACTGTGGAGACCTAAGAGTCGGTTCAGTGGGCTGTGTTGCAAGGCAGGTTTCTATAAGAATCCTGAACCTAGCCTGGCAGCAGATGGGAAGCCAGGGCAGGTCTTTTAAAACTGGATGTCATGTGCGGACGACAGTCTGTTCCCATCACCACTCTAGTAGACTTAGCATTCTGCACTAGCGGAAGCTTCCAGACCAGTCCCAAGGGCAGCTCCACATTTAAATATTGCCTTTTAAATACTGAATATATCTAGAAGTAGGGACGCGGGTGGCGCTGTGGGTTAAACAACAGAGCCTAGGACTTGCTGATCAGAAGGTCGGCGGTTCGAATCCCCATGACGGGGTGAGCTCCCGTTGCTCGGTCCCTGCTCCTGCCTACCTAGCAGTTCGAAAGCACGTCAAAGTGCAAGTAGATAAATAGGTACCGCTCCTGCGGGAAGGTAAACGGCATTTCCGCGTGCTGCCCTGGTTCGCCAGAAGTGGTTTAGTCATGCTGGCCACATGACCCAGAAGCTGTACGCCGGCTCCCTTGGCCAATAAAGCGAGATGAGCACTGCAACCCCAGAGTCGGTCACGACTGGACCTAATGGCCAGGGGTCCCTTTACCTTTACCTTTATATCTACAAGTGGATCTTTGCGCTTTGCGCCACTCTTTTTTTTTTAAAAAATGGGGGGCCCTATGCCTCCTAAAACAAGGCTTGTTTTCTCCTGTACAGTTGTAGACCACCAGCCCCATCCGGTTAAGAAAACAAAGCCAAGAATGTGTCCTTCTGCATGGGTTTGGCAATGACAGGTTGTGATACTTGCATGGTTCTCATGTCGGCCACAAAGTCCTGAGTCACCCCTGTCAAAGCAATCATGGCATTAATACTGACGTCCCACCATTCCTCTAGGGCTGGCACATCAACAGAATCCCATATCTGAATGCGCAACAAAAGATGTAAACCTTCAAAAATGGAAACCAACCAGATAGATGAAATGCCAGCACCACCTTCTCCAGGAACTGGAACAATGATGGCACCAGAAGCTGGCTTACTCCATGTGTGAATTCAGAATTCCAGCATTTTCAAACTCTGTGGGAAAGAGGGCCTTCAATTCCACACATGGCCCAACTTGAGTTCAGAAAAGAGACAAGGTTGAACAACGCAGCAGCCGGGGAACAATAAAAGAACCTCATTGCTGGCTTGGTTGGGCTTTAAGGTGAAAAATAGCCGGATTAGAATGTCAAATTGCTGAATCCTGCAGACCTGAATCATCAAGTCCTTTCAAGCTGTGTGCTTTCTTCCTACCCGGCAGCTGCTAATTAACTCCCAGCTTCAGGAAATATATCCTGAAGCTGCGATATATATATATATTACACACACACACACATCGGGTTGTGTGTTGTCAGCCAAATAATCAAAATGAAATCACTCTGCCTCCGGAGGCAGTGGGAGAGAAAACACCAATATTACAGACTGGTTGTGGTAGGCAAATAGACTCAAAAGGGGCTCACACATCACATGCACACCTACCCCCCTCTAGAGCTTCCAGCTGAGCATCCCAGCAGGGGCCGGAGAACACTTTCAACACAGGCTGTATTACCCAAGTACAAAGCCCTGACTCGACCCTGAAGAGTGCACTTCTGCATTCTCTTTGAATAAGGTTTCATTTGAATATGCAGCAACCCTCTGACAAAGGGTTTGCCTCAGCAACTTTTGGATTCATTTAAAGCTGCCTTAGCAACTGTAACTCGGGCCAAAAATCAAAGCAGGCTGTTTGTTTCCACATTCTTTAGTTTTGCAAGCAAAAAGTGGGATACACCAACTCTCAGGACCCACAATGACAGATCCTTCGGGGTTTATAGGAAGTGGGGTGTTTTCAACATCACAGGTAGGATGGGCAGATGTGAGGACATGATTGCTGTTGGACTTGACCCCCCAATAGCCAGCTGTCAGGGATGATGGAAGTTTTAATCCAACAATGTCTAGTGGAGCCACAGGTTCCCCATGAGTCCTGCAGACAAAGGAAAACTTGGGGGCTTCCCCCAGACATCTGACTGTCTACAGTGAGAAAAGGGGTTTTGATCACATGGGCCTTTGGCCGGATCCAACGGGGCTCTTTATATGTTCTTTCTCACTAGTGCAGTGGGTGCCATTTCCCCACCTCACAGATACGTTTAATTGATCTTTTAATTGGTGCTGAAACACTTTCCTTTCAGACTTAAAAAACAAAACAAAAACAAAAACTGAAATACCACTTAAATGAAGGTGTTATATCACTGTGATGAATGTTATTTTAATGCATTGCACTGCTACAGCACTATAACACTCTTAAATGACAGCCAAAGCAGCCATTGCTAGTCACTGCAATTTCAGCAGTGTAGTTAATATTGGTGAGTAGAAAGATCAAGTCCCTAAGCTCAGGGAAGCCATGCAAATATATTGCGTTTAATTTTTCAAGCCAGATGTTATAGTTCCACAGGTGTGGACCATTATCCTGAACCTTCCTTATATCTAGTTTATTTCCTGAGGGTAGGAATATATTGGCTGACAGCTCCACACACAAATTATTGTGCAAGCTTGCCAGAAAGGGGTGGGTGCGCGTGTGGAAACTATTGTGCAAGCTAATGCTGGTGAGAGCAATGGACGAAGCAGGTGGCATCTTGTATTCCTCAAAGCAAAGTCATCTGAGATTCTTGGGTGTTCAAGACCATGAGGTGGAAAGCACAAAAGTACAAGGACGAGAAAACAAGGATCTAGAAGAAAACGTAGAATGCTGCTGCTATCCAATGGAGGGGCGTGCCAGTCTTCTTGCCCCTCCCCGGACCAAACAAGCAGGTCAGCTGCCCCTCCGCCCATGATTACATGTCTGCAGCTCTAGCTGAGGCCTGGTGGCACTGGCCAAACTATCTGAACCTGGCTGTTCCTCCATCACTGGGTCCACCCACCAACGTTGCGACAATACTAAAAAGACGCTAATGCGTGTAAGTAATACAATAGAACAATCTGGAAATCTCATCTGTCTTTTTAACAGCTCGGTGGCAGTGAAAAGTGGTACAGCAACAGCTTCTCCCATTCTGCATTTCATTCCACCTGCTGGAAAAGGTAAAAAGGTAAAGGACCCCGGACAGTTAAGTCCAGTCATGAACTACTCTGGGGTTGCAGTGCTCATCTCGCTTTACTGGCCGAGGAAGCCGTTTGTCCACAGACAGTTTTTCCAGGTCATGTGGCCACCATGACTAAGCCTCTTCTGGAGAAACCAGAGCAGCACACGGAAATGTCATTTACCTACCCACTGGAGTGGTACCTATTTATCTACTTGCACTTTGACATGCTTTCGAACTGCTAGGTTGGCAGGAGCAAGGGCAGAGCAACGGGAGCTCACCCCGTCACGGGGATTCGAACCGCCAACCTTCTGATCAGCAAGCCCTAGGCTCAGTGGTTTAGACCACAGTGCCACCCACATCCCAGTCTGGAACAGGTAGGACTCTTCTTTTGGCAGCATAGCAGGCATAAGAAGCAGGACAAGAAGAAGAAGAAGAAGAAGAAGAAGAAGAAGAAGAAGAAGAAGAAGAAGAAGAGGAGGAGGAGTTTGGATTTGATATCCCGCCTTTCACTCCCTTTAAGGAGTCTCAAAGCGGCTAACATTCTCCTTTCCCTTCCTCCCCCACAGCAAACACTCCGTGAGGTGAGTGGGGCTGAGAGACTTCAGAGAAGTGTGACTAGCCCAAGGTCACCCAGCAGCTGCAGGTGGAGGAGTGGAGACGCGAACCCGGTTTCCCAGATTACGAGACTACCGCTCTTAACCACTACACCACACTGGCCCAACTGCCACCTACCTTAACTAGTTCCAGTGCGATGGAAGAGTTTGCCATTGCTTCTGATCACATTAGCGCAGCCATGACACTGTGCCCTACTTATCAGAGGACAGTCCTTCATTTGAAAGGCTGTCAGGCCCAAGTCCAATTTAAAGGACCCTCAGAAGGCAGAACCAGCAAGGGGGGGAATGACCTTGAAGTTGTCCATTGGTACTTAGCACTTGAACAACAGACTGAGCAGGCACTCAGGTCAACTGGACCCAGCCTCTCCCACTAGAGGTGAGATGTATTCTATTTCTATTCAATTTATGGCGGTTGTTTCTAAATATGCATATGTGCTTGTGAATTGGCATATACAAACCTGGGGCAAATCTGTGCCTTCTTTTTTTGTGATGTGTAAGGGACAACCCTCTGATCCCCTTTCTGCCCCAGGAACTGTGCCTCATCCTCAGTAAAACCCTCCCGTCCCACTTTGCTTCTGCAGATAGGACAGTGACCACAGGGCGGGAGAGCTACAGCACCTCGAAAGGAACACAGTAGAAGTGAATGGGGCTTCACTCGCCAGCTGTACAGTGATGGTTTGTCTGGGGTGGAGCAACTAAGCCAGGAGAGAATAGCAAAACTACCGTGTCTTCTCTTGCAGCAGTGCTGTTAAATGGAACAGGCGTGACTTCTGAGTTGCAACTTGGCAATTCTAGAGATAGGCTGGAAAATGAGACACTAGAAGCCAGACCTTTCTTGCCTCAAGGGGCACAAGAGCAGTTGTTCCACAGTGCCTGTGGCGGTATAAATTCACCTTGCTGCAATAAAGTTAATGGCACGAACTGTGCTTCCCTTCTTTTTGCAAGCTGGGTTTCCAGTCCATTGCATGTCCAACAAGGTGTCTGGCCCCTGGTTAAAGTATTCTTAATTGACTGCAGAAGCTGATTCAGGAAATGGATGTAGCATGACAAAAATCAATGCTAATCGCCCTGACAATTAGCTAATGCCTTAATAATTGGAAATCCAGGCGGTACCATGGTATACTGTACATCTCCAGGGATATCAGTGCTATCACCTTCAGAAAGGAAGCAGGATCATACCTAGCTTTTGGAAAATTACAGCTTAGAACTGCCTCCTAATTTAAAAAAAGGGGGGGAGAGTCGCACCCAGGATAATAATTGGAAGGAATTTTAAAGGAAGCAAAAAGAGTTCTGACTTGTCCACTTAAATTTATGAGGGGGAAGCAGCAGTCTTCCCCTGTGCTGAAATGGCCCCCAAAGCTAGCCTTAAGATAAAGAAAAAAAGTTGAGGAGAACTTGAAGATTCCTTACCCAAGACATTTTGGTGACTCGTGGAGAAACCGAAATTGCACACAGACCCTACACACCTTAACTTGAGAGGTACAGCCCACCGGAATACTGTACAAGGATAAGATGGATTGCACGCTATTCAGAGTTGTCTCCCACTTGACCACCTTTAATGGCCTCCCTGTCTTGCCTCATGAAGAAGGCTTGTGTAGGAGAACTCCCCCAGAGGCCATTCAGCAACTTTTGCACAAAGCAATCCCATGCGGCAGAGGTCCGCAGGCAACAAGGCAACTGCAAGGACAGGGCCAGACTGCCTGTCTGGGAATGACGTGAGAAAGAAGAACCCACCTGATTGGCTCCCCACGTTTGCCACGTAAGGCAAATAAGGCATCATGAAAAAGTCGGCGCAGCTACAACCACCTCCTGACAGAAGTTCATTTTATACTACTACAGTCATACCTCTACTTACGTATCCCTCTGGATACGGAATCTTCGGGTTATGACCACGGCAAACCCGGAAGTGTATACTTCCGGTTACACCGCGCATGCATGCGCAGAAATGCTCAATCGTGCTGCGCGCATGCGCAGAAGCACACCTCTATTTACGTTATTTTTGGGGTGTGAACAGACCCCCGGAACAAATGAAGTTCGTATCCAGAGGGTCCGCTGCTTTAGGTTCTGCTGTTTAAAATTGACTGCAGTTATGAAGGGGGTTGATGGAGAGAAAGAAATTGTTGACAGGATGCATGAACCAGCCTCATATAACCAACATGCTTAAGTCTAATTAATGCATGAAGGGGTTAAAACCGTAGAGTAAACTGTCCTGCCAAGCTTAGCTCACATTGGAGGGATTAGATAATCAAACCTCTGTTCCCTCCAGCTATCAGAGAAGTTGCTCCAAGCTCAGACCTCATGGCTCTTACAAGTTACTCTTGAGTTCCTATACCAATAATTTAGGAACTTTCACAACTGTAACCATGCCAAGTTTTACTGCCTGCACAACTTTTTTTGAGTGCTGTATGGAAAAGCCCATGAATCTAACCTTCAAAGAGTTTGTAAGTCAACCATTCTTAACTTACTAAACAAATGGTCTTCTTCTATGCTAAGGGAAGAAGGAAGATTTGGAAGTCACCACAGCATATTTTAAAGGTTTAACAGCCCATGTTTCCATGCTTTACTTTGCTGCATGTTTTGTGATTTTAAATCTCTCCTGGGGTTCTCTCATCTAACAGTACTTGCCCCAAACTTGGATCTTGGCATCCACAACTGCTCCTTTTATATCTATTTCTTCATTGCCACCAACACGAACTGGGCAAATAACATCCAGAGGCCATTTATCCTCCTCATTTCACCTGCTAGAAGATCCTCCCTCCATCAGCATTCAAGCAGCCCCCCCCCCCCGCTGTTTCACCAACAGCAGTACTGTGTCTCCTCCTCCCTGGGCACCCCTTCATCCCCCTATTTTAAAGGTCTCAAAAAACCCCAAGAACAATTACAAAAAGTAAATGTGGCCATGCTGGCCCATAAAAAAATCCAAAACACATATTAGAGAAAGGCCCAAGTTCCTCATAACTCCTAAATACCGTATTTTTTGCTCTATAAGACTCACTTTTTCCCTCCTAAAAAGTAAGGGGAAATGTGTGTGCGTCTTATGAAGCGAATGCAGGCTGCGCAGCTATCCCTGAAGCCAGAACAGCAAGAGGGATTGCTGCTTTCACTGCGCAGCGATCCCTCTTGCTGTTCTGGCTTCTGAGATTCAGAATATTTTTTTTTCTTGTTTTCCTCCTCCAAAAACTAGGCGCATCATGTGGTCTGGTGCGTCTTATAGAGCGAAAAATACGGTAGGTTGGATGGTTAAAACAAAACACACAAAAAAGGCCAGGAGGAGGGGGGGGAAGGCTATTGTTCAAGCAATCTTTCTCTGCATCTGGTAAGATTCTTAGCCAGAGGTAGGAGTCATTCAAATTAGACCCTTTCAGGTCTTTTGCAGGATTCAGCTTGCACCAAGGCTTCCTGCAAAGGAGAAGGGGCGTAATGGCTGGACCCCCATCCCTGCAAACACCAAAACTAGCTGTTACTGAATTCTACCTCCACCCTTAGGTGACATTCTCCTTTCCCTTCCTTCCCCACAACAAACACTCTGTGAGGTGAGTGGGGCTGAGAGACTTCAGAGAAGTGTGACTGGCCCAAGATCACCCAGCAGCTGCATGTGGAGGAGCGGGGAAGCGAACCCGGTTCACCAGATTACGAGACTACCGCTCTTAACCACTACACCACACTGGCTCTCAAGGTCTCTTTTAGGTACTGACAGTATGTTAGGTTGAAAGGAAAAAGTCAATGGAAGTCCAATTGAGTAGCTCTCCTTAGAGGCCTCCGTGCTCCTTCTGAGAATCAAGTCCCATCTTCTGGAAATACAACATCCACTTCCTCCAATTTAGGATCCTGCCACACATATTGAATATATGTAATTGGTTATTTGAAAAATCCTGCCAGCCTCTGCTATCAAATATCATGTAGCTCTGGTTTTCTCTTCCTCCAGTGGTTGAATGTGCTTAACTGTGCAGGTCAGTGAGAAAGCCACAACAAGGCTGGGTCTTCCTGGCTTGCTGCTGTTTTCGAGTGTCTGAGCGAAAACACCCTACGTGAGCTCGCATTATTTAAATAGAACTCTTGACCCATGACACTGTCTGTGGCGCCCAGTTTGTGCTCATATCCAGGTTGCAGCCAAGCGCACCTGAGCCACCCTTGTTGCACTACCAAGCCATTTGGTTCTTCATGGGTTAATTCAGGAGGTAGAAGTAGGGTTGTCACTAAAACGGTGGAATCACTCTTTCCACCCAAGCACTTATCAGACACAGCACAACCTATACAAAGGCTGATATTGTGGATGCACAATGGAAGAAGATGAGGCCATCTCCTTAGCCTTTTTCAGTTGTAAGGAGAGCTTGTTTCATAAATGGTTAGTGGGTGCTTCAGTGTTTGCAGGTCACACCCTACCTGCGCCTTTGCGAGATTGGGGGACACGGGTGTTGGGCAGACAAGAAAAAGCTAAACAATATGAATTCAGCCAGCCAAGCTCTAGATCTGTATTTCTGCAGTCGAGTAAGTTAACCTTCAAATTATTTTATTTTGCAGTCAGCTAGCAAAGAGTCATGGAGGGTCGAGGGACTCCATGCAACTGAGTGGTGTAAAATGGAGTCTACTTGGAGGGGAGTCTCAGCACTAGAAACAGGACCCAACAGCAAGTCCAGAAAATGAAACCTGGTACATTATAGCAGCTAAGAAACTATGAATTAAGGCAGCCTCAGTTTGAAATGGATTTCTGCGGCCTTAAGCAAACCACTCAGTTTGCCCCAAAGCCATTTGGGATTGAGAAAACCCACCTCCACTGGAAGTAGGTTATGTAAGTTGTGCAAGGTATATGAAGCACTTTGTATATTATAAAGAGCTACACAAATGCTATGAATGGTTATGGGGATGATATCACTGTCTCAAGTTCTTGTGTCCTAGGACTCGTGTAAAATTGCCATGTCCAATTTTAAGAAGCCTCATTTTGAGAAAGGATGCATAGAATGGGAGACAGTAAAGGACTGGAAGAAGTCTGCTGTTTGCCTAAGGCTAAAGACTGGCTTCAGCAACCTGCCCACCCACTTCAGGTTTCTGCTTCTTCCAGAAGAAACCATTTCTGAGCAAACTCCTAACAGAAAAACATGCTTAGACACAGCAAGAGCGCACAGACTGAGAGGGAAGGCTGGCCCCTGCTGGTCAACAAAAGGCATGGCATCATGCGCCTTCCTCCAGCTTTTCCAAGGATTGTTCCTGAGACCCAGCTAAGCTTGCAAGACTTGTTGGGATTACAGTGCACAGCTCACGGCTTTGAGCAATGCAGTTCGCCCTGTAATGTGGTAGAATATATTCATCAGAGCAGCACTTAGGTATTATTAAAGGCAAGACAAGGGCTACACATTGGCTACAGCAGAAGAAGCAGCAGAAACTCCAGAATCCAATGGGTTTGGAAAGTTTGGTTATTCTATTTGTTAAAATGGAACGTAAATCCCCAAAATTCTGCAACTGGAATTAACTGAAAAAGCTACAGAAGTGTAATGGATAGAGAGCTGGAACAGGAAGGGCCTGAGTTCAAATCCTGATGCTGCCACAAAGCTCACTGCATGGACTTCGGCAAGCCCCTTTCTCTCAGCCTAACCTGCCTCGAACGGCTGCTGCAACGGTCAAACAGTTTCAGCTCGTCCATGTCACCCTGGTAACCTTGGCAGAATAGCAGCCAAGTCCATGAGGTCAAGGTCCCTTCAGCCCCCCCAATAAAATATTTGTGGAGTGCCCCCCCAAAGTTGATGGGCATTGCCACTCAAATGGTGTGCATGTGCCACATCTTGTGATCAATTATGTGGGGTTTACCTGCCCCCCCCCCATATTTTGCTTGGAAGAAGGAACAGGAGACCAAGTTCTACCCTGTCTTAGTCCTTGCCTCCCTTTGTAATTCTGCACATCTCTACTCTGATATCCTTGGCTAACCAACTGTTGTCCCTTTGTAGCAGAACTCTGCCTGTTCCCCACTGTTGCCTCCTCTGCAAAGAACTCATTCTCTGGACATGATGAGGTGTCCCTCCCCCCTCCAAACCCCATCTTTATCCCTAGGCCTTTGGTTTAATTCCTTAATCTTCCTCTCCAACTGTAATTAAGCTTAAATCCCTGTAACTGCATTTGCTCACATTTATCCTTTCATCTTCTGGCCTCTCCTACCCCCTCCCTTCCTCCCTCAGTGTCCATTTTAGATTGCAGGTTCTGCGGAGGCAGGGACCCGTCCATTTCTTTATTGCTTACAAAGCTCTGTAATGTGTCATGCAGATTGATGGGCACTATATAAATATAACCATCAAGATGATGCAAATCTACGCTCTTCGTTCCATTGTTGAATTTTAATGCAAGGTGTTCAATCCCGGGCATCTCCAGGTAGCTCTGGAAAAGACTTCTGCCTCAAGCCCTGGAGGACCCCCGAAAGTAACCCAAAAAGCTTTCCCAGCAAGCTCCCCCAAAGACTTAAGGAGCAAAGTAGGGTTGCAAGGTCCAAAAGAGGACAGGCTGTTGCTGCACCCTAATATTTGTGTAAAAGGGAATTCCAGAAAGTGCACTTTGCCGTGTAAGCTATACCTGCTGAAATTATGTCTTCTATGCAAGTATCAAGACAGAGCCTGTCCTTTTTCACACCTGGCCACCTTTTCTCGAGCCTCAGTTCCTCGTTGTAGAACAGGAACAGCACTGCAGGAATTGACATTGCAGGATTGATGGGAGGCTATGAACACTTTTGTGAGGATAAGTTCCACAGAGCTCAGTGGCTGCATTCACCAAGTCAAACTGTGGTTTAGTGTGAACGCATATATTCGTCAGGGAGGAGACTGAAGATTCTTCTAGCTAAGCCAAGGTTTGGCTTTGTGTGTCGTCTGAACTCTGTCCTGCTTAAACACAATCTGTAGTTTCCAGCTTTGGATGACACACACTGCTGAGCTAAACTGGGAAGCAGCAAATCAGCTCCAGTCTTCTTTCTGGAAGTCAGCACGTTTGCCCAGCCCCAGTGAGGCTGACCATCAGCACTTGATCTAGGGGGGTGGTGCGTGCATCCCCCCCCCACTGGACGCTGAGCTAAGGGGGTGAAAAATTGAAAGATGCTTTTGGGGGTGCCAATTTTTTTGCCTCACAAAGGGCGCCATATTAAGAGAGATTGCCAAAGTCAACCCCTGCTGACCTTAATGTGCAAACCAAACCAGAGGAACCTACTTCGGAGGAAGCATGCATAACACTGGGCTGCACATGACAGAGAAGTTCTGCCCCTGCTCTTGAGACTTAAGCTGTGGTATACATGTTTAGCTTGAAAAGCTGAGAAGGTTGTTCCATACACCACGGAAATCTTATGTTGCTCAACAGACAAGAAGGAGGGGGCAGAGATGTCTTTCCCTGATGCCCATTACCTCTCTTGTTTCCCTGAATCAAAATTCAGTTCACTGAAGCTGCCCTCTGCCCATGCGCAATGGCTGCCTAAAATGTACACCACTCAACTAATGGCTTTCCATGCTTCCTCTTGTCCCTCTGCTTCCCCCCATGGAAAACCGCTCCTTAGCACTCAAACAGAGCAAATGGCCATCCACGTTTTCCCCGGACTGAAGTTTGTTCCAATCTAGAAGCAAGTGGGAATGCCTTGAAGAATATTTAAAGGAAGACGGCATGAAGGTGATGAGGGCAAGTAGGATGAGCCTATGACCAGAAGTAGACAAGACGAGGTAAGTGATGGGAAGGGATGAAGAAGGAAGGGATGAAGGAGGATGGTAAAGATGTTGCAAAATAAGGAAGGTGAAAGGGGATGTCAGTGAAGGATAGGTTGGGAAGTCCAAATAAGATGATGACAAAATGATGAATGCATGTAAAATATAATCCAAAAAAGGCGTAAATTAAAAAAAAGAAAATAAGTTTGTTCCAATCTATCGCTAAGGAGTGGGTCAAGTGGAAAACTTGTTCAGACCTGTACTTTCTAAGCAAGAGACAAGCAGAAGTGTGGACCAGCTCTTAGTTGTGGCTTCCATTTTCTAACTGATGGAAGGTGGTTGAGCACATCAAACAGGAGTATTTCTCAAGAAGCTGCAGGATGCTGATGGATCATGTCTGGTATCACGCAGCTTCACACGCCATCGATGGGAGTGTGCTGCAGCCTGAGTAAGCAGTAATGTAAACACAGCTTTAGGGATGCAGTGGGCCACAGAGAAGTGCTGTCTTTCCAAAAGAGAGGGAAAGGGGTGGGGTGGAGAGAGAGAGAGAGAGAGAGAGGTTATACGCATGCACTCATCATGCCAAGGATGAACTGAGGAGCAGCGTCTCATCCTAGAAAGCCCAGGGAACCCTGAACTCCCCAGGCCTTGCCGTGGCTCTTGTTTGCGTGCCTGGGAGCAGCGGGCCTCCTGACACCTCCCCCAAGGGGATGGAAAGCTCCACAGCGAATTACTGGTCCCTCCTGAGAGAGGATAGGAAGGAGTTGGATGACGCAGGAAACTCATTTATTTTGCCCTCTGGCAATGCTCCGTAAACATCTTGTTTTGAAGGCGACGGAGCTGCCTCTTCCGAAAGAAAAATGCCAGTTCATTTAAATACCAGCAGCCTGAGCGCAAGGGAATAATGTTAAGGCTGCTGGGCTGTGCCTCTTCCCTGCCAACAGAGTAGCATGCACTTCTAATGCCAACGCATTAAATCCCGCACCTGAGCACATGCAGTTACATCAACACGCTAAGCATTCATGGTAAGTATTCCTAAGCTCCCTTCTTCTAAGGACTTCAGGTGGGAGAGTCAAGTGTGGCTGATCCAGGCTCAAAACCCCACTTAGTCATGAAGCTCACTGGACTGGTCATGGTCCCTCCAGCTACCCAACCTCACAGGGTTGTTGTGAGCATAAAGTGGCGCAAGGAGAACCATGTGCACTGCCTTGAGCTCATCGGAGATCACTTTTGTTCCCCTTTCTCTCTTGGGACCCTATGGGATTCCCGAGGAGCGCCACTTTTCCTAGTCAACTCAGTGACCCCCCAGCCCACTTGCAGATATAGACACCCCACAGCAGAACCCTGGAGAACAACACAACGCTAGCAACTTACCCTAACAAAATGTTAAGAAGGCATTCCCTAAAAGGGAGAAAATTGGGGCCAAGTGTGGTTTTCCAAAGGTGAGCACCAGAGACTAGGGGCAGTTTAAAAGCATGGCCATGGTGCACATAGGATGAGAAAAAAACAGGCAGTGCAAACAGGTGGAGAATAGAGGGGATTTACTCTAGAGGGGGAGGCAGGGAGCACATGTTCCCATTGTTGGCAACCTATATTACAGAACAACTACAGTTTGTAGGGACTCTGTTTTGTCTGCCTCAAAGCTAAACTTTTATGTGATTTCTCCTGTCCCAGCTGAATAAACTAATGCTATAAACAGAGTTGTTTGCCACTTGCGTTATCTCACAACTTTGTTCACTATCTAGTGAATGACCCACAATATGAATTCTCCAAAGATTGAATGTTGATTAGCAGAAAATCCAATTACTTATCCTCACACTTGCATTTATTTTTTTAAGTTTACAACAAGGCCAGAAAACCTTTTTTTAGCCTGAGGGTGACATTCCCTCGTGGATAACGTCCTGGAGGGGCACAGACCAGTGTTGGGTCAGGCCAAACTGTGGACACAGCAAGAAATGTAACTCTTATCTTTGTAGAGCAGGTTGCATTGCAGCTATATGAAAACCAATTGTTTCTGTAGAGGCCCTTTTGAGGAAGGGTCTTAGCTCAGTGGCGGAGCATCTGCCTAGAGAGACTCCTGCCTGAACCCCCAGCCACTCTGGGCAGCTTCCAGCAGAAAAATACAATGATTCATCTAGTATTAAAAGCTTCCCTAAACAGGTCTGCCTTCAGGTGTCTTCTAAAAGTCCGATAGTTGTTTATTTCTTTGACATCTGATGGGAGGGTGTTCCACAGGGCGAGCGCCACTACCGAGAAGGCCCTCTGCCTGGTTCCCTGTAACTTCACTTCTTGCAGTGAGGGAACCACCAGAAGACCCTCGGCACTAGATCTCAGTGTCCAGGCAGAATAATGGGGGTGGAGGCGCTCCTTCAGGTATACTGGGGCAGACACAATAGACAATAATAAGCTAAAAGGACTGATTGTGCAAGGCAGCTTCCTATGTTGCCACGAGCCCCTATGAACAGGTAAAACCCAAGCAAAAGCACTTGGGGAGAGTGGCAGAACCAAATCAGTGAGGATCATGGCTGGGTGGGGTGGGAATGGCCTGGAAGGACTCCCAAGAGTTGGCCTGGAGGATCACCCATGGCCCACAGGCCCAAGGTCCGCACCCATAGAAGAGCCTTAAAAAGCTCCAGGGTTCAAGGTCAAGGGGCTACTTAAGATCATAATTACATTCCAACTGTAGAAGACTTGACTATCCAGATTCTACATAGATTTCTACCCCTTTGTGCTCTTTACTGGAAGATGTCAAAGATATGGGATTCAAAACAAAGCATCAATAAAATGATCCCATGTAAAATCGGCAGTTGCACTTACTGTACACCTGACTGATTAATATCATTTCTATTAATTGCAGAACCCGAGTTCTCTTGATGCGTAATTTGACTGGGAGGTGGAAGGGAGTGTAATACGAACAGCCAGGTCTGTACGGCAGTATTTTAATGATCTGCACATTTAAGCTCCTCTTTAACACTGTCCATTTTTCCGGTGTTCATGCGATAGAAGCACAATCCACGAGGGAGTTCTCCTGCACAAGCTCCATTGTCCTGAGTGAGAATTACCTTGCATTGCTCCCATTCTGTTCGAGGAGAACTGTGCAGTAGAATTTCCACGTGGCTTGAGCTCCAAATCTGTAATACAATGTGTGTGTGTGTGTAACAATCTAGCAGCAGCATATTATTATTATTGACATTTTGGGCTGTCATTGTCAACCTGATTATGACTTTTAGACACCCTTGTACTATTATTATCCAGATTGCACCTTTCACAGCTGAGAAGCCCAAACTATTTAAGACTGACAAGAGCCTGATGCTTACAAAAAGAGACATGTGCACACGCTACATTTTGCCAGAGGTACCACTGAAGGTGTGGGCAGACCCCACCCCACCCTGATGCTTCAGACCACAATCACCTATATCTCTCATCTACCTGTTAAGTCACAATTGCTATAATGAATTAAATGGTCCTTATACTGGACAGTGTTCTCGAAGCTACAAACATGAGTCTGTCCAAACTGCGGGAGGCAGTGGAAGACAGGAGTGCCTGGCGTGCTCTGGTCCAGGGGGTCACGAAGAGTCGGACACGACTAAATGACTAAACAACAACAACAACAAATATACTGACTAAGCAGTTAATCTTTGAATGTATCCAAAACAAAGCCTTTGGATCTTGCTGAATGTGTCTCCCCACCTCTTGAAATCCAAAAATGGCATCCATCTGGTCCCTGTACCTAGAGAAGAGTAGAATCATAGAATCATAGAGTTGGAAGAGACCACAAGGGCCATCGAGTCCAACCCCCTGCCAAGCAGGAAACACCATCAGAGCACTCCTGACATATGGTTGTCAAGCCTCTGCTTAAAGACCTCCAAAGTAGGAGACTCCACCACACTCCTGGGCAGCAAATTCCACTGTCAAACAGCTCTTACTGTCAGGAAGTTCTTCCTAATGTTTAAGTGGAATCTTCTTTCTTGTAGTTTGGATCCATTGCTCCGTGTCCGCTTCTCTGGAGCTTCTCTGTAAGCACACTTTGGTGTAGTAATTCAGCAGACCTAAGCCATAAACTGCCAGGGAACAATTGGTGCACTTTTTTGTAGATTACTGATAGCTGAAAACTATTTGTTTCTCAATTCAAACTGAATGCATGCTATACGCTTATATCTTGGGGAAAATATTTTTGGAGTGTGTAAGAAGCCCCATCCTTCAGTGCACCACTGTTTTTGCAAGAGCCCCCATTAAATATATGCATCTCTCCTTATTGGAGATACAGCAAGCAGCCTTTCTTTATAGGCATCTGTTGCATTTCCACATCTGGAGTGCCTGAATCATCCAATCAGGCCCAATGCAAGACTGTGGCAGAATAGCCAACGCCCCAACAGAGGCTGCCATTGTAAAGGAGCAGTGAACCAATCAGAGATGCAGCAGGCGGCTTAACTTGAGAACAAGAATTTGTATGGGAATGAATAACTATGGGGAAATGGCAATTTTGGCAGGTGCTGAATGTCATTCAAGGATGAGAGGAGCCTTTCCACCCAGGGCTCTCCGTTCTACAAGGTTGTCAAGGTATGGGGGTCCTCCTCCTCTTGCTTCTAACGCTGTGATAGAGGTCTGTGCAGTTTGCATGCTTATGCAACTATCCTGAGAATTAGCTTTCCTTGTTGCACCAAGGTCAAAAATTAGCGTTCTTTGTTGCACCGAGGTCAAATGTGGCCCTTGGAACCAAACAAGTCCAACTGATGGTAACATCAGGCCCCAGTCCATCTATTTGGCAGGTGAGACATTTGTCCCAGGTGCTGGATCAGCCAGCAGGTGATCAAGTGAGGAACAGCAGTCAGAAAAACTGTACAAGAGAAAGAGCCAGAGGGGGAATATCTGTGTTTGAGGATGGGTAATTGAAAAAGAAGGGGTGCATCACACAACATTACAAAGACCTCGGGCCTGTGCAGTTTGGGGAAAGAGGGCACCTACCCTCAGATAAATCAATGCTTTTGGGGCACAAGACCAGATTCAACAACGTATAAGGAATTCTCTGTCAAACTGGCAGGCTTTATTACTGTCTGTAAATGTTACACCGTCTCCAAAGCCATCATGGAAGCAGAGAAAACCATGAGAGAGTGGTCAGCTTTACTCTACCGCACTCACAAAGTGTGTGTGATGAATAATCACATATGCTGCACTGTTGCAAGCCGTAGGTCATCCATCCTCAACTGCAAAGTGGCCAGTTATTTTTTATTTTATTTATTAAATTTGTATACTGTCCTTCACCCGTGGATCTCAGGGAGGTTTACAGCATAAAAATACAAGATAAATACACAAAATGCATAATATAAACTAGAATAAAAAGAAAAAAAACACAAACCAACATCCCCCCCCCCCGCTATTAAGGAACAGGGAAGAATTAGCCAACTGATTTGGTCTTGGCAGAACCAGATGTGTACCCATTTCTCTCATGTCCTGACTATTTTTTGCAATATGAATACTTCAGTTATTTAGAGGGATTCGCCAACACCTGCAATACCTATAAACAAGGGATACCATTTATTTCACCAAAAAGGTAAACCGAAATCCTTGCTGAAAGTTTGTGCCTATATGAACCCTGGCATTAAACACCCCTAACCTGATAACAGGCAGAACTGGTTTAATATCTGGTTTCCATCGCATATTTTTTTCCCCACCCCACTCTTTGCCTTTAACTCTAGATACACAATAGACCGAAGTTCAACACCTCCACCTGCATCTCCATGCTGAAAAACATCACCTGTTGAATATCTGCCTTATAGCTCATGCATGTTCAAAAGCTCTGGTGGGGACGGGGGACGGACGACAAAACAGGAACAAGACTTACTGCACTGTCTGCCACTCTCAGATACTTTCGGCTAGGGAAAGAAGCAGGCAGCCAAAATTTCTCCCTGACATCATCTGCCATCTTCTCTCCTCCCACTTCTCAGCTACGGGGCGTCAGAGCCCTTGCTTTGGGAGATCCTGGCTACCAGGGTATTTGAACTCTTTGCCCTCCCTCCACCAGCAACAGCACAGGAGAGCTTTACAGCCACCCACCTCTCCTCCTTTCCATTAAGCTCATACTTAGCATAATGCCTGGTCTGAAGGGAGGCAAAACAACCACTCCACACCACTGCGAGCACTTATGCTTAACAATAGCCTAATGAATTAATTGAAAATGCCCACTGGAGCTGACTAAACCCATGTCATTATATGTACTTTACTCTCATTTTACATTTATCCCCTCCGAAAGTAGAAGGATGCAAGCCACCTCCCTATTAAGCGAACACCAGGGCTCTGGGTTTAACAAAATGAGACCACTTCACACATTTTTAGATATACACCTAAGATGTTCTTAGTGTATTTATATCATCCAGGGGTACTCATCAGGGAACAGTTATTAGCCTCGTCTTCTTATTAAGTCTACACTTGGTGGCAAGCCCAGGTATGCCTAGTCTACATAATGTGTGAAGTGATCCTTACATTACATGAAATAAGAGCTGCTGATCTGGTACTGAGCAAACCAATTAAGAAAGGAACTTACATGGAGTCCAGCGGCAAGCCCTGCCAAACACCATATGAATATCCACTTTAAAACGGATATTTCCCTGTAACCCACAAAGCTTGTATTCACATTGCCATGCCAACAACTTGAGCTTCTTTTTAAACAGACACAAAACAACTGATTTAAAACAAGAAAAAACCCTCCCATGTTCAGAATTTTAACATCAAGCGTGGCGACTTTATTGCTCTCTTATTCTCTGCCGACAACCAAAGAGGGCTAATGTGCAATGTTGGGTGTAAATTTAGTATGGGCAATAAAATATATACATTTCATCCAACTTGCTTATCAACTATGCTCACTGCTAGCCTGCAGAATGTATTGTTATCTATGGTCTCCACAACTGTGGCTTTCAGGAGGTGGCTGTTCTCAGGACAGAGGGGTATCTACTGAGATTAGACCCAGGATTTCCTCAGAACAGGGCGTCTGATCTTTTGGCATGGTGGAGGAGGGATACAAAAGATGGTTAAATCTGTAGAATCCAAGTGGTTTTACTTCCTTAGGAGACAAGAAGGGGAGATTTCTTATTCTAACTGAAAGCAGATTCTGTCTTCTGAACTGAATTGGAAAGGGCTGATTTACATGGTATCTTAATACTGGGGAAGGAGATGGAATTAGCAGCCCTGAAACTTAGAATGTAGAACTCATGAATTGCATGTTGTCACATGTTCAAGGGCTAACAACCAACCTTTCTGCCACTGCCCCTTCTGGGAGGGGGGGGGGGAGTTAATTTCATTTGGCCAAACTTCCATTACAATTTGTTTGGGAGCTATAAAAATGGCCAAAACCCTCACCACAACCGAAGATGCTAGGGCTCAAGATTCACCTGTGGAAGCATCCCCCACCCTCAGGTCCTGACAGGTCCTGACCCATCATCCCAGGGGGGAAGATGGAGGCTGCAGCTACCTGGCCTGGTAACGGACATTCACGCTGCTCATGCTCTCAAGCGCTGATGATTACAGGTGCCACGACTGAGCCTTCACATCTGGCTCTGAGCTCCGAGCGAAACTAAGTGCTTGCACCCTCCTTTCTTCCCTATGGCAAATAGGAATCGATCTTAGAATAGGAGTGGGGTGGATACCCCCCCCCAACACACAGATTCCCTGCCTGCTTCCACCCCCACCCCAATGGAAAACATGCCCTGCAGACACAGACCTGGCTGGGGATGGGTGCCAGCTAACCGGGTGCGGCAATTAACCGTGGACTCGGTCCGCCGGCATGTCCCCCATCCTCCGCAGCCAACTGCGGCCCGATCCCCACCCCGGCCGGATCCCCAGCCTCTCCGGAAGCACTCGGACCACGCAGGTGCTGCTGCGCAAGAGCCCTGCCAGCTGCCCCCCCCCCTTGCTGGGGGCACCATCCCTGGGACTCCAAGACAGACAGGTGCGCCATCCCTAGGCACCCCACGCTGCCCGCCCCGACGGTGCCCAGGTCGCTTCCTCGGTGCCCCCCGCCCCCGTGCCCTCTTTGCCCCCCGCCGGACCCAGCTCGCCCAGCCCCGGCGAAGGAGAGTTCGCAGGAACTTTGGAGACTTACCCCGCAGCGCTGGAGGGACGGCGCGGGAGAGGCGCAACTCCACGGCGCAATCCAGAGAGGCCGCCGACCGCGGGATCCCGGCGCCGCCGCCTGGCTCTCCTCCTCCTCCTCACGGCCTTCCGGGAGAAGTTCGGCGCGACGGGCGGAGGCATCGACGGCGGCCCTGGGCAGCTGCCCCGCGAGGTCCTGGCCGGCGCAGGCTCCGCCGGGCCGCCGCGCGGGCGCTGCCCGTCCGCATCCCGGGCGGCGCGGTTCCCGCGGAGCGTCGGGGTTGCCTCCGACGGAGAGCGGGAGAGGCGGGCGGGCGGGGACGGCGGAGCTGGGGCGGAGTGGCGGGGCAGCCGGCGCCTGCCTGCCTTCCTTGGCTCCCTACCTGCTGCTTCCCTTCGGGCTCCGCGGGGGAGGAAGAAGGGGCCCCCGGCTCGGGGAGGAGAAGGCGCCCGGCAAGCGGCAAGCCCCGGCCCCGCGGCGCGCCGCCGCCCCCCCGCCCATGCTGGGGCTCCGAGCGCGGCCGCGGCTCTTCCTGGACGCCGCCGAAGCTGCCGGCACCTCGGAGCGCCTCACCTGCCGGCTCCCTCGCGGAAAGTGGCTCCCGGAGCACAAGGCGGCCGGCCTCCCTCCGCCGCCGCCCGCCTCGCTTGGAGGGATGCGGCTCTCGCAGCCAATGGGGTCCTCGCTCGGGCTCCCTGCGCGGCCCTGATTGGCCCGGGAGCCTCGCACCCGACGGGGGGGGGGGTTGGCCGTGGATCTCTCTCTCGAGCTGCGGCTCGGCTGCCCCTTCTTGCCGGGCGCGGCGGCGGAGAAGAACTTCTCGCTGCTGCCGCCGCCGCCTTGTTTTGGAGCGAAGAGCTGCTCCGGCTGGGATAGGGCCGGCGACGGAAGGGTTAAGTCTCGCCTGGCTCGACCGCAGAGGGATCAGAGAGGGGGGGAATTTGGGGTGCGGGCAGGGGCCCCCCTGCTCTCTCGGGCCCTCCTGCTGCTGCTCCTGAAATATCGAAACAGATTTGGCTTGGGAAGGGAGCCCGCCGTCGAGAGCAGGGAAGAGAGCAAACGCGAAGCATCAGCCAGACGGGTCTTTGCAGGCAGGAGGAAAGCGAGGGCCAGGCGGCGAGAAACTGCTAAAAACCTCTAGCTCTCCAGGGCATCGTTCGCTGGGCGGGGCTGCATTTTTTTAAATTTATTTTTAGGAGGGTGTTCCAGATGCAGCCTTGCTCTTGTTTGCAAGGGGCAGCCTACAATCAGGAAACTCAAGCACCCGAGAGAGAGAGCAGCGAAATGTAGCCCAAAGTACAGTGAACTCCCATTGGGAGAAGTTTGAGCACGTGCCTAACTCTCCCAGAGACATTAACGGGGCTTAAAATGGGTTAAAGTCCTGTGGACATGCCCACGGCATCTAACACAAATCCATCCCTCTCATCCTTCAGTGCACACATTCAGATGCTGCCCTTTCCAATACCTTTGTACATATACTTTCTGGTCCAGTGGCGTAGCGTGGGGGGTGCAGGGAGGGCGGCTGCACCGGGCGCAACATCTGAGGGTTAGGGGGCGCAAATCCATGGGTTAGAGGGCGCAAATCCACGGGTTAGGGGGCGCAAATTACTTGCCTTGCCCCGGGTGCTGACAACCCACGCTACGCCACTGTTCTGGTCACACATGTTCTTAAATCACAGGTCCACAAAAGCACTACATTAAATATGCCTCACCACCACTTGTTGTGTGTAATATCAGGCAAGTCCGTTCCGGGGGCCTAATCCTGCCCGTCGGTTGGTTTAATCCAGCCCCTGTGGCAGTTTCTTTCCTGGGGTAAAATCCTAAAAAGAAAACCTCAACAATTTCAATCCGTAAGAAAAAAGGTTAACAACTTTGGTCGGCCCTCACGGCCTTTCACTTCATCAAATCTGGCCCTCTTTGAAAAAAGTTTTGACACCACTAAACCTCTTGTGGGTCTCCTTGATTTTGGTGTAGCACAGTAGCCAAATGGCTGAGGCGTGTGATCTGAAAGTCGCTGGTTCAAATCTTGACTCTGCCATGAGTTTATCAGCTGGTGTTAGGCATGCTACTTGTTTGCAATATAAAAACATTTTCCAAGATCCCAGGATTGCAAATATGACCGTTGCAGGGGGGCTGGACTAGGAGGCCCTTGAGATCCCTTCTAACTCTACAATTCTACAATTCCTTAATTTGCAGTATGGGGTCTACCCTACAGGGTTGTTGTTTTTTTAAAAAAAGTTTTTATTAACAATTTCAACATAACAAATTATCAAAACATATCATATTCATTATTTCCCCCCCCTTTCCCCCCCTTCAAACCCTCCCTCCCCCCCTAGACTTCCCTCAGCTCCTCTCTGATTTCTCAGCACATATTATTCTCTGCATGTTATAAAATTATACATATCCTTACATTATCTATCTACCATGTTATCAACTAATAAATTGTGTATGATTATTCAAAACCTGCCAAGGAGTCCAATTCATTTTGTTGTCTTTTTAGATAAATTGTAAAAAACTCCCATTCTTCCTTAAAGTCGCAGTTGTCCTTGTACCGCAGTTTGTATGTCAATTTAGCCAGTTCTGTGTAGCTCATCAATTTTTCTTGCATACATAAATGAGCTCTTTGTTTTTCTTGGCAGGTCTTGTCCTACCCTACAGGGTTGCTGAGTCTGTGACATAATATGTGAGCACGAGACTCTTAATCTCAGGGTGGTGGGTTTGAGCCCTATGTTGGGCAAAGGATTTCTGCTTTGCAGGGGTGGACTAGATGACCCTAGTGGTCCCTTCCAACTCTGTAATTCTATGATTGTTGTAATCTTGGGTCGGTGGTTGTGTGCAGTAGGAGTGTAAGGTTTAATGGATCCAGGAGACTGATGGAACAGTCTTAACAAAGTTGCCAAGTATCTCCTTTGCCAGAGAAATTTCAAAGTAAAAAAGCCCACAATGACTAGGAAATAGAGTCTCCTCTAGAAGGCAAAAAGGGACACAAAAACAGTATGTCTTTCTCCCGTGAAGGCTGAAAAATAGGAACTTTGCAGGTGGCAAGGGGCGGGGGAGGGGACACCAACAGCTCTTTAATTGGGGAGAATCATAAGCCCTTTTTATGGCAGAGGAAGAGAACTTTCACTAGTGGGAAAACGTTGCCTCTTTCCCGAATCAGTATTTCCTACATTAATTCAATCCTTTAATTTTTGAAGGGTATTTTCAAGGCTATGGTTGCCTGCGCTTCTAAAAACTCAGAATCCTGTGGGGAGAGAGGAACCGTACCAAGCCGGGAGAGGCCTGGTGGCAGAAATGGGTACATTATATGCTAGCTTATGCAAATGTGGAATACCCAAGATTACTTTAGAAGCTGTTTATTCAGACTTTGTTTATCTGAGATTATTGTGCTTGTATCCCAGCCTCCCTCCAAAGAACCCAGGACTTCACGCAATGGTTCATATCTCCCCCGCCCCCCATGCAGACACAACTGCCCTGCGAGGTAGACTCAGTGAGGGGAAGGGGGAGTAGCAGGACTATGGTCAGGTCAGCCAGTGATTTGGGCCTGGGTCTCTCTGACCCAAGCCACACAGTGGGCAAGGTTCAGCCTCAGCCCCATCGCCACCCTCTTTCTTCTTGCTGCAACCTCTAAGTCCACCAAGACAAGAGAAGTCAGATTCAAAACAGTGGCTCAGGATTGGGGGGAAATATACACTTCAGAAGGGACGTGGGTGGCGCTGTGGCTAAACCACAGAGCCTAGGACTTGCCGATCAGAAGGTCGGCAGTTCGAATCCCCGCGACGGGGTGAGCTCCCGTTTCTCGGTCCCTGCTCCTGCCCACCTAGCAGTTCGAAAGCACGTCAAAGTGCAAGTAGATAAATAGGTACCGCTCTGGCGGGAAGGTAAACAGCGTTTCTGTGCGCTCCTCTGGTTCGCCAGAAGCGGCTTAGTCATGCTGGCCACATGACCCGGAAGCTGTACGCCGGCTCCCTCGGCCAATAAAGCGAGATGAGCACCGCAACCCCAGAGTTGGTCATGACTGGACCTAATGGCCAGGGGTCCCTACCTTTTATACACTTCAGAATATGGATCGTGGCACCTCTAAATTGGGGGTTGCAACCCTTCGGCACCAATGGCCATGTTTTCAATTTTGAGAGAGTGTATGGGTGCCAGTCACTCCTAAGGGTGTTCTTTATCCCAGATGAACCCACCACAGGAAGGATGAATCCTGGTTGCTAGGGGGAAAGAAAGAGCAAACTAAGGAGATTCCAGGGATGGGGAAATAAGTTAGAAGCATCTAAGTTGGGGTGCACTAAGGGGGGTTAGGAGGCAGAAGTTCTTTAGGGCTCCAGGGACCCCTATTGCCTGGTGTTCAAATGCTTGGGTACCCAAGGAAGGTCTTCAGGGGCACCAGGTTGGGGGCTAGAGAGACTTGAGCTGCTTCCTGAGCAGTCATATTTCGGGGCGGGATTCAGTTAAAGGTAAAGGGACCCCTGACCATTAGGTCCAGTCGTGGCCGGCTCTGGGGTTGCGGCGGTCATCTCGCTTTATTGGCGAGGGAGCCGGTGTACAGCTTCCGGGTCATGTGGCCAGCATGACTAAGCCACTTCTGGTGAACCAGAGCAGCGCACGGAAATGCCATTTACCTTCCCGCCGGAGTGGTAACTACTTATCTACTCGCACTGGCGTGCTTTCGAACTGCTAGGTTGGCAGGAGTGGGACCGAGGAATGGGAGCTCACCCCATCACGGTGATTCGAACCGCTGACCTTCTGATTGGCAAGCCCTAGGCTCTGTGGTTCAGACCACAGTGCATACCAGCAAATTCAGGTTGCCCACTTGGAGCAAACACCTGCCCTGCCCCCCCATTGGATTTTTTGTGATGGGGAAATACTTTGGAAAGTGTGGGATAGCTCTTGTTTGATACAACACCATAAAACTTTCCTGCACACAAATCAGGCGCTCGGTGAACAGATTGTATGGAAGCAGGCCTTGCATCTTAAAAATAACGGCTGTTGTAGGAGCCAACTCCTAGGGGCCGTGGGGACTTTGGTTCCCACTATAAAACATTTGAGGGGGCTGGGCCCCCAAATAGTTGATGGGCATTCCCATTCAAATGTTGTGTGTGCACTGCATCATGTGATTGATTATGTGGGGTGGGCCTTACCTGGGCCCCCACAATATTTTATTAAAGTTGGCACCCCTGACATCTATAGTTCTATAGTGCCAGAACTCCACACACACACCCCAAATGGATACAGACCTAAATAAATGTTCCCTTGTTCCCCATTGTTGGTCACTAGCAGATCATGAAGGGGCTATTGCTGCATCTTTCAGATATAGAGCATGATAACAACATTTTCCTGTAGAGATGAGAGAAGAGCCCCTCAGTGTTGTTATTTTAGGGTCAGGTAACAACTGAAAGGCCTTGGGCCAAGTTTGGCCTCCTGGGAAGCAATATTTGGCTCCTCAAGTTGTCAACCTAAAGTAGGGGTCTGCAACCTGTGGCTCCGGAGCCGCATGTGGCTCTTTTACACCTTTGCTGCGGCTCCGGGGCGGATACTAGCGAGGGGAGGAGGCGCATTGTGCGCCCCGACACTCCCCACTGTGGCGGGTGCTGTACTGGCTGTGACGTCGCATGGGGGCAGTGCGTGCGTTAGTCACGCACCGTCCCGACGTCACCTTCCTGCCCGCCCGCCCGCTACATTGTAAGGGGCATGTACGCTGGTCACTGCAGTGAAAGGGGGAATGTACACCGGTCACTGTTTTGAAGGGGAGTGAAGAACACACACACACAAAAAGGTAACTTGTTAATTTAACGTTTATTTCTATGAGGAGGACTAATTCTGAGGGGTCCAACAAAGAAATAATAAAAAAGTGACAAAAAAGTTATTTTTATAATGACGAGTTTTGCGGCTCCCAGTTTGTTTTTTCTTCGGAAACAGGTCCAAGTGGCTCTTTTTGTCTTAAAGGTTGCAGACCCCTGACCTAAAGGCAAAAGGCATAAGGGGACATTCTGTAGCAACAGAATTGCTGTCAGAATACTTTAGGGTGGGAGGGCATTGAGACCCTGCCTATTACCCCTCATTCTCTTCTCAAAGGCTGGTAAAACACCATCACAGCCCCGGTCTTAGAATGTCAAAAATAGCACAACAAAATCTCCCTGTTTCCCCCTTTCTTTCTCAAATGTAAGAGGAAGAAGAAGCTAAGATATCAACTTGAGCAGAGGGAGGTGAGAAGAGCGCTTTGATTCTGCCTGGGAAGCAAAGGACAGTGGTAAAGATTAAGGCTTTGGAAGGTCTGGGAACAGAAACGATTCGGAGATTTAGGGGACATCAAAGAATTAAACATTAGGATTAGCCAAGTGGCTCATGGGAACCAGATGTTCAGAATGTAAGGGAAAGGACGAAAAGTTTTGGCTACATGCTCTGTTTTTCCTTTCTTCCCCACAACTCCTCCTTTTGCTTCTGACCTTGACTTCTTACAAAGCAAAGCTGCCCACTGATATAAACCGAAATCTGTAAACCGTGGGGAGTTTTGGGTTGTTGGCTGTTGGCTTTTGTTTTGTTTTTTTTTTTTTAAAAGAAGGCAATTCAGGGTTAGTTAGTAGTTTTTGGATTTGAAAATGGGAAAGGGAGGACATACTCTTTGAGACCTATTTCCAAATACATATGCGAAGGCGTCCAACATGCTACTGAGGATCACTGCAGATTGTGACAGCAGCCACGAAATTAAAAGACCCCTGCTTCTTGGGAGAAAAGCAATGACAAACCTAGACAGCATCTTAAAAAGCAGAGACATCACCTTGCCGACAAAGGTCCGTATAGTAAAAGCTATGGTTTTCCCAGTAGTGATGTATGGAAGTGAGAGCTGGACCATAAAGAAGGCTGATTGCCAAAGAATTGATGCTTTGAATTCTGGTGCTGGAGGAGACTCTTGAGAGTCCCATGGACTGTAAGAAGAACAAACCTATCCATTCTTAAGGAAATCAGCCCTGAGTGCTCACTGGAAGGACAGATCCTGAAGCTGAGGCTCCAATACTTTGGCCACCTCATGAGAAGAGAAGACTCCCTGGAAAAGACCCTGATGTTGGGAAAGATGGAGGGCACAAGGAGAAGGGGACAACAGAGGACGAGATGGTTGGATAGTGTTCTCCAAGCTACCAGCATGAGTTTGACCAAACTGCGGGAGGCAGTGGAAGACAGGAGTGCCTGGTGTGCTCTGGTCCAGGGGGTCACGAAGAGTCGGACACGACTAAACGACTAAACAACAACAAGATTAGTCTATACAAGTGTGGGAACGAAGCAGTGATGAAAGAGGGCAGACCACACAGCTCTTGCCAGTTGCTGGGCAATTCACATCCACATCCCTCTCTGAGCTTAGAATACCTAGTAACACTTCAGGGAGTGCCAGAGGGAAAGAGATCAGTCAATTTAATGGGGGGAAGTTATCCATTATCTGAATAACTGGGAGGTTCCCCTAGGCCGAGACCAAAGAGGCAATGTGAGGTGACTGTCTCAGGTGGCAGGATCCACACGGGCAGCAGAGCCGGATTGAGATCTTGATTCCCCTTCTTCTCTGGTGAGGAACGTGGAGTGGGTGACACCATTTTGTGGTTCTCCTCAGGTGCCCTGCGCTTGACTCCTTTACTAGGGCCTAGAGGAGCTCTGGGTGATGTGGAACCCAAGCCCCACACTGTCGATATTGTACATCTTTGGGGAATGGGGTAGAACTTTCTGGTCCAACCTAAGGTGAGATTTACTTTTCCTTTAGCTTGCTATGTGTAAGGCTTTATATATGGAAGATAGTTCTATTAGCTACCACTAACCTTGAGAGCTAAATGGAACTTCCATGCTCAAGAGGCACACACCGTGGAACCCTAGGAAATAGCAACAGTGAGAAATCTACACCTCAAAATCTAAATTTCAAAAGCTGGCCAGATCCCAAATACATAAGAAATGTTGACTCTTATTTTGTACCCCATCCCCTAATGAAACAGATCCAGCAATGCTTAAATTACATGTAGACAAGGTGTCAGTCACAGTGGCAGGCCTTGTTGGCTCTCACCAATTCAGATAGCAGTAATTAATTTATAACATAGATGCTTCTGGAGGGTAAAAGTAAAGACAGAAAGAAAGGATGTGTCAGGAAATAACTTTTTCTTTATGACAACAGTTGAACAGGCGTTCTTCATCCTCCTGTGCCTACAAGGGCTTCTCCTTACTTGGTGAAGAAAATGACTAATGTAGCAGAGTTGATGACCTTGGCTATGTTGACACCTCCAGGCTGAGTACAGGGGATGACCAATTGTTAAGAGAGCATCTTCTGCCTATTGAGCCAGAGTTGCTTGTTGACCTTGGTGCAGGCACAGTTCTGTCTGAATTGTTTAATTGTAGCCTCAGTGTTTTAAAGGCACCTGAAGAATGACCCAATGCACAATGCCTGGTGCATTAACCTTCCTCATACATAGAACAATTGATAACCTCTTTGTTATCTTCATTGCTCACCAGTTTGCCTACATCCTTCTTAAGAATTATGTATGTGGCTCCTGTCTTCCTGACCATTTACTGCACTGGCCAGGGCTGATGGGGCTATAGGCTGTGTGTGTGTGCGGTGCGTGCGCGCATGGTGGAGAGAGCCTGGTTGTCGTAATGTATTCTTTCATTTCTTACGATTATTCTGTTATTGTAATTAAATTATCCCTTCGGTTTCTGCCAATATATGGGAGAGTTCTGTCCAAGGGGTGCACTGGTGGTTCCACACACCAGCCAGGCTTGCCCATATCTTGGGTCTAGAATCAGACAGCTGCTGGGAGAGCTGTCCAGATGTGGACACTTATTGGTCTGTGTTCTGAGGTGGACACCTTGCTTCTGTTTTCTGGGTCTGAGTGCTGGGGGAACATACGACCCCACTAGCATTGGCTGCAAGCACCCCATGGCCATTTTGCTTCTTAATGATTTTATATTGTGTCTTTGTAAGGTTCTCTTTCGATGTGTGCTTTTTGTCCTGATGATCTTTTTAGACATCCTGTACATGTTATATGAATATATATAATATTCTGAGAATTGCTTTGAGCACAAAGTATTTGTGGAAAATGCAGTATATAAATAAACTGAGTTTCCCCACATAATCAAAAATTGAACAATTATTCTGAATGTTATCTAGCTTGTGCCATATTGCAAACAAAGAAAAGTGGGCAGACACTTACAGCAAATCCATCCCAAAATATCATGGAACATCAAATGAGAATAGCAAGTACATCAGAGTTTTGCATTGTTTGAAAAGCAGCATTTAATATAGTTGTTTTAAGTGGTCTAAACCACTGAGCCTCTTGAGCTTGCTAATCGGAAGGATGGCAGTTCGAATCCCCGTGACTGGGTGAGCTCCCATTTCTCTGTCCCAGCTCCTGCCAACCTAGCAGTTCAAAAGCATGCCAGTGCAAGTAGATAAATAGGTACCACTGTGGCAGGAAGGTAAACAGTGTTTCCGTGCACACTGGTTTCCATTATGGTGTTCCGTTGCGCCAGAAGCGGTTTAGTCATGATGGCCCCATGACCTGGAAATCTGTCTGTGGACAAATGCCTGCTCCCTCGGCCTGAAACAAGATGAATGCCGCAACCCCATAGTCGCCTTTGACTGGACTTAACCATCCAGGGGTCCTATACTTTCACCTTTAAGTGTTAGATTAAACTATAAAGCCCTTTGCAGCCTTAAGCCACCACACCCTAGATCATTACCACAGTAATAGTCAGCACTCTGAATTGTGTTTAAAAGCTAAAATGCAGTCAGTGCAGTTGCGCCGAAACAAGTGTGCTAAGTTCTGGACTCTCAGCTCCAGCAAGCACACAAGCAGCTTCTGAATTATCTTCAAAGGCAGATTGCAATAATCCAACCTGGAGCCTACCAAAGAATGCAGAAATCTGACTGGGACATCATTGTGGAGCTGCAGCTGGTTTTGCACCATCTTTTATTTATATATTTCAATTTAATTTACAGTATATCTCTCCTCCTAACAGGTCAGAGTGAATCAGAGGGGAACATAAAGAGATTGGGGATGGGGTGGGAAATAAATTGGTGTGTTAAGTTGCTTAGAATAAAACCTAGAAACTTAATTTTCATTTCTAACCCTAGACATTTTTGCACCTGAAGCAAAAAGTTGAAAAGATCCTCTCTTAGATATTCACTGGAGCTTTTAAAATCATTATTTTAAAGCACGTACAGACTGAACTCAAGAAAATACTGTGCCCTGTGAAACTTGATGCATGAAATGTTGGTTTCATGTTGCTTCATTTGCAAAGGAGAGACAAGTGCAGATGCTGGAGCAGTAGAATAAAATTGTTACCATAATATTGTTCCAGGAGCTCTCCCAGGGTTTTGTTTCCATTGGGGAAATCGAGGCACAGTGGAAGCTTTTTTTTTTTTAATAATATTTTATTAGGTTTTATCAATAGAAAAGTTTAGAAAAATACAAAAAACGGAAAAAATACAAAATTACAAAATACAAAAATACAGACATTAGACACAAAAAAGAAAAGAAAAAAGCACATATAAAAAGACAAAAATTCCCTCTTTCTTAATTTCTCCTCTTTGATTAACTTATTTTCCTGACTCCCTCACGTCTCCCATTTTTGTATCCCTTTTTAAAATTAGTTCAGCAAATTCATGTCCTGTTAGTCTATCTATTTATTAATCCAGTCTTGCATTTTACCTTGTTGCTAAAACCCCTGCAATTCATTTCAATGTCCTCAACATTCAAAAATTTTACAATATTTCTGCAAATACATTTTAAATTTCCTCCAGTCTTCTTCCACCAACTCTTCTCCCTGATCTTGGATTCTGCCAGTCATTTCTGCCATCTCCATATAGTCTATTAGTTGCATCTGCCATTCTTCCAAGGTGGGTAGGTCTTGTGTCTTCCAATGCTTTGCGATGAGAATTCTTGCTGCTGCTGTAGCATACATGAAAAAAGTTCTATCCTTCTTTAACACCGATTGGCCAGCTATGCCCAGGAGGAAGGCCTCTGGTTTCTTCGGGAAAGTATATTTAAATACCTTTTTCAATTCATTATATATCATTTCCCAGAAAGCCTTGATCCTTGGGCACGTCCACCAAAGGTGAAAAAAAGTACCTTCAACTTCTTTACATTTCCAACATTTATTATCGGGCAAATGGTATATTTTTGCAAGCTTGACTGGAGTCATGTACCACCTGTACATCATTTTCATAATATTCTCTCTTAGGGCATTACATGCCATGAATTTAATCCCGGTGGTCCACAACTTCTCCCAGTCAGCAAACATAATATTATGTCCTATATCTTGTGCCCATTTTATCATTGCAGATTTTACCGTTTCTTCCTCAGTATTCCATTTCAACAGCAGATTATACATTCTTGAAAGTATCTTAGCATTGGGTTCTAACAGTTCTGTTTCTAACTTTGATTTTTCCACCTGAAAACCAATTTTTTAATCCAGATTATAAACCTCTCTTATTTGAAAATAGTGTAACCAGTCTCGCAACTTCTCTTTAAGTTTGTCATAACTCTGCAATTTCAATCACAGTGGAAGCTAGTGTCTTTAAGAAATGTGGTTTATTGTAAGACGTATTTACACCTGGAGGGGGTGCTGAACATTATACCCCAAGCGTGTTGCTCCTTGCCCCTCTCATAGCTTCAGAAGTTTGGGTCCAAAGTAGTAGTCAGTCATGACTCCCCATCTCTTGGTGCAACCTCCTCCAGCCAGTGCCAATATGGTTCTGCCGACTTCCTCCTCCTTGTTCCCAGAACACATTTAGATTTCAAAAAGGACAAATTTTCCTGTGACATCATGCACCCCACTGTCACCTTGGCAACCTTTGAAATCTCCTTTTTTTGTCCACTCCTCCCAGCAGAAGGGAGGGATGGCCTTTGCATTGCCAATTGTCTTAAACAGTCCAGCACCTGGCTCCCCATTGTTTCTCATTTGTTCTGCACTTAGCTACCCAGCCAGGCTAGTTTGCATAAGCTAACCCAGGAATTTCTTGCCTGCCGCAGTTCTGCAGCTTGTATTTCCCTTCATGTCCCAAATATTAATGAAATACTGCTGTTTATTAATTTCTACCATTAACTAACAAGACTCTGGTACCCTAGATCCATGACAATATCCTCCTGGCATTGTCCCTTGTTGTCAGGATGAGTCACTAAAGCTTTTGTATAGTCATTAATGGCAGACATGCATAGAGTGCATTAAAGCAATCTTGCCTCAAGGTTCTGAAAGCATTAATTATGTTCATAGTGTCTCCACCTAAAAAAACCCCAAGATTTGCAGTCTTCTCACCTTAGAGAGTCGGTAAGAAAACTCTCCTCTCTCCTTTCCAGGAGAGGCCTTCAGAGGTGCTTCTGAGGAATAAGCAGAAGTGGAGTGAGCGTGGTAAACTGCCCTCCTGCCCTTTGTAAATAACACCCCCATTTAATTACATCTGCGTCTTCATGCAGAAGTGGCATATGTTGTTGTTGTTGTTGTTAACTTTGCTGTCTGGTCTTTGACTGCAATAAAGATTGATTGACTGACTGACTGACTGACTGACTGACTGATTGATTCATTCATTGAGCCCTATTTAAGAAAGGGCTTAACTTCATGAGGATTGTACTGTTCTTTTGCCCTGACCATTAAAGGAATAACAGAGCTATGCCATGAAAAGGCCACTGTATTTATTTATTTATTTATTTATTTATTTATTTATTTATTTATTTATTTAGCAAAAAAAATGCCACTTGATAGAAGAAGAAGAAGAAGAAGAAGAAGAAGAAGAAGAAGAAGAAGAAGAAGAAGAAGAAGCAGCAGCAGCAGCAGCTCCCAAACCTAGGTGATCTGGCATCTTTATAGTTTTGTGCAGTTTACCAACCAACCAACCTTGAATTTATTCCACTGCACTCACAGTTGAGCTATTAAAATGACACACTAAATTGAGTCCAGTTCTGTGGTCTCATTTGACTATTGTTCTATTTTTTTATATAATAATATTTATTGCTTTTACAACAATTTGAACACTTACAAAAGAAAAAAACAAAGAAAAACAATACATTATAATACAAAAACACTACACAAAAATTAACAAAACCAAATTAAAAACACATCAAAAGAAAGAAGAAGAAAAAAAGAAAAAAGAAAAAACGTCCAATATCTTATCTTTCTTTCCCATATTTCCACGGCCTCCTCACACCTCCCTTTTTGTATTCCACTTCTATTAATTATTTCAGCAATTCCTTACCATCTTCCCCTGTTTTCTATCCTATAATTATCTTAACACCTTTTAACCTTATTTTCCTTTAATACTCTATTAATCTATTTATACTTAATTCCTTATAACATTTCTACTGAAGCCATATAATTTCATTCCAACATTCTTCTAACATTCATTAATTTTACAATATTTCTGTAAATAATCTTTAAACTTTTCCCAGTCTTCTTCCACCGACTCTTCTCCGTGGTCTCGGATCTTGCCAGTCTTTTCCGCCAATTCCATCTAGTCCATCAACTTCATCTGCCATTATCCAACACTTCAGTGCTTTTAAGAGACAGCCATTCTCTCAGTCAGCAAAAAGCAGATGGTTCACAACAAAGTTTAGGGGTCTGGCAGGGCAGGTCCACCTCCTTCTTTAGCATCCATCAATATCTTAAGTTTTACTCGAGGCTTCCTGCCCTGCCAAACCAATCCAGAAACATCCCTCTGCCACCTCCTGAAACAATCCCTCCCATCCAAAACTTGCACATTTTGACACAAAAGCGACATCCCCGGCAACACAGCAACAGCTCGGCCCAACCATAAAAACTTCAGATTTGTCCATATTTCCCAATCCCCCTTCTCTTCAATCCAACGTCCTTCACAGTTACCCTTAAGTAAATTCGCATTTTTGGCAGTCCTACTGACCCCCAACAATCTCTCTTTCTCAGCCGATGTTGATCCTGCAGCCATTTGACTATTGTTCTAAGTTGGAGTCGGGACAAGTATGTCTAAAAGGATGAGATAGTAGTTATAGCTGTTAAGTTTTAAAAGTGGATTGCTGAAAGGGCTGTAGCTGAGTTGTAAAAGACATACTTGGAATGTAAAAAGGCCCAGGTGGTTCAGTCCCTTGGTATCTCCAGGTAGGGCTTGGAATGACTCCTGCCCCAATCCCTATAAAGCCACTGATGGATAATGTTGACGATACGTAACTAGATGGACCAATGACCTGGCTTTCTACAAGGCAGCTTCCAGGGTCTATGTTACATTCCCAATTCTCAAATACTCTGTTCTGGGAATGTGACGTAACCAGGCTCCAGAAATAATGGAGGGCTCAAGCTGCCAAGACAGATGGGGCAAATGGCTGTGAAGTCCATGGACAGGCAAAATGCCAAAACCAGAGCAGAAGGCCAAGAGGTGAATATGAGACAATAGGACAAGTTGTGAGAAGCCGATGGGTGAAAAGGCAGGCATGGGGATTGCCTAATAAGGGTCAATATGGAAGTGAGTGCCCTTGCTGATCAACTTGTTGCTCAGACTGAAGGGCACCAAGAAGCCATGAAGACTTTGTGGAAGCAAAATGTTATTGGTTCCCCATGATCACCTGACTCCCTAGCTAGTGTAGTGCCACTTAAGATATTTCTCTTTGGTAGCTTGAACTGTCCACGGTTTCCTCTTTTTGACCAGCTGCCCCAGTAGTGAAGAAAGTACCAAAAAAAATTGGGCTTGAACGAGGAACCTCATTGTGGCTTGACAAACAGTCTGAGACAGGCTGTGTTAAAGCTTCAAGCTGTCTTCACGTGAAGAAAGGAATAGCTTTGTACATAAAGAAGGCAACTGTTGTGTGCTGCCTCTTTATGGAAGAAACCTGGAAGTCCTCAGGATGAGACAGGCAGCATAGATGTAAATACACTTGAAGAAAAATTTCTGTTTTGCAGGCAGATACATCCAGAGGCTACCAACATGAGTTTGACCAAACTGTGGGAGGCAGTGGAAGACAGGAGTGCCTGGCGTGCTCTGGTCCATGGGGTCACGAAGAGTCGGACACGACTAAATGACTAAACAACAACAACATCCATGGGGTTTCATGCAGGGCACATGTAAAGTTTGGTTTTCCCCCCAACAAATTCGGTAACTTGTTCTGGTTTTTATCAGAATTGGATACAACTGGAAGCATGATCATCCCTAAAGCCTGCCCAATTTCAGAATGATGACTGCAGTGGTTCTCCCACAAGGTCAGATTTGCATAATATCTGGGACTTCCGGGGTGGCGCCATCGGTAATGGCGGATTCCCTCTGATCCGGAGGGACTGGCTCCACGGAAAACGGGTCTGGTCCGCTACGGCGAAGCGGGGACCCTTTAAAAAATCACAGGCGAATGAATCCTGTGACCATGGGACTCGGCGGGCACCTTTCACGCCCCCCCAATTCATAAAGGAACCCAATTACGGGCTCTGGAGCGAAGAGGGGCTAGTGGCGCGGTGCTGAGAGTCAACTGCTTCTTCCGTGGAGCGAAGCCGCACAGCCGTTGCTGGAGAGCACTACCTTTTTCCTGGGACAATTTGGCTACAAAAACAACTACCCGTGAGCAGATCAAATTTGGACAATGGGACTTTAAACAACGATCTGTGAGTAGAACGGAAAATTGGATTTAAGAAATTCCTCTTAATTTGGCACTGAAGCGGGAAGGTCTAAACAGGAAGTCAGCCTTCCGTTTCTTGTAGATAGATTAAAGCAAAGACATGGCAAACTAGAGTTTAGAAAATCGTCACTAAAGGATCAACTTTCATCATCTAAAACTACTGAACCCCCTTTGGAAGCAGAAGAAGAGGGGGGATTTTTTTCGGACTGTTTAAACCTGCAGAAGAGAGTGTAAAGAAAAGTAATTTTCCACCGTCTTGAACTTGGGAGCGGGGTGTCAGGACAGACGTTTTTGGGAAGTTCATTGACTATAGACAAATGTTTTTGACAGACAGTTAAAAGAAGAGAAACATAGTGATTCCATTGTTCTCTTTCGCATTTTAAAGGAACAAATATTGACAAAATATCTGAAAAAGGAAGCTTTGTTGTTAGATCTGCTGTTAAAAAAGAAAAAAAAGAAAAGAGATTGATACAAATAGAAGTTCTTCCCCTAGAGGGAGCTTGTGAAACTGTTATTAAATTTGAACTGGGGAGCTTCACAGCTGCAAACAGATTAAGATCGTGGGAACAGACTTCTGACCTTGCATAACAATGTATTCAGAGGCTCTGGTGCATGCTTTCTGCAAGACAAGTGCTTTATTGGAACAGTTACATGAGAAGACGGATTTGATGACTGTTGTGATTAGAAATTTTGGACAGGTAGTGGGTATCTATATAGAGCCCACCCAGGAATCAACTCAGGAATGTGCTCTGACAGATCAGATGAGGGAGGAGGTTGTTGCTGGACCTCGGGTGGCAGAGATGGAGGGAGCTGTGGCCCAGCAGGAACATGAGTTGTTGGATCTGACAAATGAACTTGGAAAAAGCCAGATTTGGAGAGACAGAGTTTTGTTTGGCTTGGAGATGGGGGGCTGGATAGACCCCCCTATGCAGGGATGTAATAATAATAATAATAATAATATCTTTATTGTCATTGCCCCCTCTCGGGGACAACGAAATTACTTGGCTGCTCCATCCACCCAGGTAGGGCACTCCACACAAAATCAAAACAACTATAAAAACACTAATTAAAGCAATACAGTATAAAACAGCAAGGAAGATTAGATGACTTTCAAAGTCCAGGCTTCCCATTCAGGGCCGAGATCGCTCTGGGGAAAAAGCTGTTCTTAAGACGGCTCGTTCTTGTCTTCATCGTCCTGTATCTCCGTCCCGACGGCAGGAGCTCGAAGAGACAGTGACCAGGATGCGATGGATCTTTTACTATGTCCAGTGCCTTCCTATGGCACCTTGTGGCATAAATCTGCTCTAAGGTGGAGAGTGGGCAGCCAACAATGCTCTCTGCTGCCTTAACAACTCTGCACAACCCCAACCTGTCCCAGGTAGTACAGCTTCCGTACCACACACATAAGCCATAAGTGAGCACGCTCTCAATGGCACAGTGATAGAAGGCAAGCAGCAGTTTCTGCGGAAGATGGTTTTTCCTTAGAATTCTCAAAAAGTACAGTCTCTGCTGCGCCTTCTTCACAAGCCCCCTTGTGTTGACACTCCAGGACAGATCCTCTTGTAATTCAATGCCCAAAAATCTGAACGTTGTTACCCTCTCCACACAGACCCCATCAATCAAAAGTGGCTGGACATTGCTCTTCTGTCTCCTGAAGTCCACCACAAGCTCCTTTGTCTTCCTTGTATTTATAAGCAAGTTGTTAGCTCTGCACCACTCTGTCAGCCGCTCCACCTCATCTCTATAGTCCGTTTCACCCTCCCTTTCAGAGTTGAGCCCAATCACGGTTGTGTCATCTGCAAATTTGACAACCCTATTACTAGGGTGAGCAGCGACACAATCGTACGTGTAGAGAATATAAAGGAGCGGACTGAGTACGCATCCCTGTGGTGTTCCTGTGTTAGTCCTAAGCATACTAGAGGTATAAGGGCCCAACCGAACCCTCTGGGGGCGGTCTGACAAAAAGTCCAATATCCACCCACAAAGTGATAACGGAAGCCCCAGATCTTCCAGTTTAGACATCAGACGTTGTGGTAGAATGGTATTAAATGCCGAGCTGAAATCTAAAAAAAGCAGTCTGGCATAACCCCCCCCCCTGCTCCAAATGTGCAAGAACGGCATGGAGGGCAATCGCCACAGCGTCCTCTGTCGATCTTTTCGTTTTATAAGCAAATTGGAATGTGTCCAGTCCCTCTGGTAGGCAGGCAATGACATAATTTCGTACCAGCTTTTCATAATTTCGTCTTGACTTTTCAAGTCTGGCAATGGGCCATGCGGAGTTTGGGGTTGTGGGGGTCCTCAACTCTGGAGGGACCTTGAAACATGCTTTTAAATACCACATGGAGTTCAGTGTGGACTATGGAAAAGGGGCTGATCTGTCGAGAAGGGACAAAAATACTGTCAAGCTGGAGTTTCCACGAGTGAAAGGACCAGGAGACAAAGTAAAGTACAGGTATAAATATGAAGAAGATCTGCGGAAGGGACATGGAAGAGACTTAAGGGCCTCGGACATAAGATTACCAGGTTAATGAACTAGATGGATGGGATAGAAAGGACTGACAAAACCCGGGACCAGGAGGAAGAGACGTTGGATGAAGATTGGAAGAAAGTTTTAATTTTTTTTTATTTAGGATTGTTTTGAAAAATTAATGAGTATTAGAAAAATGTTGGAACGAAATTATTTGGCTTTAGCAGAAATGTTAAAAAGAACTATGCAAGAATATGTTATGGTTATGAGAAATTGGTATAAATAAGATTTAAGTTTTAAGTTTCAGGGTTTTTTATAGTAAGATAAGGTTAAAATAGATTAAGGTAATTTAATGACAGAATATTATGAAAAATGGGAAGGATTTGCTGTGATAATTAATAACTAGAATACAAAAAGGGAGGTGTGAGGAGGTCGATGAAATAAGGTAATGACAGTTAAGGATTTGAGAATGTTGGATCTGTTTTTAAATTTTTGTGGTTTACTTTTGTTTTTTGATTTTGATGTGTTATGTGTTTTGGTTTTGCTTTTTGCTTTTGATTTTTATCAATTTGTATTGTTTGATTGCTGTTTGTTTTTCCCTTGTTTTTCTTCTTCTTTGTCTTTTTGTTTTTTCTGTAATTTTAAAATGCTTAATAAATATCATTTAAAAATTTTTTGCATAATATCTGTAATAATGAAACAGAGGAGAGCATACCTTCCAAGTATCCCGATTCTCCCATGAAAGTCCTAGAATTACGGAATGTCCCTATTTCCTCTGCCAGCTCCACCTGTGCCGAGCATGGGGATGGGGACGAGCCAGCGTTTATCCCAAGTAGTGGCAGCAATGGCAGTGCTAGCTGCAAAGGAGCATCCTGTTGCCTCTCCATGGCCACTGCTGCTGACCTCGTCCTTTGGGCTGCTGGAAAAGGAGAGGCTGCTGCCATCGAGACCCAACCCTGTGTGAAGCGCCAGCTCTGTGGGGCAGGCAGAGGGCAGGGCTGCCCTGGGTGGGAAGAAAGGGGCAGCAGACCGGAGCACAAGGGGTGGTGGTGGTTGTTGTTATAAAAGCTTTGTGCATCCATGTCTAATCTTGTCCCTTTATTAAATGTATTTATTGTTGTGTGTTTTCTTTTTGTAAATCCACTAAATAATAAAATGCAATGAAATTGGGATTAAGGGGTTTTCTCGGGACAGTGGAGGGTGTGTGTGCTGTTTTGTGTAGTTGGTCCAGTGGCACTCGCCCTTCTCCTGATCGAAAGCGCTCTTGTGTTTAAAAAAGAATGGGGGAAATTTGTTGTGTATGTGCAGAAATACTGTAAACAATCTGGTACATTGGCAGGTTTAGATTAAGCACTTGTAAGCAGAGTAAAGAAGTAGAGAATGTAAAGGTGTACCAAGTGGATAAAAATGATAACAAAATGCAGAGAGTGATGTAAGATGTAAAGAACCGGTAGAAGGGAGTGGAAGGAAATCTTGAGGTTTAAAAGGTAAAGGGATCCTTGACCATTAGGTCCAGTCATGGGCGACTCTGGGGTTGCTGCGCTCATCTCGCTTTATTGGCCAAGGGAGCCAACGTTTGTCTGCAGACAGTTTTTCCGGGTCATGTGGCCAGCATGACTAAGCCACTTCTGGCAAACCAGAGCAGCACACGGAAACGCCGTTTACCTTCCCGCCGGAGCGGTACCTATTTATCTACTTGCACCTTGAAATGCTTTTGAACTTCTAGGTTGGCAGGAGCAGGGACTGAGCAACGGGAGCTCACCCCGTCGTGGGGATTCGAACCGCCGACCTTCTGATTGGTAAGAAGGTTTGTAAAATAGTAGGATTTTTTATTAGAAGTATAAATGTTAGCTGGTATCTTTATTTTATTGATTATTATTTTTGCAAATAATTAATAAAAAGTTATTTACAAAAAAGAAGAAGTGCTCTTGCAGGGGGGGGCAAAAAATGGGGGGAGGGCCTGAAGTGAGGAATATTGGAGCCTAGGGGAGAGGGGGGGGGGAATGTTTGTGCCAGTCAGATAATTCCTCTCTCCCAGCCTTCTCCCACTGGCGTTCAACTTCAGGCTAACTCACCCAGGGATCCAGTTACGTTGCTAAGAGGAAGGGAATAAAGTCAGCCCTGAGCCTCTTCCTGCTGTTTTTTGAAACTTCTCCAAGAGCCTCTTGCAGCAGCCTGCTGCACAGAGCTCCCAGAGAGATTTGAGAAAGCAGCAGAAAGATGCAAGCATCTCTATGCAGCAGGAGTTTCCTTGCTGCCTCTTCCTTTCATTCGGCAGCGACTCGGAAGAGAGCCTGAGACTAAGCTATACGGCTGCAAATAAAACGCTTCAAGTGTGTTTTAAGCACGATATACAATGTGACACTAGATGGCAATGGTGAGCCTCATGGGAAATTCAATGTCTTTTTTAAAACGCTTTTTTTTTTAAAAGCATTTTCAGAATGGTTTTTTATATGTGTGTAGATTCCACCCTTGTTAGTGGTGTGAGCCAACTCAGAAATGTGAGAACTTTCCCAAATGACCCCAATCTGCCTCGTAATTTGGGATATACACAGAACTGTTTCGCACCCTTACTGCCCACTGTATTTCAAGCACATCCCTCCAGGCCTAGAATCAGATAATAATAAAATAACAACAACAACAACAACAACAACAATAAATTTTATTTATACCCCGCCCTCCCCAGCCAAGACTGGGCTCAGGGCAGCTAGCAACCAATAATAAAAACAAGTTGATTAGAAAACAATTTAAAAAACAAGATTAAAATACAACATTAAAACATTAAGATGCAGCCTCTTCACAGGAGGAGAAAGGAAAAAAGAAAGAGGGGGAGGGAATAAAACTGATTCTAAGCCAAAGGCCAGGCGGAACAACTCTGTCTTACAGGCCCTGCGGAAAGAAATCAGATCCCGCAGGGCCCTGGTCTCATGAGGCAGAGCGTTCCACCAGGCCGGAGCCAGTGTTGAAAAGGCCCTGGCTCTGGTTGAGGCTAATCTAACTTCCTTAGGGACTACTAGGGTGTTGCTATTTATGGACCTTAAGGTCCTCCATGGGGCATACCGGGAGAGGCGGTCCTGTAGGTACGAGGGTTGCCCAATGGCCACAGCCCTTGGCAGGTCCTGGCAGTAAAGAACCCCCCACACACACACACACATTTGAGTTCTGCACCAACTGGCCCTGCTGGTATGACCAACAGAGGATTTCTTTCCTTTTGTTTAGTGTTCACAGTTCTGGCTCCAATTGATTTCAAACACACTTACTTGGATGCAAGTTCCATTCAACAGATCAATGAGAATTTCTCCCAGCAAGTGTATTTAGTTTTGAGATTCAAAACACATAATTAATCATATGACTAGCCCCGTTTGCTTTGGCATCGGGAGAAACAGGCTCCTTATTTTAAGTCTAAGGCTGCCAGCACGACTGGCCATTTACTGTGGAAAGGAAACACTTTCGCTTGCACCTACATCACATTTTTTTTGTGGAGCAAATATGCTTCTTTTCAGTCCATTGTTATGGGACGTCTGCATACCACAGGAATCAAAGCATTCTTCTCCCGTGTTTCCCCTATTCAGCTCCCCCTGCCTCACCAAACCTGACTTCTTTTATTTATTTTATGCCCAGTGGCACAGCTGTGTAACTTCCTGGCAGGAAGGGGGGTTGGGAGAGATGACCCATCCTACAGGGTATATGCAGGGTGAGAAAGGCTATTTCCTATTTCCATCCCTCTAAGAATCAGTCTAGGTTGGCAGGAGCAGGGACCAAGCAACGGGGGCTCACCCCATCGCGGGGATTCTAACCGCCGACCTTCTGATCGGCATGCCCTAGGCTCTGTGGTTTAGGCCACAGCGCCACCCGCATCCCACCTAGCAGTTCAAAAGCATGTCAAGTGCAAGTAGATAAATAGGTACCACTCCGGCAGGAAGGCCTACGGCGTTTCTGTGCGCTGCTCTGGTTCACCAGAAGTGGCTTAGTCATGCTGGCCACATGACCCGGAAGCTGTCTGCGGACAAACATCGGCTCCCTTGGCCTATAGAGCGAGATGAGCATGCAACCCCAGAGTCGTCTGCGACTGGACCTAACGGTCAGGGGTACCTTTACCTTTAACAATCAGTCTATCACGTTAACTGGGCATTTTCCCAATACACCAAAGTATTTTCTCTCCTCACCCCCTTAAATTGCCATGGGTGAGAAGGGAACAATAATGTTTGTGAGTGGAGGGAGGAGTATTTGACCTTTACCACCCCCTACACCTTGGTTCCAATGAAAATCCCCCCCATGCCTCAAAACACACAAGATGGCGGCGTGTTCATATGCTGCGGCTTTGAGCTCCCGAGAAGAGTGTGTGTTGTTTGGAATAATATGTGTATGGATGTGTTTGCGAGGTGCAGACTTCACCTACTCATGCATACTTTTGGGGTTGGGGTTGTGATAGGAATTTTATAGTCTTAGATATATGGTAATGTTCATAAGTGTACCAACCAAGCACGTACAGTGGTGCCCCACAAGACGAATGCTTCGCAAGACGGAAAACTTGCTAGACAAAAGAGTTTTCCGTTTTGGAGGTGCTTCGCAAAACAAATTTCCTATGGGCTTGCTTCGCAAGACAAAAATGTCTTGCGAGTTCCTGCGGGTTCCCCCCCCCCTTTTTCTAAACCGCTAAGCCACTTATCAGCTGATCCAATAAGCCGATAAACCGCTAAAAGCTGCTAATAGCGCTAATAGCGCTAATCCGTCAATGGGCTTGCTTCGCAAGACGAAAAAACCGCTAGACAGAGAGAATCACAGAACGGATTATTTTCATCTTGCGAGGCACCACTGTACATAGGTCAGCACAGGAAGACCGAACTGAAACCATTTTGATTCCTAAACTGACCAAATATTTTCTCTGCAAGGTCAAAGTGGGAAACCACTCTCTTTCCTCACAAATCCTGTCTTAAGGACAATTTAAGATATGAATAGGGTGTGAGCCTGTGACCCGGCCCAGGAAATAAGTATTTATCACTACAAAAGAATGGCCAGGCTCCCCAGGCAATCCAATCAAGTAACCTGCCAGACAGGAGATAAACAACAGGAGAAAAACAATATTCAAATTTCTGTTTTAGACCGCCTTTTCTGTGATGTAGGTGTGATGTAACTGAGGGGTGGTCTTAGGTTACACCCTTTCTGTGATGTACGTATGATGTTTCTGGGGGTGGTCTTGATCTACAGGGTGGCAATTTCAAAAGTCTTTATAAGGCCTTGAGGGCCATTTTTCTGGGTCCCTCCTCTCTCCTGCGTGTGAGGGGAGCACCCTGTTGCAACAGATCAATAAAGATCAAGGTTACTAGTTGCTTTGCTTCTCAGTATTCTCTGGTTGGCCTGTTATTCTCTCCTAGGGAACCTATGTAAAGACTCTATATGGGCTCTTGGATACCCCATAAGGGAAATTTTTTTGTTTACAACAGTGTGTTGTGCGACAAGCACAGAGTGCAAAGAGACTGAGTGTTTGTGGGGGGAGGCTCGGTTAATTTCACTGTACACAGGTTGTACATTGACAATAAAGGTATTATTATCATTATATTATTATTATTATTATTATTATTATTATTATTATTTGGGGTTGGAAAAAGGGAAACTGATCAAATGGCTCTAGAATGTTAGAATCATAGAGCTGGAAGAGACCACAAGGGCCATCCAGTCCAACCCCCTGCCAAGCAGGAAACACCATCAGAGCACTCCTGACATATGGTTGTCAAGCCTCTGCTTAAAGACCTCCAAAGTAGGAGACTCCATCACACTCCTTGGCAGCAAATTCCACTGTCGAACAGCTCTTACTGTCAGGAAGTTCTTCCTAATGTTTAGGTGGAATCTTCTTTCTTGTAGTTTGCATCCATTGCTCCGTGTCCGCTTCTCTGGAGCAGCAGAAAACAACCTTTCTCCCTCCTCTATGTGACATCCTTTTATATATTTGAACATGGCTATCATGTCACCCCTTAACCTCCTCTTCTCCAGGCTAAACATGCCCAGCTCCCTTAGCCGTTCCTCATAAGGCATCGTTTCCAGGCCTTTGACCATTTTGGTTGCCCTCCTCTGGACACGTTCCAGTTTGTCAGTGTCCTTCTTGAATTGTGGTGCCCAGAACTGGACACAGTACTCCAGGTGAGGTCTGACCAGAGCAGAATACAGTGGCATTATTACTTCCCTTGATCTAGATGCTATACTCCTATGTTATTTATTTGGATTCCAGAAGTCTGCTTTTCCACTCCCCGCTTAAAGCAGAACAGCAATGACTGGGTGCCGCTAAATTGTCCCATGCACAAAATTCTATTATATCCCCCAACCAAGCCCAATGTTATTTGAATGGTTCTGCAAATCAGTAACAGAAAGCCAAACATTTCCTCCAAAAAGCATACTGGGGTGGGGGTGGGGAATTGACTGGGGCTCCCACTGAGAAATATGGCGCTTAAAATGACTCTTAACTCAGTCTTCAAACTGATTAGATTTCAAACAGTTGTCCCTTTAATACACAGTAGTATATTAAAAGAATGGAACTTTGTGAAAAGGCATAAATAATGCATTCAGATAAATAAAACGGGAGCAGCATAATTACCAGCTCTGCTCCTAGCCGCACCCATAGAACTCCCATAGGCAATTGCCAGAAACTTTGTTCATTGGCTATGCGTATTCCCTGATTAATCATCTAAATGAAAGCAACTATATCAATTTCCTTGAACATTTTTTTAAAAACCAAACAGCTTTTGTCTTTGCATTGCAAAAGAACAAAACTATGCATTTGGTGGTTAGGCTGGGCTTTGCACTATATGAAGCCTGATCAGCCTCCCCCAAGCAATTTTTTCTCTGCCCCCACCAATTTTGGCAGCTCTGGCAAATATATATTGGACAAGGCATTGGGGAGGGGCACCCCAGCACTCTGAAGGTGATGTTGATTGGCTCTTTCCGGTCTTCAGACTGGTCATTGGATGAAGGGAGACCCTCTTAGCTGACCTGAATGGACTAGCGGAGGAGGGGGTGCCCGGGTCATGTCTCATTGTGTGCATTTTAACCACACTATGGGCCACACCTGGTGCTGGCATGTGTCTGTCAGAGGCCCTTGGGCTAAAAGGGAGTAACTGCCTCTGCTTTAACGTGTGAGCTCCCATTGCTCGGTCCCTGCTCACCTAGCAGTTCGAAAGCACCTCAAAGTGCAGGTAGATAAATACTGTATTTTTTGCTCTATAACACGCACCCGACCATAACACGCACATAGTTTTTAGAGGAGGAAAACAAGAAAAAAATATTCTAAACGAAACAGTGGATGTATGATTTTTGTGGTTCATGCTGTGGCCACAGACATGTGATCTGACGGTGAGTTCGGGGTAGCCCAATGCAAAAATCCTGAGGATCCATGTGGATCCATGCTTTGTAACCACGTTTTTGCACCACTGCGGCCCCAGGCAACAGTGGGTGCGTGATTTTTTTTGGTGCAAACTGTAGCCATGGACATGCTATGTGATCTGATGGTGAATTTGGGGTGACCCAGTGCAAAAATCCTGAGGATCCATGTGGATCCGTGCTTTGTAACCAGGCTCTCTGTCCCTCTCTTCTCCCCACTCAGCGGCTCTTCTCCCGCTTTGCTGTTTCAAAGCGAGCAAAGCGAGCCATGGAGGAGGGAAGGAAGGGGAACCATGGATCCTCTGCTCACGACTGCAGCAGATCCCCCCGCCATCCGTAGGCATTCGCTCCATAACACGCACAGACATTTCCCCTTACTTTCTAGGAGGAAAAAAGTGAGTGTTATGGAGCAAAAAATACGGTAGGTACCGCTCTGGCGGGAAGGTAAACGACTTTTTCGTGCGCTGCTCTGGTTCACCAGAAACAGTTCGCCAGCTTAGTCATGCTGGCCACATGACCCGGCTCCCTCAGCCAATAAAGCGAGATGTGTGCTGCAACCCCAGAGTCATCCGTGACTGGACCTAACGGTCAGGGGTCCCTTTACCTTTAACCGCCCAGGGGTCCTTTACCTTTACCTACAGATTTGGGGGGGGACCCCCCTAAAACCTAGAAATTAATAAATGGTAGGATTTTGATTATCTGGAGTATTGAAGAGAAGAGTAGTGGTCAGTGGAAAAGTACAGGCCACTTTCCAAGCCAGGGCCTCACCTGGGATAGAGGCATTAACATGGCAAAAGGGTTGATGGCCTATCGGAGAGCTTGGGCTGACAGTGGTTGCCATGGTGATGGGGTGTGGGTTCGAAGTGACAGGAAAGAGAGTATTTAGCAAGGTGTGCTGGGAAGAATGGGAAAACAAAAACAGAAAGATTCATCTTGGGCAGTTTGGTGGAAGGCTGGCTGGGAGAGATGTCTTGGACTCCGTTGCTTCACTACTGTGGGTGACAAGCCCCACATGAAATAACTGTGCTGCAAGATCTGGACTCCCTCAATGCAGACTGAAGGTGTAAATACGTAGGTGAATAAACTACGACAGTCTCTGCCATGTCTCAATTCTCCAAAGCAACACAGACCCTGGGTGAGTGCCTGGAACCCCCTGGAAACTTGCAGAGAGAGGGGGTGGCATCCAACTTTTGTAACAATATCATGATGTCTAACCAGTGAGATAACTTCAGCAAAGTCCAGCAATTGAGAACTTTACTCCGTGTGATTCATTAGGCTTTTGGGCTTAGGAAAAAATGAAGCAGGTTGATAAAACCGGGAACAGTATGGAATAGATAAAGATAATTCTGCTTTCCCTGCAAGCCTGCAGAGTCACTGACAGAAACTGAGTGGCAGCTGGTTCAGGGAAGACAAAAGGAAGTAGTTCGTTCGACATGTGACAATCTTGATCACAGGATGTTGTGATGCCCACTAGATAAATTCGCTGTTGCTAAAATACTTTTAATTAAAAAATTATATTCTGTTCATAGTGTCAACAAACATTGCTAAAAGCTGAAGCTTCAGCAAAACACATCTGCTTAGCTTGGAAGCATGGTAGGAAAAGAGTCTCCTCAGAGGCAGGAGGAAGTACAGTGGTACCTCAGGTTACATAGGCTTCAGGTTACAGACTCCGCTAACCCAGAAATAGTGCTTCAGGTTAAGAACTTTGCTTCAGGATGAGAACAGAAATTGTGCTCCGGCAGTGCAGCGGCAGCAGGAGGCCCCATTAGCTAAAGTGGCGCTTCAGGTTAAGAACAGACCTCCAGAACGAATTAAGTACTTAACCCGGGGTACCACTGTATAAAAGTTTACCTCCTTTGTTACAGAATTTTCCACCAGAGGAGGCAGGTGAAGTCATAGAATCATAGAATCATAGAGTTGGAAGAGACCACAAGGGCCATCGAGTCCAACCCCCTGCCAAGCAGGAAACACCATCAGAGCACTCCTGACATATGGTTGTCAAGCCTCTGCTTAAAGACCTCCAAAGGAGGAGACTCCACCACACTCCTTGGCAGCAAATTCCACTGTCGAACAGCTCTTACTGTCAGGAAGTTCTTCCTAATGTTTAGGTGGAATCTTCTTTCTTGTAGTTTGGATCCATTGCTCCATGTCCGCTTCTCTGGAGCAGCAGAAAACAACCTTTCTCCCTCCTCTATGTGACATCCTTTTATATATTTGAACATGGCTATCATATCACCCCTTAACCTCCTCTTCTCCAGGCTAAACATGCCCAACTCCCTTAGCCGTTCCTCATAAGGCATCATTTCCAGGCCTTTGACCATTTTGGTTGCCCTCCTCTGGACACGTTCCAGTTTGTCAGTGTCCTTCTTGAACTGTGGTGCCTAGAACTGGACACAGTACTCCAGGTGAGGTCTGACCAGAGCAGAATACAGTGGCACTATTACTTCCCTTGATCTAGATGCTATACTCCTATTGATGCAGCCCAGAATTGCATTGGCTTTTTTAGCTGCCGCATCACACTGTTGGCTCATGTCAAGTTTGTGGTCAACCAAGACTCCTAGATCCTTTTCACATGTACTGCTCTCAAGCCAGGTGTCACCCATCTTGTATTTGTGCCTCTCATTTTTTTTGCCCAAGTGCAATACTTTACATTTCTCCCTGTTAAAATTCATCTTGTTTGTTTTGGCCCAGTTCTCTAATCTGTCAAGGTCGTTTTGAAGTGTGATCCTGTCCTCTGGGGTGTTAGCCACCCCTCCCAGTTTGGTGTCATCTGCAAATTTGATCAGGATGCCCTTGAGTCCATCATCCAAGTCGTTGATAAAGATGTTGAATAAGAGAAGAACCCTGTGGCACCCCACTAGTCACTCTTCTCCAGGATGAAGAGGAACCATTGATGAGCACCCTTTGGGTTCGGTCAGTCAGCCAGTTACAAATCCACTGAGTGGTAGCATAGTCAAGACCGCATTTTACCAGCTTCTTTACAAGAATATCATGGGGCACCTTGTCAAATGCCTTGCTGAAATCAAGGTAGGCTACATCCACTGCGTTCCCTTCATCTACCAGGGTTGTAATTCTGTCAAAAAACGAGATCAGGTTAGTTTGACATGACTTATTTTTCAGAAATCCATGCTGACTATTGGTGATCACAGCATTCCTTTCTAGGTGCTCACAGACTGTTTGCTTAATGATCTGCTCCAGAATCTTCCCTGGTATTGATGTCAGACTGACTGGGCAGTAATTATTTGGGTCCTCTCTTTTCCCCTTTTTGAAAATAGGGACAACATTTGCCCTCCTCCAGTCTGCCGGGACTTCGCCTGTTCTCCAGGAATTCTCAAAGATGACTGCCAGTGGTTCTGAGATCACATCTGCCAGTTCTTTTAATACTCTTGGATGCAGTTCATCTGGCCCTGGAGACTTGAATACATCTAGACTAGCCAAGTATTCTTGTACTAGCTCCTTAGTTATTCTGGGCTGTGTTTCCTTTGCTGAATCATTTGCTCCAAATTCTTCAGGTCGGGCATTGTTTTCTTTATCGGAGAAGACTGAGGCAAAGAAGGCATTGAGGAGTTCAGCCCTTTCTGTGTCCCCTGTTTGCATTTCACCATCTTCTCCTCTGAGTGACCCCACGGTTTCTTTGTTCTTCCTTTTGCTACGAACATACCCATAAAAGCCTTTTTTGTTGCTTTTAACCTCTCTAGCAAGCCTGAGTTCATTCTGTGCTTTAGCTTTTCTGACTTTGTGTCTACACGTGCTGGCTATTTGTCTGAATTCCTCTTTGATGGTTTCCCCCCTTTTCCATTTTTTGTACACATCCTTTTTTAATCTTAACTCAGTTAAAAGTTGTTTAGATAGCCACCCTGGCTTCTTTAGGCACCTTCCATGTTTCCGTCTCATTGGTATTGCCTGATGTTGTGCTTTTACTATCTCCCTCTTAACAAACTCCCAGCCATCATGAACTCCCTTTCCTTTTAGTATTAGTGTCCATGGGATCTCACCCAGCACTTCCCTAAGTTTTATGAAGTCAGCTTTCTTAAAGTCAAGAAATTGAGTCCTAGTATGCTTGGCTGCTCCTTTCCGCTGTATAGTAAACTTCAGAAGAGCATGATCACTCGCGCCTAATGATCCTTCCACTTCTACCCCACTAACCAGGTCATCAACACTGGTTAGGACCAGATCTAAAATGGCTGTTCCTCTTGTTGCTTCTCCCACTTTCTGGACAATGAAGTTGTCTGCAAGGCCAGTGAGGAATCTGTGTTCATCACACAGAAGGTCCTCTCTAGGAAATTTAAGAAGCCTCTGTGCTTGTCTAGCAAAACATGTGTTTCTGATTGGGCTGCAAACACCACAAAAGAAGAAGAGGAGGAGGAGTTTGGATTTGATATTCCGCTTTATCACTACCCGAAGGAGTCTCAAAGCGGCTAACATTCTCCTTTCCCTCCCTTCCCCACAACAAACACTCTGTGAGGTGAGTGAGGCTGAGAGACGTCAGAGAAGTGTGACTGGCCCAAGGTCACCCAGCAGCTGCATGTGGAGGAGCGGAGACGCGAACCGGTTCACCAGATTACGAGACTACCGCTCTGAACCACTACACCACACTGGCTCACAGGATTCCATGAATCCTCAGTGGGTATACATTTCTTTAGTCCTACTGATTTTTTGAATGCATCAGAGAGTTTACAGACCCTTCCCCAGAGATTCACTGGGCATTTCTGCCTTGAGAATAATAATGTTGGTGCCTGGGGTGCCCCACCCCTTGAAGTATCAGAAAAGCATGAAAAGCCTTGAATAGATTAAAAGCCATATTGTGACATTTTCCCATGTTGACAGCTGTCAATTTCTTTATCACTTTTGTAGGCCTTTTCACATAGTGACGGAGACAGAAGCTTCTAAAAATTATTATTACCGGAGCATTTGGTTTTAAAAGGACAATAATTGGCAGGAGGCAGTAATGGCAGGTGTGCCTAAACTACTAACTCATTTATGTGTGTTAAAAATTGATCAGGCTTCCAGTTGGCAGTACCTTTTAAGAACACAGTTTTGACTGGAAGAAGAAATAGACACCACTACAGAATTGTGTGCTGTTTTTGAGTTTTGCTATTTTTTGTTGAAATGAAAGAGTTATTATGCGGTGGAAGCATTCAGAGTTCCAAACAAATAAATGAATTGCAAAATCCTCATTTTGGATCCTGTCAAGACTACTACTATGGTTACACTGCTTTCCTCTTGTTCTGATCTCAAATGTGGGGAAATGGGTGGGGCTGGCTTTGGTACCAGGGAATAAAAGGTAAAAGTAAAGGACCCTTGGATGGTTAAGTAGAGTCAAAGGCGACTATGGGCTTGCGGCGCTCATCTCGCTTTCAAGCTGAGGGAGCCGGCATTTGTCCACAGACAGTTTTCCGGGTCATGTGGCCAGCATGATTCTCAGAGGTTATGTTTTCTGAGAATCCTCCGGAAAAACAATCTTTCAAAGGACCTGTTGATGGCATTTTACCATTGTACAGTGGAGAGTGTATTAACTTATGGTCTGTGTGTGTGGTTTGGGAGCTGCATGGTCAGGGGGAAAAACAATGCTGTCCTGGGTTGTAAAGACTGCGGAGAGAATAATTGGGTGTACTCTTCCCACCTTCATCAAATCTATGCTTCTAGGTGCCATAAGAAAGCTGCAGAGATAGCGCAGGATAGTGTGCAACCCGAAAATGATCTCTTTCAGCTTCTGCCTTCTGGAAGAAGGTACAGGGTTATAAAGACTAGGACTAGCCGCCTGAGAAACAGCTTCTACCCAAATGCGATTTTGGTTTTAAACGTTTCTCTATGGGAGTATATTGTATTAAAAATAGGGTATCAGAGTTTTTAGGGGGCTAATCAGGTTGGGATAGCTGGGATAGCAGGCTTGGGTTTTGAATGTTTTATGTAGATTTTTCAATTTCGTTGTTCTGTATGGGACAATGACAATAAAGATTATCATATCGTAAACCGCTACTGGTGCATGGAGGACAATGACAAGTGCCAGCGTGCATGGAAATGCCGTTTACCTTCCCGCCGCTGCTGTACTTATTTATCTACTCATGCCAGTATGCTTTCGAACTGCTAGGATGGCAGGACCTGGGAGGGGCAACGGGAGCTCACCCTGTCATGGGGATTCGAACCGCCAACCTTCTGATTGGCAAGCCCAAGAGGCTCAGTGGTTTAGACCACAGCGCCACAGCCTTATCCCACAGGGTAATAATAATAATAATAATAATAATAATAATAATAATAATAATAATTTTTATTTATACCCCGCCCTCCCCAGCCAAGGCTGGGCTCAGAGTGGCTTACAAGCAATAATAAAAACAAGTTGAATGATTACAACTTAAAAACAAAATTAAAATACAACATTAAAATATTGAAACATTAAAATATTAAAATGTAGCCTCATCGCAGGAGGAGAAGGAAAGGAAAAAAGAAAGAGAGGGAGGGAATCAAATTGGCTCCAAGCCAAAGGCCAGGCGGAACAACTCTGTCTTACAGGCCCTGCGGAAAGAAATCAGATCCTGCAGGGCCCTGGTCTCGTGAGGCAGAGTGTTCCACCAGGCTGGAGCCAGAGTTGAAAAGGCCCTGGCTCTGGTTGAAGCTAAGCTAACTTCCTTAGGGCCCGGGACCACTAGGGTGTTGCTATTTATGGACCTTGAGGCTCTCCGTGGGGCATACCAGGAGAGGTGGTCCCGTAGGTACGAG